>NC_046302.1:25502742-26159408 GCF_004115265.2 Rhinolophus ferrumequinum
ATATACACAAAATGTCAACAATTGCTATTGTCTATTATTTTTAATTATTCAAAATGCTTTTAATCGCTAAATTTTCTGCAATGAATATAACATATATAAGTTTTGATAATAAAATGAAACTTTCAAAATTATATATATTAATAAATATAGTGCATACCCCTATAAATAACTTATTTTATTATGGGACATCTGGTGATCAATTTTCTGTGCCAGTTTGTTTGTTTTTTTCCCCCATTTGGATATATATCCCAAGCCATTCCATCCTCAAGTATAATTATCTGTATGGCAGAACATGTAAGGTAACTGACACATAGAGTAAGTTTCTGTGTCTTGCAAGAAATTTCTTAAGAATCTGGGAAATGGCATTAAGTGCTGCCCCAGCCATGTCAATGAGAATGTGAACAACATGAAAGATGAAGCTTAGTGCTGTTGATTTTCATAATGACTTCAGTATCTCGTGTAATGCCCTGGGCATATATACATACTACACACCTATAGCATAAGTAGAATACTCAGAAGGAGGAATGACCAGCATTATTTTCAGAGCAAAAGAATAAATAAAATCAGTATATAATATGACATTTCCTCCTCGTATTACATTTTTCTGCACGTAAGTTTGCAACCACCTTCAAAAGAATGTCCAGAGGAAGGCCTGAAGTTCTAAAATATATAAAGTCCTTTGGGACTATTAAGAATTAAATTTCAGTGAAGTGAACTGAAGGGAAACTTACAAAGTTTCCACTTCATATCCTGCTTAACTTCGGTTATTTTTCCCAGATGGCATAGCAACTGCCTTGAAGAACTTCCAAATATTTTTTGTTGAGACTTAAAAGTTATTGCACATACAGTACAAAGAAAACTGACTCAAATACCATCTTAAAAGGAAACAGAACAAAAAATAAGTACCCAAAAAAGATACGGACCAAAATCTTGGAGGATTTATTAGTTTATTTATTTATTTATTTTGTTATTTATTTAATGTAAAAACAATGTTATTTCACTTGCATCACCTGCAGGCTTGGTATTGGAATCATGACAGCCCATGTGTTTATCCCCAAATATTTATTAATTTACTATGCATCATGAACAGTTATTTTGGGGTTAAAATAATCTCATAGATTTTTCGTTCTAATAAGCAAGCAGAGAAAAACAAAATAGTTTCCAGTATTGATATGTTATGTGAAAAAAATACAATATGATAATGTAGTAGAGACCTGGATAGCTAATGTAGATTTGAGTGCTGAGGAGAAGCCTAGTAGTAAAAATCTTCATGGTCAGAAAATGCAAAGGAGACCAGGTAGTGTGAGGGTTGTGTGTTTATTTGGAGGACAGCATATAAATGAGTGGGGATGTTAGAGTGGGAAATAGAGATCAGCAATAAAGAAAAAAAAGACAAGAATATAGAATGGGATGGAATAGGACAGTAATTAGAGAAAAATCAGTGAAAATAAGTGGTCAAAGAGACTCTGTGGAGAAGAGAGGTTGAAGTTCAGAGCACAAGTGGCAGTAAACTGTAACCAGGGTGAAATAAGTCTGTACAATGACCAGCATCAGTCAACAGGAGCAGTGGGTAACAACAGGAAATGCAGTATACTTACCTGTGAGCTCTGTGACCATGGACAAGTTGTTTATCCAAGACTGAGTTTGCTTATCTATGAAATGGGAATAATAACATCCATGTCACAGGGTTGTTGTGATAATGCAAGTTAAAAACAGATAATGCACTTTAAATAACATTTTGCCTGGCTGGTAGTAAAAGTACAGAAATAATAACTATCATTACTGTTTAAATGAGATAGATAAACGATATGTAAGAAAAAGGGCAGGTCTCTCTGCTCCTCTTTCTGTCTAAAACAGTCACATCAAACTGAGGGCTATGTAACTTAATTCTCCTTTGAAATGGACTGCTATTGATTTGTTTATTTATTTACAATTTATTTATTGTGTTCATTGTTTTTGTTTTTACTTTGTTAAATCCAATTACTTTTGTAACTCCTTGTCCTACAATCACTTTTCAGCAATTTTATGTGTGAGGCCCTATGTGGATTTATTCTAATTTGACTAGATTGTACTCAGAGTCTGTGAAAAGCTGCAAAATCCCAGGACCGGTTTTATCTTTCCTGTGGGCATTGGCTAACATGACAGTTCTTTTAGTTTTACAGTCACAGATATTCCCCCCTACCCCCTCGCCTCCCAAGTCCCTCAGCTGCAGGAATCACAATCTCTGTCTGTTTTGACCTGCAAATCCTTCCTAATTTCTTGCTGTCTTTTGTGCTCAGGAGAGGATATAACACTGCTTCACCCTCCTAATGTTAGAAGTGAGGCCTCTGGAGAATGATATACTCCAGAGGAGAAATACAATAGCCAAGAAAACATTGATTTCCAGTACATGGATTCTGAGTCTAATCAAATTTTTGTAATATCAATCTGTGACCTTTTCTCTGATTAGTAAATTTTGCACAGCTTAACTGCCTGCTTCCTGATCACTTTAAGTGTGTCATCTCTTCCTGAAGCATAAGTACTGGAAAGTTTCAAATCTTTAATTGTATGTAACTGGATTTTGATCATGCTTTTTCTATAAGAGAAAAATAAATAAATATATATATATATTTGTCTATTCTACACATTTAAAAAAACTATGTTATTTTCTTTCCTGTTTCCTTCTTACCGACATGGCTAATATATTCAGGAAGATTCCAGAGAGTAATTATATTTTGCCCTTAAATGTCCTAGTATGTCATTTAATAATGCTTTCTCCTCCCCTCTTCCCAAGGGAATTCACTGATGACAATTTCATTTGCAAGGTATTCTTTTCTATTATTAAACAGAATCGAACTCCATCTGTTTGAATTTAGCCTCATGACTTTATATCCTTAAAAAACTAGTCTTAATTAAATCTAAGCATCCTTGTAGTTAGCGAATGAATGTTTCCTGGTTCCGTATGCATACTTACTTATTAAGATTGAAAATGAAGGTGATAACATTTCATCAGCGATATTTGTGGGTTTTTCTGTTTAAAAATTAGAATTCTGCAGAAATAATGTCCCATTTAACATTTTGCCTGTTCGTTTTGAAAAATTCAAAGTTGTCACTAATTTGATTTAACATTTTGAAAAATAGCAACTCTCCTGACAGCTATATTAAAATACTGCTGAGTTTTACATGCTTTATATTTTTATGAATTTTCATCAGATTTTATACCAGTTTGAATTTAAAATAATAATTTCATGGTGGCAATAATGATAGGAAAGGAATAAAATTGGGGGAATGTAAATCATAAACAAAACTTTGTATGCAATAATGTATATTTTGTGTTTTACCTACATATCTAGGATGAATAGTTATAAGCTAAAAGTAATTTTTCTCAAAAATATATAAAGTTAAATTGTGGTAAAATTTTAATAAAGCATAAATGTCTAGTACAAAATGCTACATTTGGATTAAAATGTCTAATCATTTAAACAGATACAAAGATAATCTTTGTGTATAAATCCTTATTTTATGAGATATACCCTAGACTTTCTGCAACATGAGCTGTTTTTGAAAAGACTATACTTAGAATTTTCATGTTCTCATTTGATGTCAGGCTTAGTCATTTTCCAAAATTGAAATCACATCAACAACACTTTTTTAGATTTTTAGCACCACTTCAAAAAAAAAAAAGAATATATATATATATATATATATATATACACACTCATACACATATATACATATATATGTATATATATATACATATATGTATGTATATACCTATTATATATTCCTATATATAATATAATATAATACAATACAATACAATACAATACAATATAATATAATATAATATAATATAAAATCAAATAACAGGGGACAATAAATGGCTCTATTTTTTGGTGACAGAGGGCTATTGGACTTAGACAATTAATATGACAATAAGGATCAGATCCAATAAAATTATAATTCAAAAATCCCAGCTTTTTCTGCCACTAACATGGCAACGTTTTTAATCAAAAGATATAACAAGTCCTATTTCCTTTTTCCCTCTACAATTATCCTCCCTTGTAAATATACGGTCTCCATACTTACCTCTTGATATTTGACACAGCCAATCCATCATAGCACATTGCAAAGCATCTTGTGAATTTATGATGGTGTAACTTAAGCATCTGTAAAGAAAAAGGAATATTTATTATTTCATCTGCCAGTATATTATAATCATGATTCCTTATGCTTAACCATAGTCATACAGACAAGAGTATTAAAATATGCTAACAAAAGATTTGACTTAATAATAAAATTTAGTTGCTTCACAAATATCTAAAATTTGCCAAATTTTGGAAAATACAGGGAAATTTTCTTAAATAGGGCACGAGAACCCACTGGCACCAACATGCCTTGATTTTTCCCTTCTTGTGGAAAGTGGATGGAGTCAATAGAGTGGGATTATTCTTTGACAAGTTCTGCAAGGGCCTGTGTTACCTTTGCAAGATACCCTTTTACTATCAGTGTGTAATATATATTATAGCGCGGTTATGGTGACTTTGTAAAAGTTTTCTGTTGATATAATTATGTTGTGCCTAAAGATTCTATGCAATAAGGCCCTCTTTGAAAATTATGACTAATCCATTATTAATTGACTAATTTACTGGATTAATATACTAAATTAAAAAGGATCTTGTTTCCAGTGCTCCGAATGTGGTAGAGGAGAGTTGTGATTGGGCCCTAGCATGGCACAGTGCATCTGAGAATGTATCTACAGCTGTTGTGTTGTGTGGTGTGGGAGACACCTTCTGCCATTTTGCCCTCTGCCAAGTTTGATCATTTCACAGCCTCTCAGGGATCAAATTGCCAAAATATTTGAAAACTCCTTATTTTAGGGAACAGGACAAGCAACAGTGTGGGTAAAATTAGCGTTGGGGAATGAAATAAATAATAAATAAAATTCATATTGTGATCTGTTTCGTTATTAACAGAGGATAAAATACGGTTTTGCCCGGGGACAGTGGGGGCATGCTGCATGTTTTGGCAGCTAAGAGACTATGGGACTAAGAGACAGGAGGGGGGAAAAAAATCTTTCATTTCTTCCACTGATGGAGATTAGTATAGCCAAGGTTTCCTCAAGCCAGCAGTGAGACATCTGTCACAATTAGATGTGATTCTGCCATTGCATATGACAGAAAAGTAGGAAAAAATAGAGGGGGAAATGTAAAACAAGAGGAAAAGCCAAACAAAGAATGCTCAGGTATATGGTAAACTGCCAGTTCAACTCTGAAGAATCTAGTTCCAGTCATGGCTCACATTTTTACTCATCAAGTATCTCTGGCTCTCTATATTGTAATTTGTATAGTGCTTTGGGGATTTATAAATTGCTCTGATGAACATTGTCTCAGATACAGACCCTCACAAAATCAATGTTATGATAGGCCAGTATTAATTAGATCCTCATTTCTTCATAATTGTGAAGCTTGCCACCTACTCAGGAGCTCTCAAAAGAATATGGATTTTTTTTAATAGTTGGACGTTTATTATTTATATCCCTCACACAGTGACAACCCCCCCTCTCCCCATCCACTACCCCTCTGACATTGCACACAGCCATTACATTTCCACTGTCTTTATTCCTAATGCTTTATTCCACTTCTTGTCACTATACATATGTGTATATATATATATATATATATACACATATATATGTATATATAGATAAAATTGTAGTTGACATAATAAACAAAACAAACAAACAAACAAACAAAGAATGTGGATATGTCTAGACCACTTCTTATATGGTCAAAGGAAATAGGAAAACTGACAGATTGAGCCACAGTTTTTCATAGCAGTAAAGTTGTAAAAGCATAGATCTAATAGACAGATCTTAAATTTTCTCATCAGTTTCTTCATGTATAAAATATCCATCTAACTATCTAACTGGAGTTTTTGGTGCTCTGTAATGTAGGGCGTTTTGCTAATCAAAAAGTTTTTTGTTTAGTTTTATCAAAATTAGGAATTTCTATTCCAAAATGTATACCAAAGACAATGTCTCTATAGAAATGAGAGAATGGAGGAAGATATTTAAATTTTTAAAACTTTTTCTGATGATGAAAATGCTGCTATTGTGCACTTAAAATGTAGCTATTGCAACGGATGACCTAAGCTTTTAACTTTATTTCATTTTAAATAATTTAAATTTACACTTAAACAGCCATCCGTGGCTAGGGGCTACACATTGGCTCGTGCAGATTTAGAATATAAAAAGAATTTAAGAAAATTAACAAGAATTAAAAATCTGAATATAAAAATGAAGAAAAGAAATAAACCATTTACAAAAGAATAAAACCCAAAGTTATTCACACATATGAAGAGAGTCTCAAATTCATGAGTAATCACTGAAATGACAATTCAGATAAAAAGGAGAATTTAGAAAAACTATAAAATTAGATAATTTTCAGAGAAATTGGAGACAGAGAAAACTCCATGTACTGTTGATGAAAATGTGAATTTGCACCCTTTCTGAGGAGTGATCCAGAACAACCTAGGTAACTTCATTACATGCATACTCCATGTCCAAGTAACTGCTTCTCAGTATATACATATGAAGAGAAAATTCAAATGGATCCAATGGCATGCTGTTGAATATGTGGGGGTAGAAAAATAAGTTTTCCTTCTACCCTTCTAAGTTCTTCTGGCTGGACTAATAACCAAATTCACATGCGATAGATTAATAGGAGGAAATACCCAAATTTGATACATATGTACATAAGAACGTGGAACTTGAGGACAGATTGGGCAGTTACGGCTCATATTCCATCTTGAGCTAAGGGGGAAGGGTATGGGGGAGTTGTGGTTTGGAACGTGAAATGTCAGAAAGGCAATTCACATGGAGATAGAAAAGCAAATGTGAGGTAAACAAATGTTTGCTGGACCATATTTAACAATGGGACACAGAGAGGACTTCGAACAAATGGGCCTTGCTAGGTTCCTCCATATCTATCACACACTAGTTCCTATTAAATTATAGTTATCTATGATGATAGTTCCCTTCCTGAAGAAGGTCCTCTATCTAAACCCTTTTAGGCAGTTAGGAGGAAGGTCAAAGGTTCTTTCTGTCTTTTATTTCTTGAAAATAACCATCTTAAAATAATCAATATCCCTAATGGTATATTTGAGGTGGCAAACTCTGCTCCCCCTCAAAGGATCTTTCTTGGTATTATGGATATTATGGTATCTTTCTTGGTATTATGGATATTATGGTATTGTTTCTGAGGATCCTTCTTGGTATTATGGATAGGTCCCATGTAGTGGATACTTACGTAACGCATGATGATGCAATAGTTGGAAATAAAAGATTAGCTGTCCACATGGCCACTAACATAGATGCATCTTAATAATAGTCCCTCAAAAAATGAGGTCTGACAATTAAGCTCACGAACTTGTTGCAACGATGTTGCCAACCTTTTTTTGATATCAGAGGGATTATTCATTATGAATTTGTACCAACTGGAACAGATAATTAACCAAGTTTACTATTTGGAAGTGCTGAAAAAGTTAGAGGAAAATGACCTGAACTTTTCACCAACAATTCATGGCTCTTGCATCACGACAATGCATCAGCTCACTTGTCACTGTGTGTGAGGGAGTTTTTAGCCAGTAAACAAATAACTGTATTGGAATACCATCCCTACTCACTTGATCTGGCCCCAAATGACTTCTTTCTTTCCCGAAGATAAAGGAAATATTGAAAGGAAGATGTTTTGATGACATTCAGGACATCAAGGTTAATACAAAAACAGCTCTGATGGCCATTCCAGAAAGAGTTCCAAAATTGCCCTGAATGGTGGACTAGGTGCTGGCATCAGTGCATAGCTTCCCAGGGGAAATACTTCGAAGGTGACCGTAGTGATATTCAGCAATGAGGTACGTAGCACTTTTTCTAGGTTGAGTTCGGGAACTTAATTGACCTCATATATCTAAAATCTGACCAACCACTGGGTCCCAGCCAGTATCATTACTCTGATAAGCTCTTTGCTACATTCTATCCTTGCCCCCCAGAATCTATTCTGATTACACTGGTCACAGTGATTGAGCCTCATAAAATTGACATTGTTGAACTGCACCTGAGTCCTATAATCCTGGAAAACCATGAGGGTTTGACAAATCCACCCACCCTTTTGTGTTCCAGGTAATGGCTTACTGCAAAGAACCACCCTTCCCTCCTTAAAGTACCCTCCTGAGAATTGCCTGAGGAGAAACATTTCATAATCGCCCCACTCCTCCACATCTGGGTCTTTCTAGCCTTGTTCATCCCTCCCTATAAAATTCTTTTCTGTCTAACCTTTGAGTTCCCTTCCTCTTATTACACTACTCCTTTCAGATAGTCTCTTCTACCTAAATCGAGATTTGTTTTAATTTGACGAAAATGCATCAGATCACATCACTCATCTTCTCAGTATTCTCCCATGGCTCGCATTCATTCAGAGTGGAACCAAAGACACTAAAATGGTCAAAAGATAAATATTTATAAGCAAATTCTAAAAACTTCAGATCACACAACTGGACAAAGTGTAGTTAGTTTTTTTTTTTTTTTTTTTTTTTTTCCCAGTTGAGATTCTACATAAAGTTTGTGAATTTCTATTAGCACAATTTTGCTTACAGTTTCTGGAGCTTTAGAAATATCTCTTTTGATTTTTCTGTTAGAACAGATTTAAACATTAGAGATTTAGTCAAATTAGTCCTTTTTTCTTGATTTATACTTTTTTCCTTCTGTGAAGACATCCTGATCATTTTGATGGACTTCTCAAATGTTAAAACATTCCTTTAGAATCTGATTTCAAGATTTCTAACTTATGGTATTTGTTTCTGATGCTTTAACTTGTTTAATTTGTTTCTGAAATATTATAGGTTGGTATTTTTCATTATGTCACAATAAATATTAATGATAAGAATTGTTATTGTAGAGGGAAAAGAATGTCTTATTTGTCAATGACAAAAATAAGAATCCGTTTTCATATAATTTGCCTCAAACTCACCAAAAAGAATGAAAAAAGGAAAGTTTAATTAAGACCACCTGCACCTTCAGATTCTTGTTAATTATTTTCAGAGGTAACATTCATATCAATCTCTGCAGAGAAACAGTATGTTACTTTATCTCTTTCAGGGAAATAAAGAGAGAAATAATTATTTAGATTAACATTCAAATTTCTTCCAATTTAAGCCTCACAAATCGGGGAATCTATGACGATGCTTGTGATCATATGATCTAGATTTTACACGAGACTAAATGTTTGATGTACAGCTCTTCTACTTCACACATTTTTTATTTTATAATTAAATTCACAAAAACTCTTGAGAAGGAGCAAATCTCTAGTGGTAGACATTAAGGATGATGAATTGATTGTTTTGTTACTTTGCCTACCACTGGGCATAAAAATGCTACCAAACAGAAAAGTAGATTAAAGAATGTAAAAAAACAAGTGGTGTCTGTGGTGGTTTTCCAAATTTAGTCTGTGTAAAGAGCACCTGTTAATAATGGTAATTTCTAGTACATGCCAAAAATTCTGGAATACTTATGGTTTGAAATGCTTCTGGAATCTGCATTTTTAAACCCATGTTGTCTTGATACAAATGATCTACCTCCTGACTACCGAATTCATCTTTGAAAAATATGACATTGCACATGCTGTGGAAAAAACCAATGATTTTATATACATTTAATTGTTTCTAAACTTTTGGCTTTCATATGGGGAATAATTGACCAAATGGTACTGTTGAAATCACAGATTTTATTTGTGATTTCACCGAATAGCTTTTATCTCACCTGGTACGTTTCACTAGTCAAAGCAAGTATTACTTAAGAGGTACCTGAGGAAATTTAGTTAGCCATGTTCGCTATAGTGGGCTGAATAGTAGTTTTCAAAAAGATATGTCTATATTCTGAACCCCAGAACCTGTGAATGTACCCTGCGTGGAAAAGGGTCTTTGTAGTTGAAATTAAGGATTTCAAAATGAAATTATCCTGGACCATCCAAGTGGGCCTTAAATCCAATGGCAAGCGTGTTAATAAGAGGCAGAGGAGAAGGCACAGACACAGAATAAAAGCCATGTGAATATGTAGGCAGATTGGAGTGATATAGACACAGGCCAAGAAATGCCTAGAGCCTTTAGAAGCTGGAAGAGGCAAGAAATAATTCTTCCATAGACCCTTCTGAGGGAACATGGACCTCCTGACAAATACCTTGATTTTGGACTTCCAGCCTCTAGAACTATGAGAGAATGAATTTCTGTTGTAAGCTACATGGTTTGTGGTAATCTGCACAGCAATTTTAGGTAACTAATATATGCACTATATAAAAAGTCTATTTGGTAGAAGCATATTGCCATCTTTTTATCCATATCTGTTAATTACATTATTCCTTCACTCATTTCCTTCTACATAATATTCTATGCAACTAAAGGGAGTAGGCATTTTGCAAGCTGATATGATTTCTTAGTCCAAACACGAAAAAGAAAAATGGATCATGAAAATATAGGGAATAGGACATATAGATGAAGACAGCAGATGAAACTGGATCCAAAATATTGTTCCTTTGATAGCAAATTAAATATATAGAGGAAAGTATCAAAAAGCGTTAAAGAAGCATAATATAATACCTAAACCTAAATAAGTATGGGTCAACTTTTTTTTCGAAAAGGAAGATCATGGCATAACTCTCAGCTCCAACTCACACAAAGGCAGTACAAATTATTAAGTAACATCTGCAATCCTCTCACCAATTATCTTAACCTGGAGAGAATCATACAGCAGGAATCTTTATGTTCTCCATTTAGGAATGAAGAACAGTAGAGATGCCTTCTGGGAGAAACAAATGAAATGGGAGAAAGAGATGACTTTACTTGTCTTAGTATAAAAATGGTACAGTTTCCAGGATTGAAGGCCACCTTGAAGGAATTTCCTTAAACCTGCAGGGTCTCCCATAATAGCATGCAATACACCCAAAAGAAGTACACTTGAGCCCACTGCATTTGACAAACCATGGAAGAGGCCCCAGTCATCCAACCAAGACTTGTTCACGCAGCTGATACTACCTTCTCACAATTTCAGGCTAGGGTACTCAGAGTGAAACAAAACAACTCATAAATGCAAAATAAGAGTCAATAAATAGTCACTGGAATTTGTGATTGTTGAACCAGTTTGCATGTCCCTAACAATGCTCAAAAAATTTCAAACAGAATTATAGACACAAATAGTGTTAAGGTCTGATTTTCAAATTCCTCAGGCATTCATTCATAAAATTGCTCTGCCTTAGAATAGCCCATTGTCAAGACATCAGACTGTTTTTTATCTTTTCTGCCTCTCTTTACCTCTTCCACTCCATCTCACCAACAAAAAATGATGACAAATTTTATCTTGGTATATTATCTTGGGGCAGAAAATACGTTAGGGTTTCAAAGGGTTGAATTGCAACTATGAATGCCAATGAGGAACTCCATTAACCAGAAATCCATAAAGTCAATCTCTAGCTCAAGAGTTTGGAGAAAATTTATAGGAAATGCATAAGATAAGAATATATAAATCATTTTATTGGGTTAAAGAAGGTGGTTTTAATTGAAAGAATAGCAGATAAAATTTTAAATGATTTAAAAATTACTTAACGAGCTTCATTAAACTGTTTTAAATCTGATTTCCTAAAACTGAGAAAGAGACTGAATCTAAGGACTGGATAATACATGTTTTTGCAAGTCAAGTGATTTTCAATTTTTCGCTTTCCAAAAATTGAAGTAGGAGACTTCTAGTTCCACCAAGATGAAGTTGCTCCATTCCTTCCAGGCCCTCCCACTTAAAACTAAAAAAAAAAAAAAAAAAAAAAAAAAACTGGAAATAATGCATCAAGCACCAATAGGAAGATTCTGGAAGGTGGAAAGAAAATGGACTGCCTAAAGTCCTTGGGACCTGAGGATTGACACTGGGGTGTCCCCTGGTTTCCTCATCATCTCCCATGTATGCTTGACAAGGCACTGCAGCAGCCTCCAGCCTAGAACCACCAACAGGCACAGACCAAAAATCACTCCAAGGAAAGCCTGTTTTACCTAGTCAGAGGAACAGGAAAAGGGTGGCCTTACCACCGGAAGTGTTTTTGTACCTAAATTATGTACCTAATTAATGGAAAAAAACTTATCACCACAATTATAATTTCAGCAGGGCCATGTAGGGAGTTGATTTTCTACACCCACCTCATGCTCCTTGCCCTTTCCCTCCAAACGATTAGGAGAAATTGAGCAAGAAGTTGATCTTTCGTCCTCTACCTGGCAGAAGCAGGCAGTGCTCAGAGTTTCATCTCAGGGTAGTGTCAGTGAGATCCATTAGCAGGAGAAACAAAACTTGATGAGGTAGTGCAAGGTGGCCTGCGAGACACCCCTTCCCCAGTGTCAGCACGGTCCAGTGGGGCTCTGAGGTTCCAACACCACCTGGTATTAATGCAACTGAATAAAGTGCTGAAAGTTAAGGCTAATATGCACTTCATATTCCGCCACCCCTGATGTCAGTGAGGGTTAATGGAGAACTGGACCTCCACCCCGCCCCCACCTGGCATCCACCAGGTCGAGGAGGTGGTAGGAAGTGGGACTGCTTGGCAGTGTGCTTCTACCCCTTCCCTTCCCTGGCAGCAGCAGAGCCCAGTGGAGAGCTAAACGTCCTCCTCACTCTGCAGCAACAAAGCAGAAAGAGTTCCTCCTTTGCCTACCTTTGCTTGTTACGTCAGGGCTCAGCAAGGATATTATCTTGTTGCCCATCCCCAGTCTCCACCCCAGGAAGCCATGAGATAGTGCAAGCCAGTTTCCCACCTTCTCTGGGAAAGAGAGAGCAACTGAATTTCCAAGACACCCTCTGCAAAAAGTCATCATGAGTCAGTGAACTGAACACACACACCCATCCAGCTCTCATGCTATACATCAAAGGGGAACAATATGAAGAGGAAGATTGAACAGAGTCCAGTATCATAATGACACCAGAGGGTAACCGAGTCCGAGACTGGTGCTGCACCGCTCAGCCAATAGACCGGCTGTAGGAGATGGGCTATAGGATAAGCATTTATTGTCAGAACACTGGTGGTCCAAAAAGGCAGCAGTTTAACACCTTCAAAACTGCCTTAACATTCTTAGACCGGCTTAAGGGATTTAAGGGAAAACCTGGGCGTTCCTTCCGAGACTATGTGACAGTTCCAGGCGTCTATTTTTCTTTATGATGCCTCCCTCTGGCAACGTGATTCTCCAGTGGTGTCAGCAATCCAGGAACAGTGATGGGAGTAGCCTGGAAAGGATGCTGGACCGCAGAGATTGTGATTAACAAGTATAGGGGGATCAATCATGATTTACAGGGTAATCTTCTAAGGCAAGGAACTGGAACAGGGGCATTCGGAGCTCAAGCTACAGGGGGATGATCTATTGTTCAGCTACAAGGCAGGGAAAGGTGAGGCCAGGGACAAAGGGAGGCCTTTTGCTATGGAGGTCCCAACCGGTTCCTGTTTCAATAATATAATGTCCAAGATGTGCAGGAAGCAATGGAAAAATCACTCTTCATGGACAATCACAACATGAATGAGAAAAGACAGTCAATGGTGGCCAACTTGGAGATGAGTCAGAGATTGGAATTATCTGACAAGGATTTTAAAGCAGCCATCATAGAAAAGCTTCAACAAGCAATTATGGATTCTCTGGAAACAAAGTAATTGAAGAGAAATCTAATCTGGCTGTCAGCTGATAACTCACTAAAAGTAATTTTTCATAACAGATCATTATATGATTTTCTGGCACATAGATCATTATATGATTTTCGGATGGAGTTCAAATAATTAAGTAACACTTCTATAATAAAATTTCTTCCATTCCCATCTATTTGTTTATGTGAACAAATTTTGTCAGAGCTTACACACTTAAAGGGAAAAAAGCAGGAATAGAATTGATACTAAATCATTTCTCATTCATGCATTGAAAACTGTTCATTCTCAATTAATTATGAAATAAACAAAGCCTTTTACAACTTTTCAGAGGGTTCAGTTCTATTTATTGTTTATATTTAATAATCAAACTTCATAATACATTACATTGTTTTGATAAACTGTATACTAATAGATACTGTAATGAAAATTAAATCCTTAATAACTTTTAGCACATAGGCAGAGAGGTCATTTCATTGCATAAACATATTGTTATAAAAAAGTATAATAGAGTAAAAACTTAATTATTTCCAAGTATGAAATATATTACTTTAAGAGAGTGTTGTATCAAAGAATTAGAATGGATATATGTATTTAAAGAGAAAATGGTGTAAAATTTCTGAATGGTGAAGATGAGATCTCTTTTCTTAAATGGATAGTGCTGGGTATCAAATTGATACATATTTAGATTACACTGGACACATTTAAAAGTTTCCTGAAACAATATAATTCAAGATTTATAATATTTACTGAAACAATTTGAGATTTATAATGTTTTATAAATAAGATTATTTGCAACTCTTTAAGCAACTTATGAAAACTTGAGAAATCAAGTTCAAGAAATATGAGGCAATGGATAAGTTTTCAAAAATTTAGAAGAAGTTTTCAAA
The DNA here is from genome assembly GCF_004115265.2 of Rhinolophus ferrumequinum. NCBI lineage: Eukaryota > Metazoa > Chordata > Mammalia > Chiroptera > Rhinolophidae > Rhinolophus > Rhinolophus ferrumequinum. The sequence goes on from NC_046302.1 coordinate 25,517,321, forward strand.
AATTTAGAAGAATTAGGAGAAGTGTCATGAGCACTGGCCTTTCTAAGTAAAGAGTAAAAGCTTAGGAAGTGTTGACCATAGGAAAGGGGCATGATGGGAACATCATGTGTAAACCCATTTCATGGAAGGAGGGAGGGGAGAAAGAAATAGAGGAAGAGAGGAAGGAAGGAAAATAATTGCAAACCATTTACCTACTGATAAGGGTACCAAGCAATATTCTAGGATATCATAGAATCAGCAGCATAACCTATTATGTAGGCACCATTATAGCCTTCATTTTAAAATTTAGAAAACTTGGACACAGAGTTAATTTATACTATAATTTGTAAATAGTGGATATTTGACTGTAAAATCTTGTGCTCTTCATCACTGTGCATGCACAGGGGATTTAGGACAAGAAAAATAATAGAGATTACATACAAGTGGGAAATACATAATAAATAAGTGAATATAGTATATGCTAAGTGTTAGAAAGAAAAATAAATAATGCGTTAGAGAATGAGTGACTGACAATGTTATTTTTTATGGTGGATCAGAAAAAAACTTTTTTTATGTTAAACCTGAAGTGAGAGAGCAAGCCTTGTAAAGATCTGCAGGAAAAACAATAACAACCACCACCACAACAAAAAACAACAACAATAATTTCAAATGTTTGTAACACTTTCAAAAACGTTAAAACAGAATGCAGGAAAAAGAAATCATATCGCAGGTGTTGCATTTTGGGCTTCTGTCCCCAGAATCTCACCTTTCATCTCAAGCCCTCAATCAAGCTACTGCGTTTGAAATAATCCAGTGGTAGCCCTAACATTTGATGAACCCAGTAGTTTTCATCTTATGTTTACATATCAGCGATATAGAACATATTTTAATATATTTCATATAATAGAAAAAGAAGGAAGAAAGAAGAGAAACCGCTTTGATAATCACGTAGAAAGGAAACATAAAACTCTAAATTCTGAACTTCCACTTTTGTATTATTTTAATTATTTTATCATTAAATTTTATGAAAATGAACTGTACAAAATATCAAAAAGATAAAATAAGTGTATTACAGGTCATAATTTTTGTGCCTGTGTGTTGTTTATTTTGTTTTGATGTTTTGTTTTTCTGGGTTTCTATCATATTAAACTGTTTTTAAAAGACTATAAGTTTTAATGTTTTGTATATTTATAAGTTTTGAACTCCTGGCCTCTTGAAAATATACTCATTAAAACTATTCAAAAAAAAAAAAAGAAGTCCAAAAGCATTTATAGATATAATATTTTGTCTGTGAGTATGCTATATAATTAATAAAATAACATACGATTCATTCTTGTTGATTGTTATTGTTACCAGACCCCAATATTTGAGTCTATCTGCCTGTGCACCTACCCAAAAGAAGTGTATGAGCAGGAGTTTGCAGTATAGAAAGGTGGTTTATTATCAAATGGACCAATCCGGAGTGCAGGCAGGCTAAGGCTCTGAAAGACCCTACCCTTTGTGGCATGTAGGTTATAGATTATATAATGCAAAATTACAAGACTTAGGTTAGGAGTTTGGGGTCGTGCTGGGAGCTTATTGGTCCGAGGTGAAGTAAGGGTAATAAAGCATTTCTTTAGGTCTAGAGGACAGTTCTTAGGTCTTTCTGAAGTCCTTCTACCTGATTGCATGGGAAGTAGCCAGGGGGTTATTCCACCTTAAGGCTCAGGAGCTGAAACATAGTTTAGGTCAAAATGTTATCTTTAGCCTGCCAGAGGTCTATAGCTGGTGACCTTTAGTCAGGTCCTGGTTATTGTCCTCTGTTGCCTCGAGAGTTGGTGGAGAGAGACAGGGGAGAGAGAGAGAGAGAGAGAGAGAGAGAGAGAGAGAGAGAGAGAGAGAGAGAGAGAGAGAGAGAGAGAGAGGTGATTTCTAAAGCTAGGATTCTAAGCTAAATTCATTCAAAGTCATAAGAATCCTTGGTTTCATTACTGAGATATAAATGATAACATAGCTTAATCTATAATTGACTTTTACTTTCAGTAAAGGCTTGAAGGAGTGGAATATGAAATACAAAGATTGAGGTCTTCCAGAAAAAAGGAGAGATTCACAGTTGCAAAATTATTTTTGTTTACATGTTTTGTTTTCTTAGATGTCTTTCCAAATTCATCTGAAACGTTAAAAATAATAATAAGCGTATTAGCATCTAATACCTAAGAACTCATCACGTGTTAATTTATTTAATCCCCAAACAGGCTTTGTTTTCCACACATAGTTTTAACAAAATGAATAGAGTTAAGTTTCTTTACCCGTGTAGTGAGCGTTGTATATCCTAGATGTCTAGTTTTCAGGTGCTCAAAAGGACTGTACACAGGTCATTTTTTTCAAAGATCTGATCTCTTTGAGGGCAATTTATAAAGCTTTCTCCAAGGGAATAGAAGCAAATGATTAACATAAAACAGGGAGTGGGACCTTTGAAAGGGAGTTTGTCAGACACTGAGATGGACAGGGCATAGGTTCCCAGGAGGCAAAACTTGGGACCTCTTGGATGGTTTGCAATGGACGTGACTACAAAGTCCCTAAGTGGAGTCTCCCTGTGTGCGGAGGGTGGACAAACCGTACTGCAGCAATCTTAGCACCACCGCCAGCCCCCAGCCGCTATCCTCAAAGTACCACATGGCTGAGCATATTTGTCCTTGTAATTTTAGAATTATTTTTGTGGGAGTAGCCAATCAATATTTCTTTTCAGTGAGTTTTGGAATTTTGAAATCATCATTCTTTAGATGGTACTTCTTTTAATGTAATCTTATGTTTTTCTTTCATTTCTTTATTTCTGAATGTGCCTTCTAAATACATATCCTAAGGAAAATTGTAATATCTTGACCTCCTGATGTGAGATAATTATTAATTTTTGTCCTATTGATTCACATCTTTCATTTAGAACATTCTGTGTCGAAGAATTTTGATTTTTCCTTTTTTTCATGAGTTCTGAAATCATCAAAGTTACAGTTTGTTTAATATTTTAGATACATTCTTGAAAGAATGCCCTGAGAGTTAGTTACCAAGCCAATGCTAACTCAGCTCTTTAGTTTGTAAAGGCATGTAATTTTTTGTAAAGTTTATAAAGGCATGTCATCAGAGATGCTGTACTATCTCCAGTCTTGAATTTGCTTGTTTAAAAAGTCTTGTCTATAAACATGTTGTCTAAAAGCATTTTGCTTCTTGAAGGACAATTTTGGACTTCACCCAAATTCATACTGATAAAAAGATTATCAGAGAAGGATAACTGCTATGAGGGAGTATAACAGATATCTGCACTGACAGCTAAACAATAGGTATATGATAGCAAAATAGCCTAGGAATCTGACAAATTGGAATATATTTCCAAGTGCATCACTGTTAAAATTTGTCTAAAGTTTGTTTGAGGACAAAATAAGATAAAGTATGAGGAAAATAGAAATTTACAGAGCAGATTTCTTATAATACAGTTTTGCCTGCTAGAGTCTCCACATTTTGTAACCTGTTTTACTTCTTTGGGTGTAAAGCATTTTTGCTTAGTATTGTGATATTGTATATGTTTTGTCCCAGCTGTATAGTAATGTTTCAGTCCATCATCTAGCTTGAGCTGCTGAAATCATACAGGTATGAAGACTTGCCTTTGTTTCTGTTAGACTGTGTTCATTTCTGTAGTATCTTGTGTGCTGTAGAAAATATGTCATTTCTTCCTTTAAGGCTGTTTTGCAATATATATAAGGACTGGAATTGTATTTTTAAAGAAAAGCTTTCACGTATGACAATAATAGTATCTATGTTTTCACCAAAGCGTTTAATAGCTAAAGTTTAAACTATTTAATGTCATTTAATAAAGTGACCAAAATGTGTTGTGCTCTTTAAAAAAGAGAGAGAGCAATAAGCACCCAAATCTCCATTTTCAAAAATGGGAAACCTGGACACAGTATTTTTAAATAACTGGCTAAAATCACACACAGGTAAGTACACCAAATACCATCTCAGACCCTCATCTTATCATGAATTCTCGTGCCCTTTTATAGAATGATTCATTTGCCTCCTTACAAATGATTCAACATAATTATGAAAGTACAATCACAAACATTTGCTTCAACATACAGAAGACATAATACAAATGTTCTAGACTGACACCTTGAATTTCCTTTATTGTTTTCACAAATAAGCTACTATGGTTTAAGAAAAAAAAAAAGCCCATTTCTTATCTTTCAGGCAATTGATAACAATTGTTGGAGAACACATTAAAATATTATGAAAAATGGAATTGGGGATAGATGTGGTAGTCTGAGCAAATGGCTTTCCAAAGATTCCAATATCCTACTCCCTGGACCCTATGACCTATGTTCATCTACAATAGTCCCCCCTTATCCACAGGAGATACGTTCCAAGTCCCCCAGTGGATGCCTGACGCCATAGATAGTACCGAACCCTATATATACATACTGTGCTTTTTCCTATACATACACACATACATACCTATGATAGAGTTTAATTTATAAATTAGGCACAGTAAGAGATTAACAGCTACTAATAAATAGAACAATTATAACAATGTACTGTAATATAAGTTATGTCAATGTGGTCTCTCTCTGTCTCCCTGATAAGTGATCTGATTACTGAGATGGCTACTAAGTGACTAATGGGTGGGGAACATGTACAGCATGGATATGCTGAACAAAGGGATGATTCACATCCTGGGTGGGATACAACAGGACAGCGCAACATTTTATCACACTTTTCAGAATGGTGTACAATTTAAAATTTATCAATTGTTTATTTCTGAAATTTTCCATTTAATATTTTAGGGCCATGGTTGACCATGGGGAAATAAAACCGTGGAAAGTGAAACTGCTGATAGGGGGGACTAACTGTATATGGCTTTGGGGACTGTAAAGGGACTTTGTAAATGAGAATAGTTTAGAATTTTGAGAGGGAGAGATTATACTGGATTATCTAGGTGGGCTCAGTGGTGTAATCACAAGTGTCCTTATAGTACTATAGCAGGGGAAGAGACACTGTAGTAATGCAAGCAGAAATTAGAGTGATGTGCTTTCATAATGGAAGAAGAAGTCACATGACCAGGAATATAGGTAGCCACTAGAAGCTGAAAAAAACAAGGAAACACATTATTTTATTAGCGCCCCAGAAGGAAATAGCCACAAAGAATCCTTGACTTTAGCCTAGTAAAAATGATTGTAGACCTCTGACTTCCATGACTGTAAGAGAATAAATTTGTGTTGCTTTAGGATACTAAATTTGTGGTAATTTGTTACAAGAACAATACAAAACTAACACAATATAATATTGTATTAATTTCAAAAGCAAAATTAATTTCAAAAACAAAATGCCATTTGACAATTTGAGATTGGTTCAGGATGTTCAAAGATGTTCAAGGATGTTCAAAGAATACAAGTTAGAGGATAGAGAGAATTCTAGCTAACATGGGAGACAGGACATGTGCATTTAAGTTCCAGTTTCTTAAACCTAACAAAAATGATAGTAAAGGAATAAAAAAAAAGTAATTAGTATAAACCCAAAAGGACAAAATGAATGACAGAGCAGATGACAGATCAGAAATATAAATAATGAGGAAAACAAAAAACCTAAGATGAGTAATAACCAGTTTAGAAATGTGAGAAAGTTAAAATGCAAGATAAGTATTGCCATTTCCAGCTGAAAATGAGTAATCATGTGTGGAAATAACCACCCACCTTAAAGAACAAAAAACACCTAACAAATTATAGGAGAAAACTATCTTCAGGTATTACACAATAGGCAGCACCAGATGAAAGAATTTCTGTTCCGGAGATGTTGTTGCTTTTGGGTCATGACACATAAATGCTATAGAAATACTTTTGTAATTCCCCACACCAATATTTTGCTATACAGTACTGTGTCCTCCATTAGACATTGAAATATGTGAGGGTTTTTTTTTTTTTTATTGTTCTTGTTGTTGCTGCTGCTGCTGCTCATTTTTTAAGTCTAAACTATATCTAGCATAAAGTAGCCAGTCAATGCATTTTTCCTGATTTTATTTTGTGGTGAAATATGCATAACATAAAATGTACCACCTTAACTATTTTTGAGTGTCCACTCCAGTGGTATTAAATGTAATTATAATAGTGTGTGACCGTTCCTAACACCCATCTCCAGAACTTTTTATATTTCGTAAAACTGAAAAATTTACCTCCATTAAACAATAACTCCCCATTCCTCCATCCCTCAGCCACTGGCAACCACTATTCCACTATCTAGCTTCATGATTTTGGCTACTCTCAGTACTTCGTATAAATGGAATCATACAGTATTTGATTTTCTGTGACTGGATTATTTCACTTAGCATAATATCTTCAAGTTTGTTTATGTTTTAGTATATATAGGAATTTCCTTTTTAAGGCTGAGTAATATTCAACTGTATGTATATACACCATTTTGCCTGTCCAATCATGTCAAAGGATGCTTAGGTCGCTTCCATGTTTTATCTATTATGAATAATGCTGCTATGTACCTGGATGTACAAGTATCTCTTCTAGACTCTGTTTTCAGTTATTTTTGGATATATACACAGAAGAAGAATTTCTGGACAATATGTTAATTTTATTTTTGATTTTTGAGGAACTGCCATACTGTTTTTCACAGTCACGGTATCAATTTACATCCCCACCGAAGGTGTTCAAGAGTTCCAGTTACTCCATATCACACCAGCACTTGCTATTTTCTGATATTTGGTAGTAGATCTTAATGGATGCAAGGTGGTATCTCATTGTAGTTTTGATTTGCATTCCCCTAATGATTAGTGCTATTGAGCATCTTTTTATGTATTTAGCCATTTTTATATTTGGTTTCGAGAAATGTCTGTTCAAGCCCTTTGCTCATTTTTGAATCAGGTTTTTTGTTGTTTCTTTCTCTCTCACTCTCTCTCTTTCTCTCTCCCTCTTCTTTTTTTTTTCTGTTGAGTTAGTCAATACAATTTAAATTAATGAATCTTTATTCATCTTTATGAAGTGAATCCCTAAAGATTTAAAGGATTACTAGAAAAGTATGTTAAAATATACACATTTTCAGTCATATTTGGTTTGGAGTCTTAAATGCTGAATAATGGTTTTCCTAGGAGAGAAAAAGACATTTGGGAAAGAGAGCAAAGAAGGACATTCTAGAAGAATAGCACGTTTTGAGGAAGCTTCAAAATTTCCTAGGCCAACTAGAATCAGGCCGAGAAACCTCTAGATACCTGCTTATCTTAAAAGCTATGTTCGTTTTTTTCCAGCACAAACAAGTTTTGCAGTTTACTTTTGAATACTCAAACTGGATGTGTGTATTTTTCCAATAAGAGAATTATATTATTTTCATCTGTATTATCCATTTCACTCACTAGATTGTGTGTATGCAATATGAATGTTTATTATTATTATTATTATTTGTTTTGTTATTGAGTCTTGGGAATTCTTTGCGTGTTCTAGATCTAGTCCTTTATCATTTTTTCTCTTAAACCATGTTTTTTGCTTTTGTTTTCTTCAGCTTTACTACTGCTATCTAAACTTTATTTTTATTTATTCCAGTAATCCATTAAGTTTCTTTAAATAGTATCTCTCATCTGTTTTGGAATCAGCTTTTATCTCTCAAATATTTTCTTTGTCATCTAATACTTGTATTAGTGAATTTCTTCTTCCAGAAATGGTGGCAGACAAAGTTGCATCTACGGTACTTCTGGCTTCTGCTGGATCTCCCTAATAGTATTTTTGACTGAGTGCTGGTGTTAGTCATTGATCTTAAAACTTACCGGTAGGCATTCTTTGTGCCTAGAATAAAGGATACTCATCCAGACAGGATTTGTGTTTGAGTCTTCCATGCAACTGGGCACAAAATCAATTGGGTGCCACCTCAAACCAAGTGTGTCTTTAACCACTGAGCTTACTCAGGCTATAGATGTCTGCTGGAGGGATGGTGGCTGAGCTGTGGCCACGATTTGTCAGGGACTTTGTTTTAATCTTTACTGTTATGTCTCCGGTCCATTTCATGCCAAGGAAAACAATGGCACAAAACAAAACAAGCAAACAAAGAACAGAACCAATAGAAAACTCTTTCTCGTAGATGCTTGCAGCCAAGGTACATGGTGGCAGGTGTACATCAGGTTCACAATTATTCTGAGTGTATACTGCTTTGGGATCACATGGTGAATATTTATGTTAACCTTCCCTCCGTGTTAGCATTGGGGCTTTATTTCTTCTTATTTTATTAAACACACACATACTTCCTGTTACCGGTAAACTATCTCAGGGCAAAAGTAATGGAGGTACCTGATAATTCACTTACTTTAATGTATTTAAAGCAACGGATTTGTGCCTACCTCCACACTGGGCCTGGAAGTTTCGTACAATCTTCTCAATGTGATTAATTTGATATTTAAACAAAATTTGTTTTCTCGGCATTTTTAATTGTTTTCAGAGGAGGAGTTAGATTAATTAACTCAGCCTAGTGCTATTGAAAATATACTTCTATCATTTGTTTTTGTACTTTATTTGGCTACCTACGAAAAAATTTAGTAGATCTTTGTAAAAGAAATTGCAATTCAAATGAATACATGAAGTACATCCACATACACTCATCTGTTTAGTTAACTTTTCCCAGCTCTTGCCATTTCAATTGTATTTATGAAATGGTATGTATTTTTTTTTCCTTTATATGAGCAAATACTACTTACCCAAAGAAATACCAGAGCTTTAACTCATGATCTGGGTTTTACTGAAACTCGAACTTAAGTACAGCCCTTTGTTGAGGTCTCAGTTTTCTCTCATGCCTGTACCCGTTACCCACCTCCTCAGCAAGCCCGTGTTAATGCCAAGTATCCAAAAGGTTCTTCCTTCTAAAGAGTGCACTGGATATGATCTGTCACTCAGGAATGACACACTTCCTGACCATTAGTGATAGAGAAGCAATAGGTTGACTTGGCTTATAGTAAGAAATGAAGAATATTTTCAAGTTTGACTGCCAAATTATATATTTTTTTAACCCTATTGTACAGAAGGCATTTATTTTGTGGTAATTACCTGTGCAATAACTTTGCTTGTTCTCCTACACCTAACACAAGTCTTCCTTGACTATCACATTTCATCAATTGGACTCCAAATACAAATATTGACATTATAATAGGATTGTCATTATCACATGGATATTAAGAGGTCTTTAAAGACTTTTCGGGTGGTTTCTTGGTTATCTGGATTTTTTCATCTGAAAGTTTAAAAACATATTTGGAAAAGCCTTGTTCCTACTGGAATTAAATGTGACATGTCCTCACATATAATTAACCTATATATTCATTTGGAGTAATAAGCTGAAGTTCTCAATTCATATATATTCTGATAATATCCACAGATATTCTTTGAGCATCATTAGACACAATGCTAGTATATTTATGTTTATTGAAAGAAATATATATTCTGCAGTGTTTGACCTGTCACTTTGATCTACTGGTATATTACCTATTATAAAAAATAATCTCCTTATTGATCTCTTTGGTATTGCTCTCTTATTGCTTGAGAAATGAATCACTCTATAATTAACCAGAGCTATATAAATTGTCTGTCTTTATTGTATTTCACTTCTCATGGGCTAATATTTTTTTTTATTACTCTTCATCTTAACAATGATTTTTTTTTTAAATAGAGATACACAAAAATACATCTTTTGTTCAATCTTTGATGTCTCTGTGACAGTGGAATTACTTAAAGAGAGAAACAAATCATTTAGCAATATTCCAAAGTGACACAGTACACTCAAGAAAACTCCCCTTGATTAAGCCATAACAGTTTTTCTGCCCCATAATAGCTAGTGACTATAAAAGAGAGACACACTATATCTGAAGAAGAGCAATATAAAATAATTGGCTCTGGACCAACCTAAGCTGCTTCATACCATCAACCTCTTCACATTTAGATCCAAATTAAAATCTAATTTAGAGGGAGTTTAAATTAAAAAAGCACACTTAATTCCTTCAATTTGCAGAACTATTCCATTCCATTAAGCAACTAATTTCTACCTGTCAGATTTGGAATGAAAGTGGTCTCTCTCAGGAGGAAACTTTTCACTTGTAGTAATTAGGAATGGGGAGCCTGTGCTTTGATAGTTGCTTGTGTCTAACCCTCCAAGCTTATGAACCCTTGGGTAAACTCAATTGAAGTGTCAGCTTCAATACTTGCCTGATAGGAAAGCTGAAATGAGGTTCCATATTTCATAATTAAATAACACAACTACTTTAATTTTTATTAGAGAATCATGAAAGGTTACCTTATATAAAATCCAAGAGCATACATTTCTTTGTTGATCTCTTATTCTAATAAGCTCCTGAAGAAAATCTGAAGAGGTCTTGATTACAATTAGATAAAAGCCGGGAGAGTTCATGTGTTCAACAATATCAAAGTAATGACTAAAATGAGCAAGCAGGATGAGCTTCAAGTGTTATGTCAGGCGATTCTCTTTGATATTATTCTTGACTTGTGCCAAGATATAACTTTTGACTTGGGCAAGGTGGCATGTTATAGTGAGGAAGCCCTAGGCTGGTAGATGGAAGTCTGAACCCCAAGCCTCGCCACTTACTAGCTGTGAGACCTTGGACAAAGCACTTGACCCCACTTAGCTTCACTATTCTGTCATCTACAAAGTAATTTTTTTATCTCAAATTCATCAGAGACTTAACTTCTTAGAGATATATGTGTTTGAATGCTTCTTCTCAAAAGCATTTATCATATTCAGTGATGAGTATAAAAGTTCTTATTACTTTAAAGCAACATTATATTATAAGCTATTTTTATCCAAACTGAATCAGCAAAGAAAAACTGGTTTCATCATTACTGATCTTCATTGTAAAACATTTTCTTTTCTTCCCTCTTTTCCTTCCTTCATTCTTACCTTCTTTCTTCCCTTCCTCCCTCCCTCCCTCCCTTCCTCCCTCCCTCCCTCCCTTCCTTCCTTCCTTCCTTCCTTCCTTCCTTTCTTTTGTGGTAGTCTCACAGAGAGAATTGACCCTCCCGGAACAAAACCAAAATGTAACTTTTGTTTCCTGTTTCTAATTTCATAAAATATATTTTTCCATCCCCTTACTTTCAGTCTGTGTGTGTCTTTTAGTCTGAAGTGAGTCTCTTGTAGGCAGCATATGTAAGGGTCATGTTTTCCTATCCATTCAGCCACCCAATCTTTTGATTGGAACATTTAATCCATTTATATTGAAAATAATTGTTGATAGGTATGTAGTTATTGCCATTTTATTATTCATATTATTATTATTATTATTATTATTATTATTATTATTATTTTGTCTTAAAGAAGTCTCTCTAACATTCCTTGTAATACTGGTGTGATAGTGATGAACTCCTTTACCTTTTTCTTGTTTGGGATGCCTTTTATCTGTCCTTCGATTTTAAATGATAGGTTTGCTGGATAGAGTAGTCTTCATTGTAGGTCCTTGCTTTTAATCACATTGAATATTTCATGTCAGTCCCTTCTGGCCTGCAAAGTTTCTCTTGAGAAATCAGCTGATTGCCTTATGGGAGCTCCTTTTAGGTAACTAACTTCTTTTCTCTTGCTGCTTTTAGGATTCTTTATCTTTAACCTTTGGCATTTTAATTATGATGTGTGTTGGTGTGAGCCTCTTTGGGTTCATCTTATTTGGGACTCTCTGTACCTCGTAATTGTGTATTTATTTCCTTTGCCAGGTTACGGGAGTTTTCAGTCTTTATTTCTTGAAATAGGTTTTCAATTCCTTGCTGTCTCTCTTCTCCTTATGGTACCCATATAATGCAAATGTTGGTATTCTTGGTGTTGTCCCAGAGGCCCCTTAATCTATCCAAAGTTTTTGGATTTTTTTTGTTCTTGCTGTTATGATTGGGTATTTTATGCAACCTAACTTCTAATTCAGTATTTAGATCCTCTGTTTCATCTACTCTGTTGATTACCTCTAATGTATTCTTCATTTCAGTTATTGTATTATTTGTGTCTGACTGGCTTTTTATTGTTTTCTGTCTCCATTTTTATTTCTTCTATCTCTTTGTTGAAGTTTTCTCTGAGATCACTGAACATCCTTATAACCAATGTTTCTAACTCTGTGTATGATAGATTACTTGTCTCCATTTTATTTAGTTCTTTTCTGGAGCTTTATTCTATTATTTCATTTGGAATATGTTTCTTTGTCTCTGCATTTGGCTTCCTCTCTGTGTTTGTTTCTATGTAGTATGTAGGGCTACTATGTCTCCCAGTCTAAGTAGAGTGGCTTTATGTAGTAAGTGGGGCCCAGTGGTGCAGTCTCCCTGGTCACCACAGCTGGGTGCTCCAGGTATGTCACTTGTATGTGTTGTGTATGCCCTCCTATTGTAGTTGAGCCTTGGTTGCTGTTTATACACCAGTGAGAGGGATTGAAACTTGGGCTAATTGCTTGTGAATACTGGCTGTGATTACAGTGGAGGAGATATTGTGCAGGGGCTGATCCTACAGAGCAGGGTTCTGGTACCTGCCCAGTCTGCCCTTTGGGTGTGTTATCATCCTTGGATGTGGCTGGGTGATGCTCTGGCTTAGTTTGAAGCTGGCCACTGGACATGCCAGCCCCAGAGCCCTCTGGGAGGGGACCTACTGCATGCCAAGTTCAGCCGCAACTTGTGCCCTGCCCAGGACCACCTTGAATGAGCCACAAAGCAATCCACAGATGGCCTCTGCCCTCACTGTGCTTGGAGGTGCCATGAGAGGCCAAGTTGCAAACCAAAGTTGGCTGTCACTAGTGCCAGGCTTAGAGCTGCTCTGCCAGAGGTATAGTACATGCTGAAGCCAGATCCTGCTTGTTTGGGTTTTATGAACCTTTGAGAGACCTTACTAAAATCTGCAGTATGAGACAAGACAGGACATTCATATGGAAAAGCCATTGGAAGCAGCTTGGATGGGCCCTAAAGTTGAGTGGGGCAGGGTCTCAGGGAACCACCAAAGTAGATGAATGATGTTTGCCAGGTTGATAGAGACTCAGATATGGCGTCTGCCTGTGTCTGCACTGGCAGACACAGGCAGGGGGGGAAGGGGGGAGGTCTCAAGAAAGAAGCAATGTCTTCTGCCAACTCCTTTGTCTGACAGAAAGCTGCCCCTCCAGCCCTCGTCCTGCAGCCAGACAACTCAGTTTCTCCCTGTACGTACCTGGCACCTTTTGAGCTGATACCCCAGTGATGGAACTCATATTGAATGAGTCTGTCAGTGAGTAAGTTCATGTGTAGGCTTTTAAAGAGGATTGCCTGGGACTCCAGCAACCCTCCATTTCACTCAGCCACAATTTCCGCTCGTTTTTCAAAACCAGAAGTTATGGGGACTTCTCTCTCCAGCACTGAAACCCTGAGCTGGGGAGCTGGGTATGGGCCTGGGACTGCTCACTCCTCTGGAAGGGACCCCCACAGCTGTGATATCCTTCCTGATTTTTAATGGTAACATGCGATATGGGGCCAGCTGGTTCTGCATCTCTGCCCCTTCAACCAGACTAGAGTTGTTTTCTTCTGCATGTCCTTAGTTGTAGGGCTTTGGTTCAGGTAGAATTCAGGTAGAATTTTCAATAATGGTTCTGCTGTAGTTTGGTTTTAAATTTGATATAATCGTGAAAGGATGCATGCACAGCATTTTTCTACTCCACCATCTTGACCATAAAAGCTGGCTATTGTTTAAAATTAAATGATTTTTTAAAATACAAGTGAGCATGGGTTACTTCAACTTAAAGAATTTATAAATATTATGACACATAAAGGATTTAGCAGAAGGGAAAATTGTGAATTTGATGGACAGAGACATTTTTATATAAGCCCTAAATCTTTTCATATTTTTTAAATGTAAGTTAAAAATATCCAAAAATCTGCATCAGAGTAATTCACATCAAAGTGGGCTTTTCAATCTTTTAACTATAAAAGATTCTTCACATGTCAACTATGGTAAATTTTGTTTTTAGCAGTTCATATACTAACTGATTCTCTGAAGGAAGATGAAGAGTAATTCATGATAGTCATTCCAAACTTTATTGTTTCCAAATTATTTTTGCATAATTAACTCAGAAGTAAATTACTATATTAAAAACACAGTCAAACTGTAACAGCAGTGGCACCATTTGAATAATACCTATGAAAATTGGGCAGGAAGTAATCAATATCTTTGACTTTTGTAGCATTAATGTATTTATATCTCCAAAGAAGATATAAAATGGCTAATAAGCAAATGAAAAGATGTTTGTCATCATTAATCAGTAGGGAAATGCAAATCAAAACTATAATAAGGTACTACCCCATATGCAGTAAGATGGCTATTATCAAAAGTTATGAAATAAGTGTTGGTGAGGCTGTGGAGTAATTAGAACTCTTGTACACTGTTGGTGGGAATGTAAAATAATGCAGTCACTGTAGAAAACAGAATGGCATTTCCTCAAAATATTAAAAATAAAATTACCACATGATCCAGCAGTTCCACTCCTGAGTATATCCCCAAAAGAATTGAAAGCAGGGTACAGAAGAGATATTTGTACACCCACGTTCATAGCAGCATTATTTACAATAGGTAAAACATGGAAGCAACATAAGTGTTTATTGACAGATGGTTAGATAGGCAAAATATGGTATATACATACAATTGAATATTGTTCAGTCTTAAAAAGGAAAATAAATTCTATACATGCCACAACATAAATGAACCTTGAGGACATTATGCTAAGTGAAATAAGCCAGTCACAAAATGACAAATACTGTTTGATTTCACTTATATGAAGTATTTGGAATAGTCAAAATCATTGAGATAGATAGAATGGTGGTTTCAAGGGCTGGGGGAAGGAAGAAAGGGGAGTTATTTGTTTAATGGGTCTAAAGTTTCAGTTTTACAGGATGAAAAGAGAGTTCTGGAGATGGATGGGGGTGATGGTTATACAACATTATGAATATATTTAATACCATTATATTTGCACTTTAAAATGGCTAATAGATAAAAATATTGGGACAAAAATGATGCAGCAATAAAAGAAATTCCAATTTATGTAATAGACTTTTTTTTAGTAATCAAACTGAGCACAGGTGAAAGAGTGAGAGGGAGGTAAGAAGGGTTGGATGAAGGGAAGGAATTTTATACTACAGCAAGTTAAAAGCGTCAGATCCATATAACTGGACAGGAGTAAATCATTGCATACTTCGGGAAAACAGGTTATAAACTTAAAGATTATAAAATATTCACAATAATTTATATTATATTTTCATGTCTCAAAATCTATATTAAGCCATCTTAAAAATGTAAAAATTCAGCACAACAAATCTACAACTGAAGTGGTATTATTTCACTGAATAATTGTATTATCTGATACAATATGATTTTTTTAAATTATAAAATATTGTTAGTTGCATTTTATAATAATACTAGAAGCTATTTAATATAAAAATATGTTTTGAAAGCAGAAATAGTATCACATGACCTAATGTCAACTAGCATACCCAGTAGAAATTCTGGAAATAAATATATCAAAGTGATAACAGTGATTCTTCCAGGTGTAAAATCATGGCTTGGTATGATTATTCTTTAAACCTTGGTATGTTTTCCAAACAAGTAATACGGGAACTTCAAAAATTTTCAGTTCAAGTGATAAATGCTCCCAAATTAACATATTTATATATGTGGATCAATTAATTGACTTATGTGAACATTTATGAACATATGAGCTTGAAGATATCAAATTTTGAATAAAATAGGTGCACTTATATGTACATTTGATATGTGCACTTATTTCTATTGATATTTAATACAATGTTTCTCTTCTTGAAAAGAAGATTATTTACAATGAGAAATTTCACAAAATCTCTAAATTAAGACACATTTTTATTGTTGCTAAAAGAGCAATGCAAACAACTTTGCATATTTGAGATGATCTCAACTGCCCATAGGCTCACGTGTTTTTGGCATTTTGACTGTGGTCATCACTAAGTGGAAAATTGGTATGTCAGATAGGTTGGAATAAGATCCAATAAAAAAAATAACAAAATATTCCAAATCATTAAGAGAAAAACTGAAAATGTCTTCCAAAATAATAAATCTATATTCCACCACTTTCCATGTGCTAATAGCATTGCAAACCACCTACAAATATACACAAAAATTTTGCTTTTGACATTCTTTAAAATGGTAAAGTAAAAACCCCAAAAACTATAGCACAATAAAAAGCGTTTGTTAATGTAACTAAAAATCATAAGAATATAGCAAATTATTTTTAATGAAGAACTGACGGTTATCTTGAAAATTAGGTGTGTGAAATAGATTCTCTTTCATAGCTGATTGTTCATCAATTTAAGAGACTATATTAAACTGCTGTTTATGCCTACTAAAAGACAGGTTTCCATAGAATAATCATATACTACCTTTTTAATTGATCCTTAACAATAACGAAATATCAAAAATCATATCAAATTTCTAAAAATAAGCCCAAACAAGCACACAACCTTAGCTTAGTTTAATATGTAAATAATTAATAGCCTTAATAAAGAGAACATGTAAATATAGTCTAAGATCATAGCTACACTTTCCTTTGTATTTGTGAAATTTTTGCCAGTATGAAACATTGAATAACATAGTTCCAATGTTAATAAATGTGAAAATGTATTATTGAGATGCATTTTTATTATTCAATAGGAATGTACATGCAAAAGAAAGTAATCAGTTGTCCTATTTCACTGCTTCTAATCTTATGAATTTTTCAGATACGTTTACCTATTGTCCTCAATGTAAATAGATTTCTGGGAGCACCTGACCTTTTAAATCAGGTATCTATTTCTTTCTCCTAAATTAGATCGCATGACACATCTATGACTAAAATTCAATTTTACCATTCAAATTCATCCAAATATTTTAATTCATGTTTGTCACATTAAAGGAGAATTTATCTCAAAATATGTCTTAAAACAATTTAAATTAATATTAAGATTTACTTCTAATATCTACATAAGCTTATGTAAAACAAATCAGACTTAAAAGTAATTTTGAGTATTGTTTTCCTAGGTATTTTTGCCTTTCTACTGAATAGTTTTAAAATCCAGCTCACTTTTCCGTAGGAGAGGAAATTATAAGAGTGACTTTTTTCAAAACATGTTTACTCAACATAACATGGCTTACAATTCTGGGAAATTTTAAAAAGAGGAAAGGCTAAAGTTTTAAATTCTGTAATGCAAGAAATAAATTGTTGTTTGCAAATTTTTGAGGGAACATAAAGATTTGATTGGGTAAATGGGATCAAATATATGGTGATGGAAGGAGAACGGACTCTGGGTGGTGAACATGCAATGTAATATATAGATGATGTATTACAGAATTGTACATTTGAAACCTATGTAACTTGACTAACCATTGTCACCACAGTAAACTTTAATTTTTAAAACAAGTTCATCTTCAAATGTAAATATTGGCCATAAGAATTACTTAACTCTCCTTAAGTTTGTGATGACTATATAAAGTTTTATTTACATAAATAAATGACCAAACATTCTACATTTCTATTTGTGTTATATTGTATTTCAGTGAACTATTTTGCTGTAAATATGAAAATTTGTTTTAAAACTGTGTTAAAGATAAGGATTAAGCATATAAATGACATTGTAGTTTTTCATGTAGTGGTTTAATGGTAAGAAAAATAAGTAACATAAAATTTAATATAAAGCTCAATTACCAAAGAAGTTTTGATAAACTAACACTATGCCAATTAATCAAGAAAACCACTTGACTAGTGTGACTTGAAAACGTTAACAGTAATAATAAAATGTTTTCTACCTTTTGGCTATTGTGAATAATGCTACAGGGAACACTGGCACACAAGTAGCTATTTGATCCCTGTTTTCAATTTTTGAGGTATATACCTAGGAATGGAATTGCTGGATCACATGGTAATTCTGTTTAATTCTTTGCCACCATACAGTTTTCCACAGTGGCTACACCATTTTCTATTCCCACCAGCAATGGTTAGGGTTCCAATTTCTTCACATACTCATTCACCTCCTTGTCAATGCTTGTGTATTCTGTGATGACGATGATGATGATGATGATGACAGTGATTATAGCCATCATAGTGACGGTGAAGTGGTACATCATTGTGGTTTTGATTTGCATTTCCCTTATGATTAATGATGTTGACCATCTTTATATGTGTTTGTTGGCCATACATGTATCTCTTTGGAGAAAAGGTTATTCAAATGTTTTACCCATTAAAAATAATCCTTTTTGTCCTATTATCATTGAATTGTAGGAGTTTATTTTATATACTCTGGATACTTTTTTTACATACTCTGGATATATGACTCTTATCAGGTCACACGTGATTTTCAAATACTTTCTACAATTCTGTAAGTTAGTTAACTTTTTATTTTCTTAACAATGCCCTTCGATACCTCCAACTTTTTAATTTTAATAAAGTCTTTTTTTTTTTTTTTGGTTGTTGCTCATGCTATTGGTGTTCTATTTAAAAATTCACTGTCAAATCCAAAATCATGAAGCTTTATCCAAATTCTTTTCCTGGAGTTTTATGGTTTAGTTATTATATTTAGATTATACCTGGTAATTTTTTTATTGTGTAATGGACACAGTTGTTGAAAAATTGTGTGTATAATGATTTTATTTTGTGTTTGCCAGGTATCTTTTTCCCCTAGCTTTTTGAGATGACCTTATTCAAATTTCAATAATTGAGATAATTTGATTTTATTTCACTCTTATTCATAAAGCTTGACATTTGGACATACCAGTCCTAAGCACAGTGACTTTACCAGGGAAACTCCTTGATGGTTCCTGGACTCTACATTCTGTCGCCCTGATTATTGAAGTTTCAACGTTATCATTTAGCCTCTCAGTATCTCAGCTGATTCTTCCAGAACTAACAAAATTCCATGAGGAACATAAATTTCAAAAATAGGACTAATTTATCTGAATTTCTTTCTTCTTCAGGATTTTGAAGTTGTATTTCTTTATTATCTTTTAGCTCCCTGGTTCTTTCAAGCAGATGTTTTTTCTTACTACATTGTTCAGATTTTCTATGTGATCTCCGATAGAGGGTTGGTCTACATTTTTCCTTCATTACCAGAAGTAAAAGCCAGTATAACATTGCTAAAAGTTGGCTTTTCATTAAACATAAAATATTTAAAAAAATAAAGATAAGTTACCTTCCTGCAAAGTTGTTAGTACTCAAACAGACTAGTATTTAAGAGTTCACGACTCCCTAACAACTACTTGTCTTTAGGTTCAGGCTGCATGCCCAGCAGCGCCTGGTAAAGTAGATGTTTTCTTGAGCTGTAGTATAGCTTCTATGGTATTGAAAATGGTGAACACACAAATGTTCTTTGCTAATAGAATCTTGTTCTAGTAACAACTAGGTTTTAGAGGCTGATCTTTGCTTTTATTCTCAAATCATTAGAGAAAGTTTACTGGAGAGAGTCTTCCAGCAGACAGTGATTAAAAACTGACTCTCTTCTTAAATAAGTCATTTTCTCTACTCAAACAGTTTTTAGATATACAGTACGTTTCTCTGTCCTGATCAGGTAAAATCTCTACTGGAACCAAAGGGATCATCTGCTGAAACAGCGACATTTTTTGAAAGAACAGGCTCAGAATTAATATTGACCAATTTTTTTATGTTTAATCCTTAAAAATCAAACTATCAGCATTATTCTTATATGAAACTCTGTTATTTTCAAAAAAGTTATAAATAAATTTAATTCTGGTTTTAGTGAATAGTAAATTTGACTCAGCACATAAAGAAATTTGCTAGAAGTAATGAACTGTTGGTTGAAGAATATTGTCTCATATGGTCAACTCAATTAATGTTTTAAAAGAAAAACAATCCCGTATTTCCTTACTGTGACTTCTTCACATTTATTAATTTTTTACCATTTGTCACTTGACTTGCAACTATAGTATATGATATTAGAGTCTCGATCAATGACCAAACCAATGATAACAGTTAGGAAGCTGACAACAATGAGAAAAGTAGTCCAAACATGTTGGTCTCAATCCTCACTTTTCCTTCAATAGCCTATTTACAATTAATATTTATCAAGAGGGCATGTGAGTGTGTGTGTGTGTGTGTGTGTGTAATATGATTGTATATGTTTGATAGACAGTTCTATGGGAGAGTGAGGGAGGTACTTTTAAATTCAGAAAACTTGGTATAGTACAAAAATGCTGAAATGATTGGACTGAGTCACATTTACTGCACTTTGTAAATTTCACAGATATCTTTCTTGGATCATCAACTTAGGGACTATATACTTCTCTTCATTCTTGTCCTCCTTCCTAGCTTCCTGAAAACCACATAGCATGGTCAATCCATGCTATTGACTAGCCTTGAGGGCTTAATTCCCCATGATATAGAATGGGAATGGTTAATCCTCCAGCCAGTTGCAATATAGATCGCTCCAGCAAACTATGAAATTAAAAAAAAAGGATTATGAGCAATAAAGAAATAGGAGAGCTTTACAATTAAAATAGAATTTATTTTCACATTGAATTTCCATCAATATCAAGAATCACAAATTGATGACAAATGAGATGAGGGACATGAGAAGGTGAGGCCAAGAAAAATGTGCTTCCTTTCTTAAAAGGCAAAACCCACCATTCAGGTTGGAATATTTACTCATTTCATTAGTTAGGCACTTGCAAAAAGATAGCCCCCAAATATGATGTGATTTAAATGCTAAAACAATCCATTTCCAATCACGTGCTTCACCCTATGTTTGGATCTACTGTTAGGTTCACACCTACAAGAAAACAACAACAACAAAAGTTGTTTTCCTTTTCCACACTGTTGAATTGTAAGAGTTTTGTTGAACATTTGGGACTATGTACATTTTACAAAAGCAAATTGGCAAATATGTGTTGCTGCAGCTAACATAAATCTGTTTAATTTAAAATTATGTATTGAACAAAGAAAGGTTTCGGTGACATTTCATTAAGTAGCTTATCAATTTGATTACTGTGATATTTCTGTGACATTTTGTAGGCACAGTATCAATTTGATTGTCATAACTCAAATTGATTTAGAATTTAGTTGGTTTTACTTAATTGATTATTTTAATTAAAAGAAAAGTCTCAGAATCAAGTCAAAAACCATAAAAGTAAGTTTTCAGGATTTTTAAATACTCTGACAGCTCGGTCATGTTATTCCATTTGAATGGTTTTTCACAAGAAGATAACCCTCCTTCCCTCCTTCCCTCCCTCCTCTATCCATCCTAAGTGGAAAGCAATGGAGCTGCCGAAGGAAATGGTCCTAGAATTTCTCCTGATATATATGGGTACATTATGATGCATCACTGGCATACACTTTAAAAGAAGTTTTAAGATGAAATCATTTGGTGAGCATTTTACACTGCTCCCTGTTATCTGTTTCTTCTCAATTTCATCTCCTTCCATCATCCTTCCCTCATCCCTCACCCATCCCTCTTGATTTAGAAGTGCTCACGGTCCTGCACAAGGTTGTTAAACTCTGCTCAGAATCTCTTATCTAGTGATTTGGAACCCCATGGAGACTTTAAAATTTCTCAAAGCCCATTTTGCTGACCAGATCAAGTGAAAACCTCCTGGAGTGAACACAGACATCAGTCAATTTTTTAAACTCTCTAGGTTATTTCAATATATAGCCAGGGTTAAAATCCACTGACATAAAGCAATAGTTCATGAAAATAATGTGAGGGAATTGGTGAAACTGACTATTTTCAAACTCACCTCCAGGAATTTTTTATCTGAAAAGTAGGGTGAGGCATAGAAATCTGATTTTTAAAAAAATAGTCCTCAGGTGGTTTTAATACCAGTAGTATTTGCTGCACATTTTGAGAAACGCAGCCACCTGGGTCTTGTACTTTGCATTTCACTTTATCCATTGCCTCCTTCTCGCCTGTGACTTTAAACTCTCTGTGCACTGATATTTTTATGTATATAAATGTATTTATTTCTACCACATAAAAAAAATCCTTCCTTTATAGCCCTATCTCTTTTACATACTGCTGTAGTTCTTTTAAGAAAAAAAGTTTTAAACACAAATCTTAATCATGTTTGTACCTGTTCTTGCACACCCTGGACCAGCTACATGAACATGCAACCTATGCAAGCACAAATGCTCACAAGCACAGAAGGACCTCGCACTTGGTTTAGTGCCCTATTGTCTGAAAATTCTTGATACTTTTTACACAACAAACTCTGCATTTCTGGTTTGCACTGGGCCCTGAAAATTATGTACCCAGTTCTGCTTTCTTCACTACCTCACCATTATAAAATATCTCTTTGATTTTTTAATTCAATGGGCATTTTAAGTATTTATTTATTTATTTATTTATTTATTTATTTATTTATTATTTTTTATTAATTTCAGGTGTACAGAACAATATAGTGATTAGACATTTATGTAACTCATGAAGTGATAACTTCAACAAGCTTACTACCCACCAGACATTGTACAGAGTTATTAGAACATTATTCCACTATATTCCCCAGGCTGCATTACACATCCCTGTGACTATTTTTTTTAAAGTATAGTTGATATTCAATATTATTTTATATTAGTTTCAGATGTACAGTGTAGTGGTTAAACATTTATATAATTTATGAAGTGATTGCCCCAGTAAGTCTACTACTCATGTGACAGTATACATGGTTTTTATAATACTATTGACTATATTCCCCATACTGTATTTTATATCCCCATGACTATTCTGTTACTATCAATTTCTACCTCTTAATCCATTCACCTTTCTCACCTAGTCCCCAACCCTCCTCCCATCCAGTAACCATCAGTTTGTTCTCTATATCTATGGGTCTGTTTTGTTTTCTATATCTATGGGTCTGGTCATTTATTTTGTTCTTTATATTCCACATGTCGGTGAGATCACATGATATATGTCTTTCTCAATCTGACTTATTTCACTAAACGTAATACTGGCTATGTTGTCACAAATGGTAATTCATTCTTTTCTATTACAGAGTAATATTACATTGTATATATGTACCACAATTATTTTATCCAATCATCTATTGATGGGCATTTCAGTTGTTTCCATACCTTGGCTATTGTAAATAGCACTGCAGTGAACATAGGGGTACATGTATCTTTCTGAATTAGTTTTGGATTTCTTTGGATAAAATATCCAGGAGTGGAATTGCTGGGTCATAAGGTATTTCTATTTTTAATGTTTTGAAGAACCTCCATACTGTTTTCCATAGTGGCTGTACCAATTTGCAGTCCCACCAACAGTGCACAAGGCTTCCCTTTTCTCCACATCCTCACCAACACTTGTTTGTTGATTTATTGATGACGGCCATTCTGACAGGTGTGAGGTGATATCTTATTGTGGTTTCAATTTGCATTTTTCTGATGATTAGTGACACTGAGCATATTTTCATATGTCTATTGGCCATCTGTATGTCCTCTTTGGAGAAATGTCCTTTCAGGTCCTCTGCCCATTTTTTAATTGGATTGTTCGTTTTTTTGGTGTTGAGCTGTGTGAGTTTTTTACAGATTTTAATATTAACCCCTTCTCAGATGTGTCACTGGCAAGTATCTTCTCCCATTCAATAGAATATTTTCTTCTTTTTGTTGATGGTTGCCTTTGATATGAAAAAAAAATTTAGTTTGTCCCATTTATTTATTTTTAGTAGTCCTATTTATTTATTTTTTTCTTTTGTTTTTCTTGCCCAAGGAGATATATCAGTAAAAATATTACTAAGGGTAATGTCTTATATTTTCTTCTAGGAGTTTTATGGTTTTGAGTCTTACATTTAAGTCTTTGATCCATTTTCAATTTATTCTTGTATATGAAGTAAGAAGATGGTCCAGTTTTATTTTTTTACATGTATCTGTCCAGTTTTTCCAGAACCATTTATTGAATAGACTGTCTTTAACCCAATGTATATTCTTGCTTCTTTTGCCATAGATTAAATGACCATATAGGCATTGATTTATTACTAGGATCTCTTCCTGTATCATTGATCTACGTGTCTGTTTTTATGCCAATATCATGTTATTTTGATTTACTATGGTCTTAATCATAGTTTGATATCAAGTGGCATGATACCTCCAGCTTTGTTCTTCTTTCTCAAGACTGCTGTGGCTATTTGGGGTTTTAAATTGTTCCATATAAATCTTAGGTTATTCTGTGAAAAATGCTGTTGGTATTTTGATAGGGATTGCATTGAATCTATATATTGCTTTGGTTAGTATGGACATTTTAACTATGTTAATTCTTCCTATCCATGAGCATAGTATATGCTACCATTTATTTGTTTCTTTACTTTCTCTCTTCAATGTTGTATAATTTTCTAAGTACAGGTCTTTTACTTCCTTGGTTAAATTTATTTCTAGGTATTTTTTGATGCAATTGTTTTCTTAATTTCTCTTTCTTATAGGTTGCTATTGGTGTATAAGATTGCAACTAATTTTTGAATATTAATTTTGTAATCTGCTACTTAACTAAATTTATTAATCAGTTCTAATAGTTTTTGGTGGAATCTTTGGGGGTTCTATATATGCAGTATCATGTCATCTGAAAATAATAACAGTTTTACTTCTTCTTTTTGGATGCCTTTTATTTCTTTTCCTTGTCTGACATCTCTGGCTCATAGTACTTCCAGTACTATGTTCAATGAAAGTGGTGAAAGTGGACGTCCTTGTCTTGTTCGTGATCTTAAGGGGAGTGCTTTTAGCTTTTCCCCTTTGGGTACGATATTAGCTGTGGATTTGTCATATATGGCCTATTATTATCCCAACGTATTAGGGTATGTTTCTTCTATTCCCACTTTGCTGAGAGTTTTTATCATGAATGCTGCATTTTGTCAAATGCTTTTTCTGCATCAATTGATATGATCATATGATTTTTATTTTTCATTTTGTTTATGTGCTGTATCCTGTTAATTGATTTGCAGATTTTGAACCAAACTTGCATCCAGGAATAAATTCCACGTCTTCATGGTATATGATCTTTTTTTAATGTATTGCTGAATTTGGATTGCTACTATTTTGTTGAGGATTTTTGCATCTATGTTCATTAAAAATATGAACCTATAGTTTTCTTTTTTTGTAATCTCTTTGTCTGGTTTTGGAATTAGGGTAATGGTGACCTCATAGAATGAACTTGGGAGCCTCCCCTCCTCTTGAAATTTTTGGAATAGTTTGAGAAGAATAGGTGTTAATTCTTTTTTGAATGTTTGGTAGAATTCACATGTGAAGCCATCTGGTCCACAACTTTTAGTTGTTGAAAGCTTGTTGATTACTGATACAATTTTGTTAGTAGTAATTGGTCTGTTTTGATGTTCTGTTTCTTTTTGATTCAGCCTTGGAAGATTGTATGCTTCTAGCAATGTATCCATTTCTTCTAGTTTGTCCAATTTGTTGGCATATTGATGCTCATAGTATTTTTTATAAATGTTTGGGATTTTTGTGGTGTCGGTTATGACTTCTCTTTCATTTCAGATTTTATTTATTTTGGTCCTCTCTTTTTTTTTTTTTTCTTAGTGAATCTGGTTCAAGGATGATTAATTTTCTTTATCTTTTCAAAGAAGCAACTCTTGGTTTCACTGATCTTTGCTGTTGGTTGTTTTTTTGTTTTGTTTTTTGGGTTTTTTTCTTTGTTTGTTTTTTGGTTGATTTTTTTTCTGTCTGTAATTTATTTATGCTAAATCTTTATGATTTTCTTCCTTCTACTTACTTTGGGCTTTGTTTGCTTTTATTTTTCAAGTTCCATTAGGTGTAAAGTTAGGTTGTTTATTTCAGATTTTTATTCTTTCTTGAGGAAGGCCTGCCTTGCTATGAATTTCCCTCTGGGGACTGCTTTTACTGTGTCCCATAGATTTTGGGTCATTGTGTTTTCATTTTCATTTGTCTCAAGGAATTGATTTCTTCCTTGATCTCACTGTTAACCCATTCATTGTTTAGTAACATTTTATTTAGCCTGTATGTGTTTTTCAGTTATTTTCCTGTAATTGATTTCTAGTTTCGTACCATGTGGTCAGAGAAGACACTTGATATAATTTCAATCTTCTTAAGTTTATTGAGACTTGTTCTGTGGCCTAACATGTGGTCTTCCTTGGAAAATGTTTAATGTGTACTTGTAGAAAATGTATATTAAGCCCCTTTGGGGTGAAATGCTTTAAAAGTATCAATTAAATTTGTCTGGTCTAGTGTGTCATTTAAAGCCATTCTTTCCCTGTTTTTCTGTCAGGAAGAGCTACCATTGGTGTCAATGAGGTGTTAAATTCTCCTACTATGATTTGTGTTACTGTTGATCTCTCCCTTTGTGTCAGTCAACACTTGTTTTATATATTTAAATACTCTTAAGTTGTGTGCATAGATGTTGGTTTATGTCCTCTTGTTGGATTGATCTCTTTAATCTCCTTCTTTGTCTCTTATTATAGTCTTTGCTTAAAGTTTATTTTGTCTGATGTATTGCTACCCCAGCTTTTTGTTTGTTTGTTTCTATTAGCATGAAATATCTTTTTCCATCACTTTACTTTCAGTCTGTGTGTGTCTTTTGATCTGAAGTGGGTCTCTTGTAGACTACACATGTATAAGTCTTGTTTTCTTATCCATTCAACTGCCCTATGCCTTTTGATTGGAACATTTATTTACATTTAAAGTGATTGTTGACAGGTACATAGATATTGCCATTTTATTATTGATATATTTGATCTTCTTTTGTTTGTTTGTTTGTTTTTCCCCTTCTTCTTCTTAAAAAAGTCCTTTTAACATTTCTTGTAATACTGGCTTGGTGGTAATAAATTCCTTTAGCTTTTTCTTGTCTGGGAAGCTCTTTATCATTTTAAGTGCTAGGCTGGCTAGGTAGAGTAATCTTGGTTGCGGGCCCGTGTTTTGTTTTTGTTTTTGTTTTGTGTGTGTGTGTGTGTGTGTGTTTTAATCAATTTGTATATTTCCTTCCAATCCCTGATGGCCTGCAAAGTTTCTTTTGAGAAAGCAGCTGATATTCTTATGGGATCCCTCTTGTAAGTAAGTAGTTGCTGCTTTTAGGATTCTCTCTTTGTCTTTAACCTTTTCCATTTTAATTATACTATGTCTCTGTTTAGCCTGTTTGTGTTCATCTTGTTTGGGGCTCTTTATATTTCCTGTATGTCTATTTCCTTCACCAGGTTAAGGAAGTTTTCAGTCATTATTGCTTCAAATAGGTTCTTGATCCCTTGCTCCCTCTCTTCTCTTTCTGATACTCCAATAATGTGAATGTTGTTACACTTCAAATGCCTTTTTATTTTTTTATTATTATTCTTCTTTTTGTTGTTCTGATTAGATGTTTTTTGTTACCTCATCTTCTAAATCACTGATTCAATCCTCTACGTCATCTAATCTGTTGTTGAGCCTTCTAGTGTATTCTTCATTTCAGTTATTGTATTCTTTATTTCTGACTAGTTCTATTTATGGTTTCTATGTCCATCTTTATGCTTGCTATCTCTTTGTTGAAGTTCTCACTAAGTTCCTTAAGCATTCTTATAACCAGAGTTTTAAACTCTGTCTCTGGTAGGTTGATTTCCTCTATTTCATTTAATTCCTTTCCTAGTTTTCTCTTGTTCTTTTATTTTGGATGTATATCTTTGTTTCCTCATTCCGACTGCCTTTCTTTGTTTTGTTCTATGTACTAGATTGATCATCTATGTTTCTCAGTCTTTGTTGAATTGCCATACGTAGTAGGTGTCCTGTGTGGTTCAGTGGCACAGTCTCTCAGATCACCTGTGCATGTGTTCCAGGAGTGTCACTTGTGTGTGTTTTGTGTATTCTCCTGATGTAGTTGGACCTTAATTGCTTTTGGTACATCAGTTGGTGAGACTGACTCTCAGGTTGACTGGCTGTGAGGATTGGTTATCCCCACAGTTATGAGCTACTGTATGGGAACTGGCCCCTCAGAGCAAGATTTGCCCAAGTGAGCTCGTGTGCTTGTTGATACCACCCTTTGAGTGTGCTGCTTGTGGGGCTAATTGGGTAGTGCTCTGGTGTTGTCTGAGGCCGGTCTCTGTGTGTGTTGTTTTTCATTCCTCTTGAGAGGGGTTCCTATGCAGGCCAATTTCAACCTTGCCTGTGATCAGCCCGGGGCCATCTGTTAGGAGTTACAGAGTTATATGCAATTGGTTGCTGCCTGTGTTGAACCTGGAGGTCTGTGGGGATGGCCTTGCTGTGAACTAAGGCTGGCTACCACCAGTATTGAGCCTGGGGCAATTAGCAAAAGGCCCAGAGCCCCCTTAGGGCAATTGCCACCTGCCAGCTGCCCATAAGTCTCAGCGGCTGGAAGAGTCTCCTTCTGTGTGTGCACCAGTTTGTTTGAGCCAGTATTGACAAGTGCTCTCAGATATGCTGCCAAGTTGAGTAATGTGGTTACC
Source organism: Rhinolophus ferrumequinum (assembly GCF_004115265.2). NCBI lineage: Eukaryota > Metazoa > Chordata > Mammalia > Chiroptera > Rhinolophidae > Rhinolophus > Rhinolophus ferrumequinum. The sequence continues at coordinate 25,545,680 of NC_046302.1, forward strand.
TAGAGATTCCAGGGGTTAGGCCAGTGGTTTTCACAAAGTTCATGCAGATTCAGTTCTTGCACTAGTGCCAAACCTGTGGCCACTTCACAAAATGTCCAGAGAACGCCGTAGCCAGCCGCTGCTCGCCTTGGCACCCAAGAGAGGCTGCCATGTGATCTGGGACTGCCTTACTTACCACTGAAAGTTTCCCAAGCTGCCATAAGCCATTAGCTGCTGTACAAGCCTCCCACAGCTTTCACGGCAGGGCTGGCTGCCCAGTAGCTTAAGGTTCCATGGGCAATGTCACACTACCTGGGCGGGGTCCAAGGGAATCATTAAGATGGTGTGCTCGCGTGGATTTTTCCAGACCGATGCAATGTCTGGATTTTACCAGACCAGTGTGGATTTTACCAGGACCTATGGGGATGGGTTCAACACAGGAAAGGTGGCACCCTCCAGTAGGTCACATGTGAGATGGGCTCCACACAGGAATAATGGCAGCGTTCTCTCTCTCTCTCTTTCTCTCTCTCTTTTTTTCTCTCTCTAGCCTTCTCCCTGAGCCTCACAGCTCAGTCTTTCTCTGTATGTCTCTGGCACCTCTCAGTTCAGTGTCCCTCTGCCAGAGTCCAGGGTGAGTGCCTGCAAGTGAATGAATCCATACAAGGGTCTTTAAAGAGAATGCCTGAGTTTTCCAGCTACCTTCTATCTCTCCAGGATGGATGGACAGAATCCTCACTGATTTTCACTGTCAGATATTATGGGGACCACCTCTTCCTGGAACAGGACCCCTGGGCTAGGGAACCCGGTGTGGTTATAGGGCCCCTCCCTCTTCAAAGGGAACCTCTATCACTCAGGTGTCCCTCCCGCTGCTCAACCACTACCTGTGGGTTTGGGGTCAGACCATCCCATGTCTCTGTCCCTTCTACCAGACTCGATGTGGCCTCTTCTTTATATCTTTAGTCATAGGGATTCTGTTCAGCTAGAGATTCTGTTCATCTCTTCAGATGATTCTCAAGGTTGATTATTGTACAATTTAGTTGTAATTTTATGTGATTCTGGGAGGTGGCAGGAATAGCATTTACTTATTCTGCTGTCTTGGACCTTCTCCTTAAAGTTTTTCCTTTCTGAATTCATTTGTAGTGTTTAATACTGTTGATCATTTTGTCTTTGAAATGCTTTTGTACCTTTACTCTGCTTTTTTTTCCCATTCTCCTACATCTCAGACTACATCAGTCTACCCCCCCAGTCTTTCTTCTTCCAAAAGCCTTCTAGCATTCCTCAGCATTTCATTCTTGCTTCTCTGTTCCAGTAAATGTTCACTCTTCACATGCTCACTAACTAATTTCATCCCCCCCCAATTGTATACCCCAAATTGCCAAAACAATATCGTTAATCTAGAGCTCTATACCTGAATGTTCCACAGAAACTAATTATTCAAAAAGAAAAAAAAAAGGCCTCATTATCTTTTTTCTAAATCTGTTCCAATTCTCTGATACTTATTTGAATTATGGACCCATTGTCCTCCTTTTTACTCAGATAAAACCTTGGAATTAACCTCAAATTTGTAAGCCAATTCTATGCTGTATTCTTAATATCGCTTAAAAGTCATTAATCTTGCCCACTCCCACCATCATTATTCCATTTCAGACCTTTATAATTTCTTATCCACAGTTGAAATATTGTTTTAAATATCCTCTTTGCTTTCGACTCTTTAATTAATTTTTCTCAGTGCTGCCAGAGAGATCTTTCAAATATACAAATCTGACCATGGAATTCTTATTTTTCAAATCCTAAAATAGTCTCTGATGATTGATTTTACCCCTATCAAATGAAATACTTTCTTTCTTTGCATAACAAATATCATGTAAAAACTCATTTATTAATATAAAAGGAAATTTATAGAAAACATATGTGCCTACTCTAACAATTGTAAAAAAAATAGTGTAATGTTCTTTTCGATAACTATAAAAAAGAAATAGCATAAAAATTATTTTGTTAAAATTGCATATATTTTAGTAGTTAAATATTTGAGAATGGCTGCTGTGAGAGACATATTGAAATAATTAAATACACTTATCCATAGAATAGCAATGAATATGGCTAATCAACATTCATGAGCAATGCGATTGCCAATGACAATGATGGGAGTTTGCAAAATAATAGGAATTTCTTGATAAAATTCTGAACAAAAGAAAAGTACAGTCTTCCCTCATTTTGTATAGGAGTTGCAAAATGGAAAATTAAATACATAGTAAAGACCGTTCAAAACATTTTTTGTTTTATGACAAATAGAGTTGGTTCTAAGCACATGTAATTATCAACAGATTTGCCTCTAAATGGATAGAGGGCAGAGGGGATATTGAAAGTCATTCAGTATGTGGTCCTAGAATTCATAGTGCAAGATCATGTTGCATACTGTAAGATGACAAGCATTGCTGGTATCCATCCACTAAATGTCACCTTATAAACTTCCATTGAAGATGTAAGCAGTCGGACTTTATATGTGTAGTGCCCATCTCCCCACTCTAACCCCTCTTCTATGCACAAAAGCTACGTTTATTATAGTATGCAGAACTACTTTGTGCCAAGTGAGTTTTGTTGGTAACCTGCTCATGAAACATCACAGGAAAACGTTTCTAAATTCTAAACCACAAACTTTGAAAGAATCTCAAAGTTATACAGTGATTCAAGTTGAGTACCATGATTTTACTTTAATTTATGTTGCAATCTATATTCTTTCTAAGGTTATTTTCTTAGATAAGGTCTAGATACTCATATCTTAGGGGATATATATATTTATGCAGCTAACTCATAACAAAAATCAATTCAAGGGTAAGAGAGACTTTCAGACACTTAAAATTTTTAGTTCTGTACTGCACTATAGACTTGGATGTCACTTGAGAAATTCTTCTCTTCCTTAGTTGCTAAACTGGTTAAAGATACTGGAATAAATACTCTTATAAATCTCTAACATGTGTTTTTGTTTCAGTAATACTCAGTATTCTTGAGTTGAAGAACAATAAAAAATGGGTATAGATACAGTTGAACAATCAAAAATCATTCTTAAAATAAAAGAATTGTTAAACTATGCTGATATTTCCTCTTCCCATCTATATTTTTAGTTTAATAGAGAAATATTTTATAACAATATATCACAATTATTTACATTATTTTAAGTTACCACACTCAAATTCTGAAAATGGCTTACTTCAGGAGATTGGCAAGTCCTCTAACATATCACAATGAGCTTCTATACCTGTCCTCTTCTATGTCCCTTCTGTATCTCAGTGTCAAGAAGCTTAGGAACTACATTTTCCAGACCTCCATGTAGCCATAATTCTGAATATAGAGTAGCTTCTGCCAGTGAATCTCACTCAAATGCGATATGAAAGGAGAAAAGGTGGAGGAGGTTATCTTCCCTTGTCTGTGACAGTGACAAAAAACGTTGTGACAGATGGGACTGTGTTTACGACCACTTTCCCTATTCCAGTGATCAGTCACTAGACTGGGTGTGAGGAAGTTATGATGATGGCATCAATGGTAGCCAGGGAAGTAGGGACCTCCTAACCTCAGGATCACAGCAATGGTGGTTTGACCTTAAATTCTGTCGAGGTTTGGAATCCCGATTTTCACTCTTCGAGTCCCTCCAACTTTTCTGTAATCCCCTTACCCTCACATTAAACTCCGTTATGATTGAAATAAACCATAGCTCAAGTCTCTTGGCACATGTCAGAATGTAACATCAAAAAGGCCAGTAGGTGAAGGTGTTACCTATTCTCCTGGTATCCTGCAGAGAGGTATGATTAAACCAAGATCCAGATGAACTCATGTATAGACTAGTGTTAATGAGAGAACCTGTCTATCTGTTGTTGTTTCTTCTTATGGAACAAAGGAGAAAACAGCTTCATAAGTAGGTATCATGCCTTTAGACCTTTGATGCTTCCTTCACAGGAGAATGTTGGGAGATAATAACTGCCAAGAAATGGATATTTTCAACATCTTCAGACCTGTGGGGTATGCCCTACAGTAGAAAGATGTGTTCTCAGTATTAAAACACGTTGCAACCACTTCACCTGGCAGTGACGGTGTCATGCCCAGCTATTCCAATACGAGGCAACCTAAAGAAACCCCTGGTGTCAATGCTGAGCAATCATGAATGTCCTTATAAACGTCTAGAATGGTTTCTCTTTCTTACATTATTTGATTCAGCCACAATTTACAGTAAGAACATTAATAAATCTTTTGTATCATAAGAAAATAGTTTAAAAGTAACTTTAGGCTAAATTATTAGGAAACTCATATGAAATGAAAGTTGCAGTATCTAAGAATCATAATTAAATTTTTTTCAGAGTAGGATATGAGAGGCTTGAATTAGAACAAAAGTGGCATGTCTATTGCTGATTTTCATTTCTCAGATAAAGCTTTTTATCACTTAGATATTATTAGTCACTGCTAAATTAGAAATCCATGCATAAACCTGTAATAATCATTTCCATCAGAAAAATTATTTGAATTTTTCAGAGATGTATTTTTATGGTTATTTTGATCTGATAAGTTAGTGTTTCACAAAGAGATTGCATTAAAAAATCTTTAAAATGAGGTTTTCAACCAAGATTTCTTCTCACATACATAAATATGAATGATGTCAGCATTCATTATATAGAAAATTAAGAGTAAAATTTTAAGAACAATAAAATTAACACTTGGATCTGTAGAAATGGCCACAAAATTGCATATGGGAAAATTGAAAAATCTAATAAGCAAATTTTATTTCAAATTTTAAAATAGAAATATTTAATATTAAACACAAATTTAAAACCACTCTCAGCAGAAACCAGTATATTGATAGATAGATAGATAGATAGATAGATAGATAGATAGATAGATAGATAGATAGACTGGTTAGGTGAAAAAATGCCCAAATTAAATGTTCAATTTAATTTGATGCTCAATTTAATAATGCTCAATTAAATGTTTCATGTTTCTGCTGTCTTCCCATTATAATTCTTTAATTATCCTCAGAAGCTACATTAAGCTGCTTCAAAATAAGTGACATCTCCATCATCTCTGTGCTCATCATTCTACTCCTGGCATGGAATGAGTGGAAGCCCCAGAAAGTACAGTTACTTTCTCTTCTAATTTTATTATGAAATTCATATTCATGTTAGTATCACCAACAAAAACATAAATTTGTATATTCTTGTTTTAAATACTGCAATTTTGTAAGGGAAAATTAGGGCAAAGGAAAGGAAAAACCACACATGATGAAAGCACATGTAGAGATTTATGGTGCAAAATAATAAGTTTGAATATGGTGAGAGAACTAATAGTGCTTTAAGGAAAAGATGAGAAGGAAGAGAAAAAGAAATGTATATGTGAATTGTGACACACAGAAGTTTTGTTTGGGAGTAGAGAGATTTTTGAGGAAAAAGATGCCATTTATCTAGAGGATAGGTGAGCAGGTAGGGACAAAGACGGGGTGTAAAACATTTTAATGTATCTACCATCCTTCCACTGGTATCATTGAAAACCCACCATAGTTAGGCTGTTTGTTTGAATCATCATCAGTTGCCATTGGATCTAATCAGTCCTAATTTTAAGTTACATCATATTTGGAAAAAACAATTTTTATGGAATTTTTAAAAAGAAATTAATAATTTGGTTAATGTAATTTTTAAAACTTTGGTTGAGAACTCTTTTGAAATGAATTTATATATTTTTATACAAAAAAAATGAGACATATACACTCAAAAAAATACTTGCAAATGTAGAAGTTCAGTCTTTGTTGTGTAACCAACTCTCCTTTCTCAAGGTGTTCTCAATACTTGGGTCTGTATTCTGTGGGTATTTTAACTTTAATTGATGATTATATGCATTTCACTTGAATTTTCATTTTTTTGCTGCTGCCCATTAAAGTGAATCATTGCAAAGTCCCCAGTCTCAATTGTTATGTCATACCTTTTAATTTTTCAGAAGATTACAATAACAAGAGTCCCTTTGAGATTCCTGTATCTAGTTTGGCAGGTGGGTAAATTGTTCTCTGGAGTGGCATTCTTTCTTACTGATGAAACTGCTTCTATCATCTAAACACCTGTTAACTATCTGGCAGCATGGTTTCAAGTGATGGATTCTGTGATATCTACAGAAAGCTCAGAAGGTATCTCCTAGTTGTTCTCCCACCTTATGGAGAAGAAAACAGTGGGTGGAGAACCAAAAAGTTATTTCTCTTTTAAATTGTCATTTACTTTTCAGTGTCATCACATGTCATGATTATAATAAGTGCAGGACACCATGCATAATGTGTTTTACCTGATCGCCCTCTAAACCAGAAGGCAATCTTAAATTGACTCAAGATACAATTCTATCAGAATAAACAATAACATCATTACACATTTCCCATTTATGTTTTCTATAATTTCTTTTTAGTTAAAATTGCTTCAATTTTTAAAATAATCAAACATGACATAAAAATAATGTGTTGCGACCAAAGCACAATTGTCAAATATGTTAGTATAAATAAATGTCACTTAAACTTTAAATTTCATTTTCTTTAAATAAAAACTTTAAAATTTATTTAAGGAATATTTTATAAATGTAACCAATTAAGCCACATTTCTTGAATCATATCAATTAGTATATAGTACAATATTTAGCACTTTAACTTTTAGACACATGGGCTAATAACAAAAATATTTGTTAATTTATTTCCTATTCTCTCTAGTGTTAATCTTCGTGGGAGCTCTGTATGCATTTTAATTTATCTTAAGTTTATGCAAAAATAGATTAGCATTTGCTAGCAGTCATTTGTTTCCCGTTTTTGCTTTCAGCCATTTTTTAAACCACCTGCTGTATTTGCCTTATGCTCAAAGTATGCTGTTGACAGTTATTAATAATGCAGATTAAATTTGCTTATGATGACAGGCAAAACACTAAGTAAAAACAAAACAACATAATCCCGCATTCATTTTCTCTGTTTAAATGGTGACTTAAAAGAAACACACCTGACTTCAAAGAGCATTGATTTATTACCATTTGACAATTTTTATTGAACTGAGATATAGACCGTATGTGAAAGTGAATATCATTACACAGTTTTTCAAGTATTTATCTATTTTATAAAGTTATAATATATGTATGCACTCTAAAATAAATATCTTTAGGTTCTTTTTATATTTTAAGAAGCCATTAGAATTTGCCACTAAGATATAATAACATTAGTAAATGGAAATATCTAGGCTGAAGGCAAGCATGCAAGTATCTTTTCTGAAGGCAAAAATTGCATTTTCTACTTTATTCTTGTTGGTGTACATCTAATAAAAGTGTCACAAAACAAATATTTTTAAAACTCAAAATACAGTGATTAAGACTGACACAACAGATATTTGTTATATTTACTTTATATATTTAGATAGTAGGAAAAATGATGGATGGGATAGATAATTGTCCCTGAGACCCATGTATTTTGACCTGAAGAATTAGCCATGCTTTCAAAAGCCTTCACTGTGAATTGTGGCTATCTCTGATGTTTCCATTTATTTAACAAGAAAAATATATGGACACTCATGATCCCATAGTCCTTGGCCAGATGATTGTTTTTCGGATGCTTTTAACTCAGGGATTAATTCTTGGAATTTATTGAAGCAAAAGCAATATAAGCAAATTAGATTCAATTTATCCCTGAAAGTAATGTAGAAATTATAAATTATTATACAACATGTTCATCTATAAATGTCAAAAATATGTTTTTCATTTAATGTATAACACATCAAATTAATTTTTGTCCATCTGTGTTATCTTGATATATATCTTATAGAGTTTTATTTTAAAGCAATGCATAAACAGACATGGACGATTTGGTTTGGCCAATTCAGTATTCAGACAGTTCTAGCAGGAATAGGAAAATTGAAAGTGCCAAACTTGGTGCTAATAAATTGTATTCATAATTTATTTAAGTCTCATGTGTGTAAGATAGATAATAGTATTTATCCCCATTTTGCTAAAGAAACCAAGGCACCAAAAGGTTTTCTTGCAAGGCGTAAAATGTATTTAATTGGAACTAGTAGCCAACCACAATCGATGATTTCAGAGTCTGTGCTGTAAGCACTCCACAGTAGTGCCTATGTTACACCTGTTGGGAGTGGGAATGGGAGTGGGAAGAACTGGAAATCTTCATTAGGGCTTCGGGAGGGTTACTGTAGTGATTCATTGGCCTACACCTTGTCCTTCCCTTACATGTGACATAAGAAGAAGAGGCAGAATCTGCAAGAAGAGAAGCTATATACCTAACGTATGCATATACTGGAGCCAAGATCCTGGCTTTAAAAGGAGGATTTGGTTGTTAGCTCTGTGCTATTTAACTTTTCTGAGCTTCAGTTGTCTCATCTGTTTTGGGGGAAAATAATATTTATTCACAGATTTCCCAGTAATGATAGTAAGAACCAAATGGCAATAAAATAACAGTTTTAAGAGAAAATACTTACAAATATATACTATAAAAGTAGAATATGACAATATTTATTATCATAATAAAGAATAAAGGTAGAATAAGACAATCAACTAAACTTCTAACAAAGAATGAAGCTAAAATAAAGTTGTTATGGATCCACAATAATGCATGGAGTTTACCACTAATAAATCCTTGTTAAAGAAGTTCTGAAGAATGCATTTCAGAAAGAAGAAAACGGGGGGTGGGGGATGTAAGAAATGAATGGAATACAAATAGGAATGGTGCACGAGAGTTGTAAACCTGGGGCAAATCTAAATAGTATTCACTATGTGAGGTCTGGCCCTTTATTCACTGAGCTTAAGATCTAGCAGGGAGTTAAACCTTAAATAATTCATTACAATTCTCCTGGCTAGAAAAATTGTTGTGGAGGATATATAGAGGGATATATGAAGCATTCTTCTTTCTGAATAATAATGAGATAATGTAATCAAATATATGCTCCATGTGCATAATTTAAATGCCATTAAAACATTTGAACATTGACATAGGTGCTCTGTCACCTCCTATCACTAGCCAGTAACTCCCTTTCTTCCTATTAATGTTTTCACTTGCAGTTTCTTAAACATACCACACTGCTTCTTTCAGTCTTTGCTCATGCATCTGGGGGGGACCCACACTTTCACCTACTTAACACATCTACTTCTTTCAGATTCAGCTCCAGGGTCATCTCCTCCTGGAAGACTTTCCTGCTTATTATACCTTACCTGTCCTAACCTGCCCCTCTCCAATTTTACTCAATTAACTTATACACCCATCTTCGATGCCCTCAAAATAATGTGCTACCTAACTCTTAAGTTTTCACAAATTGTATTAAACATACCTGCTATATGTTAGTATTTCCCAGTAGATGTTAAACCACTGTAGGGAAGATAATGCATTGTTAATAAATAATTGTTTCAATTATCACCCTTGGCCCTACTGGGGGAACACAGTCCTAGACAAGTATCCAAAATACAAGGTAAAATATTATTACTGCCTTAGATAGCAACAAAAATGCTAAAGTAACCCAGATGATATGTCATGTTATATATCAATACCAATTCATTTACATGAAAATACTTAACCAATAATTTAGTAAGTTGAAGTATCAACTGCAAAAACAGAATGTGTCAACATTGCTGAAAGGTATTATGTCATTTCAACAAATTTCTAAAGATCTGTCTACTGACAAAGTCCTTAGAGTTTATAGTGGAGACAGTTTTAATTTTTGATTTTGAAGTCTTTTTAAATTTACAGAAAAGTTGTAAGCATAGTAAAAAGTACTGCCTTTTACCGGTCACCTAGGTTCACCAATTGTTACCATTTGGCCACATTTTATTTTTCTCTATCTATGAATTATTATTTTAGTCCTATTATTTTTGCTGAATTGTTTGAGAGTAACTGGAGTACGTATCTCTTAAGAATAAGGCCATTCACTGATATACACCCTTCTTATGATTACCAAATTCCTGAATTTTAAATGTGTACATTTTATTACCTAGTAGATAGCTCATATTACATTTTTTCCCCCCAAGTCAAGTTGTACTCTCAGTCTTAGTTGTGGAGGGCACAGCTCAGCTCCAGTTGCCATTGCTAGTTGCAGGGGGCACAACCCACCATCCCTTGCGGGAGTCGAACAGGCAACCTTGTGGTTCCAACCAACTGAGCCATCCGGGAGCTCAGTGGCAACTCAGCTCAAGGTGCCGTGTTCAATCTTAGTTGCAGGGGGCGCTGCTCACCATCACTTGCGGGACTCGAGGAATTGAACTGGCAACCTTGTGGTTGAGAGCCCACTGACCCATGTGGGAATCGAACCGGCAGCCTTCGGAGTTAGGAGCATGGAGCTCCAACCGCCTGAGCCACCGGGCCGGCCCCCATATTGCATTTTACTGATTGTTCAATAATGTCCTCTATGTGTTGTCTTTTTGCAAACGAGAATCCAAACCAAGATTACCCATTGCATTTAGCAGTATCGCTTACGACTTCTTTAACTTGGAATCCATCTTTGTCTTTCATGACATTTCTATTTTTGAAGACACAGACTTGTTCTTTTGTAGACTGAGATTGTCTTGTGTTTGTTTTTGATTATATTCAGGTCTTCCTTTTTTGGTAGGAACACGGCATGAGAGGTGTTATATTCTCAGAGTAGCACATTAGGAGGCACATTATATCTGTTTGTACTCAATATCGGTGGTGTTAACTTTGCTCACTTGTGAAGTTGGTGTCTGCCAGGTTTCTAAATCATATAGTTACCACCTTCCATTTGCAATATAGGAGAAAATGACTTAAGACTTAGGAAACATTTTATTCTTCACCAAATTTTCACCTAATATTTTTAGCATCTATTGATGATTCTTGGCTAAATTAATTATAATATTTTCAAAAGACAATTTTGTAGCTATTTCATTCCTTCTATATTAAGTAATTTGCATTCTACTATAAGAAAGAGCCTTACCATCTTTTTTATTAATTACCTCATTCATTCATTTATGAGGTGTGATCAAACAATATGGTAAATGTTTAAATTAAAAAATATATTACAGTAAAAGACACATTGCCATTAATACCCCCTCAAAATACTCCCTCTTGCTTTAAACACTCTTTTACCATCATTCTTGCCACTTTCTGAAGCAGTTCTGGAAGTCCTCTTTCTTGAGTTTCTTTAGTTGTGCTGTTGTGGCTGCCTTTATATCCTGTATCCATTTGAAACGTTTTCCTTTCATGGTCATTTTGACTTTGGGGAAGAGCCAGAAGTGTCATGGTGCCAGATCCAGTAAATAAGGTGGATGAGGACACTCCATAATGTTTTTATTTGACAGAAATTGCCATACCAGAAGCAATGTGTGACATGGAGTGTTGTCATGATGGTGAATGAAGTAGACACTCATGAAAGAGGACTTCCACACTGCTTCAGAAAGTAGCAAGAACAATGGGATTAGTGTGTTCAAAGCGAGAGGGAGTATTTTGAGGGAGATTAATGGCAATGTGTCTTTTACTGTAATAAATCCTTTTTATTTAAATGTTCATCATATCTTTGGATCACACCTCATATGTACTTATTTATTATAATTGTGAGTTCATGGATTCTTATTTTTTCCCTTGGATATTAATTACCGTCGATATTTTATTTCAGTACTTAAATTGTCTAAGATACGACTGGTGGAAGGTCCTTCAAGTGGGCCTTATGGCCTTTTGTCATGCCCTTATTTATTTTTTTAATTCCCTACTTTCTGATACCCCAAGGTATTCCGCAGGCACTTATTACTTCCCTTACCCCGACCTTGGAATCAGACATTCCTCCATGGATCTATCATTACTTGCAGTGAGTAGTTATTTAGAAACTAAGGTCTATGTGTGGAGTGTGCTCCTATATGTATAAATTTCACATACATGTAGATCATAATTTCTTACTGATACTTCTATTTTGAATGCAATACTGCTGAATTATTGTATGCCTTCCCTCATGCCCATAACAACATGTTTATTCTACAGTGAAAACTCTGACTCTCAACATCAATATATTTGCTCATTTGCTCAGAACAGTAGCAACTACAAGGAGCACTCTCACTCCTATGACTGAAAAACAAAGGGAAGGCATCGACACTTTTAAATCATGGAATATTGAAAGAACAATCTCAAAGTATTAAAACTCAGACCATTGGGAAGAGAGTGTTGCTCAGTGGTTGCCAATAACTCTGCAGTGAGAGAAGGGGCCCGTGGAGCTGTGACCCAGACACCAGAGATGAGAGTGCACCAGAGTTGATCCTGGTGTCTTAGACCCAATGCCGCTGCTTCTTTGAGTATTGAAAAAACTGCTAAGAGTTGATACAGGAAAAAAATAAATAATTGTAGTTGCACAACTATTATATGGGGAAATGGACCGAAATAGAGCACAGACTAGCAAACAGGAAGGAGCAAATCTTTTCCTCTTCCAGATCTAGTTCCCCCTTAGCTCTCCTATTGGCAGAGATAACAGGGAACTGGCAAAACAAAAATGGAGTTTTCTACCCAGTATCACTAACCAGAATATACACTAATAAGATTAAAGCAGAGAGGCAATAACTTAACAATCAGCAAAATATAACACTCAACAAAAGTCATCCTCTTCCAAAAAAAGGAAAAAAAAAGACACTATGCAAATATCGGAACAAATAATGAGAAATTATTCTATATCCATAATTTCTAAGTAAGACACAAAATTCAGAATCCATAAGATAAAGAGCTCATACAGTCATACATTATAAGTTATTAATGCACTAATCAATATAAGCAAGTTTAAAATTTAAATGATAAACTGAAAGAAAAAGCCACCCCTTTCTCAAAGATCTAATTTTCCTAAACTACAAATGGTTTCTGTAAATCAATGTGAAAAGACCAATGATTCAATAGGAAAACATGGACAAATTATTTGAACTTGCAGTTCACAAAAAAGGAAATACATATTTATCTTAAATAATGCACAATGCCAAACTCATTTAAAACGAAAGGAGAATGAAATTTAAAACTACACTAAAATTTTATCAGATTGTCAAAAGTTTGACGAATGTTATGTTGATACAATTATAGAGAAACAACAATTATATATTCATGGTGGGAGCATATTTAAAGTATTTCCAAAAATATCAATGTTCAAGCCATTTGACTAACATTTCTTCTTCCAGGAACTGATCTATAGAGATAATCAAACCTATGTAACATTCCACATTTAAAAGTGATTTAAAACATAAAATTAAATTAAAAATAAACGTGATTCATCTTTTCTAAAGATAAAAATGTACTTATGACTGTTAAGGAAAAAGCCATTATTGTTAATTTTAAAAGTTATGCAAAGAAAATGTATATTATTTAATCATTTTTTGTTTTTAAAAAGGAAATACATGTATTAATTTCCCTATATTTGCATGAACTATCCCTTAAATTACATTCAAAGAAACCTAATACTAGGAATTGCCTTGGGAGGTGGGGTAAGTGGTTGCATTGGAGAAGACAGTATGAGAGATACTTCACTATTTACCTTTCACATTATATTTTATAAAATAAATAAATAAGAATATTTTGCATTGATAATATTCTTAGGTTGATAGTACTCTCAGTACTTTCACTCTCTTCACAGGGTCACTTAATTGATTAGAGTAATTTCCATTAATTTCTCCCATCCATCTTTATTCATAGTCAGGAGAGTAAGAAAGATACAAAAAGTAGAATGACATTATTCTTCAGAATCATGTATTAGTGCCAAGCCATTATACTGTAAAACAGTGACTCATGTAATTGCACTGATTTGAAATAGTATAATACTTCTCCATGAACAGATACTACACATTTATGTTAATGTAAATGTGTATTAGAGTTCCTATATTAGAATATGTTATTAGTATATTAGTCCATTACACACTATTGACCTTGCTTCCACATTTTTATTTTTACTTGAAAATTTGATTTTAGTGTATTGACATTCTTATATACGTGAATAATATTAATGATAATAATAACTATAACAAAGCTCTGAGAGATTTGTTGAACTCTTAAAGGAATATGACATTTTTCACGCTAGGTAGGTTTAACACAGTTAATAGTCAAATCTATAAACCACTCTTTTATTCTCCTAATGACAAATAGGATTGTTATAATTAAGTTAATGATCAAATTTATAGCTACTTCAACCATCTGTGAATGAGTCACAAATCCAGAAATGAGCCCCTCGTAGAGATTTATCACATTTTGCTTCACAGCGAGCCTCACATCAACCTACTGCTTTCAAATATGTACTTATACATAATGATAGTTATAATAGTTTTCACTCATGAAGTCCTTACCACATTACAAACCGTGCACTATGCATTTTATACAAAAACAGTGTTGTCCACTCTCTGGGTTGTCTGTTGATGAGCTGGTTGGAAAATAGGAGTCCCCTTCCCAAGGGGACAGGCCATTCCTGACCTCAGCTTTGAGGGAGACAACATCCCAGTTCCTCAGTCTCCAGGGTCTGCAGCCAGCTCTTCTAATCTGCTCTGAAGGGTTTCTTCCATGATTTCTTTTTTCATTTTTGTCCTTTTCTTCCATCTCCCTCCCCTACCCCCGCCACCCCACTCTGGTTTCAAGCTGTTGTTTCTCAGTCTAGTTGTGTAGGACCCAGCTCCCTAGTCCATGCTGATATTATAAGTCCTGCGATCCCTGCAGCTCACAAAGCAACCCATCTCCAGTGAGAGTGGTTGTTCACAATCCTAGCTGTAGAGGGCGCAGCTCACTGGCCCATATGGGAATTGAACCAGCAACCTCGGTGTTAGGAGCACAGCGCTCCAACCACCTAAGCCAAGGGCTGGCCCGTCCATGAATCTTGTTACCATAGCAGTCTGTTTCTCTCTGAGTCCCACAAGTCCGCTCTCATGCTATCTTTATTAACAACAACAACAACAGAGGAGAGTTTTCATCTGCTGGAGTCATTCTACAAAATCTCAGACTTTCTGTAATGTTGGTCATGCTCTAGACCAAGCACCTCTCCCCATAGGATGATGAGAGAACTTGTTCTGTTCTATGAATTTTCTGCCTCAAGTATCCATGACACATTATCTCACTTATGAACGTAACAAAACATAACATTTCAAGAGGACATGTTTCTGTCTGATATCCCAATATAGTCTTAAATATACTACAGGCAGAGGAAATATTTCATCAGGACTTTATCAAAATTAAAAACTTCTGCTCTGCAAAAGATGATGTCAAGTGAATGAGAAGACAAGCCATAGACAGGGAGAATATATTTGCAAAAGACACATCTGATTGTCGTACAATATATACAAAGAATTCTTCAAGTGCAATAGTAAACAAACAAAACCAATTAAAAAATGGACCAAAGACCTCAATAGACACCTCACCAAGGAAGATATACAGATGGCAGATAAGTATATGAAAGGAAACTTCACATCATATGTCATCAGGAAAATTCAAATTAAAACAACAATGAAATACCACTACACACCTATTAGAATGGCCAAAATTCAAAACACTGACAACACCAAATGCTGAGAAGGCTGTGGAGCAACAGAACTCTCATATGTTGCTGATGGGAATGCAAAATGGTGCAGTCACTTTGGAAGACATTTTGGAGGTTTTTCACAAAAACAGAACAGTCTTCCAGCATTCACACTCTGTGCTATTTACCCAAAAGTGTTGAAAACTAAATCCACATGAAAACCTGCACACAGATATTTATAGCAGCTTTCTTTATAATTGTGAAAAGTTGGAAGCATGCAAGATGTTCTTCAGGCGGTAAATACGTAAATAAACTGAGGTTGATTCAGATAACAGAGTATTATTATTCAATGAAAAAAGAAAAAGAGCTTTCAAACCATGGAAAGACACGGAGAAATCTAAATGCATATTATTAAGTGAAAGAAGCCAATCTGAAAAGGCTACATAGTGCACATGATTCAACTATATGACATTCTGGAAAAGGCAAAACTATGCAAATAGTAAAAAGGTAAGTCTTGCCAAGGGGGTAGGATATAGGGATCAACTGGTAGAGCACAGAGGATTTGGGGGACAGTGAAAATACTATAATGATGGACACGTTTAATTAAGTAAAGGTTTTATAAGAGAAAATAAGGAATCACATATGGCAAAAATAATTTGAATTACTTTTGGTAAATGTAAATAATTCATTTTCATCTTATATCTGAGGCTCCCAAAGCTCTTTATTACATTGAACTTCAACCAATGTGAATGTCGTGATTGAAATCAGAAGCATGAGCTTCGATAGTTTATCTCTCACATTTTTATGATAAAGCGATGTAGAAAATACATTACTTTTTAGTATAAGTTATAAGATACAAAACACATGCTATTTATTCAATGTTATGTTGTTTCTCTGAGTATGTAGGTGCCTAATTTCCTTCATGCATAACTGTTACTATGAGGTGCTTTGATTCCATAAAAGAAGCCATAGGCATGAATCTACAGGGGCTGTGCAGGGCTGTTTGAGGACAGGATGCAGTGGACATCACTCATTTATAGGGTTACCAGGAGTCAGAACCAAAAAGTTGTGTGCTGAGAAGTTCCCATAGTTAAATTGGATTTCAAAAAGTACAGACAATTATTTAAATGCATACATAAAATTGTATTTTCGAGGTGTTTAAAACTATATATTCAAATGGTACCTTGAAACACGCAATCTTTTTGTTTTCCTTTAATTATCACCAGGAAAAAAAATTAAGGTTTTGGGGCAGAAACACGTTTTGTATTAAGAGTGCTATAACTATCTCTTGCTTCAATATGAGCTCAGAAGCAAACCAAAACAAGAACAGAGTGAAACAATAAACAACTTCCATTTCTATACATCAGATAACACTTTATTATATGAATTCAAATTGTTTCGGGAAAATACAATAATGCTTTTCATAATAATTCTGGTTAAAGTGCACCACTATCATTTAGAAATAGATTGAGATACTGCTACGATATTTTTTTTAACATTATATCAGTTTAAAAATAAGAATGTGTTCACCATGTAATATGAATGGGCAAATAATGGCAGGTTTTATTTTTATCAAAGTACTAAAGTCAGACTGTCGTTATTGACACACAGCTCATCCAAAGACAAATGATCTTTGTTGTTTTTCCATTAATATAAGAGTATTGAAAAGGAAAAGGTGACAAGAGCTACTGTACAACTCATTTAAAATTTTTACCCAATTTTCAATGTTTATTTTTTGAAGTTTATCTGAAACGTTTGATATCTGTTATTGATGGATATATTTTAGCATGTGACAGATTTACAGGAGTGAATAAGACACAGCTGCTGATATAATCAGTTAGAGGAGATGAACGTGTTACCAGATAAATTAGAGTGTGCCATACTGCAGTAGAAGCAGAGTTGAATGATTTATTTCAATTGTTTTGGTTTTCTTTTACCTAATTGGGCAGTCCAGTGGTTTTCAAACTTTAACATGCAGCAGAACAACCTGGAGTGTTTGTTACAGCAAAAGTTTCTGGGGATCACCCTCAGTTTTTGATCCTGTAGGTCTAGGGTGAGATCTGACAATCTAGCATTTGTTACCAGTTTCCAGGTGACATTGGTGCCAGTCTGCGACCATATTTTGAGAACAGTTTTTGAGCCTTTAATGCAACCACTCACAATATATAGTACAATATATACTACATAATACAACCACATCCAACTTGTCTATATAATAGCCAAATTATTTTATTTTCATTTTTTAACTTCTCTTTCTATCCTTTCTTTTTAAAAGAACAATTGATGCAGGTGTTTAAGACGATTATGTTTTAACATCAGTTAGGATGGTGTATGGAAAGATATTCTAATTTTCTCTGCCTTCCTTCTTGTGATTTACACAAAAGCTTAGGGAACTCCATTCAAATTGACAGATAAAAACTCTAATCTGCTTTTGAACCTAACACATTTTAATCAGATTCTACAACAGTAACATTAATATTAGTAAAATAGATAATTTTCTTAGCAAAAGTTGATTTAAATGAAAGTGGAAATGAAAGCAAATTAAATGAAATCATGCCCACATACATATTTTAAAACTTTCTCCTGACTCACATTGTCAGTTTCTCAGCGACTCATGATTAGTCCTACAAACAAGAGACTTAGAGAGATGTAACACAGGTAGTAGAGTCCAGGACAAGGTTTTTAAAAATAAAACTCCTAATATGCCTTAAAATTTTAATTATACATTAAAAACTTTTCCTCTGTAGATATACACAGGCCAGCTTCTTAATTGAAATTAGCAAAAATTCTCTGTGTTAATTTAAGCAAAAAGAAACATATTGGAAGGTTACCTGGGAGCTTTAGCATCTAAAAGACACAGACAAGATGAGAACTCCTGACTGATGAGTGGGCTGTGGACAGAGCAGCTGCCTTTGGCCCCAGACACTCGCCCTGGGCTGTTGGACCTTGACCACCCACCCCACAGGGGTAATCTCTGACTACCCATGACAGTTTTGTTCACTCTCGAAGAATCTAAGTCCTAGTGTGAGGATTCAGTTGGCCAAGCCCGGTCCTACGTGAGCATATAGATGCCAGTGAGTGGGAGAAGGGAGCCTCTGACCCTTTCGCACTCCTGTGGAGGGAGGCAGTGCTCTACGCAATGTGTATGTCATTCCCTTGAAGCCGGAAATTGTTTGGATGCCTCCTCGCCAAAATGACAAATTTCCACTGTAACAGGGCTACTGTTATTATCCTTACCCCTCATATGTTCATATCCAATCACTCACATTTTCCCTACTGTGATAGCAATTCACAGCTTATTATATTCATAATTTAAAAAAAAAATTAATATGTCATCATTTTATTTTATACTTTGAGGAACAGGGATTCAGAAGAGGTATTATTACTACTTTTTAAAGAATTGGAATATCAAACCTCAGAGAAGCTAGTAACTTGTTCTTAAACACATATATAAAATGTCAAACAGCGAGGCTTCCTACCACAACGCATTGGTACAATGTTTGATGTAAGAAAAAGAAATGTGTGCTTACATCTTTCAGTAATGGTGTTATATCTGTTAGGGATATTTTGATTTGTTTTTAATGCTTTGGACCGCAAGTTATAGAAAACACAATAGGCACTGACCTACACAATGTAAATATTTATTATATCACAGGACAACAAGTCTGGAATTGGGGTTGCCCAGGAAGGTTGGATAGTACACCAATTCAATGGTGTCAGATCTTTTTCTCTTCCAACACTCAGGTTCTCTCCATGGCTGCGCTTCACACATAGCACTCACATACAACCTCACCTACATTTCCTTTTTTCAAAAAGTTTCTCGTATTTGTGTCGATGATTAGAAAGTTAGCTACATTTTCTTTTTATTGTAGCCTTTGTATTATAGCTATTGTAAATTGTTCAAACTGGTAAACAACTCTAGCACTCATAGCCACATGTCATAAAATGCCATCGGAGTCAGTTGCACATGAGCTTGACATGGCATGAAAGTTGTCTGAGTGAGTGTTTAACATGTTGTATCATTTTAGACATACTATTAATCCTGTCATGATTTTTTGTTTTGATTTGTTTTTAGTAGTGTGTGTGTTTCGTTCCCATCTGACATTTAAATTTATAATTAGGAATACTTGCAGTCATTTGATATTAATAGTGATTCACGATTGGAAAGAAACTTTCCTAATACTTTCTTTCAAATTTCTTGTTTGACTTAATTGAGCAGGACATTGAAATAGTAAGACACATTTTTTAAAAAACTATCCATCTGCAACTTATGTGTGAGAATCCATTTGGGAGCAGGGAGGTTTGAGGGGGAACAGGGATGGAAAGTGTTTATGTCTTTGTTTTGAAAATATCAAAAAACATGTTTGCTTTTTCAATAATATGTAGAGATATAGAATTGTAAACTCCAGTTATAAAATAAGCCTGGTGAAATGAAACATGCTAGGCTACCTCAAAAATATGAGAAAAGAAAGATTAGAAAAATTTTCTATTTTAGTTACCTCAGGAAAAAACTCTAATGAATGGAGTAAAATTCTTCTAATATTAAACTGCATTTTTTTTCTATTATGGATACAAAATGTTCTCCCAAATTTTACTCATTAGTAGAAAGTCATAAGACTGGAAAATGTACTGGTGTAACCACTTAAATATTTAAGCCATTTTGTTTTTAGGAAATTGTATTTATTTATTAAAGTTATGTATTTTATAGCATATTAAACATGTTTATTTAAGATGAAAAGTGATCACATCGGCCCCGTTTTTGTTTGCTTTATGTACATGTTGTACATTTCTTTTTCTACTACTCGGAAAAATCTCAGACCTTTGGTCTCATTTTCCATTTGTAAATTTGCAAAATGCAACTTAAGCAAAAATTGCTCTTAATAGATTCATGCTCAAACACAATTTGAAGCCATGTTATTCCACACTTTTCCTTGCTTTAATGCTGGTACAGAGCCCACCAAAGAAAAAGAGGCAGATGCTTCAGTTTGATAGATAAAAAAAAATCACCAATTGTTTACTCAATACACATTTGTTGAGTGCACTCTAAGTGCTAGGAAACATAGTCTCCACAGTTCTGGCCATTGTCAGATAGCTTTCACAGCTTCAAGCAGCTGAAGAACTAAGTATCCAAGTTTGAACAGAGAGACTGTGGTACTTTTGTGCCCATTCTTGACCAGCTCAGCTCCACCTGACTTGTCAACGTTCATGGCCTTAGATAGGCTACATCTTCTTCCAGCCTGATAAGTAATTAACATGTCCCAGTCCATGGGTCCTAATAGAATTCATTGGCTATATTAACTTAGTCTTGGAATTTAGAATGCGTATCTGGGTCCTGAGGCCTCACACAGCAACTTTATATTCTCGGAGAACCAGAACTGAGTCGATCAGTCACTTCTATTTAGAAAAAGACTAGGGAGAAGAGAATTATGAAAAGGGGTGGGAACAGGGGGTTGAATGGATCAAACTACAGTGTCAGCAGCAATGTTCCTAGTACTTTTATATTGTTCCTAATCTATCAATTACTGAGAAAAGCCGTTAAAATCTGCCATTATGATTCTGCATGTGTCAGTTTCTTCATTGTAAGTCTGTCATTCTTTTGCTGCATGTAAATTTCAAAATACTTATGTTCATGTTATATTGTTATTTTTAATTATTTTTTTGTTTTAATGCCAATTTTTCTGATATTCATACACACTAGATTTCAGACACTTTGTCTTTTTTTATATATTTGTTTTCTATCCCATTAATGTCAAATTTTGTTTGCCCTTACATCGTAGTAATGTGTTCTATAAACAGAATGCTGAAACAAATCTGAAATGCATTAGCTTTCACATTTCTGCAATATTTGGATACCATTTCATTTTGTGCTTCCTTTCTTTTTCACAGTTTTCACTCAAATTAGTTAGTACTCATTATTCTTTATTTTTCTATCACTTGCATATAATTTTCTGTTATTTTAATGAGTATGTGCAAATTTTGCTTAATAAATCCACAGTTAATTAGCATCTCACTTTATCCTCACAAAACCAAGAAGTTTATAAAACTCTAATGCCAGATACTGTTGTGAAAGGAAATGACCTCAGAGACTCCATCATGTTGTACAAATTACGCTGACCTCACTGACTTTCTCAAAAGGAAGTTATTTGCTGAGAAAGAACTTTTCAAGGACTGTGCAAAATAGCTGTGCTTTTCAAAGACTGTGCAAAAAAAATGTTTTTTATCCCAGTAATGGGAAGGGATGCTCGAGAGAAACCAATGGCTTGTAAAAGATGAATTTCCCTCCTATCATAATATTTAGCAAACAACTAATGTAACCTGAATGCTTTTTAAGCTTTTTTTCCCTTTTAAAATCCCCATCACCTAATCCCTCAATGGGACACTTTAATGGTTGCTGCCAGAACCTGTGTTTCCAAATTGTAATTCAAGACCCTGAATAAATGCTTTTCTTACTTTGCAGTCTTGCCTCTTTCTCTTAGACTACACTCTCATCAAGAGAATATAATTTATCTTCAGTATTTTAGTTTTATCTGATCTTATTCATTCTAAATTATACTTAATTTTACCAAATAGTCATTATTATTAGACGTATATGAATTCTAAATTAGAGTTTTATCCTCACAAAAGCAATTTATTTGCCAATATCTTTACTCCCACTGCATCTGGCATCTCATTCCTCCTGGGATAAATCCTCTTCTTTCTCAAACACAGCCTTTGGTGTTCCTTTAATAACAGTTGTATTTGTTTCTCTGAAAATATGTTTATTTCAACTTCAGTTTTAAATGATCATTTAAATAAACATAGGGTTCTATATTGACAATTATTTTTTCTCAGTGTTTTGAAGACATTATTGTAGTGTTTTCTACATTTTTCCTGTTGCAGAGTTTGCAGTTTAATTTTCCTGTATTTGAGAGCAATTTTTAAGAAACTGTCTCAGTGCTTCTAGAGTTATAATATCTAGCCCGGGTATTATTATTATTCATGGAATTTATGAATCTGAAATATCTTCATTTGTAAACTCTTTGAATGGTTTCTTTTCCCTTATTTTCCCTGTTCTATCCTTCTGGAATTCTTTATTATGTTAAACCTTTTCATCCTATTCTTTATATTCTTAGCCTATCTTTTATGTCCTCCATATCTTTATCTTTCTGCATAGACTTTTGGTAAACATCCTTCTGTATTTCCCAGTTCATCAGTTCTCTCTGCAGTTGTCTCAGATTTGCTGCTTTGCTCTTCTTCCCATTTAATTTTCAGTTCAATACTGCCACCTTTTATTTCTAGAACATCTACTTTGTTATTCCTCAAACCACACATCTGGCTTCATAATGCCTTGTTATTTTCTCATGTTTTTAATTGTTTTTAATTTTATACTCGATATCAGAGAGAGTTCTATTATCTGAAGTTCCTATGTTTGTAGTGTCTATTAGTTCTTGGCCCTTGAGGATTGCTTTGTTATATCTGTCATTTTAGCTAGGATACATACCTATAGTACGACATTAATTTATTGAAATCCTGCAGATCTTAGTTCAGGGTGTATTGCTCCAAAGAAGTCTTGCTTTTCTTCTGTGGGCACCCCAAGGGTAATAACAACTGTGAACTGAAAATTTTGTAAATATGTTTCAGTATGTGAATTGCTAGATGACATGGGTCATCTGAACTTGAACTTCAAATTAATGTGAAGAAAAAGCTGCTTGGTATGAACTATCAAGGATTCTTCCTTTTCCCCTATCCAGAATTCACATAAATATCCTAAACATCATTTTAATACATTGGGCCAAAGTAGAAATGTTTTAACCCTGTCATGTTTCTTGGTGGTGTAGAACTTTGGAGGGCAAAACTTTTTGTGTTTTCTCACTTCCAATTTCCATATTTTGAAGCACAGGGTCTCCTACTTTGCCTCTGCCATGAATTGACTTTAAAACACAAGCCACTAGGAAAAATTCAAAATCTCCCCAGAAGTAGCCAGAGTGAGAGTTTAACTATGTGTCATGTCTCTCCAGGTTTTAATTCTCTCTTTATTTGCACCTGGTAACATCCCTTTTATTTTATTAAAAGCAAATGTATACATCTAAAAGCAACCTTTGTGCAGTCTTTTCTATTCTTATCAGCTATACAGCTAGAAGGTTTTTAGATTTTTAGTGTGCTTATTTGCCATTCAAAGTACTGGTTATATAAGCTGTACCATACCAGTGTGTAAAGTTAAGGCAAACATTCAGCTATTCCTCATTGATGGAAAGTTATCCTTTGGATTTGAATGAGCCAAGACATATCAATTTCCTGGACAATAGCCCACTTTTTATTCCATCTTCTCATGTAATCCAAACAATAGTGTTGGCTAAATATCTTTATTTTTGTCTGAGAATAACGGCAGTCTTCAAAAATCTTACTCTCTATGATTTTAGTAACAGTAAACAGTAATGAGATCAGATATCATGGAGAGATTGTGTTTTCCAAAACATAAATGCAACAGCTCATTTAGCAATGTGCTTTAAAATGCAATCATAAATCACCAAAATTGAGTAATGGTTGTCAGGAAAAATGAAAAATGAACATTTTGTGATATAGTCTTTTTTTCCTCTCAAATGCTTACAAAATATTCACAGTTTTGGCCATTTTTAATAAACTACAAATGATCAGGACATTTCTAAAAGGACTATGTGCACTATGATTTCAAGGGAAAACTGATAGCAAATGCATTGCCATTTACTCCATTGAAGGGCGAGAATTGAAATGATTTTTGAAGGCAAGTCATGAGAAAAACTATTTGAATTCTGAAAGGTCCAAACTAAAGAGAATTTCTGCTCCAGATAAGAGGGAATATATTAGTCACAAAAGTGTTTTCTCAAAAGAGCCTTGTTGCTATTGTCTATTTTTTAAGAAAAAAAGATGTCAGCATCTCTAAAAATATTACTTCCTCTAACTATACTTAAGTGCACTTATTTTATGTAAAATATAATAGTTAATTTTATATTGTAAAAAAAAGGCCCATTCTGAACTAAGCCTTTAAAAGATTTGCAACATTATTACATCATTTAAAAATATTCTTTAAAGTAAATACAATCTCTTGTCTGCAATTTCAATTTTCTCTGTCAACTTATATTGTTGAGACATCTGTCTTTGTCTCATTACAGATAAAAGACTCAAGCAAAATTAAAAACAATAATCAGCCCAGCACCTTTGGCTTAGAATCCTTTTAAAAATTAAAAATTCAGAAAGCAATTAACTTGGCTAACTATAAGACATCATTCTTATCGAGAACAGGATTTTCTTTCTTGATGCTATCCCAAGTTATCTTCATTATAGAAAAGCAGAGATATTATCATTTATAAAATACTTTATTATACATGATTTCATTTGATGTTTCTAGCTACCATGTTTCCCCGAAAATAAGACTTACCCGGACAATCAGTTCTGATGCGTCTTTTGGAGCAAAAATTGATATTAAGACCTGATGATATGATATGATGTCATATCATATCATATGATATAAGACATGGTCTTATATTATATAAGACCCGGTATTGTATTGTATTATATTATATTATATTATATTATATTATATTATATTATATTATATTATATAGACCTGGTCTTATAGTAAAATAAGACCGCGTCTTATATTAATTTTTGCTCCAAAAGACACATTAGAGCTGATTGTCCCACTAGGTCTTATTTTCGGGGAAACACGGTATACATAGTGGGGAGAATTAGTACACTGACACAGCTTGCTGATCCCATCTCAAAAAGCTTTTTGATGAAGTTTTCCCCAACCTTCTAAAATTTACACATTCCTTCCTCTGTGTTCCCATAGTGTGTTAAAAAACATTTTGCCATTTTAGCCACATATATAAAAATGGCAAATTATGCTAAAATATTTATCAAAACAAAACATTCCTGTTGCCCTGCCCAGATCCTTTTCACTGGGCCTCTGCACACTTTCCTAGCTGCTATGAGGAGAATTGCCCTTGGCCTAATGGAAGGAAACAGCCTTACCACGGAGGTTATGTCTGCACTTAATGATCAACTGACATATATCTTCTCTTGTCTCAAGAGAAGATATATTCAGCCATTACTGTTATTCCAGAGCTCCCCTGGGGTCAGGCCAAAGCTGGTTTGCTTGCTTAACTCTTCCCCTGCCCTATCCTGTTCCCTCACTTCTGTTTCTCCTGTGTTCCTGTTTCTATTTGCTTCTTTTTGTGTCTCATTTTCTATGCTTTCCTTAAATGTCCTGGACTATCCACTAATATTTAAAAGGGAGCCTTTAAAATACTAGTTCTGTCTTTGTATATTTGGATGTGTTTTGTTGACTAGGGAGTGGACTTTTTTTCTGGGCCTTAGGATATACATAAGGGTATGTCTTTTCTCTTTGGCTACTATTTCTCCAGCGAAGTCTCTAATCTGCTGCTTTCACATTTAAGCTTTGCTGCCAGCATTCTGGAACTAAGCTTGGAGGTATCTATATTTAGTATATAAATTATCATTATCATTTGAATTTCTCTATTTTCAACCCATGACCTCATCCCTGCCCTCAACCTTGCCAACACCTGGAGCATTTTTCAAAGAATGAACCTCTTTTATCTCAAGGTGGTAGGGGAGTAGTAATTGAATTGCTCTTCTCAATTCAATTCTCAGGAGTGGGGACCAGAGCCATTAACTGATCCTAAAGCAAGCTTTCAATAACTTCTTTTTCACACATTGTTTCATTCTCATCTTCCATCATATCACATACCTCAAATTCCTAATGGCTTAGACACTTGGGATGAGTTTATTGATTTACTGCTGCATATACATTTGCAGACACATAGTTTATGTTTCATATACATAAACATATACAGTTGTTAACTTCATTCATTTCAACAGGTATGCATTAACCAATTATCATTAGCCAGGCACTGTTTGAACTCTTGAATACAGTACTGGACACAAACCAAAATTGCCACCATCATGAAGCCTGTATTTTAGGGAGAACATAAAGATAACCACATAAATATGTTAGTATAGTGTTTCAGTGCATGAGAGTGTTATGGAGAAAAATTAAAACAGGACATTTGAATAGAGAAGGCTGGCAAACTCAATTGCAATTTTTAATGGGAGTATCAGAGATGACCTCATTGAGAAAGCATAACTGAGCATATCTGCAACAAATGTGAGGAAGTAACTCACCTAGTTAATAATGGTGTGACCAGCAGCGGAAACTCCCTGCTGTACAACTCTGTGCTTGATATCTTTGAGAAACAGCAAAAAGAATAAAGTGCTTTGAGTGGACTGAGAAGGTCAGTAGTAGGAAAGGAAGCCAGAGAGATAATGGGGAACCGCATATACCAATTACGTAGCACCTTTTGGCTCTTGAAAGGGCTGGATTTCATTCCAAGTGAAATAGGGAACTAACTATTGGGCAATATTGAGCAGAAGTGGGATGTGATTTGACATATTTTTTAAAAGCATCTTTCTGACTGCAATGGTGAGGAAGATTATGGGTGGAAAAGGAAAAAGAACAGAGAGCTCTGTTAGGAGAATAGTAATTTACGAAAGAAGTAATGGAGTCTTGGAAAAGATGATGAGGGCTTGGCAGCAGTGATAAGAGAGATGATGGAGGCTTGGTATTAGTAAAAATAAAGATAAGTAATTGTGTTCTGTATGAACTTAAGGGCTGAGCCATTAGAATTTCCTAACAGAGTAGATATGGTATGAAAAGGAAATAGAAAAGTGAAGGGCTAACTCTAAGTAGATTATATATATATTATATATATATACATATATATATATAGTTGAAATAAATTTCTAGGCCCAAGATGGAGCTGCTTCTACACAGGATGCCACATCAGCAAACTGAAACTTAGATAACTTGCATTTCCCTGTAAATATCTCACTTGACCAGAAACACAGTATATCCATTCAGCCAGTTCCCAAACGCTTAGCCAACTCTAAGCTCCATTCTTTGTTCCTTGATCTTTCTAAATAAGGTCAGATATGAATCTCCAGACAATCACTTAGGTTGAGTACTTCTTTCTTATCTCCTGCTTATCTCTTTCTATAGAAGCTTGCAGCCCTTTCCCCTTGCTTTGCAGTTCTCTGAACTCTTGAAAGTAGAAACTGCCTGCTTCATGAAGTGTCAAATAAAGTTTGTTTGTATCACCTAAATTGTCTTCTGGACTCAAGTTATAAATTTGAGAGTAGTAAGGATATAAATAATATTATATGTGAGGATATATGATATTATTGAATAACAGTTTAAATAAAAAGTTAAAAATTTGGATTAAAAAAAAGGCTTAGACCTGGGTCACACCTACTTTGATTGAGGAAAGATGGAACCAACCGTAAAATGAAACAGTGCAAAAGCAGCCAATGAGGTGGGAAGATAAGCAACAGAGCATTGAGTATTTGAAGCCATGTGAAGACACTGTGTCAAGGAGGAAGAAGTGATAAACTGTGTCAAATGCTGTTGATAAGAAAGTCTGAGGATTGAGAATCATGCATTGAATTCAAGAGCACAGAGCCTTGATTGCTGTTGGCATGTCAGTGGGTGATATTGATCCTTAGGCTGACTGGCTATGGGTTTTGGCCATGTCCACAGCTTATGGACTGCTGTGCAGAAAGCTTAACCCACTGAGTGTGATTTCCCTCCTGGGCTCTGGTGCCTGTTGAGACCACCCTTTGTGTGTGCCAGTTGTGGGGCTAATTGGACAGTGCTCTGCTGTAGTCTGAAGCCAAATTCCACGTATATTGGTTCTGGGACCTTTTGGGAGGGTCTCCAGTGCAGGCCCAGGTCATCCACAGCCTATGACTCTTCGGGGACTGCCTGATAGGAGCCACAAAGCGATCCACAGTTGTTCATTTCCTGTGCTAAACTTAGAGGCATGTGGGAGAGGCCATGCTACCAACTGAGAATGTCTGCTGCCTGTACCGGGTGTGGGATAGCTCCACAATAAGCCAGGATACCCTGAGGCCTGAGAGATTTCCAAGAAAGAGTGCAATGCAGGTGAGGCTGGCTGCTCTTGGAGAAAGTGCCTCAGGTGCTGGAGGAGTTGGGTGAGGCAGGTTCTCAGTGAGTCAGCAGGGTGGAGCAGCACAACTCACCAGGCCAATCAGATTCAGAGTTGGCCATGGTGGGGGCGGGCTCAACACAGGAAAGATGGCGCCCATCTACTGGCTGCGTAGGGTGAGGACCTCACACAGGGAAAATGCCAATTGTCTTTCAGTTCTCCCCCCAAAACCACACACCTCAACTTGCACTCCCCATGTCTCTGACGCCTCCTGAATCCCTCCGTGGGAGCCCAAGGTGAGTGCCTGCAAGCGAGTCTGTGCATGGGTCATTTAAGAGGACTTGGTTTCATACAGGTTTCTATCCCACCCGAACGGTCAGAATCCTCACTGTTTTTCACAACCGGATGTGGGGGCTCCTGGCACCAGTACTCTGGGATGGGGAGCCTGGTATGGGGGCTGGGTTCCTCACTCCTCCAGGGGAAACTTGCACGGCTGAGATATCCCTCCTGATTCTCAGCTGCCAATGGAGGTTTGGGGGCTGTTCCGTGTCTCTCTGCCCCTCCTATCAGTCCAATGTGGCTTCTTTATATTTTCAGTCACAGGACTTTTGTTCCGTAGACTTCAGATGGTTCTCCAGGTTGATTGTTTTATAATTCAATTGTAATTTCAATGTGTTCATGGACGGACACAGGCACAGTGTTTACCAACTTTGCCATCTTAGATCTCCGATTGGACTAAATTTAAGAGAGAAAAGGAAAAGAGAAATTGGATACAGAGCTTATAGACAGCTTTCCTGTGGAGTTTAAATGTTTAAAAGAAAGTAAATAAATAGAGCAAGATTCAGTGGAGGCAGCGGCATCTAGAAGTTGTTGTTGTTGTTTTCTCAATAGGAAATAATAACAGCTTCTTTCTGTGCTAAAGGGAATGGCCCAAAAAAGAGTTATAAGTAATGAGGAGGGCAGAGCTTCAAGTGGGGAGCTTGTATCTGAGTCATGGTCCTTGAATAGGCCAGAAGGGATTGGGTATAGTGCAAACAGGAATGATTTTAGATAGGAACATGGAAAGTGAATATGCCATATAAGTGGAAAAGTAGTGCATTAGTTCCAAGAAAAGATTCCTATTAGCCTGCTTTGGCCAAGAGCTCAATCCATAGATGAATATTTGCTTTGGATGATAGAGAGGCATATCAACCAGTGTCACATGGAATAGTGGAAGGATAGTTTCCAAAATGAGCACTGCAATGTTATTACCAGAATTTTGGCAAATAGAAATAATATTTTCTATTGCTTTTATAATAGAAGTCTAAATAGCTGGGTAAAATAATAAATATTTATACACTTTGTCTTTGATTAATATGTGACTTTAATCTTTACTTCTAATACATTGTTTGTGCTATTGTTTAGTGTCCCAACAAAAAATTACCACAATAATCCACTGAATTTTACAAATATTCCCATTTTGAAATTAAGAGTCTGTAATTTATCACCCTTAGACTTTGAATTTTTTGAAAGCAGCTACTGTTTGCTAGCAGTGTGGTAGTTAAAAATAGCTCAATAGATGTCTGATGAAAAGACAAAATGAGTACTAACATATGGTAACATGGTACATTTTTTACAACATATTGAAGTTGTGCTTCTCCATTCATGTATTAGGAGGTTTTTCTTTAAGATATATGATTGGATTTCCTTCTATAGCTTTTTGTTATACATATCAGTAGTGAATTGGTTCAGATGGTTTTTGTTAAAGTGATGCAGTGATCCAACTTGAGGTGAAGTTATGGTGAATAGACTTCTCTTTCAAAAAGTTTTCTGGTGCGTGCATATGCTATGTGATCCAACATCTTTTAACTGACTTTTCTCTGTTGTATGTAATTAGAGCATTATTTTTCAGTAAAATTAGTTTCTATTACTTTAATATAAAGTGCATTATATATGCATGTGCAATATATATAAAATAATATACAAACAGTACAAGGTTTTAAATAGAAGGCCATATTTTGGTAAAGGAGTACATAAATTTGTAATGTTATTATGTTATAATAAAACAAGTGCTTATTTTTAGTAAAATAATAAGGGTGTTCTTTAAGGTATGTGGCAATCATATTTTACAGGTTATAATGCATATAGTAATTATTTACTAGAAGAAGAAAACCAAACTTGTATTTTTAAAATGGCTTATAATGAGAATTTCCAATTTTTAAGAATTATGTACTTATGATAAAAGTCTTCATGTGTTTTAGACTGTTTACCTTTTTGTGAAGAAGAAAAAAGTAAATAAAACAATAAAGCACAAAAATATTCAGAAAGAAGTGATTTTTGTAGTATGTCAGTATAAAAATAAAGTCTGGAAAAATGAAAAACAAACCTCAAAACTACATATACTCAAAAACAATATATTAAACTAAGGATAAACAAGTATAGGAAGAAAGTGATAAAATTGACATTTTTGTACTTTACAAAGAGAAATGTCTGCCTTTTTGTTAATTTTGGCCAATTATTCCCATTATAGGTTCCAGATTAGTCTGCCCTTTTGCATATTTAAGTCGTTAAAGAATCTATAACCCACTAGTTCTCTTTATGAGAACTGAAGTTTGTTTTCATTAAAGAAAGTTCTTAAGACTGTTTTTGTTGCGGCTAAAGCTTGTCTTTTATCTTACATAAAAGAAAACTATCATATATTTTATGGCATTTGTAACAATTTATTTACCATTACATTATATGGCACCATCATTATCTAGCAAGTCAATGTACAGCTATCAAGCTTCTACTCAATACACTATTCCAAGCAGGCTTTTGAAATATCTACTGGCATTGACACTGACACTTTCCATTATCAGCAAGTGGGTTATTATAATTCAAAATGACATAATCAATTGGAAGAGAAACTCTTTCCCAGAGAGAATAAGTGACTCCTTTTCTAGGAGAATGTGTTTTTGCATATCTTAAAAGTGTAAGTGTATTCTGATAGTCTTTATTCAGGTTTGATTAACCTTAATTTTTTTTAGATTCTATTGAAGGTCATGTTTTCTAGAAATAGATTCTGTGGTGAAGAATAGCATGCAAGACATTTATTGTATAGTGACCTTGGTTGGAATCAACCCCTGTGGAAGGCAGAGGAAGGAAGTAGGAGTAGGCAGAAGGGGAAGTTCAGCTGTGCAGGTGTGGCTACAGCCTTGACTAAACCTACAGTGAAAGCTGGTTTTAAATGACCCACCCAGGCTGTCCCAAATAGCCAGGATTTTATACCTTGTCTCCATCAGACATCTTTGGAAGGTCATGGCCTTTCAGAATGGGTTGACAGCTGAGGGCTGTTATTCCTGGCAGCTGGTCAATGTGTCCTTTCATGAAGCAGGATTGGGGCAGTACATTGCCCTGTCTACCACAGATTCCAAATATGCTTAGCTGGCAATGTACATAAATCATGTAGAATCCATTGTCTAGAAAATTATGTATTTGTTCATCAATCTTGGGGATGTACTATAGAGAATCAAATACTACATACTTAACTGAAGAAATAGAGATAAATATATTATAAATTAAGACAATCAGTTGCTCTCAGTATTCACATTCCCATTTGGATATGAAGTGTTTGATAAGATATTTGTGGTCATTGTAGTCTGATTTAACAAATAGTGTTTCTTATAATGGATCAGAATAATAAAGGATTTTACCAAAATCCCAGCATTTGCTCTCATTTTCTCCAATCGTAGGATAAACGAACAACTTTACTTGCTACTTATTGCTTTTTAGTCCAGGAAAGTCTTGAGGATGCATTTGGAATGTAATCTTATTCCCCATCACATGAGTCAGTTCTTACACTCCCTCTCACAAAATCAAAGTGTATTGGGACACTTCGTTCTGGTTACTTCAGTATCATCCTTTCACTTCTATTGCTGCCGAGTACTCTTCCCACTATAGCCACAGAAATCTTATGCTTGTGGTGATTGTAAAAGTGTTTCTCTTTCCTTCACTGATGGTTATTTCCATATAGTTAATTTATTTTTCTTTCCAGTGACTCTCAGCCCTACTACCCAAAATAACTACTGTTACTTTACTGCCCACTGTACCCCCTTATTTTCCTTCTTCATTCATTGTTTCTAATGACTGCATATGACCCATACATGACATGGATCATATGCAACACTAAACAATAAGTTGTATGATACAAGACATAGCTTATCATGCTAGTCCTTGATAAAATATTAATTTTTTGGGGGGGAGAGCAACATGAAATAAAATATCTTTACCTTTGGAGATCATAACTGTCTCTGTTACCATTAAAATTATAAATTGGCTTAACTGAGAAATATCATTGTCTGTAAAATTCTTCATGGGACTACCGAAATTTGAAAGGTTAAAATTGAAAGTGAAATTATCAATCTAAAAAACTTTCTGGAAGACACTGGCAAGATAATAAGAGGCTTCTTTCACAATAGCAGAGTGTTCCACCTGATACACGGTCATGAGAATGAGCTCCTTCCCATGATGTGCTGCTGAATACAGTTCAAGTAGTAATGAAAACAGATTGTGATTTCAAAACCTTCCATTAACTTTAAATGTATGTATATGTTTAACTTCAGTTAAATAAAATCTATGTATATTTATTGGGGATTAATAAATAGACTATGGGACTAGCTGTAAGCAAAATTTATTGAACACGAGAGGGTGTTGCTTTTAAAACATGGCTACACATTTTTTGATAATCATCTTATTACGAGGTGGGACTGTGTGAGATTTTTTCATGGCTAAGTTAAAAAGTCACACGTCTCCTGCCTTGTTCTATGGAACACTTGCTCTTGGAGTGCAGGGACATGATGTAAGAAGTTCAAGTATCCTCAGGCCACCATACTTTGAGGAAGCCCAACCACATGGAGAAGACTCAGGTAGGAACTCAGGTCAGCAGACCCATCTGAGCCTAAGCTTTGAGTCACCTTGGCCCAGGTGCCAACATGCAAGTAAAAGAGCCTCTGGATGATTCCAGTTCCTCCAGTGACTCTTTGAAGTCATCCTTCAGTAAGATTTTCAAGCTGTGGCCCCAGACTTCGCGAAGCTGAGACATGCCATCCCCACAGTACATGTCTAATCTCCTAACCCACAGGATCGCTGAGTATAGTAAAAGTTTTGTGGTTTTATGACACTAAATTGTGAGATGGCTCTTATATAGCAGTAGGTACCTGGGACACTCAGGCACTACAATTGTATGAACAATGTTAACACAACAGGAAGAAAAAGAAGTGAAGCTCGTGATAAAGTCTTAACTTCAAAAATTCCCAGCACAACTCTCTAATTACAAGACGTTCACAGAGTCTGACACTGTAAATGTTAGTAATTTTTGTATGGAAATGAGTGCCCATTGGCTATTTTTGCTTGAAATTTTTTCTGTACCAAGTTTAACTTGAAGCAAGAAACTTTCTATTCTTTTAAATTATTTTTGTCAATTTAATATGGATCAAAGGATTTTTTCATATATGTATAACAAAAATTAGACAAAAAAATATACACTTTTTTTAGCAGTGATTTAAGCAAGATTGCTTGATAACTCTATTCAAAAGTACTGGGATACATGTTACCCAGAAGGATAATATAGCTATTTGAGAAATTGATTTTGGATATGTTACATAGGTGTTTCAATGGCTTTCTATTGAGTGAGAATAGACACTTACAAAAACCATTTTCAGCTAAGATATTCAATAGCTTTTCCTATTCCTCTGAATAAGATCATTTCACCTTGTGTTTAAAAAAAATCCTTCATAATTTAGCATTTTCTTTTTTAGGCTTTTCCTTAGACTTAAAGTTTACTGGGTAATCAGCAAAGCTCCCATAAGTATTTACCTAAGAGGAAAGAGGGACAAGAAAGACTATAAAATCACTACATACATTCAAGTCCTTAGTGATTTGAAACTTTTATTAAAAGTTGGCTGAGAGTTTCAAGTATCTATAAGCCTGAAGTAACACCAAACTACTGCTATGTACCCTGTTCAACTCTCAAGTGGCATTTGCTTTGGCCTTTATTATTAGTGTGTTTCATAAAATACCATGTATTACGTGTAATATTATTTACAGATCTGTGTGCTATCAGAGCTGGAATGAAACTTGGTGGTCTTGTTCAAACCAGCAGTTTAATACTAAAATTGAGCAGTTTCACTAACTAAGTTATTGCCTCAATATCTTAAAAGGAAGTTGCTTTTATCTTCCTTACTGGATCAGGTTCCAGTATAGTTACAACCAAACTCATCTGTCAAGTACAGTTTGGATCTTTAATATAGGGAATCTATCTGAAAGATTTTAGAAAGTTAACGGCAGCACAACCAGAATATTAATACCTCATTTTTCCATAATTTTTGAGATTGGAATCAGAGAAACTTGTAAGATGTTAAACCTAAATACACATCACATCTATGCTGAAAGGATTCATTTAATAGTGTTACCGTACATTGATTTATTATGTGTTTATGATTATGTGTATTTCTTTGTGAGTAGTTGACAATTTGTACTTTATTCTGAAGTCATAGAAATTCCTTTGTCTAAATCTTATCAAAAGGAGATGGACACTCACCGCAGGCCAGTCTTTCCCAGGCCGTTTTTTTTCCTTTCTTAAATCTCTGTACTAGTAAAACTTTTAGGGGAGAAGTTACACATGAAAATCACCAGCAGAACTGAAGGTAAAATGTTATATAGTACCATGAAGAGAAAATAAAAAATAAATCTGATGGGACATATCAGAAATCAGGCATAAAGCAAACATACATTCCCCTTTTCATATTTTATTGATATTCTGGTCCTGAGAACCCCATAACACTATATGGGAGTCCTCCATGGATTATAGAGTATTAGGTTCAATTCTTCAGAGACAGCTTCTAAAAGTGTATTCATCAGCCACAGCAACTTAAATAGCTCTGCCAACAACAACAAAAAATAATAATAATAATATGGTATTATTCCCTGGAACTTGTCATTAATAAAGTAAACGAGTAAACAAGACTTAGTACATCAAACATAAGAAATGGAAATAATACAAAATGCAGATATGTTGGTTGCCAAAAAGTCAGTAGGTACTAATTTGCATTGTGCTATTAGGCTGTTGTACTTTCCTATTAAAAGCACATGGTTTTTAAGAAGATAAATAGAACTTATTTCTCCTTTATTCTAATAAATTTTATATATTTCGATGAGTAAATTTCCACTCTTCAAATCCTGAAGGTAAAAGCACAGGATTTTTTTATTCCATATCTGATGGAATGATATGTTTGAATGAGACTGCAAACTCTGGCAATAATAACTCAACAAGTAAAAGTTGGCAATGCATGTAATGTTTCTTTATTAGCCAATCTAAAGACAAGTCAGTGTTTTTAAAGGCTATTCTAAAATATTTTTTCAACTAAAGAACATATAACCCTCTTATTTATAGCTTCTCAAAATAGTCATTTCCTACATGTAAAGGAAAGCAGTGTTCAATTAATACAACATTTTTGACAATATCATTGTCTATATGCATATATCATATACTATGATATATAGTTACAGATATTTAGTGAGCACAGACTATCATTGAATTTTACAATTTTGATCTCAAGTCATGTGTATGATAGAAACAACCTATACATAATGTTTAAAAGTAACATATAATGCTAGGTCATGGGGATTCAGTAAACAAGACAAACAGGGTTCTTTCCCATGGAAGTTCAATATTTAGTAAGGGGAGGAAAACGTTCAGTAAGCAGAAGTTTAAACATTCAAAACTTTAAATATGTAAACAGAAAATCTATTTCAAAATTATAATAAGTTCTATAAAAATGATACTCTGACCTTTCGTACTGTGCCAGGGTGGAGAGGAGCTACCTTGGGTAAGATGTGTAGTAAATTTCATCTGGGATGGTAATATTTGAGCTGTATCCTAAAAAGTGAGAAGGATCACTGGTTCAAAACTCCTTAGTGAAAAAAAAGCACTCAAGAAAGTGGCATGAGCAAGTGCAAATATACTGAAGTAGCTGAAGTGGGTAAGTGGGAGCTGGAAAGGGAGAAGTGAAACAAAACCAACTGTGGTTGAAAGAATAGTTAGTCATATTTTTTAGTGCCACCTGAGAATTAATTTCTAACAAAGAAACTTAAAAGTTCTTGATCTGTCATAGCTGAGTGCCTAAATGGGAATACAACCTTATTTTGTAATCACAGATTAGTGAGGTTTGTGACACCTGGGTTATACAGAGTATGTGGGAAAGTATATTTTTATCTTAGTGTGCAACAGTGTGATAAGCAACACAGCAAGGAGAGATGTGTGGCAATTTCTTTTAAAAGTTCCTGAATTTGAAACAGTTCTATGAACTACGTGTTTAAACCAATAAGCAAGTTAATATGGCTTATTCATCATTCATTCATGTATTTAATCAGTCATTCTACAAACATTTATTGCACCCACTTATTTCTAAGATCACATATCTGCCCTCAATAAAGAGATGTATAAAGAGCCCATTAGCAGGAAACTTGAGAAGGCATCGTGTTTGGTAAGGAAACGTTGGTCAACTGAAAACGAGAATTGTATTCATGAAGACTTGCTCAGGATACAATCACAATCCATATCTGATAAGTGGAAGAGCTGAGACCTGAATCTTTGTCTACATAATCTCTTTCTTTTCTTCTTTCTTTCTTAATTATTATATTCTTGCTTGCTTATTTGTTGCTTTTTTTGTTTTCCTTTTTTTAATTTTATTTCTTCATGGTATTTAATCATTTTTCCTGTAACTCTGTCTTCCCTTATGTTAGTTGTTTTTTCATTATAATCTCTTTTTATGAACATAAGGGCTCATGATGTTCCTTATACAGACTCCAATTGATAGGTTTATCAAAATTTTGAGATGTCACGATGTCAAAAGGAATACCCGCATATGAGGCAGAGTCCCAGAGAAAACCAGTGAGGCAGGAGTTAAGATCTTCAGTGAAAAAGTTGTGGGACCAAGATGTAGGTTCATGATGGGGATTTTGTCAAATGTGAAAGGATTCAAGCCTTTTGGAAAGAGAAATGAACAGAAATGACTTCAAAGAGAGTATGGGGAGTAAGGAAATCATCTAGTATATTTCCTGATCCTATTACTTGAGAGGCCTGCAGGCGTGGAAGTTTCCTCAAGAAGCAGCCAGATTTAAGTAAGGTCTGGAAATGACTAGAAAAACAACAGAAGAAAATGAGACAACATAAACATATATCCTAGAATTTAGGCAAAGAAGTGGCAGGAAGGAATATTTGGCTGCTATTGAAATAGACAAGTTATTCAAAGCCTGTGATATTCAAAAGCTGTGGAAAGGATTACATAAAGGCTGGGGCAAGCATTTTGGAGATACTAACAGCAGCACCATTGTAGATTTCTATGAATAATTCAAAGGAAGAGACAAGACAAGGGGGAAATTTAAGCAGTTGGCATTATTTAAGGGCTTAAGCAGCAGTTGCCATTCAAGTACAGGACCAAAAAAAAAAAAGAAAAGAAAATGATCTGATACAGTGTTTCAAAGGAAACACTGAGCAAAATATATGGTGATGGAAGGAAATTTGACTTTGGATGGTGAACACAATGTAATATATAGATGATGTATTATAGAATTGTACACTTGAAACCTATATAATTGTATTAACCAATGTCACTCTAATAAATTTAATTTTAAAAATGAGCTGAGTTTTAGAAATTTGGGGAGAAATCAGGATATTTGTACTGGGTGGCCTAATTGCACATATGGTATTTTCTTAAAGACCATAGAAGACACTTCTAACCATCCTTAAAAAACGTGTTCTCATCTTCCTTTGATAGCTGAATTCAAGGCCGTCCAGCTACCCTACATTTTCCATCTCCCCCAGGCAGTTAGGTATGGTCATGTGATCAAGATCAAAAAAATGGGTGTGAGAATAATTATTAAAAATTTTAATATTTTACTGTATTTCTAGAGTTTCTTTATAGAAATGCAAAAAACTATGACTATTTTCTTTTTTCACATTTTATACAAATGTAACATACCCATACTATACCACTGTCTGCATCCTTTTTTTTTTTTCATTTAACACATAACTAATTGATATTCCACAAAACAGAGAAAGCATTCTCATTGTTTGACATTTTTGTACCACATTTTACCTAACATTAAGCTTTCATGGGTGTCTGGGTTCATTCATCAATTCAACAAGCGTTTATTAAGTGCCTACTATATACCAGAATTATTTCAGACCTTTGTCAGTAAACAAAACAGATAAAGATTAAAAACTTCCAGGAATTTTTATTCTAGATGGAAGAGACAGAAAATATGGGAACAGTGATCAAAGGGGAAGGCCTTATTCTAGCACGGGACTGGAGTGTTGGAAGAACTGCAAGGAAGTTAATGTGCCTGGAGAACAGTAAGGGAAGGAAGAATGGTAGAATATCAAAAAACATCAGAGAGCAGCCACTGGCAGTTATTGGATAGTCTGCGTGAAATGGAGGCCCATTGCAGGCTATTGTTAACACTGTGAGTTGATTTGACTTGCATTTTTTTAATCCCTGACAATATTGCAATAAATAAACTTGTGCATAAACTATTTATGCATGTACAAGTATGTTTTGTAAGAAAATTCCCAGGTATAAGATTATGGGAAAAAGGATATATGCTTTTGTGAATTAGACAGATGTTGCCAGAAATGTCTCACAATGGAGGTTAATTTATTTCACACCCCCACCCGCAACATATAATTGTCTGATTATGTTTTATATTTATTTCTGTTCTCTTTTTCTGATGTTTATGTACATGTATTGTCTTTGTTGTATTTTTAACATGAAAGAGCTTGCTTTTTCTTTTTTCTATTTGGTTTGGTGGGATTTGAACAAATTTATATGGAGATAGAAAAGTTTCCTGGATAAAAAGGAAAGTTTGATATTTTAGAGGAATATAACTTAATTAATAATGTGAGGTCCTCGAGAGTTAGGGTTGGACACCACTCATAAAGACAGGAGTGAATACAGCCCTGACATTGGTGAGGGGACTTCCATTGTAATGAAAGAAACAGGTATATACATAGACGCAGATAGGATTATTGATTTGTTAGAAGCCAGAATTGGACTTTACCTCTCGATGTATTCTATTTTCTTTGTGAAATGGAGGGGCTAGATCATCTATTGAGGATAAAAAGGGGTTGTGGAAGAAAGCAAGTGCAGAAGATAAAATACCTCTTGTAGGGCATAAAAAAGAACAATGGCTAGTGAAATATAATTCAATTGAAATGATTGTTAGAACACTGATAAACAGTTGACCATGAATGCGTAGTGTCAGCAGTTGGCTCAGGTATGTGACTTTCTTCAGCAGTATCAGAAGTTTGTGTACAAAGAGAACACAGGCAATGTGATTTATCCAAGGCTAGAGGCTTGTAAGGCAGGTGGAATGAAGACATCAGGTCACGGATGTTTAGATATTCTTCAGGGAAAGCTTAAAGTATTTGGCCGTGAAATCTAAGTGAGAAAGAAAGAAAATGTATTGTAAACTTTAAGGAAATTTTAATT
The DNA here is from genome assembly GCF_004115265.2 of Rhinolophus ferrumequinum. NCBI lineage: Eukaryota > Metazoa > Chordata > Mammalia > Chiroptera > Rhinolophidae > Rhinolophus > Rhinolophus ferrumequinum. Next base: position 25,585,604 of record NC_046302.1, read on the forward strand.
TCCTTCTTTTATTTAGTACTACATTTTATGACCTGTATGTATCATGCTATGTATTACCATAGTACGACTTCTGATATATTAGGTAAAACACATTTTGACTGGTATCCTTAATTAACGAAACTCACAGAATGCCAAAAAAAATTTATTTTCTTCCTCCACACTTTTTTTTTCTTGGTGGAGATTTCTTTTTTTTTTTTAATTTATTTGTATTAAATTTATTGGGGTGACATGGGTTAGTAAAATTATATAGGTTACAAGTGTATAATTCTATAATACATTATCTATATATTACAGTGTGTGTTCACTACCCAGAGTCCATTCTCCTTCCATCACCATTTTTTGACTACCTTTACCCTCTAGTAACCACTAAACTGTTATCTGTGCCTATGAGTTTTTGCTTGTTTGTTGCTTTCAGATTTATATCTCACATATGAGTGAAATCAAATTGTTCTCAATTTTTTCTGTCTGACTTATTTCACTTAGCATGATAATCTCAAGATCCATCCATGTTGTCACAAATGGCATTATTTCATCTTTTCTTACGGCTGAGTAATATTCCATTGTGTATATGTACCACAGCTTCTTTATTCAATCATCTATGGACACGCACTTCTGTTGTTATTATGTCCTGGCCACAATGAATAATGCTTCAGTGAATATAAGGGTACATATATCTTTACAGATATATGTTTTTAGATTTTTTTGGGATAGACACCCAGAAGAGGGATTGCTAGGTCATATGGTAATTCTATTCTTAATTTTTTCAGAAACCTCCAAACGGTTTCCATAGTGGCTGTATCAATTTACTCGTATATTCCCCCCAGCAGTGTATGAGGGTTGCTTTTTTTCCACAATCTCTCCAACACTCGTTATCACTTGTCTTGTTGGTAATAGCCATTCTAAAAGGTGTGGGGTAGTATCTCATTGTGGTTTTGATTTGCATTTCCCTAATAGCTAGTGAAGTTGAGCAAGCACATTTTCATATGTATGTTGCCATTTGTATGTCTTCTTAGAAGAAGTGTCTGTTCAGGTACTCTGCCCATTTTTAATTAGATTGTTTTTATTTTTGTTTTTGACTTGTATGATTTCTTTATATATTTTGGATGTTAGCCCCTTATTGGAGGCGCTGTTTGCAAATATCGTCTCCCAGGCACTCTTTAAATCTTTTCGTGAAGAGTAGTCTGTATCTTGCTACAGGATGACTCTTAGGCAGTCCCTCAACATTGCTGATCACACTCAATTAAAGAAAATGCATAACTCTCGTTTTAAGTTGCAAGCAATCTCAATTCAGCAAGCAATTAACACTCTGAACATGATTTATTATTTTTTTTCTCACCAAGATGTGGTTGGATATATGTAATGAGATTGTTGATTTTTTTTTTTTTTTCATGCTATTTCCACCTTTATTTCTAGTCATTTTCACATTCCTGGTGAAGCCAGGGGGCGGGAGCAGTAGTAAGGACAACAGAAGTTTCTTTATTAACTGCTATTTTCAAATTTCATTTGTAATATCTAGGTCTAATCAAAATTTAAATCTCACTCTCTCCCATGGGGTCTGGATTTGGTTTTTGATGGTTATTTGTATGTGATTACCCATATGATCAAAGAGTCAACCTCCAGATTGTCCTTTGTCAAGACCAGAGAAACCTAAATTATTTCCATAGTTATGCTACCTTCAGTGGGAGTTCAGTTACTTCCCAACAAAGCCTTTTCTCTCTCTTTCCTGCTGCCTTAGGATAATGGAAATAGCCTCTTGCCTTCAGACTCCTTAGCCATACGTCTGACCAGTATGCCCATCCCAAAATCCAGAGGATATATATTAAGGTTTTCTATTTATCCCATGGGTGCATAACCTCTTACCTTGGAGAGAAGGAGAACGTCCTACCCATCCCCTTTGGTTTTGTTGGAAGATTCGGTGGGTACATCTTAGAGACCATATTTCTTCAACCAATCCTCTTTACAAGTTCTCTTTCCCCTTAGTTTTTAATATTTAATTAAGTGGTGTGGCTGGGCCATCCCTAAACTATGTGGGTCCCTGAGTCAATAGTTTTTGTGGGGATTTTGTGTATAAAACCAAAAATATGTGAAAAAGTTCATGGGTTCATGTGACGTAGCATGATCTATCAATGAAAATTTAGAATAATGAGTAGAGAAAGAAAATCAATATTTTTGTTAATTGTCCAATCAGGGCATGTGAAAACTAAATGTAATACGCAGGCACCATCTTTTTCTCTTCAAGTCCTCAAGTCCAGACATCATTTTTTCACACTCTTTACTATAAAACACACCATTCCTGGTTAATGTTATATCTTCTATACCAAGAAAATGGCAACAACACTACTAATTCACACAATGCCCTGGCTCTTTTGAAAATGGTCATATCAAAACAATATAGACTATCTTGCCTGTAAAATTCCCTGATACCATGCATTTAATCCAGGTTATCTCATTATACATGATGCCCTATAATCCATCCTGCTGTCCAGGAATATTGGCTTCAAATAATTATCTGAAAATTTCTTTCTATGTATTGTTGAGCACAAATGCAAGTCTTACCCAAAGTAATCTTGAATAATTTTCAACCATGTCTTCTCATGAACTCTTTATGCCATAATCACTGAAGTCCTAGAAGGTGATATCTTTGGAAACTGACTTCCATAACTACAACCAAGTGTAGGGTATACAAGAAGCCCATTGTCATAACAAAAAGAGTGGTACCGCTGGCACAAGATTGTTCCTCCCTTATCCAGCAGAGCTTAAGGCTATTCCTGGAAACACAATGTCACAACAACAATTGGCAACATAACTGAATGGGTCCATTGGTATTGCAGGAGATAATCTTGGAAGCTCTTGAAGGATTTATATCTGCTCACTCTTGAGGACTGACTGGCCCATGGAGCAGAGCCTGAGGCGGGGTGGGGTGACTGCCCAGCAATTTATGGTGAGACATAAATGGTATAAAATACCCACTGTCCCTCTCTCGACCTCAGTGCTGTAGACCAAGGCTATTCAGCACCATGGTTAGAACATAGATAGAGAAGAGCCATCCAGCACATGATGCCACACACACAGCTAAAGCCAAGAGTCACTGATAAACCAATGAGAGGCAGAGCCTTGAATTCATCCTGGGTCTGAATAAAAATCACCCAAGATCAGTGTATGAGCACCATCTGGAGGCCCAATCTTCCGCAATCGCACACACAAAATAAATATTATGATAATCAATGAGAGCAATCCTCTTGCCAAGACACCCTCCTGGAACAGAACGATGACTATGGGTGCAAATCATGGATTTTCTTTGTGCATTTTCAACCCCACATAAAGGGAGAGGAAAGGAAGGCTGTGGAGAGTCCAGAAGGGAATAAAATGCCTGGTGCTCACAGGGGTCGTAATCCAAGCTAGAGTCACTCTGCCTGGACGACACAGCTGGTCACAGATGGACTTACACACCAAAGGGGAACTTAGAAAATTTTGAGGAATTCCAAAGCGTTGAGTCCTTATATTAGTTTCCTCAGACTATTATAACAAAGTACCACAAACTGAGTGGCTTAAAACAACAAATGTATTCTTTCATCGTTCTCTAGAAGCTACAAGCCTGAAATCAAGGTGTCAGCAAGGCCATGGTCCCTCTGAAGGCTCAAGGGCAAAGTCCGTTCTTATCTCTTCCAGCTTACAGTGATTGCCAACAATCCTTGATGTTCTTTGGCTGGTAGATGGCCTTCTCTTCTCTGTCTCTATGTTCAAATTCACCTCTTTTATAAGAACACCAGTCATATAGGATTTAGAAGCTACCTTAATCCAATAGGACCTCATCTTACCTTGATTACGTTGTCAAAGAACCTATTTACAAATAAGACCACATTCTGAGGTTCCGCGCAGACATGAATTTGAGTGGACTCTATTCAATCCAGTACGAGGTGACTCCCTGAGGCATGGAGCCCTAGATACAGGGTATAAGGACAGGGTATAAGCACAGGGTATGGGTGTGCGGCAATGAATTGCAGAAAGAAATTTAGTGTATTTTCTTCATAGAACCAACTTGATGTGACCTGCCTCATACTCACTTTGAAATTTTACATCTATTTTACCTTGTTGCTATGTTCAAAACTGCCAATTAAACATCCCATTATAAGCATGTATGTCCAGCCAGTAATGGACTTGCAATTATGTTGGGAAAATAATGTCTATATTAAATAACTAGGAAATAAATATATAAGCTATAATCAATAATACATTAAAAATATTTTACGACAAGAAAATATATGGGATGCAGCTACACATAGTTGGGTCATGATTGCACAACAGTAAATATATGAAAAACCACTGAACTGTAATTGCAAAAGGGTAAACTTTTTAATATATAAATTTTATCCTAATAAATCACGAGGTGATTTGAAGCCCACCTTTTGGAGTAAATCCTTTTTAAGATGGTTTCACAAAATTGAGAAGTATAAATTTAAAACTGTAAGTTAGTTTAAAAACTATATCCTAATGTGTGTGTGTCTGTAAAATTTCTTTTTAGAAATAAGGTTCATATATAAAAGGCTGAATGATTAAGAAACTTAACTGTTTGATTTAATACAAATACTGACAAATTTATATCAATTAAATAAAATAATAATTTTACTGTCAACTTTATGTACTATAATTATGTATATAATCATACGCAGAAGGGAGACTATGAATCTTTAAATTATTGAAGATGGGTGGCCTATTTCTTCATAGGACCGAAACTGAAACCACGTTTTGCTTCCAGCAAGAACACATAATGCTACCTAGTTGAAGAGAGATACAGACAGGGTAGAGAGGGCATTGTTATTAGGTTGTAATCTTGTTTAACATCTCTATTAATCATCTAGTGGGGACAGAGATGCAAGCTAATGAAACTTAAATCACAATAAATTATCAGGTGTTTTAACACCAATTAGTACAGAAATTATAAAAAGGGAACTTCAGTGATTAAAGGGCAACCACAAAATGAGATTCAACTTGGAAAGCATAATATGCTTGCCAAGTAGCCCTCAGAAGTAAAAATAAAAATATGTAACTGTTTTTAAGATCACCATACTAAAGATAAGTGAAGGATATTTAATGAAGCTCAAAAAGTCCTTATTTTTTGTAATGTTGATTTCTATGTCAGATTTGGTTTTTTAATTTGGTTTCACTTTAAATTTTTGAGTTCAATATGTTTTCTCACTAGATAGTTTATGAAATTCATGAGGAAAAGATTTTATCTTTTGGTTCATATATACATATATATGTATATGTATATGTATATATACACACATATATACACATACACACATATATATATACACATATATATACACATATGTGTGTGTGTATATACATATACATATATATATATGTGTGTGTATATATATATATATATATATATATATATATATATATATATAAAATATGCCACAGAATAAAGATTTGAGGATGGTAGGGACAATGATGAGATTTAAAAAAATGAAAAGGAAGTTTAAAAGATTACTAGTAAGTTACCTTCATTAACCATCATATAGATGGAAAACTTCCCTAACCTGGAGAAGGAAATAGACATATAAGCTCAGAAAGCACAGAGAATCCCAAACAAAATGAATCCAAAGAGGCCCACACCAAGACACATTATAATTAAAATACCAAAGGTTAAAGACAGAGAGAATTTTAAAAGCAGCAAAAGAAAAGCAGTTAGTCACCTCAAGGGATTCCCCCATAAGATTGGCAGCTGATTTATCAACAGAAACTTTGTAAGCCAGAAGGCACTGGCAGGGAATATTCAATATGATGAAAAGCGAGCACCTATAACCAGGATTACTCTACCCAACAAAGATATCATTTAGAATCGAGGACAAAGAGCTTCCCAGACAAGAAAAATCACTTCCAAACCAGTATTACAAGGAATGATACAGGGACTTCTTCAAGAAGAGAGAAAAACATGATAAAAATATGAATGATAAAATGGCAATAACTATATTATCTATCAACAATTGCTTTCAATGTAAATGGATTAAATGCTCCAATCAAAAGATAGGGTAGCTGAATGGATAAGAAAACATGACCTTTATATATGCTGCTTACAAGAGACTCAGTTTAGATCAAAAGGGACACACAGACTCAAAGTAAAGAGATGGGAAGAAGATATTTTATGAAAATGAAAACAAACAAACAAAAGCTGGTTAGCAATACATATATCAGACAAAATAGACTTTGTTTTAATTAAAATGTATTGGGGTGACAGTGGTTGGTAAGATGACATAGGTTTCAGGTATACAATTCTGTAATACATCATCTATATCTCACATTGTGTATTCACCACCCAGAGTCAGTTCTCCTTCCATCACCATATATTTTATCCCCTTTATCCTCATCTACCACCCTTCACCCCCCTTACCCTCTGGTAACCACTGAACTATTGTCTGTGTCTATTAGTTTTTGTTTCTTTTTTTGTTTGTCTTGTTCCTTTATTGTTTTCAGTTTTATATCCCAAATATCAGTGAAATCATATAGTTGTCAACTTTTACTGTCTGACTTAATTCACTTAGCATAATAATCTCAAGATCCATACAAAGTCACAAATGGCACTATTTTATCTTTTCTTATGGCAGAGTAGTATTCCATTGTGTATATATACCACATCTTCTTTATCCAGTCATCTATCGAAGGACACTTTGGTTGTTTCCATGTCTTGGCCACAATAAATAAAGCTGCAATGAACATCAGAGCATGGATGTCTTTACGGATAAATGTTTTCAGATTTTTGGGGGAGATACCAAGGAGAGGGATTGATGTAGGATATTGTTTAGTGAATGCTGGGGTTCGTAGTCTCGTGGAGATGAAGAATGGATACACGGACCAAGGAGAGTCAAAGAGTTGCACAGGAAAATAGTTTATTATAACAAACAAGGAGTTATAGCTCCTGAGCGGGAGGGGGTACCCAAAGCTGGGATGTCCACTAGCTAAGGCAAAAGCTTGTGTTTATATACTTATATTTCTACCTGGGAGGGGGATGTTGGGAGGTGGATGCCTATGGATACAATGTTTCCCAGACTCGCTCTACTGCTCAGCTTGGGGGAGGCCTTTGAAACAAACCCATTTGTCCCAGAGTATGATTGATGACATTTTTGTTCTGGTACGGTTGTCCTGTGTTCGGTTTTGGTTTTGTTTTTGCTCAGTCTACCGAGGAGTCTTTAACTGCTTGATTTTACACTAACTAACCTGTCTCAGGATTGCTGGGTCATATGGTAATTCTATTCTTAATTGTTTGCGGAACCTCCACAAAACCTTCCATAGTGGTTGCACCAATCTGCATTCCCACCAACAGTGGATGAGGGTTCCTTTTTCTCCACAGCCTCTTCAACACTTGTTATTATGTCTCTTGTTGATGACAGACATTCTAACTGGTGTGAGGTGATATCTCATTGTGGTTTTTATTTGCATTTCTCTGATGATTAGTGATGTTGAGCATCTATTAAAATGTTTATTGGCCATCTGTGTGTCCACTTTGAAGAAATGTCTATTCAGGTCCTCTGCCCATTTTTTAATTGGATTGTTTGGCTTTTTTGTTGTTGAGTTGCAAGAGTTCCTTATATATTTTGGATATTAGCTCCTTATCAGAGGTGTTGTTTGCAAATATCTTCTCCCATTTGGTTGGTTGCCTCTTTATTTTGTCAATGGTTTCTTTTGCTGTCAATGGTTTCTTTTGTTTATCAGAAGCTTTTGAGTTTGATATAGTCCCATTCATTTAATTTAGCTTTTACTTCCCTTGCCTTTGAGGTCAAGCACTGTACTCAATGCTTAAATATAGTACTACATTCAATCCCTACAGTTACTCTGTGAGGTACTCATTTTTATCTATAACAAAAAAAAAAATGAGGAATCTGAGCTTATGAATCACATTAGACTAAATTATGATATAGTGATAAACAGACACATGCAAATCACCAAATCACAGAGGATTGAAGCAATAAATGCTAAAATCTTGCACACAGAAAGTCCTCAGAAAACTCATTGTCTCTTTAGGGCAGTTGCCTCTGATTTGTCCACTCAGTGATCCAACCAAAATGGGCCTGAGAGACAGTCTTGCATGTGTCTGTGCATAGAGAGAATTCGTGGACACTGGTGAGCACGCTGAGTCTACCTTGGTAGGTTGTGGTAGAGTTTGACTCTGTACCAAATTTGATGCCCTTTCTTTGTGAGCACATACATAGCTTGATGAAAATCTTGTTTGCTTTCTGTCATTGTGACTGAGTTCTAACAATGAAATGTGAGTACTAGTGATAAATTCCATTTTCAAACCTGTTCCATGCACAATTTTCAGGCATAATCCCCCAGCTTCGTTTCCTTTCCATCATTGTGATGCAGATAAGCACAGAGACCCTGGCAGTCATTTTTAAAGGATGGACCAGACCTAAGATGGAGAGAATCTGGATCTCCAAATCAGTTCTCAGAAGGAGACAGCCACAATGAGGAATACCCATTACATACACTCATCAATGAGGAATAAATTGTCATCTTGTTTCAGCCACTAAAATGGTTATAGTTTATCTACTGTAGCTTCCTCATGTCATCAATGTTGCATACATTCATTTTTGTTTTCTTTCTTCAAAATGTAACACCTTCAAAGTCAGAATGCATTATTTAATCAAAGGTGTCTTAAAATTATGTGGTGTATTTTTCCTTCACGATGATGTATGTTCTCAAAGTCAATAATGTCTTAGATTTCATGAAATATGGTAATTTATAGGTCATCCTGATTTCAAATTCCATGGTGTTAATCACTGCCTACATTATCTATCCTCTTAAGTGATGGACTGCTTTGTGTAAGATAACTACTTGGTTCATGACATTATGGTTTATTACAAGGTTTCATTTCACAGTGTTTCTTCCTTCCTGTTCAGCAATTCACCTGGAAAAACATGAACATTTTTATAGACATCTTTCTAATTGCAATCCAGGTATGTAGGTAAAAATTGATTTTTTAAAACATTTGTTCCGCTATTTAAAATATCCAAAGTCCATAATATAAATTGAAAATATTCCACATATTTTCCAGAAAGAAGTTGCCATGTGGTCACAATTGGAATAAGGTTTGGCACAAATTAAAATGGTTTCTACCACATATTAGAGTTCAAATATGCATAGTGCTAAAGGCCACTAAGGGATAAAATACACACAGCAATAAAGATCAAATGACCATTTGTTAGAGTTGACAAATTCTGCCACTGGGCAGTAGCAACGTCCTTAGCTTGATAAGAACGTGGAGTTTGACTCTTGTCTCTACAATGTACTAGCTTTGTGATATTTAAACCCACCAAATCTAGTTTACTCATCTGTAAAATCACAATATTTATTTTATAAGATTTTTGTGAGGATTAAATATGATAAATTAATAGTAGGTGCCAAGTAAATGCTAGATTCTTCTCTGCATCCCCTTGAACTTACAGGATTTTTACATTAACTTTTACATTTAACTGATTTATGACTTAAATAGATGAAAGTGAATGCAAAATTAGCTGCAATCTTACATTGCTTGCTCCAATGAAAAAGTGAGAGCAAAACTAAACCTTGTCCTGTGTGCCTCATTAGCTCAGTAAAATCTAATTTTCTCTAATTTCTTTCACTTCCTATGGGAAAGACCAAGTGATTATTGGAATTCATAGTCACATTTCACAATCTTTTCCTACCTCTATGGATTTTTATTTTGTAAAACAGAACCTGAATTTCAGTTCAATTTAAGACCACATAGGTGCGAAGAAGGTGATGTTATATTTTGAGGGGAAATGACAGAAACTTCATTTGCTCACTTGGAAACTTTTCTCGAAGTTGCTAACATCTCACAAAGGAATTGGACACATTCTCGTATCTATGGACAAAGAAATAGGCCATTTTCAAAAACAGAGGCCATAACAACTCCTCTGGGGTAACTATACTTCTATCTTTCTTAAATGGGGAAAAATAAACCATTGAATTGGATGGCAAAATATCTGTTGGAATGCCTCCTACTTATTACGGGCTAGCAGATATAACTAGAAAATCCATTTTTACAAATAGTTATGATGGTGTTTTCCCATAATGTTAGCAGTTTGCATCCATCTCAGATCCTATGATACATCGGTGCTAAGAAATTAAAAAGCACGGCAACTTTCTTTTTCAGAATTTATTAGTGGAGGGAACAGTTACAGCAAAATTTTCCACTGTAGACCAGCTTCTGGAGAATGAGATGTTGCTGTGGGCTGTGTCTGATTTAAGAAACAAAGGATGATTTTAATGAGTTCCTCCTTTTAGAAGGAGTACTGATTTAAGAAACTATGTGAGTAACGTGGTGAACTTTTAATAATATTGGAAGCAGGAAACTTTAGGAAAAGATGGCAATACTATGAATTCATTAGATGAGAACTTGGGAGTGTTATCATTTGGATATTCAAAGAAGTGAGACAGTCAAAGTCTGAAGAGTTAGTCCTATCTTTTTTAAGTAAAGTTTTTAACTAAAGCATAATATACAGTATAAAATATTCTATGTAATCATTACATGTGCATAGACAAATGCAAAAATAATAACTGCTCGAATCAATATTCATGACTGAGCAGACTCATGTAATCAACAGATCAATAAATAGAACATTATCAGATATCCTCCATTATCCCTTGTAGAGTCACCATCTCCCCTCAAAAAACACCATCCTGACTTTTATCATCACTTAGTTTTGCTAGTTTTAAACTTTATACAAATGGCGTTATATGGTGTGCATTCTTTTATGACAGCTTTCTTATATTTAGTATTGTATTTTGAGATTAATCTTGTAGTAGTTTATTCACTCTCATTGATTTCTAATATTCCATTAAATGTATACGCAGTATCATTATCCGTTTTAGTACTATAGGCATTAAGGTTGTTTCCATTTTGGGGTCTTTTTAAGTAGTATTGCTATGAATACTCCTATACATGCCTTTTGGTAGACATGCCTTTTGGTGCACACTTCTTGTGTGTATCTAGGAATAGATTATGGAGTCATGATAAATGTATATGTTTAGTATTCAAGATATAGTGAAACAAATTTCCAAAGTGGTTACAAATTTATACTTCTACCAGCAGCATACACATATGATAGATCTTACCAACAATTTGTAATATCATTTAAAAAAATTTTATCAAGTTAATGAGAATGTGATTATATATTTAATTGGGTTTTAATTTGCATTTCCTTTACTACTAATGATATCTAACACCTTTTCTTATGTCTGATGACTCCTTGAATATACCGTTTTTTAAAGTACCTGTCAAAATCTTTCACCTATTTTCCCATTTAGCTGATTGCTATATACTAACTGATTTGTAGTTCACTTACTTAGGCCTTTTAAAATTTTTCTATTAAAAATTTGTAGATTCTTATGAAGAGGTTTTGCACATTTTTTATTAGATATATTCCTAAATATTTGTGACCTTTAAGACTATCATAACTGATGATTTTGTATTTAATTTTCCTGTCTTTTTTTCTATATTGTCATTGCATCGAAATACTTTGCAAATTCATTGATAAATTTTTATAGTTTGTATATTGTTCTCTATTTTCTAAGAAAATCCTGTCATATGTGAATAATGTCAATATTTTATTCCTTTTCAATTCTTGTGCCGTAGATTTTTGTCTGGTCGTATTGCCCTGAATAGAACCTCCTGTGAAATGCTGAACAACACTGGTGAAGGTAGGCATCTATGTTTTTTTTGACCAGTCTTTAAAGGAAATTCTTCAAAATTTTACTAAAAATTATAATTTGTTAAGCTTTATAAATACAGTCATTAGGTTTAGAAAGTTCCTTATAATTCTTGTAGTTAAGTTTATTTTTAAAATATGAATGGCATGACATTTTATTAAATGTTTTCTTGTAACTATTGATATGATCATATTTTTTTATCCAATATTCCTGTTACTGTTGTTAATTATGTTGGTAGATTTTTGACTGCTATCACAAAAATTTTTCTTTGATATAAAACATGCAAAGATATTATGGTATATAATCAAGTTTTATATATTACTAGATTCTATTTGCTTATATTTTATTTAGGATTGTCCCTTTATGTTCATGAGAGAATTTGATCTTTAATGTTATGTCTTTTAATGTCCTCATCAGATTTTGGTTTTAAAATTGTGTTGGCCTCATAAAATGAGATTGAAAACTATTCTCCATTTTTCCATTCTCTGAAATAATTTTTTAAAAATATTGGTGTATTTGTATCTTAAACATTTGACTAAATGATCACTAAAACTGCATGGGGCTGGTAATATTTTATAAAGATGTTTTAAAGTACAAATTCAATTTCTTTAATAGATAAAGGACAATTATCCTTTTCTTTTTTATTCTTATTTTCATTTTGGCAATTTTACCTTTTTTGCTTGTCATTCTTTCTTACATTTCTCTGTTCCTAACTGAGATCATGTTCCTTCTGCCTGAGAATTTCCTTTAGTACATTTTAAAGTATAATTCTGCCTGTGACAGATATTCGCTATATATAAAGACAAATGTAAAGACAAATATAGTGTGTGTGTGTGTGTGTGTGTGTGTGTGTGTGTGTCTGTGTCTGTGTGTGTGTATTTGCCTAGAAACTTTTATTTTCTTCCTTCATTGTTAAGACTTTTTCTTCTGGGCATAGTACTATAGTTTGGCAATTATTTTAATTTAGCTTTGCACTTTAATGATTCCCTTACATTGTCTTCTGGTTTTGATCGTTTTATTTGAAAGTCAGTTAGTGATTTTATTATATACTATTATTTTAAGATTAACTTATCTTTTTTTCTCTTGTTGCTTTCAAAATATTTTTTCTTTGTCTGGTTCTCAGCAGTTGGACTAGTGTATGCCTAGTCGTGATTTTCTTTCATTCAGTAATGGCTAAAGGTTGCAGAGTTTTTGAATCTGTGGGTTAAAATTTTTCATCAATTTTGGAAAAATCTAAGTTACCATCATATCTTTAAAAATTACTTTTGCCCAATTTTTTCTCTTTTTCTAGGTACCCTATTACAAATGTGTTAGATATTTCAGTGATACACACACACACACACACACACACACACACACACACACACATTCTCTCTCTTTTTGGTACATTCTTCTTCTTTCCGTGTTTTAGTCTGTACAGTTTCTATTGATCTATATTCTAGATCAAGCACTCTTTCCTCTACTAAATTATTGTTAAATCTATCTAAACAGTTTTCTATACTGCTTATTGTATTTTTCAATACCAGTATTTTATTTTTATATTTTTTATGTAAATTCCAATAATTTGAGGAATTCTCCATATTTCACCTCTTTTCACCATATACATGCATCTCATTTATTTTTTGTTTAAAATCCTTGTTTGGTAACCCCAAAATCTCCTTCACTAATGCGTTTGGTTTTATTGTCTGTTTTTGTTTTTTCCTACTGACTTTCCATCATTTAGTCACTCCTCTTGGTATGTTTTGTTAAGATTTTGGATAAATGCCAAACATTATGCAGAAAGCATTTTTATAGTATCTAGATTAGGTTGTCTTTTTCAACAGAGGTTTACTTCTTTTCTAGGCAGAGAGGGAGAAAACTGACCACCCTAATACAATTAGGCACTGACTTGGCTTAAGTCTAGGTTGTAGCTTTGGTAAAACTTCTAGCTCTGGTCTGCTCAACCTATTCCTAAATCATAACCTTTGAGAGGTGTTACCTTAGATCCGTAGTCTTTCAAAGTGTGCTCTTCCTCCATTGACCTCTTAACTCTTCAAAGCTAAGTCACTGCTGAAAACTCAATTCTACTTTGCTAGCCATGCTTGCACTATTAACAAGCCATTCTTCAGTTTAACAGTGCTTTTTAGCTCTAGAATTTCTTTGTAGTTCTTTCTTAAGATTTCCATCTTCTATAACTCCCATCTGTTCCTGCATGCTGTCTACTTTATCCATTAGAGACCTTAGCATATGAATGATAGCGGTTTTAAATTCCCAGTCTGATAATTCCACCATCCCTGTCAGGTCTGGTTCTGCTGCTTTCTGTCTATTCAAATTGTGTTTTTTTGGTTGTTGTTTTGCCTTAGGCATAACTTGTCATTTTTTTTCTTGGTAGTTGAACGTGATGTATCAGGTAAAAGGAGCTGCTATCAACAGGCCTTCAGTAATGTGGTGCAGTGTGGGAGGAGGGGAAGCATTCTACAGTCCTCTAATTAAGTCTCAGTCTTTTAGCGAGCACATGCCTCTGGACTGTGAACACCTCAACTGTTTCTCGGGTTTTATTCTCCCTGATTAGGTAGGACAGCATGACTAGAGGGAACTGGGATTAGGTATTTTCCTTCCCCAGGTCAGTTAGGCTCCTATAATACTCTTGCATGTTAGGCTGCAGTTAACCAGTTTGCCCTGAGGGCTGGCCTTGGTAAGAAGAATGCTCTGGTATATTTGAGAACTGTTCCTTTTCTTGTCCTACCTGCCTGAAGCCCAACGGGATTTTTCTCTGGTATTTATTGTGGAAATCTGCTCAAGATCCTGGAGGTAAATCATACAATACTGTATTGTGGGGGCCCTTCTACCGTGTTTTCCCCAAAATAAGACCAGATATTATAGTATGATGGGATCCCCCTGGAGATTTTAACTCTCAGAGTTGCCTGCCTGCTGTGCCTCCAGCAATTTGTCTGTTCCAGTTCAGGTTTTCCTCCTACGGCTATTCTGCAGTGGTTTCCTGACCTGAGTCTGTACTCCTGGGAGAGCCGTGACTCTCTATTTTCTTGTCTCTCTCTAATCTTGGGGACAGTGATTTGCCCTGTGTCATCCCTTCTCTTATGGATCCAAGAAGAGTTTTTGATGTTTCAACCTGTTCAATCTATTTTATTTGTCAGGACAGGGAGTGGTGACTTCCAAGCTCCTTATGTGCAGAACCAGAAACAGGAAGGTTTTACTCTACATTGTATAGGATTTCTTCTTGGCTTCCTAGATCTGTACCTTTGACTTTAGAATTCAGTGAGTATCACAAATGTAAAAGCTGAAGAGCGTCAGACTCAGTTCTCTGTTTCTCCTTTGTAACATAGAATCTGATCCCCAAATACTCTAATTGTGTTTCCTTTTTGCCATTTTATCCCTTACTGCTCTGCTGTTTTTCATACTCTTGGGCTCTGTCTCACTTTGAATGTGAATAATATCTGACAGCCAAATAGGAAAAAGAGAAACTGCTGAATGTTGTCATACCTCTCCAAAAGATTTTGCCTTCTTGGAAATTTTGTTTCCTTCAGGCCAGGTTGCTTCATAAGCTCTCTAGTACTGTGTTTCCCCGAAAATAAGACCTAACTGGATAATAAGCTCTAGCATGATTTTTCAGGGTGACATCCCCTGAACATAAGCCCTAATTCATCTTTTGGAGCAAAAATTAATATAAGACCCAGTCTTAGTTTCGGGGAAACATGGTACTTTAAAACACACACACACACACACACGTATGCACACACACACACACACACACACGACCCACACACTTTAAATTTTCTGTCTTTTCTAGTTTGGGCAGGAACATGGAATTGCTAGAAGTCTTCTTATAACTAAGAGGTGGCCACTTAGATTGTTCCTAACATATTCACTGACTCATTCCATTTTTCTTCTCAGATTACGTCATCCTTGCATCCCAAAAGTTTACCAAGTCTCATTTTCATTATCACACAGTTCAAAACATTTACAATTTCTATTGCCATTTCTTTTAGGTCAAAGTTATTTTAAAGGGTTTGTTATTTTTTAGACATTTGAGGATTTTCATTATCTTTTTGCTATTGGTTACTAGCCTAGTTCCACTGTGGCCAAAAAAATTTATTATGTATTATATCAGATCTTTTAAATTTGTTAATACATGCTTTATTGCTCTACCTACAATGAATTTTCATAAATGTTCCAAGCATACATGGAAAGAATATGTGTTTTTCAGTTGTTATTTGTGGTATTCTGTAAGTCAAATAGGTTTACTTTTTAAAAAAAATCATTTTGTCTCATCTTCCATATCTTTACTGTTTTTTGCCTTCTTACTCTATTATACTGAGACAGATATGTGGAAAATTTCCCAATACATTTGTGGTAGTGTCTGTTTCTTTTTTGTTTCTGTCAAAATTTGCTTTATATAGTATGAACCTATGCCGTTATATGCATATAAATTTAGAATTGATGATCCGCCTGACAAATTGACCCTGTTACCAGGTTGAAGTAGCTCTCTTTAATGCTAGTAATTCTTCTTGTCTTAAAGTCATATTTGATATCAGCATAGCTTTATCAACTTTTTTCACTGTTGTTTTGTTATATTTCCCATATGTTTACAATATATTTTTCTGTGCTTTTTAATTTCAGGTGTGTGTTTTTAATGCAGACTATATTTAGATTCTATTTTTTGATGGAGAGTGATCTTTTATTTGATTATTTATTTGCCTTGGAATTACTGTAATTGTTTATTTATTTGGATTTATGTGTATCTATTGCATTACAATTTTTTATCTTCTTCCTCACTTTTAGATTGATCAAGTTATTTTAAATTTTTCTTTTCTATGGTATTATTAGTTGTAAACTCTTTTATCCATTTACTAGTTAAGAAACTACAACATGAATCTTTGATTTAGCAAAATTTAATATAAATGAATATTTTATTACCCCAAGATGCTAAAATTTTAGTATAATATGGCATAAACTTCCTCCTACTTTTTTGTGCTACTGTTGCTAAGGATTATAATTTAATTATACCTGTAATTCAAACAACACATATTATTATTAATTTTTGTATATTTAGGCTTTTCATTGTTCTTTGTATTTTCCTGCATTTCCATGATTCTATTCAGGGTAAGTGAGAGAAGCTAGAAATTCAACATAGGAGATAAATCAAAAAAATTGAGAAGGAAAGGAAAGAGTATTAAAATCCCTTGATTTACTGCTACATGTCAGGGAGTGTTCACTGTGTTAGTAACAATAAAATTAATCATTTATTTTCTACATACCCTGAGCCAGGTACTATCCTATTTCTTTATATATAGTACCCCTTTAAAGCGTCAGAAAAACCTTCTGGAATTTGGTTTAGCCCCTTATGTATGTATGGAAACAGGTGTAGCTTATTGTTCAGTCAACAAATACACATCATGTCCCTTTATATGCTAGAAACTGTGAAGTGCTGGGGACAGAGCAAAGAAGCAGACGGGCAAATGATGAGTGTTGTGGCTGCCTTTTTCTGTGAGGAGATAAGCAATAAAAATGAGCAAGTTAACGTATGAACAGTTATATGGCATGAGAGATGATGGTAACTTCTATGGAAAAAAATAAATATATGTTTGTTTTGCTATTTTATACAGAATGGTGAGAGACACAGCTTTATTTGAGCAAATTACTAAAGAAAATATCAGGCTCTCAAAATCAACTAGGGCTCAGAATAGTTAAAAATTACAAAAATTTATAAAACTAATAAAAAGCCGAGCCTCCCCAATTACAAAGTCTGGGATTATTTCACTGATCAACAGAAGAAGGAAGACTGGAGGAAGGGAATAATGAGGAAAAAAAAAAAAATAAAATCAGGCCTAGACATAATTTTAGTTGTAGCCTTTTCAGATTATTTTTTTCTAAATTTATCACTCTTTGTTTCCTTATCTTTTCTACTTTCTTGCTTAGTGGCAAGAAAGAAGATTCTTATGTCTCAAAATCACTGTATGGCACTGTAAACTTCCAGAATCTTAGTGGAATTTTAAGCTTGATAGATAGATAGAGATAGATAGATAGATAGATAGATAGATAGATAGATAGATAGATAGATAGATCTACCTACCTATTCAAATAATCAATCTTCATGTTGTATATGAAGAAACAAGGAGACAGACATTTTATATTTACTCACTTATACTTAAGAATCTTTCTGTGTGTTTCCTTGTAATCAGAGTCGATCAATACCAGACAAAAATGCATACTTTGATGACAAAGAACAGGGAACTTTACTTTTATGTAAGGAGGAAAAATAAATTGTGTAAAAACATCTATTGTTTTTATTTTTTCCTTCTATCTCTCCCAAAACGTCACTAAAAACTATTTCACATAGAAAGAATCTCGTTGGTGATGGGAAGTGAGAAAAGGAGAAACTAATGAATAGGAGCTGAATTCCCTCAAAGAGTCATCTACTATGCAATAGATATGGTTGCCAGATAAAAATACAGAACACCAGTTAAATATATCAAGTAAATAATGAAATAAAGAACAAAAATTTGTAATAGGAATGTCCCAAATATTTCATGGGATATACTTATATGAAATTTTTTAAAATCATTTTTATCTGAAATTCTAATTTAACTTAAAATTCCATATTTCTATTTGTTAACTATGGCAACCCTAGCAATAGGAAGAGCTCATAAGGTGATACAGAAACTAAATCAATTCAGCCGAAAGAGAACTTGGAGTCAGAACGAAATGGACTACCATGAATTAGGCTGTCTTACTTTCTGTGACTTCAGGAGTTTTGAATGTTAAAAAGGAGTAAATGGGATATTGGAAGGTTGAGACAATCTAATCTAGCTATTGGGAGTGAGAGACAATTTCCTCATGAAATCTGAACTGTTTTTACAAGAGAAAACTTTATAACAACATGTCTTCCTCTGAAAGCAGTATGCTGTTTGGGTTTCTAAATTTGATCAATTGGTTGAGCGTTAACATCTCTCACATCTTAATCTCTTTTCATTAAAATTGTGGAAAATTCTTCTAGTTCTATATTTTTGTTTTGTAGAGGTAAATCCACACATAACTGCTGCTTGCAGATGCCAGAACACCTCTGAATGCTAGCTAACTACCTCATCTCCAAAAGATTCTGAAAAGAACAATTTTAATGATGATTGCTAATCATTATGTTGATTTTCTTATAAATGTAATTATCACTTTCATAGTATATTTTAGAAAACATCCCATATATGCTTATCAATTAATATTTTGAAAGCAAATATATATATATATATATATATACATACATATATTTATATATGTATGTATATATATACAACCATGCTGAAGTTATACATGTAAAGTAAAAATGATTTTAGTATATCTGTGGGTAAAGTCTTCAGTACTTGAAACCATATTCCGCAATGTGTTATGTAGATATAGATTCCAGGTTAAAAAGTGTTTATAAACATTGTCTAAGATGTAAGAACAAAATAAAACAATAGAGATACACAGAAATAATTTTACAAAATTATAAATTTATATTGTTTCCATGTTGAAATGATTAAAACATTGCCACAGATTACTATGATACACAGTATTATTTTCCAGTTATTACTTGGATATATTCATTGATTGTGTTTCTTTATCATTTAGTCAGTTTTATTAAGAATAACTGAAAAGAGTGATCCAAATTTGTAATTAGGCTTAGGCTATTCATTTTTGTTTTGCAATGTCATAATGAATTTCTCATCCATACAAAATTTCATCCTTTGAATAAAGTGTTTAAAATTCTTCACAACTATAAGACTGTACAACATGATGAAAACCAAAACCATATGGAGGTAACTATAATGATTAATGACTATTAAACAGAAATTGTTTAACAAACTTGTTTTTACACAGCATGAGACTTTGAGTTTGAGTGCACTAAGCTCTTCAAAAATGTTTAAAATCAGTTTGCATTTATATTCCAGTGCACTTCTTTTAAAGGTCATTTTTCTGAAGCATGTAAAAAAAGACAAAGCAGATCCATTTATTCTCTTATTACCCTCTCATCAAAATGGCCTGAATTGCCATAAGGAAATACGGTATTGGTGACATTTTCTAAGACAATGACATCTACTTTACCTGGAACTTTTAATATTTTAAACTTATGAGTTAGAAGAAAAAAATAATATGTGACATTTAATATTTTCCTATCTGCGCTTGTATCATTCACATTCTCTACAGAAAAAGATTTCATACTCAAAAAAGATATATTTCAAATCTATCTGAGGAAATATTAATGAAAAGATTATTTACAACATGTGGACAATTAAGGAAACCAGAAAGGTTGGGTGAAGCACCTTGGAGCTGCCAAGAGCTGATCATATATACTCATATGTAGCTATGAAGATGCAAGAAGATGGAGCACTTACTAGAACCTGGAAAAATATAACTATGGTTATACGAAAGGGCTCCCAAGAAGGAGCTGTGGTGTTTAACAGACTTGGCTAGAGTCAGAGAAATATGTACCTCAAACTCAATCTCCTTCTGTCATATCTTTTCAAGGTGCTTTCCATTGGTCAAATCCAACCCTATGGGAAAAGAGCTCATCGACATAGTCTATAAAGTTAAGATGCTAAGAAATGGAATATGGTGGGAAAGGGTGAAGAAGAAATCTAGAGAAGCAAACAAAATATCCAGCACAGTCCACCCCCTTTGCTTCTCAATATCTACTCTTGTTCTTTTTCTTGATGAGAAATTTGTGTAATCGTACAACATGTCATCAGCTCCCATTTACTCATGTAATAATAGCACTTTAGATATACTCTCACCTAAAATATAAAACATTAGCCACCACCATTTCTTATTGTTAGAAACGATTAATATAAACCCTGACTTGACAGTCTCATTTCTGTAACTTCCATCTTTCAACACCCATTTAATGCTCTTACCCTCTGCTTTGGCATTCTTTACCAAGTGGTGTGATCCAAACCTTTATCCTGAGATCTGAGTCCTTTGTGACCCTGTCTTTATTAGGCTGCTGCAATGTTCCACTGACTACTATTGGCTAAAGGGATAATAAACGGTACTATAAGCCAGCCAATCCTTTGGTTCCAGGCATTGTCTTCCTGGTCCTATTGGGTAACAACCATCTACTTTCTCCTTAATAATGAATATCAGTCACTTGCCAGGCTAGTGACCCTCTTCTTTGTATGACATGAGGAGCACAGAGAGCCATTTCAGCTTCTTATTTAAAGGACTGTAACTGTGTTCCCTAGTAGAATCATTTCTACCTTGGACATCGGGACTTGTAAAGCCACTAAAACCAAAGTCACAAAGACAGGAAGCAAAAATTCCTCCAGTGATTTATTTTGTGTAACAGTAAGAAGAGAACCCTCTTATGCACCGCCCTCTTACCCCCCCCCCCGTTTTTCTATTCTATGTATTCTAGCTATAGTAAAGATAACACCATATAGTAAAGATAACACCATATGGCTTCTGGTTTATGGCATAAATGAATTGAGAATGCCATGACCTTAGAGAGACATAGTCCCTAGTCAGTGCTGTAACTGAACTATCATTGTCATCATCCTTTTATTTAAAGCCTCCTCTGAAATGAATATTCTCTGATGCTCATTTACAGGGAACACAATTATGTTCATCATTGGTTCCTATGCCCAGAAGTCCATTCAATTACCTGTTGCCCAGACTTATCACCAATCTTTCAAATCTAGTTCTTTTAAAAGCCTTGACTAGTCCTCCAACCCATTTGCTAGCAGGACATTTTTCTAAGTCTCTCCTTCCCCATGAATAGGACAAACAGATAAAATACCTCAAGTTCTGTCCACTTGGAGGAATTCCCTTTACTGAAATTTTCTGACCTCCCATGGATGGGACTATCCACTTGCAGGTGGTGTCAACATACTGTACAGGTACATGCTTTTCCCTCCAATACATGGAGGTCATAGAGAGCTCTTGGTGAAGCCTGAGTTGTAATATGAAGCAAAGGCAATAAAAAAGAAAAACCAGTTACTGTGGATTTCTGAGGTACCTATCTGCAGTGTCCTTTTTTTTTCCAGTCTGTCTTTGTTTTGTTCTTACACACTTCATATCTAATTTTCAGTGGAATGCTGACATATACACATGACTTTATGATTTAGTGAATTAGATAATGCCCAAATCATCACAGGTATTTTAGGTCACACTTTTAATTGGTGCTCTATTATCAGGAATTTGGATTCTAGAAACAGCAAAAGCAACTTTTCAAATGGTCTCTGAAGTTGACAGATGGGACATTTAATAGTGGTAATATCTAGATCACCCTGGATGAGGGGATATCTATAATGTGCAACATACAAAAGCCATTATCCCTGGAAAAAAGAGAGCATGACCTTAGTATAAAATTCTGAGTCTGAGCCATGCTTTCTTTTTTATGGCCTGCCAGAGGCGCTACTATAATTTCCTGGTGTTTTTTTTTTTCCCCTACCACAGGAAGTGGCAACTTTTTCTATAAAGAGACAGATAGTAAATATTTTAGGTGTCATGAGCAATTCAATCTCTGTAATAACTACCCATCGTTACTGTTGTAGCATGAAAGCATTTACAGATAATAACAGGAATAAGAGTAGCTATATTCCAGTAAGAGATGCTCTATGGACCTGGAAATTTGTATTTCATGTCATTTTCAGAAGTCATGAAATATTATTTTTCTTTTGTTATTTTTCACAGCCATTTAATAATATTAAAAAAAAAAAAAACAAAACTATTCTTAGTTCACGGGTCACCCAAAAAAAAAAAAATACAGATGATGGACCACATTTGGCCCACAGACTGTTGTTTGGCACACCTAATCTACTAGGCCATGTAGTCCAAGTGGCAGAGCAGCCTGAACTGCAGACTAGACCTGCTGAATAAATTGTTCTTGCTTCAGGTCTCCTCAAAATAACAGTTTTATGGGTTACCAAGTAAAAGTATTGAAGTAGCATTCCAAAATGTGGTATACATTGCATTCAAAATCCAAAGACACCATGAAGCATCCTGAAAGTCTCTTAATGGTAGGTGTTGGAACAACTTATCCCTCACTTGAAAGAAGGATACTCTGATATAATTAAGAACCAGAGATTCCTAGCAACTTTACCAATATAACAGGTCCCTAAAGAGTTGTAGAGTTTATCTTCCATTCTTCTGGCATATTGGGGCATGCAGGTTGACTGCTCTGATCACCATATTGATCTGATATAGTATCTTTAAGATAAGTGAGTAGCATGCTGTTCTGTGATATATCCAGAAGACCAAGGTCCCTCTCGACTATATTACACAAGAGAGCTGACATAGGCTGGTAGCAGCACAGTAAATGCATATTGCTGTCTCTTACACATAAATTCATGTTGCTTCTTCTAATATTTGCTTAAAGGAAAGACTAAAAAAATTGCTTTTTCATTAGCTGCACATCTAGTGATTTACTTTAGTAAAGATTATCTATCTGGAAGAGCAGCTGGTAATGGTATCACCATATAACTAAGTTTCTCATAGTCCACATTCATTCTTTCGGACTCATCTACCTTTTGTGCCAAAGAGATAAGATAAATTGAAGTGGGGTAAGAATCAGCACCCCTGCATTTTTGGTGGTGGTGGCATTGATTTTTGCTATTTCCCTGGGTGTGTAGTGTTGTTTGTGGTTTACTATCGTACCAGGTGTTTGTGGTTTACTATCGTATCAGGAAGCGCTGGTCCAGAACTTGTATGCAGCTCTTTCTATCGTAATATGCATACTTTAGAGCAGGGGTGTCAAAACTGCCCCACAGGCCAACTGCGTCCCGCAATCCATTGTTAATTGGCCCGCAGCAAATTCCAAAAATATATTTAGTTTACTTAAATAAACCAGGTGAGGCAATACGTACTTCCCCTCGAGTGAGTGGCCCGGCTGTTTGTGTAGTTTACTGCATATGGCCCTTGGTGAAAAACGTTGAAAAAAGTGTGGACACCCCTGCTTTAGAGGTTAGGGAACACATGTGGGAATTCTTCCAGTTATAAAGTACATGCATTCTTTCTGTTTATTCTGGGACTGGAAAAGTACCACAAAATGAGTCAGAGGTCCTACTGGACTCCCTCGGGCTGACACCATCTATCTCATGACCTGCAGAAGTTCCCAATTGTTTAGCAAATTACAGTGGTATTTGAGTTTTCGAAGATCAGCATGAGTTCAGAATCACTATCCGATAAACACTGACAAGTCTAGATAGCCTCCTTTCTTCAGTGTACCTTATCCTGTTCCAAATGGCACTAGTGCCACTGGAGAAGGCTTTGAGGGGGTTCCTAATGCACACCTGTGGCTGTGTATGTAGCATGTTTCCACACAGGCAACTAGCCTGTTTCTCTGTCAAAAGGCTCTAGTTCAATGACATGGCTTAGTGCTATGAACTGAAAGAGATTGTGAATCCACATTATGGAGGTTTATGCCTACCAGACCTAGAGAATTTCAACCTATTTATGCCAAATAACACCTTAATACAAAGCCTATTTCATTTCTAGGAATGTTGTGATCAACTAGCCATCACCACAGATCCATGCACGTGAGCACGTTCTGGGTACCATTCTTTTCCTCTCGCTCACGCTTCTCATATTTGGCTGCACATTAGAACCACCTGGAGTGCTTTGAAAAATTCTCTGTCTGGTTCTTACCCCAGACCAATTCAATCAGAATCACTGAATGTGGAAGACAGGAATCAGTATTTTTTAAATGCTTTTGAGTAAAATGTGCAGCCAGGTTTGAGAACCACTGCTCTAACTTGTGATAATTGCACTCATGTTGTCTCCGAAGGCTGTTATTACCACCTGGTCTCTATAACTCTGAGATTTCATGATTTCCACTGAGATCTGAGAATTCAGTTCTATAGCACAATCTCGGGTCCAGAGAGGATAGTCACCATAGAGCTTTGTAACGATTTTTGTGTCCAACTCATCAGTGCTCCTCCTGTACTTGGTGAAGAGCATGTCCTCTTGACCAAGGAATGAAGAGAAACTAGTTTCTCAGCTTAGGGTATCACAAGGCTGAAATCAGGGTATCTGAGCTCTTATTTAGAGGACCTGAGGAAACATTTGCTTTAAAGCTCCTTTCCATTGTTGGCCGAATCCAATTCCTTGTGGCTGTAGGCCTGAGGTCCCTGTTTCCTTGTTGGCTGTCAGCTGACAGTCTGTGTGAGCTCTGAGTCAACTCTCTAGCCCTTTCCACACAGTCTCTTCTATATTCCCGCTACCCCCACTGGGGCATTGAGTCCTCCTCATGCTTGAAATCCCTCTGACTTGCTCTTCTGCCTCCCATTGGAGAAAGAACTACTTTTAAAAGGCTCGTGATTAAATTGTAACCATTTAGATAACCTTCCTTTTGATTAACTGAGAACTAACTACATTGTAACCTTAATTGTTTCTGCAAAATTCTCTTTGCTGTACAAGATAGCATATTCGTAGTCCCTAAGATTACAGAGAGAAACCATGGGCTAGAAGGTCACTTTGGAATTTTGCCTACCACCTTGCACGTTTGACTTCATTTATAATAGAATTTTTAGATTTTTAATATACCTTGAATGTAAGATTTTCTACATTTCTCTGATTTTGTTATGTATAGTAGTCCTATTGGCATTACAAACTCTATTTTCTCAGATGTTAATTCCGTTAATTCTTCCTTTTCTGTTTTTTAGTTTGATATCTCACTTTTCATAGTGCTTTGCTATAATTCAAAGATTTGCTCGTTGTTTATTTTTGTTTTTGAGAATGCCTGTTCAACAATGGAGGGTCTGTGGGGTATGAAGTAGTGCGGTGTTTTAGATGTTGACAGGCCCCTTGCAAGGTGACTAACAGTTCCTTGAAGCATCCCCTTCTGACTCAGTCCAAGAATCCCACTCACTGCTTGAGTCTGTGGCCAAATGCCCCCATCTGTTAAGCCCAAGGAGGGGCAGGTTGTGAAGCTACAGACGCTAAGCGACTTCAGGTGGTTCAGGTGACTCTCCTTCTGCCCCTGGAGCTCCCCTAAACTTTCTCTACTTAATTATATTCTTTGCTTGCTTATAACTTCTTCCAGGATTGTTTCTCATTATATGCAACATTACCTGCTTTCTAGCTTTCAGGAATTCTTGTTTCATTGTGATATGGGTTTATTCTGTCATTTCATAGGATTTTTAAAAGAGTGAGAGGATTATCATCTTGGTCCTATCATACAGCGGTCACTTCATAAAAACAAACCTTGATGTAACGAGAAGTACAAAGATGCATAAGACACAATTCTTTGCTTTTGAGGGGAAGAAATATTAAATAGTGAATTTACTCATTTCAATAAATACATATTCAGTTTCTTCGAGGTACCGGATATTGTGATACTTACATAAAATGACAACCAATGCAGGCATAGTCCCTCCCCTAACAGAGGTTACAAACTGAAGATGATATAAAAGTAGACAAGCATTTACAATTATGCATGATAAGTGTCCTGATAACTGAAGAACAGGAAGCTGTTAGAACACACTGTAGGTTAAAATACTCTGCATGTGGTAGGGAGGGGATGATCATGATAAAACTGCCCTCTTAATCTGAGATCTAGAAAAAACAAACAAACAAAGATAGGGTTAGTCTGATAAAGCTGGTATTCTGGGGAGATGTTTCTTCCTGATTTGAAGTGCCATCGCTGTAGTGACATAGGTCTCTTTGGCTCTATCCTCGGTCGTTTCCAAATTACTGCGGTCTTCAGGCAGATTTTCAATTAACCATCAGATGAGAAAATAGTTGTATGGCAATTAGTTATATGCCAGGACCATTTGATATGCATGATATCTACTTCTTCATAATAGCAGTTCCTATACAAAAAGTGAATCCATAAATTATTTTGAATTTATTAAGTACATGGGAACAATTATATGCTAGGTTTTGTGTAACTTTCAATATGTGTGCTTCCATAAATATTTGAACATAAAAAAAAAGGAACAAACAGGAAACTTCATCCTTGAAAATTTAGCCTGGAAATCAATTATAATACATTGATTAATTATTTTGCTTTATCTTCACTTTCTAAGGAAAGTGAAAATGTTAACATAGAGTTCCTCAAGAGGATCCCAACAGTTCCCAATGGAATCAAATTACATCCTAACTACATGGCTGAAAAATAAAATCACAATTCCTTAATAATCTAAGAAACAAAATACCTTTATATAGAAGAATTTTATCAAGTAAATGTTTTCTTTCTTTATTGAATCTGAGCTGTATTTAATCAAGTCCTGAGTGAACTGCCAGTTTCCTTTTTTATGTTTTACAAGGAAAAAGGCCTCCAAAAATAGACTTCTGTTTCTTAGTACACTCTAAGTCACTGATGTTTCAAGTCACAGCTTAAGACTGTACTTTCACAAATTAATTCAAGTGGAGAGTGGAAGGAATGGTCCATATAACAAACAAAATATAACATTAACATAAATGATCAGCTTGCATTCTCTGTATATTGAAAAAGAAGATAATAGATCTGTTATTTTTAATAGATTTGATGTATAATTGATATACAAAGAACTGCACATATTTAATATGTGTAATTTGATGAGTTTGGACATATGCAAACACTGTGATGTCATCACCACAATTGAAGTAATAGACATATCTAGCACCTCCCAGAGTTTCCTTGTGTCTCTGGTTTTGTGTGTGCATGTGTGTGTCTATGTTAAAAACACTTCACACAATATCTGCCCAGTAAATACATTTTAAAGTGAAGCAGGTCTGTTCTTTCATATTTATTTATAGAGATAGAAGAACACTCTAGATGATCCCAAATCCTGCCAAGTCTGTAACTAACACTGGGACTATCTCTTGATTACCTTTCATTGCCAAGTAAAACTTTGCTTCCTGTCACTTCACTAAAAAGCATTCTGGAATATAATTATAAGAATGATCCTAAAGGATCATATGGCTGAATGAGCCCTACAGTAGAGATAGATTAGATATTGAGCTTTGCACAACAATAAATTGCAGGTTTAACTGCCTGAAGCAATAGTAGCTATGACCTATTTCATGGCAATTATATTTATGCAACCAATTAAATAGGAAATTATCCAAGATATATTTTTGAGTGAAGAAATTGCAAGAATAAATTGCACATATCGTCAAGATTTGGTTTAACCTTACAAAAATGTACTATTTACATATGAGGAATATATGTGGTTAAGTAGATGTCAAATGTTAAGTTTCTTTACAAGAAGAATATTATCTCTCAAAAACATTTTTAAAAATCTATTCACAAATAACACTACAACAAACCATCGCAAAGAGAGTAACTTTGGAACCACATAATGCTTTGGTTGGGTTTGTTTCAGTGTATTTCATTTATCTTAAGCCATTAGTTATAACATGTACCATTATTTTACCATATACTCCATGTGATTAAGGGTGAAAATGCTGCCAACTTAACAACAAATCAATGTTTTAACAATAGTCTTACTTGATGCATGAAGAAATCACAATAAACTTTTATTTATTCTGGGGTTTTAGCAATGGCTCCTGCCCTCAGCTGCATTGTGGTGAAAAATATACTACTGATCTCAACAACAAAAATTAAACAGCTTGTCAAGGGCATTTTTCTTTCTAAGATCCTATAGACATTAGGTTGATGCTTTGCAAGAAAGTAAGGACTTATAGTCATTTCTCTAATAGTGAATATTTGTTTCACAAATATCAAATTTACTCCCCAGTGATTACTTTTCATGCCTTCCTGAATACACAGTAACTCTTCATTTAATGCCAAATAATGGTGTAAACCTTTAAAGATGATTTAAATGGCCATTAAAGTTAATTGTGTTGTAACAACAGTGCACATAACTAGTGAAGAAAAGAAGAATATAGAACTATGGCTCAATCTGTCCACATGCAAGCAGTGAAACTCTCACAATTTCTACCTGGCCAAAAGTGGTTGTAAGACGGTATCAATTGAAATTCACATCTCAGCTCCATATCAACACACACACACACACACACACACACATACACACACACACACACACCCTAAAAAGAAATAAAATAAGATAAATAAAAGTATCCTGAATGTCTTCCTTTGGATTGTCAGAAGTTCTTTATAATTAATTTTGGTTCTCATTTCCTAGAATTTATGTTGTTACAGAACTTGCATCTCATCCTGTGTTTTTCATAATCCTAGTAACTAAGGACTGAGGTAAGGAAGAAAATGTTTCAAGTATTTTCTAAGCCATGAAAGTTAGTGGTTAGATGTTTCTGTTTTATTTGGTTTCTTGAAGTTTTTTGAGAACATTCGAAATATAATAGAATTTTCAGTAGTCATAATATTTGAAAAGATGCTACAGGATTTAACTAATCAAGTGAATTATCTCACTCTCCATGCCTGAAGTTTCTGAAAACCTCTGTGGAGTCTTGTGGGTGAGAGATTGCTGCCCCTCCCCTAGTGGCCTAAGGCTTTTGCCTACTGTATTAGTCTGTTTGGGCTACCATAACAAAATACCATAGACTGGGTAGCTTCAACAAATTAAATATATTTTCTTACAGTTCTGGACATTAGAAATCCCAAATCAAGGTCTTGCAGTATTGGTTTCTGGTGAGAATTCTTCCTGTCTCACAGATGGTACCTTTTCTCCATGTCTTCACTTGGCCTCTCCTTGGTACAGGTGCATATACAGGAGAGAGACACCAGTCCTATCAGATCACAGCCTCAACCATATGACCTTATTTAACCTTAATTACTTCCTTAGAGGCCCTACCTCCAAATATTCACAAGGGTTGGGGAAGGGATCTGGAGGGTGGTGGTTAGTACTTCAACATACGAATTTGAAGGGGCACAAAATTCAGTCCATAACACCACTGCCAATTTAAAATTTCTGCTTCCCATGTAACTGCAGTGTAACTTAACAGCAACAAATATTGACACTTTCCTAATGTTTAATAGAACTAATGATTGGGGGGGAAAAAAAAAACTTCCCAAAGCTAACTAACTGTCTCAGCCACTTCTGCTTAGGGAAAGGAGTGTTTGCATAGTTCAAGACCAAATGGAAGAGATTTTACTCTAACCCGCCATGGCAGACAAGGGCCACATCCTGACATTTGCTTCTCTTGGAACTTGCACAGGTCAAGACCATCCAAGACCTGTGCTTTCGTTAAGGTCTGAGCAGCCGAGAAAATTATGGCAAGAAGGAGAAGAGAAAAATGTTCTCTCTCTACAGGCATCTCACTCCACAGGGAAAAAGGGAAGAAGCAATAATTGGTTTACACATTCCAATTCCTCTTTTTAGCCTCATATAGCAAATAAAAGAGTAGAGAGACCAGAAATGATACCACTCGTGGAGTTCTTTCCACATGGAAGGAAACATCAGGAAGAAGAAAAATGCATTTCTTCCAATAGACCTCAAACAGAAAATTCTAAATATTTTGCTTGCAATGTTTTGCAGCCAATAATTAAAACAAAAGGCAAAAGCAAATTGCAATATTAATATTACCAGATGAAGTATTATCATAGAATAATTTAACTAATACAAAATCTCTACAGCACTTGATTGTTGTTTGATATCCCTGTAAAATACTGTTGCAGAGGGCATGCAGAGTTTTTGTGCATTCACCATCCATGTTTTGTAATTAGACTCCTAATTTTCCTTTGTGAAAATCCTCTTTCCTTATGGCCTGAAATCTTGGAGACTGACAATTAAAGTGACTAAGGTATGGTCAATATACATTAAATACCAGAAACTCTGTTTAAGAAATTTTAAATCTTGAGCGGAGTTCTGCAAATAGGAAAGCAGCCCTGTACTGACTGCTACCAGGATTTCATTACCTGTTCTAGTTTTATCTTTCCAAAGCTAGGTTGTTTAGCTTTTAGTTCGATTCTTTAATTATTCTGCAAATTTTAATTAATTTTTCAATTAATCTATGTTTAAGTACTTCTAGTGATAGAAACCAATTTCCTTAGCTAATATTTATCTTTATATGTTAAAAATACTCTTCTTTTTCTTGATCTGAAACTTGAATCTTGCAGCTTCCTTCGTTAGATCTATTTTTCCTTAGAGAGAAGAGATATAAAGAAATATATAGAGATCCAAATCTTCTGCCATATTGCTAGTCTTTCAAATTATTAAACCAATTACATTTTCCATACTAATTCTGTACAAGTTCCTAGAACATTTTCTTATATGACATGATTTATAGCTTTATCATCCTTTTGTAATATTCACTAATCTTACTACTCTAAAAGTGCAGTGTAGAGTTGACTAAAATGTGTTATGTATGCTCAAATAAATATAGAAAAAAATTAGACCACCAACTCTTCTGAGTTGAATATAAATAAAAATTAGATTATTAAGTGTTCTGTGTCTCAAGTCTCTCCTGTAGTCATGTCCCCCATAAATAGAAAAGCTAAATCATGTTAGATGTTGGTTTTGAATACAGTAATTTATTTTTATAAATTGTATTTATTAATATGTTATAATAATGTGTTATAAGTGTATATATATTTCATAATTATTGTATATATAATAATTTCATAATCATTTATTTCATTATTTTATATCTGTATATATATATATTTATTTCATAATTATTTTAAAGATGATACTGATAAGTGAAATATACTTATACCACTTGTACAGTTTTTTTCCTAAGTGAAATAACTTTACCTATTCATTTGTATAGTAAGTTATATTATGTTGAAATTTAATCAGAATACAAAATAAAAGAAAAAAGGTGAATGGGAGCAAAGTTGTAATGGACTAAGAACAGGAACAAGTCAGGAGAGACAAAAATGATCATTAAGAAATTTAAGGAGAGATGGAACTGGTCAAGATAGTGGAGTAGGTAAATGCTGTTCTTTCCTCCTCTCACAACCACATCAAAATTACAACTAAACTACAGAAAAACCATCATTGAGAATCACCTGAACCCTAGCTGAATTGAAGCCCTACAACCAAAGACAAACAGAAGAAGCCACCTCAAAACTGGTAGGAGGGGCAGAGACATGGACCGGGCTGGTCCCATAGTCATGTGTGACCATTGAAAATAGGGAGGGATATCTTGGCTGCGGAGGAGCCCCCCAAAGGAGTGAGGGTTCCCAGCACCACACCAAGCTCCCAGCCCAGGTTCCAGAGCTAGGGAGAGAAGTCCTCACAACTTCTGGCTGTGAAAACCAGCAGAGATTGTGGCTGAGTGAGAGGAAGGCAGATACAGTCCCAGGCACTCCTATTAAAGGGCTCATGCAAAGACTTACTCTCTGATGAATCACTCGCTCTGAGCTCCAGCGCTGAGGCAGCAGCTCAAAAGGCTCCAGGGACATACAGGAAGGAACTGAATTGTCTAGCTTCAGGGCGAGGGCTAGAGGAAAAGCTTTCTCCTAGATGGAGGAGCTGGCAGCAGCCATTGTTTCTTTATTGAGACCTACCCCATCCTGGAACACAGACGCAGGCAGCTGCCACATCTGAGTTTCCATCAACCTGGCAAACACCGTTCATCTACCCTGTCCAGGTAATTCCCTGAGACTCTGTCCCACACAACTATTGGGCCCACTCAAGCTGCTTCCAGTGATTTTTCCATACAAATGGCCTATTTTGGCTCATATTGTGGACTTTCCTAAAATCTCTCGAAGTTCAAAAAACCCAAACAAGCAGCATCTGGCTTTGGTATGTCTTATATCACTGGCTGAGCAGCCCTAAGCCCAGTACTAGTTGTAGCCAGTGTCATTTCACAGATTAACCTCCTGAGGCACCTCCAAGCCAAGCATGGGTGGCGGCCATCTGTGGATTGCTTTGTGTCTTGTGCCAGGTGGCCCCAGGCAGGACACAGGCTGCAGCTGAACTTGGCCTGCAATGTGTCCCCTTCCAGGTGGCCTTGGGGATGGCACACCCAGTGGCCAGCTTTGGACAAAGCTGGAGTTTACTTGTTAACTCCAAGGATGATGCACACAAAGGGCTGACAGGGCAGGCACCAGAGCCCTCCTAAAGCACATCCTGCTCTGTAGGGTCAACCCTTCACCACACTTCTCCACTAAATCATAGTCATGTCCAGTCCTCAAAACCAATCAGCCCGAGGGTCTGTCCCTCCTATTGCCATGAATACAGCAACCAAGGCTTAACTGCAACACAACCCACACGAGTGACATACCTGGAGCACCTGGTTCTGGTGACCAGGTTGATGGGCCCCACAGGACACCAACTACGTAAGGGCACTCTATTAAGACTGGGAGATAGAGCAGCCCTACATAATACATAGAAACTAACACAAGGAAGCAGCCAAAATGGGGAGAAAAGGAAATGTGTCCCAAATGAAAGAACAGAACAAAGCTTCGGGGGGGAGGGTTGGGAACTAAACAAATGGAGACAGTCTACCACAGACAGAGTTCAAAACACTAGTAATAAGGATGCTCATTGACCTCAGAGAGCGTCAACAAAAAGACAGGAAACATAAAAAAGGACCAGTCAGAAATAAAGAATACAATAATTGAAATATAGAATATATTAGAAGGAATCAACATAGGTTAGATGAAGCAGATAATCAAATCAGTGGTTTAGAAGATAAGGTAGCAGGAAACACCCAATCAGAATAGCAAAAAGAAGAAAGAATCCAAAAAAATGAAGATAGTTTAAAGGACCTCTGGGACATCAAGTGTACCAACATTCACATCATAGGGGTACCAGAAGGAGGAAAGAGAGAGCAAGAAAAGGAAAATCTATTTGAAGAAATCATGACCGGAAATTTCCTGAACCTGGCAAAGGAAATAGACATACAAGCCCAGGAAATGCAGAGTCCCAAACAAGATAAACCCAAAAAGGCCTGCACCAAGACACATTATAATTCAAATAGCAAAGGTTAAGGACAAAGAGAGAATTTTAAAAGCAGCAAGAGAAAGCCAGCTAGTTACTTACAAGAAAGTTTCCATAAGACTGTCAGCTGATTTCTCAACAGAAACTTTGCATACTAGAAGGCATTGGCACAAAATGTTCAAAGTGATGAAAATAAAGCACCTACAACCAAGGTCACTTTACCCAGTAAAGCTATTATTTAGAATCAATGATCAAATAAAGAGGTACCCTGACAAGAAAAAGCTAAAGGAGTTCATCATTACCAAACCAGAATTATGAAGAATCTTAGAGGGACTTCTTTAAAATGAAAGAAAAATAAAGATCAAAAATACGAATAATAAAATGGCAATAACTACATATCTATCAACAATTACTTTCAATGTAAATGGATTAAATGTTCCAATCAAATGACAAAGGGTGGCTGAATGGATAAGAAAACAAAACCCTTACATATGCTGCCTACAAGAGACTCACTTCAGATTGAAAGATATACACAGACTGAAAGTAAAGGGGTGGAAAAATTTATTTCATGAAAATGGAAAAAAACACGCAAAAACAACAAGCTGGGGTAACAATACTTATACCAGACAAAATAGACTTTAAAGCAAAGGCTATAACAAGAGACAAAGCAGAGCCAGTAATCCCACTTCTGGGTATTTATCTGAAGAAACCCAAACACTACTTCAAGGGGATGTGTGCATCCTTATGTTCATGGCAGAATTATTTAAAATGGCTAAAATGTGGAGGCAACCTGAGTGTCTGTCAATGGAAGAATTGCGAAAGAGTAAGTGAAACACATATACAATAGAATATTGCTCAGCCATGGAAGGGAATAGCTTCTTGCCATCTGCAGTGGTATGGGTGGACCTGGAGGGCATTGTGCTGAGTGAGACAGAGAAAGAGAGATGCGATGTGATTTCATTTGTATGTGGAATCTAAAGAACAAAAGAAACAAACAAAACAGAAAGAAACACATAAATACAGAGAACATTTTGATGGTTGCCAGATAGTAGGGAGTTTGGGTTGGGGTGAAAAAGGGAATGATTCATAAGTACAAATTTGTGGTTACACAGTAGTCATGGGGATGTAGTGTATAGCCTAAGGAATATAGTCAATAATATTATAGTAACTATGTATACTGTGTGTCAGATGAATACTAGATTTATCGGGGTGTTCGATGGGAAGGGGTTTTTGGGGTGGAGTAAAAAAGGTGAAGGGGTTAAGAAGTACAAATTGGTACTTACAAAATAGTCATGGGGATGTAAAGTACAACACAGGGAATATAGCCAATAATATGGTAATAACTATGTGTAATGCAAGGTGGGTACTAGACTAGTCAGGCGGATTACTTCTTAAATTACATAAGTGTCTAACCACTACCGTATACACCTGAAATTAATATAAAATAATATTGAATGCCAACTATAATTGAAAAACTAAAAAAGGGATGGAAAATAGTGAAGGGGAATAAGAGGTTCAAATTTCCAGGTATAAAACAAATAAGTCTTGAGTATGTAATGTACAGCATAGGGTATATAGTCAATAATATTGTGATAGTGTGGTACAGTGTCAGATGGTTGATGGACTTAACCATGGTGATCACTTCTTTAGGTATGTAAATGCTGAACAACTATGGTGTTTAACTGAAACTGATGTAATATTGTATGTTAGCTATATTTTAATAAAAATCTTAAAAAAACAAAGATAAAAAAGACATCTATTGTAATAAGCTCTATAAATATTTCTTGCTATTTTATCTCTCATTTTCAAAAGACAAAATTATGTGAAGTTGTAATTATAACAATATATTGTTACATTTGTAATATACAGAGGGTACCAAAACAATGTATATACATTTTAAGAAAGGAGAAAACTATTAAAACTCTAATACTTAATATATATATATACCAATAACAAAAGATGAATACAAATCATGTTTGACTTCTGCAATTACAAGAGGTGCTCAAAGTGGTTACTATCAGCATCCAGACACTTCAGATTACAGCAAACTAGTGCTTGAGCAATGTAGACCAAAGTGTCCACTTGTATGCATTTTTCTGGCACCCCTGGTATATGAATGTAATATGTATAATAATGTTAGCGGGAGTAGGGCAGCTGGTTGGCTCAATGGTTAGAGTGCAGTGCTCATAACACCAAGGTAGCTGGTTCGATTCCCACATGGGCCACTGAGCTGCGCCTTCCACAACTAGATTGATAACAACGACTTGACATGGAGCTGATGGGTCCTGGAAAAAATGCTGTTCTCCAACATCCCCCAGTAAAAATTAAAAAAAATATATATATATATTAGTAGGAGTATCAAGTTAGTAGAAATCTGAAGTAGACTCTGATATTAAATTGTATATGGCAAGTTATAGAACAACCACTAAGACGATAACTAAAAAAATATTTTGAAAAATTTGTTAAAAAATTAAAATTTTACACTAGAAAGTATTCACTAAATACACAATAAATCACTACAGAAGAAACATAAAAAATATATATGAGACATAGAAAACAAAAACTAAAATGATGTGGCAATTAGGCAAGAAAAGTAAATAAAAAGTTTCCAGATTAGAATGGAAGGACTAAAATTATCTCTATATTTAGATGGCTATTAAAACTATTATAATAAATCAGTTCAATAAAGTTGTAGGTAAAAGAAATAAACAAAGTTTATATTCTTGTATATTAGCAATAAGCAATTCAAAAAATTAATGAAATATTTCCATGTAGAATATCATCAAAATGTATAAATTACTTTGGAATACATTTAACAAAAGAGATTCAAATCTCATACTCTGAAACTACTTCCCCAATAATGAGCCCATGTGTGATTCTCTTTAGACTTATACTGCTTGGGGTTTGTCAAGATTCTTATATCTATACATTGATTTTCCTTTTTCATCAAATTTGTGAAATTTTCAGCCATTTTTTTTCCAAATAGTTTTTCCTTCCCTCCTTTATGGAACTCCCATCACATGTACCTAAATATATTTGATGTTGCTCTGTTCATTTTTTTCTCAGACTAGATATCTATTGATCAAACTTCAAATTGACTAAATTTCCCCTTCCCGACTCTCTTATATCTGCTGTTCGGGGAACAGGACTTTATTGGGAACCATGTGTACTTCCAGGATTTTTTTTCCAAGTCAAGTTGTTGTCCTTTCAATTTTAGTTGTGGAGGGCACAGCTCAGCTCCAGGTCCAGTTGCCGTTGCTAGTTGCAGGGGGCGCAGCCCACCATCCCTTGCGGGAGTCGAACTGGCAACCTTGTGGTTGAGAGCCTGTGCTCCAGCCAACTGAGCCATCAAATGGATTTTTTGGCATGTGTTTTTTTTTTTTTTTTTGGCTTCTTCCCTTTTAAATTCAAAGATTTCTATTTAATCTTTTTAAAATTACTTTTATTTGTCTATTGTAGAATAACTCAAAAATAGTTAAAATCAATAGGAAAAGTATAATGGTGCTCAAAATATGTATTTAAAACAAAAGAACACAATACAAGAAGAACTGATAAGGAACAAAACAACAAAACATATAAAAATCAAAAGTGTATAATATAATCTGTAGGACAGCTATTACAATCAACAGAGGAATTAATACGGTGCATTTAGAAGCATTTGTTTAATAGCAAATATGGCAGTAATTGGAGAACAGAGAACTGAAAAAAATCCAGGAAAAATACAGATAATGAATACCAGAGCAGCCAATGTAAACCCAACAATATCAATAATGGTATTAAATATGAATGAGCTAGTCACTCTAATCAAAAGGCAGAGCTTGTTAGACTGGATGAAAAGTTTGACTTTCCTGTATGATATCTACAAAGATATACTTTAAATTCAAAGACACAAATAGGTTAAAAGATAGAAAAATACATACTCTACAAACAGTCTCCATAAAATAATTGGAGTGGCTATATTAATGTCATAGAAAATAGACTTGTATTTCTTGTAGGAAATACTTCTAGAAATAAAAAGGGACATGTTGTGAAGAGTCAATATATCAAGAAGATATGACAATTATACATATATATGCATCTAACACTCAAAATATAAGAATGATAAATGTCTTTGCACCTAAATAGTCCTCCCCTGAAGAGGGAATGAGATGAATTCTGCAATTTCTCTATACATATGGATTTTGTGCCGTGAGCTCTACACAATGAAGGAAAATATTTCGTTTTGCTAATGTTTGACAAGCATGATTTTGCAAACAATTTGCTAAGATAAAAAGGAGACAGGAGTAACTAAATGTTGAAACCATGTCCCAAAGTCATAACTATAAAGGAAGAAACCATTTCCTCTTAGTTGATTTGGGAATGATTGGTTCACAATTTACATGATTTATGTAGGATTGTGAGCCAATGCTAAGATTACACAGTTTTTTTTGTTTGTTTTTTTTGGGGGGTTGTGCATGACCTTAACTGTCTTATTTTCAGGTGTTGGGAGGACTCACTCTGCTGAGGATGAGTCTTAATCCCAAGAATATTGTACATGCTGGGTTTTCCCAATGAACCCCAATGATTTTTTTTAAGGAGCTTGTCAATTTGATGTCAAGAAAAGAAAGACACAGCTTTTGAGAATTATAAACTCATTTGGAGTTCTGCCTCTGTAGATGAAAAAAATATATGCTTGGCTGATGTTTAACATCATGTTTTCATGAAAACTAATGTTATTAATTCATTTTTCTAGCTAGTTTGGCTAGTGCCATTTAAAAATAATAACAATCATTCGTAGGGGAGAGGATGATACAGAGCACAAGACATTGTCAGAAGTCTGGTTTGAGACTCAGGAAAGTAATCTTGTGGTGTTCTGTTCTCTCGACATAGAGCTAATTTCCTCAATAACAGTACGATGGAAATAACAAATATAAAAGCTTCATTTCCCCATTCTTCAAAAAGCCTTTTAGCCTACTTTGAAATCCCCGAAGACTACCTAGAAAAATACCTGTCAACTGAAAAATGTCAAAGCTAATGCTCTCCTTCAAAATTAAAGCACAGAGAAAAAGCCTGCGACACAGCTGCTAACTTCTTTGGTGCCCCTGAAGCATTCCCCCGGTGTTAACTCACAAGGGCTCATTCTGCCCCTGAGGGCACTGACACAGTTTACTCCCACAATGCTCACAGTCTATTGTTTCTTATGAACTATGGATTGAGAATGTAGGAATTGAGTATATGAAATGGACAGGTGCCCTTGCAGAAAACTAAGCAACTTTGGAAGTTGCACTGATATTTCAGACCAAGCACCACGGCTTATTTATGCCTTGATGGAGGGTCACAGATTCCATAGAATCTGAAGGTCCTGAAGCATAAAATCAAAGCAAATGCCCCAGCATTCCAGGAGAACAGATTCTCAAATGCCACATTTCATTTCATAGCTAAGTGAAATAATGATCATTTGGATTCTGTCAGCCTAAAAACTTTCTTGACTTCAGTTTCTAAAGCATTCCTCCCAGGAGTGCCTAGTTTTCCATTGGGTATTTCTGGTCATGGAAGCCATACACTCAAAGTCTAAGTCATCAGGGAGGAACGAAAGGTAAACATCTAAGATGTCTACATTCCCACAGCAGACTCTGAATGGTAATGATATTGCAACTCTTAACTCAGCTTGTGTTTTGGACAACGTCGGTGCTCTGCTCAGAGAGCCTTGAATTTCTTTTTCTCCTTAGTGTGTATGTGGGGTGCGGGGTAGGGGCAGAAGACGGTCACAATTTGTGCTTCTATTTTCAAAATTCAGCATGTGCTATTGTTTTTCAGAGGACTGCACTTTGGGCTACCAGAACTGCCTGTGCCTGTTTTGTACAGAGATCAGGAAGTACCTGAGAATTTATATCTCCCTCCTCAGAGGTCAGAATAATGCTGAGGCATAATTGACATTTTCTAGCAAGAAAGGCTTTGCAAAATCAGGCTGCATCTCTATCCTTTTTAGGACTTGGCCGGAGACGGTAACTCACTTAGATTTTTCATTTTATACCCTTTCTCTGTCCTGGTTTCCCTACTTCCTTGCCAGTTTCCCATGAAGTATTATCTTAATAAATCTCTCACGTCTCAATCCACCTCTCTGGATCTACTTCTGGGGATCTCAACCCATGATACAGCCTGGCAGTGTGGGACTGAAAACCATGACAAAAAGAGCATAGACATTTTGAGAGAGGTTAGGGGAGTAGCAGAATTGGCTAATGTTTCAACGGGCTAAAGAAAAACAA
The DNA here is from genome assembly GCF_004115265.2 of Rhinolophus ferrumequinum. Lineage (NCBI taxonomy): Eukaryota > Metazoa > Chordata > Mammalia > Chiroptera > Rhinolophidae > Rhinolophus > Rhinolophus ferrumequinum. Next base: position 25,625,292 of record NC_046302.1, read on the forward strand.
GGGTGCTCGTAACCTTTCCTATCCTGTATCTTATTCCTCACTGCCCTTTTTCCTGTACTTTTTCGATTCCTTTTTAAGGCTGCTGGGCCTTTAAATTCATCTTAGAGTTCCCTGTGGGAATACTATCATTTTTTCCACTCCTTGCTTTCCTTCCATCAGAACATATTTGTTCACTCTTCTAGTTTCCAGAACTTTGGATACTGTCCACTACCTTGATAAAGTAATTCTAGAAAGAATTTATTCACAATTGTTATATATTATTCATCTCATACATTTATTTATACACAAAAATACCTATAACATATATCTTTAAAGCAAAGCATTAAGGCAAAACATGAAAATGACTCAGTTCCTATCTTGAAGAAAGGCTCTTAGTCTTCTTAGTATAATAAGACAAGTTCACAATCAAAGTAGAACCTCTCAAATGTCATAAGAGACGTAGGAACAAAGTGTTATCAGTGTTCAAAGAAAGAAAGGAAAGAGCTATGGGACCGGTGTTTTTGCATATCATTCCATTCAGAATGTTGTTAAATAATATGAAGTACTGGCTCTCACTTTCTACAGATAAGTAAATGAGCTCAGTGCGGTAAGTTCAGTATTTGTCTGAAGCACAGTGCAGGTGAATGAATGCTAAAGCCAAGTCTGAAAGTACTACTTTTGTGTCCAAAGCCTGTGCTCCTTCCTTCCTCTACATTACTTCAATGAAGAGCAGCAAAGAATAATTGGAATTTAAAATTTATTTAGGGAATTAGGTAATAGATATAATTTAAATGAGGGATTTGAGCCATCTACCTTACCTATACCTGAGGTGCCAGAAAATGTACACAAATTTAAGAGATATTATCTATGTATTACTTTTCGAAGTTGAATTGAATTATGGTAGCAAAGGATAGTATGACATTTTCCCAAAAATGGTGTTAATCAAATGAATTTAGCATCATTCATTGTATTACAATTTTATTAGTTTTTCTTTCTTAAAATGTGTATACAGTTTTTTGGCACCCTCTGTATTTTCATTCTTCCACTAACCCTATAGAGGTATGTCATCTCTATGAAGTAAACACACACACAGCATTAAGGGACAGACATAGGTTGGATCCCAGGTCTTTCAATCCAAAGGCTGATATTTTCTTTTGGCTACATGGAGATCAAGAAGTGGGGGGTGGAGGGGGTGTGTTGGGGGGTCTACCAGACAGACAGGAAAGTAGGGGAAGGCACTACAGTAGCAAAACTTCCAATGTGTATGGGGAAAGAAAGTGGTATCTGGTAAATGAAGAGCAGGAAGCTAGCATAGATTGGCAGAATCCGCTGTTCAGGTCTAAAGAGATTTGACTTCAATTAGTGATGGGCAATGGAGTGTCATTGAAGGTTTTTAACCAAGAACATAGAGCTGAGATTTAATATGCCAACCTCTCATATTTTGTGGTAACATAGTTTATGTGTATGTATATATATAAAATGTAATAAATATATTAATGCATATGTTAATTGTGGAAATAAGTAATATTTACTATTTGGGGTAGCATGTTTTTAATGAAGTAGATTTGGGATCAGGTTAATTTCCTATTACATTTTTTAACTCACACCACATAGGATGTTGTTTATCGTTACCCAAGAAAGACTTCTTAACCCTCAGAGGCAATTTTACTAATATCATCGCAGTTTATAAATAGCCAAATGCCAGCCGTGTCGACTGATGTGTTTTCTCAGAGGATCTAAGCCTGTCTATAGGGGTGAATGCCTGTCAACCAAATCCAAACCAGCATGCGGGAATTTAGATCTAATCCAGTAAAATATCAGTGACCAAAAAGCTTGAGGTTGAGAGTTCTGGTTAGTGGTAACATTAATTTTAGGTGAAAGACCAGGTCATTAACAAGGGCATTTATTTACCATAAGCAAAAATTAAGATAATCCTTGAGAGCCTCAGATGTTCCAAGATACTGGCTGAGATTAAAGTGACTTTCAGGCTCTAATCTGAACGTGCATATGAGATAGCTAGGAGAAGTGAGAGGAAGCTGGAAGAAGCCTAAAGAAGCCTTAGGCAGCAGGAGACTGACTAGAACAGTCAGGGAGGAAGACTGGCCTTGAAGAATGAAGAAAGGATAAGAGAGCTAGTATGTGGTGCTTTGGTCAGATGTACAATGCTGTTTATGAGTTAGTTAGAAATTGCTCCGTGTGCAGATAGGACATTTTTAGGCCCTGGGATCAAACAGAAGAATATTTAATCATATGTCAGGGAGGACTGACACAGCAAGTGACCATGATTTTTGTAAGAGATATTTGGGGGAAAAAAAGGACCTACATCCATTCATTTATCCATTCTATGAAAATGTATTGGGTATTTGTTATTTGCCGGAACTGTTTTCAGTGCAAAAACAAACACACAAACAAGGAAACAGTGAAAGGAAAAGGTTCCTTCCCTCTGGAATCTTACATGCTGATGGGTAGGAAAAAAACAAGTACAGTGAACAAATAGGAAGGAAGGAAGACAGAAGAGATTATAGAACCCCCAACTAGTTGGCACCATGGCTGAATGGAAGGAAAGGTCTTTAAAGGTTCCAGAACAATCCACAATGTCATCAAGTCACACTTACTTGCAGAGCAGAAAGGGAGTGTGTTATTTGCTTATCAGCATGTCTACCTCCCTGGCATTTGTTAAACAATAAAGGTACCCATGCAAGGATGTGAGAATGAATCCCCTTTCCTCTTTGTAAGGACAGCACAGTTGGTTTGCTGCTTTAAACAGGAGGATTATTTTATTTTTGAGTAAAATCAAAGTTTATGGTTATACATCTAGATGGCTGAATTTTTTTAAATGATCAGTTACAGACCCCAGAATTCTGAATTTAACGAACTGTTACTGTAGGTTCATTAAAGTAGGACTAATTTTCACTATGTTATAATCTATGTCTCTAACTTCAAAATAATGGAAACTTCTGGAAATTGCAGTCACACTTTTAAAGCATTATCTGCCATTGAAATATGTCCTTCTAAAGCAGAATCTCCATGCCTGTTGAACAAGTCCACCTCACCATATTACCATTAACCCTCACACATCGATTAGATATTAATGTGACCCCCAATGCAATTTCAAATGAAGGTGGTTGTTTTTTTCCCCCTTTCTATAGGCCTCATGCCTCCAAAGCTATTAAGCTACTCAATTCTTCTGCTAATTATCTGAAGTGTTATTAATCTGAAGCCTAAAACTGATAGAACTTCTTCAAAGCTACTCTGTAATGGCAATGGAGTTGAAGTTAAAAATATAGTTAAGAGATTGAAGAAAGAGATGCTGATGGTTAATTTCCAAACTTGTAGACCTTACCACACACACCAGTCTCTTCTGTCTGATTTATTTTTCTTGTTCCCCCAAATATTTTAAGTGGTAAAATATTGGGAAATGGTCACTTTAAAAAAAAAAAAAGAAGAAGAAGAAGAAGAAGAATTTGCTTTCATATTGAAGCTGATATTTTTAACAATTTGGTTCAAATATCTGTATAACCTATAATCTACATTATTACCTTCCTGGTAGAACCCTCACCACCACTGTCCTTTCATCCTTGATATTGAATGGTGCCCTCTGGAGCGAGAAAAGTCTAGTGTCCCTGATGTGAAGTTGTTTCTCTTCCACACAGGTCCTGAATGCAAACACAAATAAAACAGGCATGTATTGTGTCTTCTTGTCTTGGTAAGAGATAAAGATTGAGGATTGCCAGAGATTCTATTTAGCTCAGCAAGTGACATAAAGAACTGGAATATTGGTTGTTCCTGTAAGCTGTAAGATAGGCATATCATTTAAAGTTCAATTAATAGTGATTTTGTTGACAGCACAACTTTTTAACATAATAAATGGTCTGTAATGAATGGAACCAAGTTTTATGCTTGTAGTTTGGTTGGCTTCTTGTGTGCGTGAAATCTTTAAATATTTTGACAGCTTCATCAGAGAAAATAAATAATCTTACGTATGAAGGATGTTGCACATATCATCCTGGCATCATAATACATTGATAAAATGGCCGTTAAGTTCTAATCACTACCTAATTAGTTAGTAAGTACAATAGTCTTGACCTAATAAACAAACAAACAACCAAACAAAAGATATTTTTACAACAGTGGAATTCCTGGGTTTATTATATCCTAAAACAGAGCAAATCTTACTTTCACTATGCTGGTGAAATCTTTCTCCTCTGTTTATTTATACTGCAGAAAAAAGTTTATTTACTCCCAAGTAGACATGGTTTCAGCACTCTGACGGGACATCTATTAGTCATCTAATCCTTTATTCAAGCCTTCATTCATGCATTAATTGATCGGTGAGGACTAAGAGAAAGGTGCTTGGATTCAGTCCTAGAGTCTGTCCCTTGTTATTAAGGGTGACATCAAGCAATGGATTTAACCTTTATTAACTTATTTTTCTCATTCATAACATGAAGAACATAAGAGTACTTATTCATAGTAATGTTATTACTACTAAATAAAATAATGCCGAGAAAATATATTTGGCACAGTGTAGTTGCTTGACAGTCCTCCTGGGCTCTATTCCAATTATATTCATTCTTTTTCAATTCTCTGAATGGGCCATTCTTTTTAATCCTGGTTTGTTTTGCTTTTCTCGTTGTATTACCTGAAAGGCATTTTTTTCCTATTGTGAACTCTTAGTTAACAATGAAGTTCTAAGTTACTCATCATCTAAGTTACTCATCATTAGAGAACCGTATAGACTCTGCCTTCTTTCCCCATCTTCCCAACAGAAAATATTGACCTTCCTCACTTTTATACTTTCTGAGTGTGTGGTCGAGGTTTCTGTCATAGCCAGGACAAATTTGTTTCACTTTTTGTTTATATTTTTGTTTCCTTCCCTCAATGTAAATTCTTGAAGCCTTAGAAATACTTCATATTCCTACACTTTTCCTGAGAAAAGTACCTGAAATAGAATGAATATGCAGTAAGTGTTCAGTGAATGACAGCATACAAAAATGCCTTCGTGTTATGACTATTATCAGTATGTACAAGATCCAAGGAGTGCCCGCAGAGCTGACTGTGCAGGTTTCAGTCTACAAACTTTAACAAAGTTATATTATATAACCCACCGAAACCTGTATTTACAGGCAGGAGACAAACATTTGGAAATTATAAATAACATTCTTAAAACCACAGCAAAATTGGGATTGACAGTGAAGTCTGCATTGATTTAATGCATAGCTATTATATCTATAGCTGTAGCTATAGATATTGTTTTATTTTTACTTTGCATTACTATAACATACACACCTGGTTTAAATAGTCAATAATATCATAATCCTTAAAACTAAAAACAATGATCATCTGCCTCACCATGGAGTCCTCTTCCCCAGACACTGCCAATTCCAACTCTTAACTGTTTCCTCTTGTATTTTCTTCTTTTTTCTAAATAGCATGCTTATAATATTATTCTGTTAATTATTTACATTCAGATTTAGATATTATTATTAAATTCCTACCAGAGAAGATGGAGATTTGTTTTTCGTACATTCTTTTCTCATTCTTCTAGAATATATATTTTCATAATTTTGGTTAAATAAACATGCAATGTTAAGTGTAACTATAACAATATTATTCTCAGCTCAGTTGCAGAATGCTAGGATACTAAGTAGCAATCCCTCTGATACTTCCATTCATGAGAATCTTCAACCTTCTTCAGCCTGAAGAGTCCATTCTTGCCTTGCTTGAAGATTCCATAATGTCTTCCCATGAGAGGGTTAGTTACTTTGTAGAACAAAATAATTTCTCCTCATTTGTCACTCGCTGTATGGGACTCATTTGCTTTCAACTTATGTTAGTCAGATCCCAGTATGTTTCAGGAGATCAACTACAAAGTTAAAGCTACAAGAGAAGACTACAAATCAAAAGCATTGCAAGATTTTGCTAATTGTATCAACATAATTCTGGAGAACAGCTGTGTGCATGTTATTTTTATGATGCTGAATCAGGAAGGGAAAAGATAATATCAGATATATTGATGTGGGTCAAGCTACCTGCACACCCACCCCCTATCTAGGCCCTATGATAAAGTCCATGAGATAGTCTCTTCACCATGACTTGCAGAAATATGTTATGCAGGGAGGAACAAAATCTTTGAAAAGTGATGTAATGGCTAATTTCTATAGGCCAAGGGGCAATGGAAGATCCTGCTAATGAAATGGATATTTATTTTCAGCAGTGATGCTGGAAGCAATCAAGAAGCAGCTCTAATTTATAGGATGAAGATATATTTACTCTACTCAGCACCGAAATGGTCTGAACTAGATAAATCTTTGGTTGTTACTTATTGATCGCGGTGTCCTTAGCAATAAATTTTATGGTTATTCGATTCAGAAAGTTCCTACTTGACTTGTGGAAATGGAAATATTTTATGTGTGCCAATCAGAGATCTGATTTGAGCCACCACGTTAGTCGTGTCCTGTTACCCAATTCCCAAACCTGTGTCAAATCACAGAACCCAAGTCCTTTGAAGCACTCTCAGCACACTTGAGTAAGGAAACTGATAGTTTCATAAAAAGTACTGCACATTTCTTTCCGATCCTTTCCTTATAGTTATTTCCTAGGTTTCCTGTACACTGAATAAATTGAAACATCCATATGATTTGAGGGTGATTGAATATTGATTCTGAGCTAATGCTAACTTTAAGGGATCCACAACATAAGTGGTATTTTGGATGTCTAGGAATTAATGGGTATACTCAACAATGTTCAGAATCCCTCCATTAATTCTCTGACAAAGATAGTGATACGGGGACAGGAAGTGTCCATTAGGAGGTCCTGGAATTTTTCTTTTCGTCAAAAAAAAAAAAAAAACACAAAAATTAAATTTATACTATATACTTGGGGGATGGTAGCGTATAATGCCAGCATCAGAGATTTGCAAGATGCCAAGGGAAGGATCCCTATCACTTTTCCCACTTAAATCCCTTGTTTGATTTGTGCAGAAGACAGATGTACCTTAGACAATGTAGTTGGTTATTGTGAATGTAAACAAAAGACAATTACAATACGTATTGTAATAGTGTCTATTCTTCCTGTTATCTCTTTGCTGTAGGAAATCGGCAAAGACCTTTGTCTCTGTTACATGTATTTCTACCACCAGCGCAAAGAATACCAGAAGCAGCTTGCATTCAGCCAACAGAGATAGCAGTGTATCTTTATTCTTATACTTTAGAGCTGAATCAATTATTGGGATCTGTGCCATGATTCAGTTTTACAGAGCCTTGGTCATCCCAGCATCTCAAAATAAATGAAATTGGGTTACTAAAGGAATTGTTAAACTGTGGTCTACTAGCCAAATTCAGCCTACAACCCGTTTTGTAAGCCTGTGAACTAAGTATGGTTGTTACATTTGTAAAGGGATGTAAACACACACACACACACACTCACACCACACACACACACACACACACACACACACACACACACACATGAATATGTGTTAAAAAAAGTAAATGTGGTCCACAAATCCTAAGGCATTTATTTTGTGGTTCTATAGAAGGAAAAAAAATTGCTAACTCATGGTCTACTACATTAATAACAATGTATTAATAGAATTTAGTAAGCAGGAAGTAACAGTAGTTTAGATGACTTATAATACAAATTTATGCCATAAGGTATAAGATAAATCCCATGAACGAATACTTCTGCCAACTCTGTGAAATTGTAGTGTTTTTGGTGTTCTAAGGCATTTGGAAAATCTCCTCTAAAGGGAAATATATTCACTAGAACTAAGAAAGATGCCGTATTAGGATATTTATGCTGTGTACACCAACACCGTATTCTCCAATAGCTGTATTAATAATAAAGTTTATATTTTTCCCTCCATTTGCCTAATTCTTTGTCAGCAGTAGAATTTATTAACCTTCTCAAACCCCAGAATATTTAGGTACTTCAATTCTACTAACAAAAGCCTTAGGACTTGATGGAGAAGAGGTTTCCAAGTAGGCGCTTCTTTCTGCAATGGCTGCTTCCTAAGTAAATGATACTAGTAAGGAGTAGTAGTAGTAACTGGCATTTATTGAAGGCTTACTACAATCCAGGCACTATGAAAAAAAAAAATCAAATAGGTGACTTTATTTCATCTTCACAGCGACTCCAAAATATCATCATAATTATATCCCAACTTTAGGAATGTGAAAAGTGAGTCATAGGAGCTAAAACAACATATTCAAGTCCACAAGTCAATACGAATGAGGCTGGAGTTGAACTAAGGGAGTGGACTTCTCAGTCTTGTCCCTAATGACTTCTTGTTCTTTGACATTTTCTTCTTAATCACTTGGAGGTGATTATTTCATGTTTTGTAATATCCTTGTTTTTAACGCCTCCTCCTATGCAATGATTAAATGTATATATAATCTTGACCCTATTTATTTTACGTAATTTAAATCTGGAAATAATTTTACCCCAGCCGTCCGTTTAGAAGTTATGACAATGCTAACTACGTGTCTCATTGTGTAACACAGCTCAGGGAAAAGCGTATAGCATGCACCTTTAGAAGATTTGAGTTCACATTTTGTCTCCATCTCTTATTAGCCAACGTACACACCTGCTGGATATGGGTGAAAAGATTGGCTTGCAATAAAGTCCCGTTCATTCAGAACATATCCCATTCACCATAAGGCTATTCATGAATCTCTTTCCCACACTTCACAAGTTTGATTGAGGAGATAGACATCTATGCTCTTAATTAGCAATTTTAAATCCACAAGTGAAAACAAACAAACAAACAAAAAACCCCAGTATATTCCTGTTGAGAGTTTAGCGAAACTACTCCATAATATTGCTGCCCAGAATCCATTTTCGGGTGGCCTTCAGGCACCTCGAACTGACCCTAGCCCTGCTAGTGAGTGCCTGCCCTGAAACAACCCACAGAATCACAAATAAATGTAAGCTCCTGGTTTCATTCCCCCTTGTGATAAATAGTCTCTCCTGCCTCCAGGCTCCTTCCCCTGTGTATCTCTTAGATAAGACTCCTGTAGAGCTTATCAAAACCCCACTATTTTTGGTTTGAATTGACCAATTTGGCCTTAGCCTGGGGACCCCAAAGCAGTCCATGTGAGGACCCTAACTAAGGCATGTGTCCAGGATGTGCAGCTCACTGTCTGCACCTTACCTTGACTTCCCCAGGTAACCCCTCAAGGTGTGGTGCATACCTCCTCTAGGACCTGTTGTGAGTAATCAACGTCTCTATTTCAACTCCCTTGTCTTCTGTTGAATTCCCTTGCTATCCTACCTCGCCATTCTACCTCTGGTGTGCTCTACCTAACAAATTTTAATTTAACAGAGTGACAACAAGTCTTCAATGTTAAAGCAACTAAACTGTAAATGAGGAATTTGCTTGATAATTTTTTTAAGAGAAAACAAAGAACAGATCCTAATATCCTAGGAAATATTGTTTCAGCATATCTCTTTTGTTGTTTTTGTGAAAAGCAAGTCCCCACAACATCAAATGAGGTAGAGAATCAACCAGTGTGTTTCATTAACCAGTTCAGAGGAACATGTAGAAACATGTGCAACGCTGTTTTCTTGCAGCCTGTCAGCATGGCAGTGTGACCGACCTGACTGAGAACCACATCTTTCCAGTGTTACCCATATTTAGCCAAGGGCTGAATTTCTCAGCCAAAATCTACAGCCAGAATTATTGGAGAAGAATTCTGCTGCTATATGGACCAGCTAATGACAATTCAAGCAAATTATTTATTCCTTAAAGTTACCTTTTTGGTAATCCAGTAAATTTATCTCTAGTCACTGAATGATTGTGAAATTTTCATTCTGACACATCCTATACACACTGGGATAGCTCACAGTCTGTTAAGTCCCTCTAGAACATATGTATTTTTAAGTAAAACACTAAGTGCTTAATAAAAATAAATAGGGGGAAAAATCAGTGTGCCCTGCCTCCATTTGGCCAACAATAGCACCCAGCAATTACTAACACTTACACAGCCCTTATTATGAATCAGGCTTCTTCTCAAGTAGATCAGTTTTGTAAAATGACTTTGGAAGTAAAAAATATGAATATTATTTATTACTAATTACCAGTGCCTATGTACTCCTTGCGAAGGCTTTACATTTTCCCAATTTGGAAAAAAAATGAATTTTCAGGATCCTTATAAATCCTTCTCCCACTTCGCTTTCCAGTTCCATTCCTATATATGCCATCAACCACTGCCCTCCATCTAGATTTCAAATACATTCATGTCCTTATATGTTGTATTCTCTCTCTTACTTGTCCTCTTTGGTGGAAGATACTTTGTCCTCTTCCTATGGATAATTTTTATTCATTTTTAATTCTACTCATGAGCATTACTTCCTTAGGGAAATCTTTAGCTGCTACTAAAGACATGGCCTATCCTTAGGAAATACTTGTTCAGTGAATATATGATTGACGTGTAAATAATCATAAATTACCTCCCACTTTCCAATATTTAAATTGATTTTCTCTTTTCCTTTTATCAGAGCCTAGTGTTTTCACAATATTTTTAAGAATATTAGTAATTTTTCCCTGTTCCTAACTTGATTGGAAGGTCTCTAGTGTTTATTTCTTGAGTGTACTTACCATTGCTTTTAACTAGATACTTTCCCAAATCTTCCTATGGACTCCATTGTCTGTGACTGGTAACTGATAAATTAATATCCAGTATATGACATTTCTGATATTTAGTCTCACAATCTTTGAAATACTTTAATTGAATGATAGTCACTTCTACACTATTTCAAGTCTTCATTACCACTTTCTGGATTCCACTCTGACCACAGATTTCCAGATTATCTCATGCAATACTTTCATACATGCATAGTGATGGTTAATTTTATGTGTCAATTTGACTAGGCAGGGGATACCCAGATAGCTGGTCAAACATTATTTCTGGATATGTGTGTATGCATGTCTGTAAGAGATTAGCATTTAAAATGGGAACAGTAAAGCTGATGGCCCTCCCCAAAGTGGGTGGGCATCAGACAATCCACTAGGGTCTGAATAGAATGAAGAGGTGGAAGAAGGTTGAATTCACTCTCTGCCTGACTGTTTGAACTGGAACATCAATTTTGTTCCCTTGGTGCTTCTGTTTCTCAGGCCTTTAAACTCTACCACCAGCTTCCCTGGTTCTCCAGCTTGCAAATGGCGAATTATGGGAATTATCAGCCTCCATAACCATATGGACCGATACCTTATAATAAATCCCTTTCTCTCTCAGACAGACAGATGGATGGATGGATGGATGGATGGATGGATGGATGGATGGATGGATGGATGGATAGGCAGATTATGGATAGAGAGACAGATAGATAGATGATAGATAGATAGATAGATAGATAGATAGATAGATAGATAGATAGATAGATGATAGGTAGGTAGATAGATAGATGATACAGATAGATTGATACCCTATAGGTCTGTTTCTCTGAAGACCTCTGACTTACATGCTTGATGCCACCGCTACTAAAAATAATTATAACAAAAAACAATTATAACAAAAATAATAACAAAAATTCTCATTCATTAGTTATTTTCTGTTAGTCAGGCATGCTACTAAGTGCTTTACAGACACTATCTTCTTAGGTAATAACCCTGTAGGGTAGAATATACGCTCCATGGGAAAACGGAGTGTATCCATCTCATTCACTATTGTATATCCATTCCCTGTGCCCAAGATTCCAGCCTGCCCTATAGATTTCATACTTGCTTTACCAGCCTCTATAATCTCATAAGTCTATTTCTTGCAATAAATCTCTTTATATAAATATATAATAAATCTCTTTATATATATATATATATAATCAGCTTCTGTTTTTCTGGTTGAAGCCTGACTGATGCAATGCCATATGCTTTTGTGATAAAAAATGATGGAGTGATGTGTGTGTGTGTGTGTGTGTGTGTGTGTGTGTGTGTGTGTGTATACTTATTGACAAACATAATGCTCATCATCTTACAAAAAATTATTAACGGAGGTTTTCTGTTTTGTGAAGCTCTGGGCTGGCTATGAGTTAGAGTAAATACAAATTTATTCTTCTTATCTCCATAATACATACAACTTGAGGGTTTGTCAATATTTCAGTAGGGTGTTTTGAACATATATCAGTCAGCATTGGCAGTTTTGACAGGTTAACTACTTGCTGAATACCAAAGGCAGAAGCACTAAGCTATCATTTTTAGATAGGTTATTATTTTGAAATGATTATTTTTTAAGATAACTTCCTCCACATATTTAATTCAGACTCTGTACCATCTCAGTTGTGAAGTGCTTTGATGTAAATTGTATCTATATGCAGTATATGCAATATTTATGCTTTTAATACATAGATATTTCTATTCAAAGGTTTTTTTTTTATGATTTTTAATACATTAAGTTATGAGATATACTACCTTCTGTTTATGTTGATGTCATATTAATACTTTAACATGCCAAAGGGAAGTTTGTACAGAATTTGATGATCACTTAGGCATAAAATACGTTTCTTAAATTATTTCTCCAAAACTAATTTCAGGTGTCATTATAAGCCAAAATTCAAACTTTGTCAAGATTTTTCAATAATCAGAGGGTTGTGGTTTTTTTGTTTGTTTTTTTTATCTAAAAGTAGAAAAAGCTTACTGCAAATTTTATTGAAAAGAGGGTCGTAGAAAAACTAGACAAGAGAATTGCAGACATGTGTGCACACATACATAGAATACAACTATTTCTACATCACTGCTTATGCATAGCCTTGATTAACCCTTGTTATGGGTTTGTATTCTTACGCGAAAGATGAGAATAAACTCATCAGCTAGTGAAAAAGTGCATTTGCATGATATCAAATCCTATAACTCATTAGAGTTTTTCTAATCAACTCATCTGAATAAGAAATGATGATGATGATGATGATGATGAAATGAAGATATAAGAGAGCAATAACTCTTTTGCATAGTAAAGCTAGTCTATAAGAGTATAGTCCAATTGAGATGGAACAGAAAAGATTAGGCCATATGATTTATTTATCTCCACAGCTGCACGATGTTGATGGGAATCAGGAATGCCAATTCTATTGTTTGTGAACAATTTTAGGGCTGCCTCTGGTGATTGGAGTCCCAAACTGACTTTTTCCCCCAAGCAAGCTAGGATGGAATGTACTCAAGGATGAAGTGAAAAAACAATGGAGGGTTTATCAGCATAATTCAGAACTAAATCCATTTATGAATAATCAGCAACTGAAATGATGTTGGTAACTTTTAGAAATGAAAAAAGAAAAAAGTAAATAGTAGCATAAAAATGTACTCAAAACAGTAACAGATGTTGGTATTAAAAATAAATATGAATTATTGTACTATGTGATAAAAAACTTTTAAAAATTATGTTGTTGTATGGGAAAGTATATACAGAACATTTTGAAAACATACTTGTATTTAAATCAATATCAATTGCCATTCTTTAAAACCAGGAATCCACAAGATGCCAAGTATTTGTAATAGAGAATTACAATAATCATCTATATCACAAAATTAAAAAGAGATGAAATTACATTTCTCAGCCTAGTCAAAGCAGAGAATTTAGTATTTCTCTTGAAGTCACTACAGAAAATTTTAACCTTAACTTTATCTTTCACTACAAATTATTCATCCACTCCACAACAAACGTATGTGTTACGTAGAAAACAGAAAATATAGACAAAAATTAATTTACAAGAAATTCCAACATGCCAAGCTATTCATTCTAATATGTGTGTACACGTATGTATTTGTAGAACTTACACAAATAGTAAAATTGATTCATAATATACTTACTATTTTATAGCGTGCTTTAAAATATGTTATTAGGTAATGTATAGTTTATATATGAGAAGATATAAGACAAGTTTAAGAAATAATAATGAAAGAAATACCCATATGTCTATCATTCAGCTGAAAAATAGGAACATTATCTGATCTATTAAGTGATAAATGGTAGAGCAAAATCCTTCCAAATGTTTTCTTATATTGAGAAATATGACTTATTCTTTGTATTTCATACGTATTTGAGAGTCAGCTTGTCATATCTTATGAACATAACTATATTCAAATCATATTGGAAATAATTTGTTATGAAAATTTTGTAATATCAAGTCTTCCTATCTAAAGCGTGACACACGTCCATTTTTTCTACTTTGAAATTTTGAATAGTACTTTATTTTTTTTCTGTAAAGATTCTGTACGTCTTCTATGATTTATTATTATTAGCTACTGTAAATGTACTTCTTGTAATTAAAATGTTTATATTGAGATGATTAGTGACTCACTTACAGTTGTATGAAATAATACAGAGCTCCCACGTAGCTGTTACGCAATTGTCTCTGTGCACAAAACAGGAGTTCTGTGGAAAGTAACCTCACAGTTTGATCTGATCTTAAATTCCTAACTTGGATAGTCAAACCCCAGGCATATAATTTCTTTTCTAAAAGGCTTATCTTTGCCTTAAGTAAGCCCAGTCCATTGTTTCTGTGCCTCTAGGTTAACACCTTTGAAATATCCCCTTTCAGACTCCTCCTTCTAATACCTGACCATCTTTCAGACCTCCCCTTCTACCACCCTTTCAGGCCCCTCTTTCTAAAACATGCAGAGGTAATCTGACCCCCATCTTGCTTTCTCTCATGTTCATGTAATCCTCCTTATGTAATTCCTCCTTAATCTCAAATGCATAAAAGAAACTGCAAGCTGTTATTCTTGGAAGCATTTTTCTCAGTCTGTTGATATCTTGTTTCTAGGCATATCCTCTCTTTGACTCAAATAAACTCTTATGAAAATCCTCTACACATCTGGACATTTGTTATATCGGCATCCCCAATGGGAACATCCTACAGGACTATAGTATGATATCATAACCAGGATATTGACATTGATAAAGTCAAGAAAAACAACAGTTACATCATCATAAGGATCCTTGTGTTACCCTTTCATAGTCACATATAACTCATATTCTATAGTCTCTAACCTCGCCAACTTCTGTGTTCTCCATTTTTATAATTTTGTCATTTCAAGACTATTATATAAATAGAATTGTTAGTATGTAAATTTTTGAGGTTAATTTTTTTCACTTAGCATAATTACATACAGATTCGTCTGAATTCTTGTAGATATATCAACAGCACATTTCTTTTTATTGATGAATTACAATTCCATGACATGGATGTACCACAGTTTGTTTAACCATTCACCTACTGAAGGACATCTGAATCGTGTTCTGTTTTGGACTATTATGAATAAAGTCACGAATATCCATGTATAGGTTTGTGCGTATATGTACGTCTGCATTTCACTGGGACAAACGTCCAAAAGTTCAATTGCTGACCATATGATAGTTGCATATTTAGTTTTATAAGTAACTGCCAAACTTTTCCATTAATTGTACCATTTTACATTCCCAACAGAAATAAATGAGTGAATCCAGTTTCTCTGCATTTTTATTTTAGCCATTCTGGTAAAGATATGATGATATCTCATTGTAGTTTTAATTTGTATTTCCCTAACGGCTAGTAAAGTTGAACATGTTTCCCTGTGCTTATTTATCATCTGCATATTCTCTTTACTAAAATGTCTCTTCATATCTCATGCCTATTTTATAATTGGATTTTTTTACTGTTGAGTTTTGAGAGATCTTTTTATATTTTCAATACTTGTTCTATGTCAGAAATGTGGTTTGCAAATATTTTCTCCCGGTCTGTAGCTTCTATTTCATTCTGTTCACAGGTCTTTTGTAGAGAAAAAGTTTTTTTTTAATTTTGATGCAGTCCAGTTTACCCATTTTCCTTGTTATGAACCACGATTTTGGTGTCAAGACTAAGAACCTTTGCCTAAGTCCCTGATCCTGATATTTTTTCCTAAAAGTTTATATTAAAGAGGCTGGCTCCATTTTTGATATTTAAATACAGATTTTTCAAGTTCTACCACATCCTTTTCTCCTTATGCCCTACCTAAGGGTAAGCAATTTTTAAAAACCATGTGTACCCTACCTTGGCACTGGAAGGAAATTTAAATCACACAATCCCTTGCCTTGTCCCTGTGTGAAAATCTGCACCCCAGCCCTGTCTCTTAACGCCAGTACAACTCAGTCCAATTATTCCTTCTTGCCATATGAAGCCTTTTTTAGACATGCTTTAGGAAACTATTTTTAAGGGGCCTTCCCTGCTCACCATAGATAGCCTTATTATATGAGTATAAAACATCTCACAATTTCTTTGCGTGTGCATATAGCATCATTAATCTTGATATCTAAACTAAATTTTAAGAGGGAGATTGTGATGGTTCATTTTATGTGTCAACTAGGCTAGGCCACAGTACCCAAATATCTGGTCAAAGGAGTCTTAATTTTTGTTTTGTTTTGTTTTGTTTTTGTTTTTGTTTTGAATGACATTAACATTTAAATCAACAGACTTTGAGTGAAGCAGATTACTCTTTATTATGTAGGTTGGCCTTACCCACATTAGTTGAAGGTCTTAAGAAAAGACTGAACTCCCCTAAGGAAGAGGCAATTCTGCCAGCAGACTTCATTTGAACTCAAGCTGTATCATTACATTTCCCTGGGTCTCCAAACTGTTAACCTACCCTACAGATCTGAACTTTCCAGACTCCACAATTGTGTGAGCTAATTCCTTAAAATAAGTCTCTTCTGTCTTTCTCTCTCCCTTCCTCTTTCCTTGTCTCCACATCTATTTTTTCTGCATCTCAGGAAAACACTGACTAATATACAGGTACAGAGGTTAATTACACTTATGTATGAATAACTTCAACAACATTTTATAGTTTTAGATCTAACCTGTGATTTACTTTGGGTTTGTTTTGTAATAGGTTTGAGGTTTAGATTGAGGTTCAGTTTTTGGCCTATGTATGTCTAATTGCTCCTACAACATTTATTGAAAAGCTATCTTTCCTTCATTTTATTACTTTTTAATCTACCAAGCTTGTTAATTTTTCTATTAATTCAAATAACGTTTGAGTAAATTGGGGGAATTTTCTATGTGAAAAACCTGGTCATCTACAAATATTGGCAGTTTTTTTCTCTTTTTTTACACTATTTTCTATTTTCCTTTCCTATTTTTATACTACTTTCTATTTTTTCCTGTGTAACTGAAATAGGTATCTCCAATATACAG
Organism: Rhinolophus ferrumequinum; assembly: GCF_004115265.2. Lineage (NCBI taxonomy): Eukaryota > Metazoa > Chordata > Mammalia > Chiroptera > Rhinolophidae > Rhinolophus > Rhinolophus ferrumequinum. Next base: position 25,642,410 of record NC_046302.1, read on the forward strand.
TTAAATGTTTAAAGGAATTTATAATAGCAAGTATCCATGATTTGAATATCTAATAATAAATTTTCATCATTTTATGATTATTTACAATGTTATTGTTGACTTTCTATAAGGAATTCTTTTATATTTCTTATTTGTTGAATTTCTTTATATGTAGTTTGTTGAAATTTGTTTACAAGTTCGATTTTATTTCTAGTTCGTTAAATACTTTTAGCTGTAAAAGTTTTAATTTTATGAAATGTTATATCTGCAACTATGAAGATGGTCTTATGTTTTTTGTTTTTTTTTTCTTTTTCTTAAATATGTCATTGTGACTAATTATTTCAGTTTCTTTCTGATATTAGACTAAGCTTACATTCCAGGAAAAAACACAGCTTTATCATGGCATATTATTTTTTATGTAATTTGCTGTATTTGTTAGCACTTTGTCTAAGATATTTGTTGAATTTCTTTATATGTAGTTTGCTGAAATTTGTTTAAAAGTTCGATTATATTTCTAGTTCGTTAAATATTTTTAGCTGTAAAAGTTTTAATTTTATGGAATGTTATATCTGCAACTATGGAGATGATCTTATGTTGTTGTTTTTTTCTTCTTAGAGATGTCATTGTGGCTAATAACTTCAGTTTCTTTCTGGTATTAGACTAAGCTTACCTCCAGGAAAAAACACAACTTTATCATGGCATATTATTTTTTATGTAATTTGCTGTATTTGTTAGCACTTTGTCTAAGATGTTATGTATGTTCAGAAGTGAGATAGGTATGTAATTTTTCTTTTTAAATTAGTCCTCACTTGGTTTTGAAATTAATATTTTGTTATACTCATTAAATACTTCCAATGTTTTCTATTTTTCTCTACTCTAAAACAAAATTGAACTTATCTGTGTATAAAATACTTGGTAGAACTTCCCTTTAAAGCTATTTAGTTGTACTTTATTTAATGATTATGATTCTTTTGAGTTTTCTGTTTCTTTTAGAGTTGGTTCTGATATACAGTCTATTTCTACAATTGTAATTCTCCAAGTAATTTAAAAAACTTATTGTCATAAATATCCATAAAATCCTCAGTCAACTATAAATTTTGTATTACAATGTAAAACACTTTCAGAAAAGTACATAAAACATATAGTTTAATAATTTCCCAACAAGCAAACACATATTCAAAACACACGTGAAGATAAAGAACATTTCCAGCACCTCAGAGATTCTCTTGTTCAATATTAATTTTGAGAAATTCAACCATATTTTGAAGTGTTATAGTATTTAATTCATTCTCAAGTCTGCATAAGATTCCATTTTATGATTTTGCACAATTTACTTACCCATCCAAATATTGATCACTATTTGAGGTTTGTTTGTTTTTTCACAGGTATTGACTATTTTGTGTCAAAAGAATTAAGTTGATTCCTAGTTTTTTCAAATACTAGTTGTTTGAGTTTAATTGGTCACTTGATTTTTTATGTTTTTCCATAACATATGAAAAGCAACACTTACTTCATAGTTTACATTGATAAATAGGATGCTCATAATGTAAAATAATCTACCTTTTGGGGCCGGCCCGGTGGCTCAGGTGGTTAGAGCTCCATGCTCCTAACTCTGAAGGCTGCCAGTTCGATTCCCACGTGGGCCAGTGGGCTCTCAATCACAAGGTTGCCGGTTCAACTCCTCCAGTCCCCAAGGGATGGTGAGCTCCGCCCCCTGCAACTAAGATTGAACACGGCACCTTGAGCTGAGCTGCCTCTGAGCTCCCGGATGGCTCAGTTGGTTGGAGCGCATCCTCTCAACCACAAGGTTGCTGATTCGACTCCCACAAGGGATCGTGGGCTGTGCCCCCTGAAAGTAGCAACAGCAACTGGACCTGGAGCTGACGTGGGCTGTGCCCCCTGAAAGTAGCAACAGCAACTGGACCTGGAGCTGAGCTGCGCCCTCCACAACTAAGATTGAAAGGACAACTTGACTTGGAAAAAAAAAAAAGTCCTGGAAGTACACACTGTTCCCCAATGGGGTCCTGTTCCCCTTCCCCAATAAAATCTTTAAAAAATAAATAAATAAATAATCTACCTTTTCATTTTGATAGTACAGCGACTTCCTTTATGCATTTATTGATAAAGTATATCACCTTTTGAAGATTTGGGGGAAGCTTTTCTTCTTGATATTTAACTTTCAAAATATGAGGCCTGACAATTAAGTTTGTGAACTTGTTGCAACGATATTGCTAACATTTTTTGGTATCAGAGGGATTATTCACTATGAATGTGTACAAACTGGACAAACAGTTAACTGAGTTTACTGTTTAGAAGCGCTGAAAAGACTGTGAAAAAGTTAGATGAAAACGACCTGAACTTTTCACCAATAATTCATTGCTCTTGCATCACGACAATGCACCAGCTCACACAGCACTGTCTATGAGGGAGTTTATAGCCAGTTAACATATAACTGTATTGAAACACCCTCCCTACTCACCTGATCTGGCCCCCAATAACTTCTTTCTTTACCCAAAGATAAAGGAAATATTGAAAGGGAGACATTTTGATGACTTTCAGGACATCAAGGATAATACAACAACAGCTTTGATGGCCATTCCAGAAAGAGTTCCAAAATTGCTTTGAAGTGTAGACTAGGCACTGGCGTCAGTACATAGCTTCCCAAGGGGAGTATTTCGAAGGTGACTAGTAATATTCAGCAATGAGGTGTGTTGCACTTTTTCTAGAAGGAGTTTGCAAACTTAATTGGCTGACATATGTATATTTGACAGTAAAGACAAGGAAACTAAAAGCTGAAATAAATGAATGGGACTATATCAAACTAAAAAGCTTCTGCACAGCAAAAGAAACTGTCATCAAAACAAAGAGGCAACCAATCAAATGGAAGAAGAAATTCGCAAACAACACTTCCAATAATGGGCTAATATCCAAAATACCACGTCTCCCCAAAAATAAGGCCTGCCCCGAAAATAAGCCCCAGTTAAGATAATCAGCCAGACAGACACATTTGGTATGTTATGACAATGTTCCAGAAGATGTCATGACTATATTTGAATAAATAGATTGTTGTACATAAAAAAATAAGACATCCACTGAAAAAACAGCTTAATGCATCTTTTGGAGCAAAAATTAATATAAGATCCGGTCTTATTTTCGCGGAAACACAGTATATAAAGAACTCATATCACTCAACAACAAAAAAACAAACAACCCAATTAAAAAATGGACAGAGGACCTGAACAGACACTTCTCCCAAGAAGACATGAAAATAGCCAACAGATATATGAAAATATGCTCAACTTCACTAGCTGATAGGGAAATGCAAATCAAAACCACAATAAGATGCCACCGCACACCTGTTAGAATGGCTACTGTCAACAAGACAAATAGTAACAAGTGCTAGAGAGGTTGTAGAGAAAAAGGAACACTCATACTGCTGGTGGGAATGTAAATTGGTATGGCCATTATGGAAAAATTATGGAAGTTCCTCAAAAAATTAAGAATAGAATTACCATATGACCCAGCAATCCCTCTTGTGGGTATTTACCCCAAAAATCTGAAAATATTCATCCATAAAGATATATGTACCCCTATGTTTATTGAAGCATTATTCATGGTGGCTAAGACATGGAGACAACTGAAATGTCCTTCAATAGATGATTGGATAAAGACATGGTACATGTATACAATAGAATATTACACAATCATAAGATGACATACTGTCATTTGCAACAACATGGATAGATCTTGAGATTATCATGCTCAAAATAAGTCAGAAAAAGTCGAGAACTGTATGATTTCATTCATGTGTGGGATATAAAACTGAAAGCAACAAATAAACAAGACAAACAAATAAGCAAAACTCAGAGGCACAGATGATAGTTTAGTGATTACTAGAGGGTAAGGGGGAAGGAGAGAGAGAGAAAAGGGTAAAAGGGATCAAATATATGGTGAGAGAAGTAGAACTGACTCTGGGTGGTGAGCACACAGTGCAATATATAGATGATGTATTATAGAATTGTTCACTTGAAACCGATGTGATTTTACTGACCAATGTCACCCCAATACATTTAATTTAAAAATGAGAAAAAATAAAATAATAAAATAAAATATGCATATTGTTATAATGTTTGGTGAATAAAAGCAGTCTGAATTATAATCATCATTTATTTCCATTTTAAGTGTAATTTTCAAATGACTACAAAATGAAATCACATTTTTTACTTTTCCATTAGTGTTAATGTTGTTAGAATATGATAATTAAATATTTTAAAATATTTCTTCTCATTTGGAGTCCTCAGACGTACAATTTGTCAAATCCTTTCTTAGTTTTTGAAATCTCTTTTCTATTATTCATTTTACATATCGAACTCGGAACAGTTTTCTTTTCCTTGGAAATTCCTGTGCACCTCCAATTCTTCATCACTCCACCGCTTCTCAGTCACACAAAACAAGTCTGTAATCTCAGTAAAAATGCTGTACAGCTTATGTGAATGCAGCTTCAAGACTAAATTCCCAGACCTAGAATGACAGCATAGCTCAGTTTGCTTGGGATAATCTCCATTTAAATCAGCTGTCCTGAGGTAATTGTTAATAACCCTTTTACTACCCAAATCTCCCAGTTTGACCAATAAATTATAGGATTATCCTACCTACTCCTCCTTCCAAATAAATTGTTGGCAAACCTATTTCCTTGCTAAGGTGAAATGGCTACTTTCTATGTCCCTAACACAGACTGAACAGTCCGTCTTGCTGAATGAAATAAGTTGGTAGTCATAGTTTTTATTCTATATTCCAACACACTGGAGATGATTATGTTCCTCAAGAAGCTTATGAGGTAAATCAGCAGGTTTTATTAATTTGCATTATCCTAGGCAGAAAATGAGTCACAGAGGAGCTGAGTGACTGATGTCCAAGTGCAAGGTAGAGGAGACTAAAATCCTGATTTTTGCATCACTGCTCTTTCTGTTAAAGATCCAGCATCAAATATAATATTTAAAACTAATTATCTGAATGAGTTGGCATTGTACAGATCCGGGATAAAAATTACTCGTAAAGAGCAAAGAAAAAAGTTCTCTCCCATTAAGGCCTAGTTGCATAAATTATATTTGGTAAAACAAGCAGAATTATTGGTACATTTTTTTTTCATTTCCAAAATATTTACATTTGGTAACATTGGAAGACTGGAAAAGATTTGACCAAATCAGCAACTCTAAAAGAGGGTTGCATATACCAGGCTGATGTTCAAGAACACATGTATGAATGAACAGAATACTTGATTAAGCAAAGACAGTTTTTCAACCCAATTAATCCATAATACCTATTTGCTCACATACAGTGTCCTGTGTGCTATGGGACCAGTCTCAGCAATGTCTACAGCCACTTGCTCCATGTCCTGTCTTCTTATGTCCCAAGCCATACTGGATATTTCCTACCCAACTTACTTCGTTATTATGATCTCTCTAGACACTCACTCACTCATCTCCTCATGCTTCTTTTCCTCTTTATAATTTCATTCTTTCGAGGTGGCTATTTGCCAAAGAAGGTAGGAGGTTTTGCTTCCACACTTAGCTGGCGATAGGAAATTTGCACTCCTAGTAAACCACTGGATTATAGGAGACATGACAGTTACTCTTACATGTTTTACTGGGGGAACATTATTACTCGACAGGTGTAAAATACAGGAGGAAAGGACAGAATTCCCATGTAAATGGAAGGGTGCAGAGTTAAAATGTATTTTACATAAACAACACATAATCTTTTTTAGTATAAATCCCAAATATTAAATGGGACATGCTTAGATGAAAAATCAGTAGTTGTATATCTTAATTTCAAATTTAACTTGGTGCCCTGTATTTTACTTTGTTAAATATGGCATCCCCAGAAAGAAAGGGGTAAGGCTGTTAAAATGCTCATATTGCTTTCCTGGTTTCTGGAACAGAAGACAAAAATCCCTTATCATAGAAATCATGATAGTAGAGGTAGCCAATTATCCTTTTTCTTCCTTTGGCTCTTTTTCTGTTTTTTTTTCCTTCCTCTTCCTCCTTTTCTCTCCATCCTCCATCTTTCAGAAATAGTAGTAATAGTGGTAGTAGTATTAATACTAATAGTAGTAGTGGTGGTATTAGTAGTAGCAGTACTACTAATAATATTAATAATGTCCCCCTTTGTAGAATGCTTTCACATGAATCATCTTACTGGATTTTCAGTGGTATACATGTATTTTTTTCTATATGGATACTGAGAATGGAGAAGAAGGAAAAATAATCACAGAGATGTATTTAATATGTTTCTTTGTTTAGACATATTTTTACCTGCCCTCCTATATAAGTAGGGCAAGTAAAATGAAGTCAAGACATAATCCAAATTCAGAGCCCAAAGCTTCCTACTAGTGACCAAGTTCTACAGGGCTTTCATTTTTTTTAGTTACAATATTGACTTTGTTCATTGAATAAAAGCTTTCTAATGAAAGAAATTCATCCTAGAGAAGTATGGAGAAAATTAAATGGGCCATATTAGGACAATTCTATATTAATTAACTGAAGTAGAAAATGGAGGCAAATGTTATGTTAATTTTTAATTTTTGGCCTCTATCATTTTAGTAATGTACGTCAAAGTGTATGTAGACCTGGTATAACCATGTAATCAATCTTTTTTATACTTCTTTTTAGTAGAAGAGTAGTAATTTTAAGCATGTGGTCTTAAGTAATAGTTCTGGAACATAGGGATTTTAGTAGAAGATTGTGAACCATTATGGGAAACACATTTTGGTGGACATTGTGCTGTAACGAGAGCTAGATTATTAAAAAGGATGTATATAACATGTTATTTTTGACATGACTCATATTGCTTAAGTCTATCATTATATAATTAATATTTGTTGTACAAAATTTAAATATGTCTAGCACTGTAATATTTTTTTTTAATTTTTATTAAATTTATTGGGGTGACATTGGTTAGTAAAATTATATAGGTAATAATTATTTTACTAAGATTATTTCATTTTGCTCTTTCAGTATACTTATATCACAATTTATGAAAGAAGGTTGATCTTAGCATATATTAGAAAGTGGCTCAAAGTCACTCAACTGTATAGTAGAAAAGCTAATATTAAACATGCTTGTGTCTAACTCTGAGGTCAATTTTTTAAAGTTTTATTGAGATATAATGAACATATAATAAGCTCCACATGTATAAAGAGTACAATTTAATAAATTTTGACATATGTACACACCCATGAAAAAACCATTATTGCAGTTAGGATAAAGCAAATATCCATCACCCATCAAACATTTCCTCATCTCCCTTTGTAATCTGTCCCTCCCATGTCTTCCAATCACCCTTCTTGTCTCCAAGAAATTACTGGTCTGTTTCATGTTACTATAGATAGATTTGCATTTTCCAGAATTTTGTATTAATGGAACCATATATATATATATATATACACACATATATATATATACACACACACACACACATATATATATATATATATATATATATATATATTCTGTATATATATATTGGCTTCTTTCACTGAGAATAATTTTTAAGATATATCCATATAATTGTGTTTATCGGGGTTTTTTTTTTTTTGTTTATATTGCTAAGCAGCATTGGACACATACCACAAATGTTTATCCAGAGTCTGTTAGTAAACATTTGTGTTGTTTCTGTTTTTGGGCTATTACTAATAAACCACTAAGAGCATTTGGATATACATCCTTTAATGGACATTGTTTTCAATTTTCTTGGGTGAATACATATGAGGTCTTATAATTAAGTTTGCAAACTTGTTACAACGACGTTGCTAATCTTTTTTGATATCAGAGGGATTATTCTTTATGAATTTGTACAAACTGGGCAAACAGTTAACCAAGTTTACTATTTGGAAGTGCTGAGAAGACTGCATGAAAAAGTTAGACAACCTGAACTTTTCACCAACAATTCATGGCTCTTGCATCATGACAATGCACCAGCTCACACAGCACTGTCTGTGAGAGATTTTGCAGCCAGTAAACAAATAACTGGATTGGAACACCTTCCCTACTCACCTGATCTGGCCCCCAATACTTATTTCTTTACCCGAAGATAAAGGAGATATTGAAAGGAAGACATTTTGATGACATTCAGGCCATCAAGGGTAATACGATGACAGCTCTGATGGCCATTCCAGAGAAAGAATTCCAAAATTGCTTTGAAGAGTGGACTAGGCACTGGTGTCAGTGCATAGCTTCCCAAGGGGAGTACTTCGAAGGTGACCATAGTGATATTCAGCAACGAGGTGTGTAGCACTTTTTCTAGGATGAATTCACAAACTTTATTGTCAGACTTCGTTGGAGAGTAATGTCTGGGCCATCGGTTAGGTATGCTTTTAATTTCTGAAGAAACTGCGAAACTGTTTTTACAAAGTGCTTCTACTGCTTTGTAGATCCACTGGCAGTGTTTTAGAGTTCTAGTTGTTTTGCATCTTTATGAATACTTCAGTGGTCAGGCTTCTGCTTTTAGACATTCAAGTAGGTAGCTTAAATCACTTAGGTTTAAGTTGAAAATTCTGAATGAATAACAATGTTGAGTGAGTGTTTTTTCATGTGCTCAAGCTCTATAATCTTTTTTGGTGAAATAAAATGACTTTTGGATCTTGCTCATTTTTACAGGGTTATTTGTGGTTTATTTTATTGTAGACAGTTGACTTATAATGGTTCAACTTAATGACTTTTTGACTTTATGATGGTGCAAAAGTGATATGCATTCAGTAGAAACCATACTTTGAATTTTGATCTTTTCTCAAGTTAGTGAGATGCCGTAGAATACTCTTCCATACTGCTGAGTAGTGGCGGCAAACCACCGCTCCCAATCAGCCAAGTGATCACCAGGGTAAACAATCAATACTCTATAGTGTACTGCGTTGCCAGCAAGTTTTTGGACATTGTATTTCGTGTTTTTGTATCTCATCATGTCTACAAAATGCCCATCTATGTCTCCTGTTTCTGGTGAGAAGAAGAAGAGGAAGGCAATTACTCTTGAGATGAAATTCCAGATGATCGCCCAACTGTAGCTAATGTAAGTGTTCTAAGCACATTAAAGTAGGCTAGGCTAACCTATGATGTTTGGTAGGTCATGTGTATTAAGTGATATTTTCGACTTATGATGGGTTTATTGGGATGTAATCCCATTGTAAGTTGAGGAGCATCTATATTGAGTTTTGAGGATTCGTTATATATTTAGCATAGAAATATTTTATCAGACATGTTATTTGCAAGTATTTTCTCCATTTCTGCAGCTTGTCGTTTTCTTCTCTTAAGAGAGACTACCTGAGAATAGAATTTCCCAATTTTGATGAAGTCCAGTTTATTCTTTTCTTATCTTTTATACCTCATGCTTTTACATATCGAAGAAATATTTACCTAACCAAAGCACACAAAGATATTCTCCTATGTTTAATCTTTAATTTTTGTAATTTCAAGTTATACATTTAGGTCTGTGAAATATTTTGAGTGAGATTTGTATATGGTATGAGATATTGATCAACATTCCATTTTTTTCATTGGGATTTCCAATTATTCTAGCATTGTTCGCTAAGATGACCATCCTTTACCAACTGAATTTCTTTGCACATTTGTTGAAGATCAATTGATTATATATGCGTGTATCTGTTTGTAGATATAGTCTGCTGCATCGATTTATTCGCGTATCTTCAGGACAATAACATTGTCTTAATTACTGCAGCTTTTTTTTCCTTTTTCAAAATTATGTTGGCTATTCTAGGTTCTTCACATTCCCATGTACGTTTTAGATTCAACTTGTCAATTTCTAAAAAAAAAAAAAAAATCCAGTTGATATTTTAATTGGATTTGTGTGAAACTTACACAATATTCAATTGACAATTCAACAATATTGCAACTTTTAACCCATAAATGAGATATTTCACTATTTCTGATTGTTAGGACATAGAAATTCAATTGATTTTTATATTAATATTTTATTGTATATCTTGCTAAATTAATAGCTTTTCTGTATATTCCATAAGATTTTCTATGTAGACAATTATACCATCTACAAATAAAACTTTTGTTTCTTCTTGTCCAATTTGAATGCTTTTGTTTTTTTCTTGCCTTAATGTATGGTCTAGAACCTTGAGTGTAATGCTGAATAGAAATGTTGAGAATGGACACGTTTGCATTGTCTCTTACCTCGGAGAGGAAATATTATCCTGTTAGCTTTAGATTTTTCAGATATTCCCTTTATCAGGTTGAGAATTTTCTGACAAAGATTTCTGAGAGCTGTTATTTTTCCCCTTGCCTTTTCTGCATCTATTAATATAAACATATAATTTTTCTTTTTCAGTTTGTTAATATGTTGAATTACACTAATGAGAGTTTGAACATTTACACTACACTCCTGGAATAAACATCACTTGCTTATGACATTTTATTTGTTTTTATATATTGTTGAATTCGTCTTGCTAAAATTTTATTCAGAATTTTTGCATCTATTTTTATTAGGGATATTGGCAAGTAGTTTTTCTTTTAATACTTTTGTCCACTGTTGGTATCAAAATAATAATTGTGACATGTAATCATTTGAAAAACCCCTCTTCAATTTTATGCAAGAGATTCTGTAAAATTGGTACTATTTCTTCCATTAATGTTTGGCAGAAATGACTAGTGAAGCTATGTGAGCCTGAAGTTTTCTTGTGGGAAAGTTTTAACTACAAATTCAATCGATTTAGTAGACATAAAGGTATTTAGCTTATCTATTTTATCTTGAGTGAGATTTGCAGCTTGTTTCTTTCAAGAAATTTGCACATTTCATCATTTTCAAATTCATTAAAATGGTCATTCATAATATTATCTTTTTATTCTTTAAATATCTATAGAATTTTTAGTGAATTTCACCCACTCATTTCTTATATTGGTAATTTGTGTTCTTCTTTTCCTGAGCAGTTTGGCTAAACTTTTATCAATTTAATTTATCTGTCTCATTGACCAGATTTAGTGTCATTGATTTTCTTTATTGTTTTCTGCTTTCTCTTTCATTATTTCCACTGTTATATTTGTCTTCTCCTGCTTACATTTGATTTCATTTCCTCTTTTCTAGATTTTAAGGTGGAAAATGAGGTTCTTGATTTGAGATCAGTGTTTTCTAATATAAGCATTTGATGCTATAAATAGAAAAATAAGCATTTGATGTTATAAATATTCTTCAACAGCATCCTCCAAATTTTGATATGTTATAATTTTATTTTTATTAAGGTCAGATCACTTTTTAATTTCTATTTTGATTACTTATTTGACCAATCGGTTATATAGACGTACACTATTTAGTTTGTAGATATTTGGGAGATATTCCAAATATGTTGTGTTATTAATTTCTAATTTAATATCATTGTAACCTAAATAACATGCTTTCTATTGCTTGAATCATTCTAAAATTAGTGAGACTTGTTTTATGGCTCAGAATATGACCTCATCTGTTTCATATTTCAGAGGTCACTATCCTTTGTTGTAGGACATTGAATATTTTGAGCACCATTGTTTCATATATAATTGACCTGATTTTTAGTTGTTTCATGCAAAGGAGTAAATGTGGTCCCTGTTACTCTACTTAGATAGAATGGAAGTCTTTATTAGGCCAATTTAAAATCTTCATATTAAAGTAATTTGAGCAATCCATCTGAGAAGATGTAGCATCATCATATGAAAAGTAAACAATTTAAGGCAGAACATATTTATTGTGTGCATACATTGTTTTGTGCTTTCATTTTAATAAAAGATCTTGGAATGTATTTTTATATTTAAGGAAATTTTCTTTTTCTTAACCTGTCATTTTTCAGGAAAGAGCAAAACAAATTAAATCTTTTCACTATATTGACCCTGTATTATATATTTATAGTGACTCTGTGCAATGGCAATTGATGACTTCTTTTATGATTTGTCAAATATTTATCAAAGCTATAAAAACAAAAGTAACACCTTCATGGAAGTAAAATGTGGTTATGTTGTTTTCTTAAAATATTTTAGAAAGTGTAGTTTTATCTTCATTTTTATATTAGCATTTTTAATTTATGATATACGAGCCTTAGACTTCAGTTGCCACAGTAAACAGATATTGAGTAAATGATTAATTATAATAAACTCTTCTGTGCTTTTTCAATAAGTGAAAAGAAAAATTGAAATGACTGCAAATTTTAATTAAAGAATAAGTAAAGACAAATTATTATTTGAAATCCTTCTAAATACAACAAGGGCTTAAACTGTTGAGGCAATTCCCATTACAAATCAATTCATAAATAAACTGTAGTTTCAAATATATAGGATATTGTCCATGTTCTACTTTGCCTGCACCTCCACATGTTCAGAGGGGATAAGGGAATTACGACAAGTATCTGGATAATTCAGAAAAGAAATATAGGCAATGCTAACAATTGTTATAGTCAAGAATTACATGTGGCATTTATCAAGCAAAAGGCTCACCACAGACTAAAGTGAGAGTACAGAAAAATTACTTGATTTTTCATAATTATGAAAGCAATGTTCCTGTTGTAGGCTTCTCCTTGTAGACAAACTGATGTATTTAAAGATAATGGAAGGAAATTTCTTTATTAAGTTGGAAATGGAGATATGCTGCCTTATTGACTTAGGTACAATATATAATCAAAATATTATTTTAGATGATTTGGTTATAATATTTCCATTTGCTTTTTTCTGAATATCTATTAATATATTAATTAGCAATACCGTATGGTTGCAATAAACATGAAGAAGTGCTGCCTACAACAGACACTGGGTCTTTGTGATCCATCTACAAAGAGGGTATTTAGCAAACAGCCTATATCTATCTCATCTATAGATTCATCTATAGAAAACTGCCTCATGGTTGCAGTTTTCTCAGGATAACCCACATCTAATCATTGTACAGGTATTAAGGCCTAGATATTTGGGTCTGATATGGGATAATTCTGATGGGCAATTTTAACCCAAGAGCTATTGTCAGTTGAGGCTGATCTCTGGCCAACATTACAGCTTTACTTATTCCTCTGCTCAAACCTGCTTCCTTCCCATTCCTTCCATAAGTATTGTTCTTAAAGATACTCATTTTAATAAGTACTGCTCACTAACTTCTGTGTTGGAGTATAGTTGCCCAAGTACTCTTGGGAGTAGTCCAAACAGCAGATCATAAATATGGAGTTTTCAAGCTGGATCAATCCCACCCAGGTCTCAGAGAGAACACCATCACTGGTGGTAATAGTGATAGAATTATTAAAATTTTAACTAGTGGTGAATTGGCATTATGTACTGGTGGAAGATTGCACTAGTGAGTGTGATATATCTTGTTTGAAAAGCATAAAGAGAATAGTAATTATAAAGACAATGGAATATTATGGATATTGTTGAACTCCTCTTATATTCTAGATTTTAAAAAGACAACAGGAAGATAACTGAGTAGTAGGCAACTAAAAGCCACATAAGAACTACAGAGGGCCTCCTGGGTAACATAACTTACAGGGAATAGCAGAAAAAGCTGATTACCAGGGCCATAACTCAAATGTAAGAATTTCCAAGAGTGCGGAATATAAAGGCAGGTATGCAGTAGCCCTGATTGAGAAAGAATGGAAAGATAACACATGGGACAGGATCCTCTGGAATATCTCCCCTAAAATTTCAAATTCTCAAATTTCTCTGAATTCTCTGAGCCTGAAGAAGTGACCCATTATTAAAATCCAATTGTCCATACTTACTGAAATGAAGGTTAATTAAAAACACCCCTTTCTCCCCCTGATTGTTACCTCAACCTCAACCACAAAAAAGCTACATAATCTTCTCTTGGGATCTTCCCATCACCACTCTTGTTTACTAGACATACACCTAGTATTAACTAGGATTAAGTTAGAGCATTACCCAGTCCAAGATGCGTTGTGTCTGGAGAGGGAGGAAAGGGATTGCTCCAAAAGATCTACAAGACCAAGCCAACATGGACTGGCAGGATATGAGGGAACACAAGGACGATTGGATTCTGATTGATTACAGAGACAAAAAACAAAGGATTGGACTAGGGAGACCATTGGGAGCATTCTCCTGATATACAGGATTTAACTCCCTGTTGAAAACCAAGAAGATGTTGTGAGCTCTCTATTAGCATGGCTTCTAGAAGCAGAAGAAAAGAAAAGGCCCATGTGGAGTAAGGTAGAAATGCCTGAACCACCATGGCAAACAGTGAAGGAAGGGATCCAAAGCACATGGAAGCTATCTTCCCAATAGATTCACTGAGGACTTCCTATGCGAGGCTAGGAAACCCACACAACTGTTGTGCTTCCCAGGGAGGAATGGAGGATACACCACTTTAAGGAGCAGATTACTATAAAGCTCAGTGCTGGCTGAGTCCTAAAAGCCAGAGTTGATGGTAAGAGAGGCTGGTATACAAATGCATGGCCAGGTAGGAATGGCAGTGATGGCACCATGAAACGATAGAAGCCATGTGGCTGTGCTTACCTCCTCTCAGAAACCAAGTGGGCACAATTATCATAATGAAATATAAAACTGGAGTGGCAGCCAAAGTGCCTGAACCACAGAGAGCTATGCAGATGTTTACTAAGACACAATATTCCTAGGGACAACATATATGGACAACCAACAATAGCGTTACTCAAGTTGTACCACTAGAACTGATTCAGGAAGGATGATCAGGATATTAAGAGTATTTGTCCAATAGAAAAACTTTTGCTCAGTTTCTAGTCCTGAGTCATTTTTAGGACCCAGAACACAGTCATTGAAGAAGACAGTTGCCAGGAGAACAGATTATGCAATTCAATAACAAGTATACATGATAATAATACCACAAATTCTGCCAAAAAGTTCCTATAGTCAATTGTACAGATTACTAAACATTTAGGAAAGGGGAGCAAAAGATACTTAGATTTGTATAACCCTTTGAATATACACAAATATCTCCAAGAAAAAGATAAGTCTAAATCTCAGAAGTAAAATAGAATCTCTAGTTTCCTGGACATGTTTACTATTTAATCATAACAGTGTAAAAAATGAAAATATTCATGGAGTATTGTCTCTCAACAAGTACGAGGCTATGTGGCTATGGATTGGGTGATTCTATTGTTTGCTATTTCTTTCATAAAAGATCAGAAACTATTTGTATTTACAAAGAACAAACAATATTACACATATACTCTTCCTACCTTTTTTATAATATAGCCTAATTGTAACATGGTCTGGATGTCTCTCAGAACACTACATGTGTGCATTATATCACACTAACTAAGCTAATGAGCAAGAAAGGTCTAATGCATTGGAGACCTTGAAAAAGATACGTGCACTCGAAAGTGGAAAGCAACGACTATGAATTTTCATGGGTCTACCACATCACCAAAATTTTTAGTGGTTAAGAGTGTTCCGGAATATTCCATTCAGAGTAAAATACAAATTATTTCATCTTGCACCTCACACCATGATGAAAGATACAAAAGATTCACATACAGGATTCACATACAAAAGATACAGGATTCACATACAAAAATGTGAAGCTGGATAGTGCAAGGGGTGGATTATAGTTGGCACAAAGATATTTCATCTGGATACTCTTTCATGAAGGGATTTGTTGACTCAGATGCATGGAGTGCTGACAGAGATAGGCTTAAGCTACCAATAATTTCAGGAATCACCTCAGTTGCAGAAAACAGCTTTCTCTTTCTCGCCATCACTACAAGCACCAAACCCTCTATCACATCATACCCTTGTTGAGTATGATGCCTTTTTGGGTTCCAGAGTTAGTATGTGCCACACTGAGAATACTGTACATTGTGTGATATGAAAGCCTACCAGATTTGAATGGTCCCTAGAACAGGAATGGGTTAGATAACATATTCAGGCCACGTAAGTGATACAAGCCAGAAGACCCTAAGCTATCAGAAATATCAGTGTTAAGAAAAAGTGCTGTGGGAATATATAACAAGCTCCAGTAGGAAAATCAAAATGCCAGCCTCTGAAATTGGGATAAAAGCCATGTCGTCTTCAGTGGAGAATTTTATTCCTTGTTGTATAAAAAATCCTAGCTTGTTATTGTGTACTGTTAGGGATAAGGCATGTGACCATGGATGCATAACTGCATATCATGAGGTAGGTTCTAACAGATCCACTAAGTTTGAAGGTTGAGACAACCCAGCAAAAACTCATTGTAAGATGGAAGTGGCACATATACAAGTGGCCTGCAACAGGACAGAGGGTGAAAGCCAGTTGTATGAGAAGGTAGTCCCGACCCTTATGCCTTCCAGCCTGCTGCTTTGACCTCAGTTCAACCTATGGCCATATGAATGATCCTTTGCTATCACATAAGGAAGAGGGGAAAAACCCAAGCTTGGTTTTCAGATAGGTTGGCTTGGTACGTGGATTCAAGTGAAAAATGGACACTGGCTGCAGTACAATCTCACACATGGGTGACTCTAAAATAAAGTTGTGAAGAAAAATTCTCCCAAACAGTGGAGCTTCAGGAGGTGTGTGTATATATATATATATATATATATATATATATATATATATATATATGTATGTATTTTTTTTTTAGGAGGTATATATTTTTTAATCTATTTTGTGTGTCCTGACTTATAGGCAGTTGGCCTGGTCAGAAGTCTGGAAGGAGACAAATTAGAAGAACAGAGACAAGGAGGTCTGGAGTAGAGAAACACAGAGAGATAGATGAAAATGGGAGAAGAATGTGAAGAGATTTGTACCACATGCTAATGCCCACCAAAAGTAACATTTCATGGGAGAGGCATTAAAGAACCACATAGACAAAAATGACTTGATCAGTTGAAATCAGCTAACCTCTGTCATTGGCCATCCTATTGCTAGAACAATGTACACATGACCAAAGTGACCGTGGTAGCAAAGATGGGGATTATGAACAAACCCACAGGCATGAGATCTGACTTGCCACAGCTGATGTAACTACCTTGGCTGCTAAATGTCCAACCTGCCAGCAACAAAGACCAATGATTAGCACTGATAATTCCTCAATAACAATGAATCACTTGGAGGAAAGTTGCCTGTATTAGACCTCTTTCCTTTCCTGCCTGCAAGGCCTAGACAACTCCATTATTTAGGAGGGCATATGTAGGGCTTACAGAGTTTTGAGACCTCCTATGTGGTCTTTTACATCCCATCGTGTCAAACCAGGCCCTCACTTTACAGTAAAGGAAATATGGGAGTAAGACTGTGACCACAGTATCCACTGGCGTATCACACAGTATGACATCCAGAATCTACTGGCCTGCTAGAATGTTGGAACAACCTGCTAAACAAATAGTTAAAACTTTAGCTCAGAGATGATACATTATGACTTTAAGATGCAATCATTCAGAATGCAGCACACACTTTGAAACAATGCCCTTAAAACTGCTCTGTTTCCAACAGGAAGAATACACAGATCATGAGACAAATGCAGGAATAGGAGTAGTACCATTTGCCTTCATTTTCAGTGACACATTTGGGGAATTTGTGCTTCCCAATCTCATGACTTTGGATTAAAGATGCATAACCAGGGTTAGATATACTGCTACTCAATAGGGGAACTCATTTACCACTCATACCCTACAGCATGAGTCCTATCGAACTGTAAGCTACAACTGTCACCTGGGTATTTCAGGCTTCTTGTGTCCTGAGCCAGTAAGGCTGTAAGAGTAGTGACTATTTTGGTGGATGCAACAAACCATTATCATCAAGATGCTTTTACTCAATGAGGACAGCAAAGAATAAACACGAAACCAGGTGATCCATCTGGGTGTCTCTTGGTACATCTTCATTTAATTTTGATTGACAGGTACCTGAAAAGGGCAAGGATATCAGAAGCTCAGATTCCTCAGGGCTGGCGGTCCAACTCAGGCCACTAGGTAAGGCATCAAGCCCAGTACAGGATTCACATATAAAAAAGTGGAGCTGGATAGTGCAAGGGGTGGATTATAGTTGGCACGAAGATATTTCATCTGGATACTCTTTCATGAAAGGATTTGTTGACTCAGATGCATGGAGTGCTGACAGAGATAGCCTTCAGCTACCAATAATTTCAGGAATCACCTCAGTTTCAGAAAACAGCTTTCCCTTCTTGCCATCACTACAAGCATCAAACCCTCTATCACATCATATACTCTTGTTGAGTGTCCCAGATCCAATAGATGTGGTTATGAAATCCCACTTCTTTCTAATGTGGGTCAGTGCTAACAGTCCATTTTAGCTCCAGAGCTCCCCTTGATCTTGGGCAAAATTATTATTGGGTTTGTAATACAGGTTGACTTTTCTATTTTGCTTCCTTCCCATTCTTTCCACAAATATTGATCCCAAGGACACTCCTTAATAAACACCCTAAAAACTAAATTCCATCTAGGAATCTGCTTCCAAGAAATACCAACATGCTACAATAATATAACGGAGAGACTACGCCATTTAGAGTCATATAGAGCTGAGTTTGCATTCCACCAGCTCCATACCTATGGATAAGTTATTTAACCTTTATAGACGTTGGTTTCCAAATATACTGTTCTCTTTAATTTTTCTTAACACTAAACAATAGTTCTTTTCTATGCATTGTAGTACAAGAGGAATTGTCTGAATATCTCGTTTTTTTATTAAATTGCAAGTACTGCACATATCTCCAAATATATATAAATCACTATCTTGTTTAAATATATTTGCACATATACAACTATGTGAGGGTTTCACTAATTCCTTATACTCTTCAGGAAATACCACAGTTTCAATATTTTTAAAAGCATTTATATAAATTGGCTAAGCCAAACACTTTCTTCTCTCATGACTATGTGATGAAAATCAAGTGCAGAAGAAATGTTTTCTTTATCTTGCCAATAAGTTGATTTACACATAATATAAAATAGAAAAAAATGACTGGAAGTATTCGCAATTCAAATACCGTCACCCAGATGCATATTAAAATAAATTACTTTTGCATAGTGTTAATGAACCAAAAGTAATTCAGTTTCATAAGTTGAAAGACCAGAATATTCATACATCCATTGTTGATGAGTTGTACATTTGAAACTAAGTTGTTTCATTACCAGTTACCAGACAAAGACTAATATTATCTTTTAGCTAGACTACATTGCCTTTCATTATCCTCAAAGTATGTAGACACGCACATAACTTTTAGTTTCAGGACATAATCATCCTTAAAGGATTTTGTTTTTAATATATTACTTCCTCTGAACTAATGGCAGTACGTGTCTTGATCACTCCCTTGTTGACTAATCAAATGACGTTCCGTGCTGTCACCTGTTTATTGTTTGGTTGTTTGTTTTCTATCTTTCTACTATTGTTTAATTTTTCATGTATCTAGCCTCTATCTCCCAGGCAGAATTGTAAACCTATCGAAGGCAAAGACAGATGCCTACATTTCCTTAACTTTAATACTATACACAATAACACAATATTTGAAAAATTCTTTATATTGCTTTTACTCATAATTGGTCATAATTAGTTGAGATATCAGCCTTCAACTTCTTAAGTAAAACATGTCCTAAATGATTAGTCATATTTTAGATAGAAGAAGCATTAGATTAGGTTATAAATTCCTGATTATGAGTAGTGAAATCAATTGACTCTCTCTTAAGTAAATCTGTATTTCAAAAGTTCAGGTTAATACAGGAAGGTTCTTATTGGTGAGATTTTTTTTTCAATAATACAATTGAGACTACTTATACACATTAGAAATAAATATGGAAATTAGATGCTGAAATAGCATAATAAACAAAAATAGCATATTGACACCTCCCTACAATGGAAGAGGCATAAAATCTTATAAATACTTTTTGGGAAAAAGAAATTCTGATTTAAAAGCCCCATTTAGAGAGCAAAATATCAGATGTTTAGTCCACTGGGTAAAAACTAAGCAAACATAAGTAGAATGTGTTCCAAAATAAATTATAGTAATAAATTAATGCATTTAAAAATAATTTAGCCTTTGAATTACATTTCAGTTGAAAGACTCAATTCTGATTTTTCTTGAAAAAGTATCCATGTGATAATTTTCACATGTATCCATGTGAAAAATATTATTGTGAAAAATATGAGCTGCTTATTAAGTAAGACAAAAGTACAAAACAAAACCAATCTTTGAAAAGTTAAAATGAGTCTGAATACATTACTGAAAAATATCAACTTAAAGCATTAGTTTCAAAACCAAGATTTTAACTGTCCTATTACAGCTGATAGCATAGTGTGCTTATTGGTTGATGAGAATATTCCTTTAGACATATTCCATTTACATTTTAATTATTAAAAACATAGGTTTCTGCTTATAGGTTTTCATTTTCATTTTTCCCTGAAATGGCTTATGTGGAATACACTTTAGTGTTAAAACACTGTTGCAGTCCCATAACTATATGTATCATAATTTGGTAGGTTACAGGGAACAAACAAATCAATGCAATGAAAGTAATATGACTACTGCCTAGAAGGTAACGTTAGCATCTTGGCATGAAGAATTTATTGCCACTTTTTAAAAATGCATTATTACCTATTACAGACAGTAATGTCTAAAAGTGGAAAATTTTTAAAAGAACTTCTATTACATTGAAAGTTATTACATTAGCTCAGGAACCATAAAGGAGCAGATAGAGGAGGAAAGGTAGGTACATTCTTATGTGAAATGTACACACAGATACAGGGAAATGAGACCTGGACTTTATAGTATTCTGCAGATGAAAGCACAGGAAATTATCTTCAAAAGCTGGCTATATTACAAAGAACAATCAGGTCATTAATGTGACCATACTATATTCCAGTTTACCCAGGTGGGGTCTCATGAAGTATTCGTTGAAAATTAAATGGGGATAGAGTTGTATTATACAAGCACTAAGAGGAGAGTTCCTCTCAGCCAATGTCACACAGAACCTTCAGGAGGAAGCTCGTTAAATCAACATTAAAATGGGAAGGGACAGTCAAATTTGAAGTGATCTGAGAAAGGCAGAAATTTTGATTAACTTTATTTTCCTAAGCCCTCTTTTTAAAAAAGGAATAAGCACTAAGTATATAACTTCCAAAACAATAGGGAAAAACACTTACCAATCAAAAAGAATGCAGTAAGAGAAAACAAAAAGGAACAGAAAAAAAAATCAGGATAAATAGAAAGCAGAAAATGAGAAGGGGAAATCATTCAAATAAATGAGTAATCACAACAAACCTAAAGTAACCTAAGTTCCAGTTAAAAGACAGATATTCTAATATTGACTTTTAAAAGGTACAGCCATAAAATTTTATAAAAATAAACTTCGATATAAAATCACAGAAATGTTGAAAATAAAATATCAGAAAACATACACCAGGACAAAAACAACTTAAAAATGTACTGATCATAATATCATATAAAATATACTTTAGGGGAAAATAGTAACCATATCGTTTAAAAAAATACCAAAATTCAACAGAATGATATAAAACTCTATAATTTGGGTGGGCATAATAATCCATCCTCAATGATAAAAGGGAAAAACTGACCGAATTACATGTGTAGATGGACAAATCCAGCAGATAAAATCCCTTTATCATCCTTATGTCACCAACTGATAGGTGAAATGGACAAAATAATTAATAGTATTTTGAAAAGTTTGATAAACTTAATTGACAAAGTGGTTTAAAAGACATACTGTATACCTATATATCACTTAATCTAGTAATTATAGAATCCATATCCTTCTCAAGCATACAAGAAATATGAGAAAGTCAAACAATTTCTAGGTCTTAAAGCGGTTTGAAAATCTTTCAAAAAATCAATCATATAGACGATGTTCTTTTATTCTACTGTAAATATTTTTAAATGAAATAAGACATAAGTGAAAATGTAAACAATCTGTATAAGGAGAAAGTTAACTTGTTCTGATCTCCAGTACGGAACTATGCTCGTCCTCAAAGACTCCTAAAAGTCTGCTACTGATCCTTGGCCAAAGCAGAGATAAAATGTACTAACTAGTGATTTAAAATATGTTGTATAAAGTCCAAAACTCTGCTGGAATCACACTGCACTAATTTGTCTATATTACTTACTGAAAATACACAGTCGGATTGGTTGCACCTCCTTTGAGCGGTGTCCTAGGCTGGTTTTATGACCAGGGAGGTACAAAAGACATCAGTAAATTTGCACCTTGGCTCCCTGGAGACCAATGTTTCCTTGCATCAGTTACAAAGATCTCTTTCTATCAGTTACAATCTGAAAATAAAGCTTCCTGTGTAACTGAGAAGGACCCTGGGAGCTGTACCCAAAATTTGTTGGACCTCTCTATGTTTACCTGCTAGCCATTACATTATTAAAAACCTATCTGAGGATGCTTAGTCACGTTTTACAGGTCCTTTCAACAAGCCCACTTTGTTATCGCAGCAGCACTTAGTGAAGTGAGGAAGGATTTGGGAACTCGACTACCTCAGCTCCCCACATGGGAAGCAAGATTGAGCTTATTCAGAAAAAAAAAAAAGGAAACAAAAATAAAAATGGTGAAGAAAACCTTCAGAGAATTAAAATGGGTGGAATTGTTCAGATGATTCATTAAAAACTGGCCAAACAAGAAGGTGATAGGTTGAGTAGATACTAACATTTCAATGGATCACAATAAGTGAATATATCACTTGGCTATTCTATCAACCCCTCAAACTAGATAAGGACCAAATCATATTCTTTCAAATTATCCTGGATTTGATGAATATTAAAAATCTGACAATGACCCAAAGAGAAAACTACAGTCCTTGAGGCCCATGTTGATTAAAAAGTTGTGAAATAAGGAAGAGAATTATGATTCTGAGAAATAACATGGCCTTAATTCCTTGTGCAGACTCCAGCAGGAAAATCACGATGGTCTGTATTGCTACCGGTATGAGTAAAATAGTCTGGGGTAGTAAAGACTTTATAAGGATTACTGGGCACTGGTACACTTTCACGTCCAGTGCAACACAGGCAGTGAGCGAACGAGAAGGGGTGGCGAAGGGTTAAGAAAGAAAACAAAATCAAGAAAGTTATGAAACAGGGGCCAAGAGTCTCACAGCCTCAAAGGACTGAGAGCCCCGAATTGGGCCATCTTGTGGCTTTTATTGATGTTCACACAAGGAAGTAACATTGTTTTCTCCATGGCCTGTGAATTTCATACATTATATTAGGAAACTATTTCGAACTAATCCGTCTTGCCTGCAAGCAGTGGAACTGTAAGTCTCAGGATGTACAAAACAAGGGACAAAACCTTTATGCTGAAACTTACTGATATGAATAGATGGAGAGCTGATGTTATCACATCATGAATCTCTTCCCAAGCAGGTTGTGGGAAGGAATATAGCCACAGAGGCAGAAGCTCTCCTTAGACGGGGGAAGGTGGGGTCTGTGCCCACCTCTATCAACCCCATGGGTTCTCCTGATGGTCCCCACGCGGCTGCGCCTGGCTTAGGTTGTTCCCCCCGTGGGGAACCTTACCCGTCATTGGCTGGCCAGCCATCCCCTAGGGCCAAACAGGGAGACATAAGGTGTAAGGACAAAGGTGAAGCAAAGTCCCTGAAAGGATTAGTTTCACAGACTCTCCTTTCTTTAGGGGTAGGTACTAGGGGACAGACAGGTAGGCTGCTGCGTGACAATAGTACCCAATGTGTTGTCATACTCTAAATGTACTGATGAAAAATTAAATATCAATATAATTTAATTAGGAGATATGGTTATGCAGTTGTGGAAGGTATGTCTCCAAATTGGTATTGATTAAGAAAAGTTATGAATGGTTGTTGTTCCAGGCTAACAGTGTGCATTATGAGATGATACTATGCAAAAATAAGGGATTCTTCCTTTATCCAAACCATTGAGGGAAAGAACCTAACCTCATGGAAACCTACCCTTCATCATGTTTTAAATGCCCATATAAAACTGGAGCCTTTAGAATTAAAGATTAATTAGTATTAATTTAAAGCGATGTAGAATGTATGGGGGATATCAAAAAATTTTAGGTTCAGTTAAGGATATGTTAGACACTGATGTATTTGAACCCATAAATTCTTTCTTTAACAGTACGGTATGCCCTAGTGAAAAACTAATAAATACTGGAGATTGAGGATTATGGAGTTCTTAATAAAGTAATAACCCTATTGCATCAAATATGCACAATATAGTGTTAATTCTTCAAGTTGTGCAACAACTTATGATATTGGTATTCTGTGATCTATTTGGCAAATTCTTTTTTCTTTTTTTAAAATTTCTATTTCAGGAGAAAATTAAAGACAGTTTGCATCTGTGGGAGACTGACTCCAATAAACATTTGCTGTACTCCTACAAAGATATTTAAATTGTATTTGTCATAACCTGGTAAAAACAAATATATTTGATTCAACTGAAAAGTGAATTTTTTAGACAATTATATTGATAATATAAGGTTGGAATGTCAATCAGATGATTGATCTAAAACTAAATTTCAAATCTGGGTTAATCTAATGACCACCAGGGAGTATCTGATTAACCTGCCTAAATTACAAAGCCCAGCACAAATCATTACATTCTTAGGAATTACTTCTGCCAAGCCATTGGAGACTTTCCTCAAACAATCAAAAATGTTACTCTTTAAGTCCCAAAATCAAAGCAAGAGGCACAAAATTAATTGATTCATTTGGTTTCTGGAGAAATCACATGCCACATGGGGAAATTTTATTGCCCGATTCAATCACATAGTTACCAGGATAAAGAGGTGAATTGGAGTAGGGACTGTATTGGTGGAGTTAAACTGGGAAGCTAAAACATGGATACATGTTGTATTGCTGTTGTAAAATTTTTACTATTATTAATTTTAAGGTAAAATAGAAGAAAATAAGGAGTATTTTTATAACACTGTATTGCAAAAATATAAAAATGAAGTGAATATTTCACCACCCATCTTAAGAAATAAAACATCCCAGTACATGCCTCTTTCATTACATAACTTCTCCCCAAAAGTTTGCTTCTACTCTAAACTCTTTATGATTCTCTTGATTTTCTTTACTGCTGTATTGTTTTATCACACATGTGTGGATATATAAGTATTTAGCATGTTTTTGAAGCTTATATAATTAGTATTACTGTGTATCTATATCATTCAAAATTATTTTGGGAGATTCCTCTATATTGATGCATGAAATTGTGATTATGTTTTATTCTTTAACTTTATGTGTCTTATTTTACATTTTTAAAATGACATGAAATAGCAGCCCTCTAATTTAATATAATAGAATTTGTGAAATATTTTGTTATAGGTCTACACACAATAAACATATTATATATACATTCCTAAGGAGAGGTGAATTCTAACTTTTATATTAGGTAAATTATCAAAATCCCTGGATCAGCATCTGGACATATCCACAAATGACAATAATGAAAAAAAAAAAAATCCCATAGATGAATCTGATAGAATAACTATCAGTCATTTTTGAGAATACATTTTTCAGTACATTTTTCCTACTCTTACCACCCCATTCAATATTGTACTGAAAGTCCTAGCCAGAGCAATTAGGCAAGAAAAGAAATACAAGGCATCCAAATTGGAAAGGAAGGAGTAAAATTGTCTGTTTGCAGATGACATAATCTTATATATAGAAAATTCTAAAGACTCCACTAAAACTATTATTAATAGAATTAATAAATTCAGTAAAGTTAAAGATTACAAAATCAACATGCAAAAGTCAGTTGTGTTTCTATATACTAACAATCAACTATCTGAATAAGAAATAAAGATAATCCTAACAATAACATCAAAAAATGATATAATACTTAGGATTAAATTTAAACAAGGAGATCAAAGATCTGTACACTGAAAACTATAAAACATTGAGGAAAGAAATTGAAGATGACACAAACAAATGGAAAGATATTACACATTCATGGATTGGGAGAATTAATACTGTTAAAATGTCAATACTTCAGATCAATGCAATCCTTATCCAAATTCCAATGACAATTTTTCACAGGGTGGTCTGGAACCAAACCCATAAACATATGCCTGTATACTTTTTTTAAAATATATATATATATATATATATATATATATATATATATATATATATATTTTAATTACAGTTGACATGCTATATTATACTAGTTTCAGGTTTACAACATAGTAATTAGACATTTATATAACTTATGAAGTGGTCACCCTGATAAATCTGGTACCCATCAGAAACAACGAATTT
Source organism: Rhinolophus ferrumequinum (assembly GCF_004115265.2). Lineage (NCBI taxonomy): Eukaryota > Metazoa > Chordata > Mammalia > Chiroptera > Rhinolophidae > Rhinolophus > Rhinolophus ferrumequinum. The sequence continues at coordinate 25,668,584 of NC_046302.1, forward strand.
CTTGATGTTATATATACTTTAAGTATTATCCCTGACTTAGCAAAATACATCATTACAAATAGTTTGATAAATAACTAAATAATATTCCTGCTAAAAAAGGGAATAAATGATAAAAAAATTTACTTTCAATTTCTTATGCCTTTAATTATGTGGCTATTAATATAGCTGTGCTTTATTAATTCCATAAGATGTGCTGAATAAATTATACTTGTCTTTTTAAAATCATCTTCAATGCAATATTGATTTGAAATATTATTGATTATTTTGAAGTTTGTTCAAGGTCAGAACTCATTAAAAATATAAGTCTACCTAAAGCTAAGGATTTATAGAATTTTAAAATTGACAATAAGCTTTTCAAATTTCTGATTCTCATTATTCCTTGAGGACTAAAATCACAGATAAATAATAACTAAAAATCATTCCTTTAAATATCATTTTTATGTGTAGTAACATAATTATGTTTTCTACCGAAGCACATATACCCATATAAGAGGCTTTATATAATACTAGCTTATTAATTCTTTTTTAACAAGAGGAACAAATGTTTACTTTAATCACTGAAATTACACAATTTCATAAAGTTCATCATTGCTTTCCATTTCACTTCTAAAGCCCTCTCTATTTTTCTTTTAAGTATCTTCTGTACAATGGTACCTATAGAAACACAATACACACAGCAGTAGAAAAGATAATCTTAAAATTTGTATGAAACCAAAAAAGACTTAAAATAGCCAAAACAATCTTGAGAAAGAAAAACAAAGTTGGCGGCATCAAACTTCCTGATTTCACACTATATTAAAAAGCTATGGTAAACAATACAGTATGGCATTAGCCAAAAACAGATACATAGATTGATAGCATAGAATAGAGAACCCAGAAATAAACCCATTAATATATGGTCAGTTAATTTTTGAGAAAGGCATCAAAAATATTTAATGGGGAAAAGATAGTCTTTCTAATAAATGGTGTTGGAAAAACTGGATATCCACATAAAAAAGAATGAAACTTGACCATTATCTTACGCCACCCATGAAAATTAAGTCAAAGTGAATTAAAGACTTGAATGTAAAAACCTAAAACCATAAAACTCTTAGAAGTAAACATAGGAAAAAAGCTCGTTGACGTTCATCTTGAAAATGACTTTTTGTATTTGATGACAAAAGAACAAGGAAAAAAATTAAAAACCCACAAAAATTAATGAGATTACAATAAGGCAAAAAGCTTCTCCACAGGAAAAAAAAAAATCAACAAAATGAAAAGGCAACCTATGAAATTGGAGAAAGTATTAGCAAATCTGATTAGGAGTTAGTATGCAAATTATATGAGGAACTCTTATAATTCAATAGCAACAAAACAAAACAAAACAAAACAAAACAAAACAAAACACCTCATAGTAACAGCAAACAAATTGGTGGTTTCCAGGGATTTCAGTTGGGGGGTGGGGGAAACAGGTGAAGGTGGTCAAAGAGTACAAACTTCCTGTTATAAGATGAATAAGTTCTGGGGATCTAATGTAGGGCTTGGAGACTATAATTAGCAAAACGATGTTGTATACTTGAAAGTTGCTAAGAGAGTAGATCTTAAAGGTTCTCACCACACACACACACACACACACACACACACAAATGGTGACTATGTGAGGGTAATGATTGTCTTAATTAACCTTACTGTGGTAATCACTTCACAATATATACATATATCAAATCATCACTTTGTACACACCCTGACATGCACATTATACATAAACAAAGCTGGAAAAAAAGATCGTTATAAGCAAAATGAAGGAAACCAGGTATCAAAGAGTACATTCTGAATGATTCATTTAAATAATGTCAGTAGACTCAAAATAAATAAATACACAAATAAATAAATAGTCTTTGTTATTCGGCATTTAAAAAGGTAGAAAACTGCTCTATATTAGCAGAGGAGCAAGGGCCAAGTAGCATTATAACTACTCCAAAGAGCACCACACCTGAAAGCTGGAGGCCAGCATAAAATTCATGTGCCTTTAACTACCTTAAAAATAAATAGCATCAGTTACAAAGTAATATTCTGATTAAAACTAGAATATATTTTGTTCTGGTAGGAATACAATTTTTAAAATATTTTTCTGAAGGCAAAATAACCACATATAGTAAAAGTCATAAAAAGGTATATTGCTTTTAACTAACCAATTTATATCAATCAATATTTGATTAGCTAGGTCAATAAAATAAAAGGGCGCACAACAAATGCTATAGAATAAAAAATTATGAATTTGGTTAGCAGATTTTCTGTAGGTAGACTGTTTATTCGAGAACAATGAGACCAACATCTTGAGTAAAGATTTTGATCAGAGATAGTTCTGAAATGAAGCAGTAAAACTTAATCTTAAATAAAGCAGATCTTAAATCTTATTAGTCTTATTTGTAGAAATAGATTTATAGGAATAGACCAGTGTATCTGACCTTTATAGCAAAACATGTCATATTTAAAATAAAATACTGAAAAATTGTCTAGAAAATATATAGTGTAAGGAGTAATCTTTTGCAGGAAGTAACCTAATTTAAAAATAAAAATCAGTAATAAAATATTGCTATTCAAAAAACGTATCTAGGACAAGCAGTTTACAGATTTACTAATCTTTAAACGACAAAGGCTGTCCATCTTGTAAAAATAGTTTTTCCAGGCATAAAAACACAAGGAAAGCCATGCAAATTGTTTTATATGGCTCTTTTTATTTCCCAACAAAGTGGAAAAAGAGAGGTAAAAAAAAAAATACAGTTACAGAGCAATGTTATATTTGAGTGTGTAGGTGAAATATTGAATGCAATTTTAAAATTGAATGTACCTTTATCAAGTTAATATATTTCTATAAGATTTACTGAAGGATAGCAAGGGTATTCTAGCATTGGAAAATACTGTATAAGTTCTCTCAGCAGATTAATGATGAAAAATATTATCTCAAAAGCTACATCAAAATGTTTGACAGAATAAATAATTTATCTTCTAAATTCTCATTAAGGTACAAACACAAGGGAATTCCCTTAACCTGATGGTTATGTACCAAAACCTTACTTTAAGCATCATATAGAAGAATTACACTTCTAAAAATTTCAATAAGACTGAACAAAGATAAAGATGACCCCGAAATCCCAATTATTTTACATTGAACTAGAGACTCTGGCAGCTAGCCAATAAGATAGAAAAGCGAATATGAGTCAATAATACTTTAAAGGAAGACAAAATCATAGTTATTTGCAGCTCTGATTGTCTACAGGAAAACTAAGATAATCTATAAATTATTAGACTAACAAGAACACTCAGCAAATTTGTTGTATTTAAGATCGACAATCAGCAATACCTTAAAAAATATATAGTAGTAAAAATGACCCCATTCACAATATGAACATACACTAAATATTTACGGAGGAAATTGGTGGCAGATATGTGCAAGTTCTTTACGTAATAAAAGATTACAAAGTGTTGAAAAACATCTGAATAACTCAAACTATAAAATAAGTTCATGAATGAAAGACTTTGTGTCATAAATAAGTCAATTAGTTCCCAAATTTATTTAGCAGTGCTATATAATTAAAATCTCAAAAAAAGTTATTGTAGTTCTTGGACAAACTGATCCTAAATTTTATGAGAATGAGGCAAAAATTCCCAAGATATCCTGGGCAAAAATAAAAAAGAACAATGGAAGTTTCCTTTTTACTAGATATCACAACTTATTATAAGTGTGACTCAGAATCAGAATAGATAATATACAAATGGAACAGAATAGAGAACCTCAAAATAGACCCAGTCAATAAAACGTCTTGGCAGAGGGACATTACAAGTTAGAGCAATAAAGTAGTACTATTAAATAAATGATGTTAGAATAATAGACTTTTTATAAAGGAAGAAAAAATTTGGTCTTTATCTTACATTATATAAAATATTTCCAGATGCAGGAAATAACTCAATAGGGAAAATGAAATTTTAAAATATTACAAGGAAGTATAGAATATGTCCTGTATATGATAGTGAAGATTTATGAAACATTTATTAAACCTAATATGTAAGCAAATCTTATAAAATAAAGGTTGATGAATTTGATTACATCAAAACCATAAAATTCTGCATGACTAACATCACCAAAAAGAAAGTTAAAAGATAAGCTAGGGCTGACTACCCAGCAATACATGCCAATTTGTAACAAATAAAATTATCATTATCATTTGTAAATTCAATAAGAAAGAACACATACATCCCAGTAGGAAAAACAAATTTGTAAGAATTATTGTTAAGCGATTCACTGAAGAGGAACCCAAGAATCCAGTAAAATATTAGAATATGCCAAAAATTTTTAACAATTTGAGAAGTGCCAGTTCACAAAGAAAATAATATTTCTCACATATATTGACCAAAGTTTTAAAAAAATTAATAATGTCACATATTGGATAGGGTCCTGGGGAAACTGTCATGTGTACTTATGGGAATATGAACTATTACAATAATTTGAGAAAAAAATTGGCAATAACCAATTATAATTATATTCTTTCAAACCAGCCACTGTACTTGACATATAAGCTATTAAAAAAATTGGTGTGCAAGTCTACAAAAATATACATACAAAAATTTCAATTTTAGCTCCTTTTGTAATAAGAAATAATTGGAAAAATTTTACGTCCATCAACAAACTAACAGATAAATAAAATGTGGTATGTACTCTATGGTGAAATACTATATATACTCTTAGAGGAAAATAAATTAATTATACTAGTATATACTGATATAATGGCAAAAACAATGCTGAAAAAAGGAAATTGCAATATTTAAATAAAACTCACGTAAACTAATATTACATGTTGCTCTCTCACACATACATATACACACAAACACAGTGTAGAGACATACTGGAAATGGTTGTTTATAGTAGAGCCAGGGCATAGAATTTGGGATAAGGGATACAGGTGACTTTAACTTTATCTCCAGCGTTTTATTTCATTAAAGTTGATTTAGAACAAATATGATAAAATGTAGCAAATACAAAGAAGCAAAAAGAAGGACTAAATATTAGTCATCATTCCACCACTAAGAACACTAGGCACCACCAAGAGAGTTGAAGTTTCATGAACATCGGATCAGAGTTTTGTTGTTATTGCTGTTGTTTTTATTTTTTTAATCAGAAAGGAAAATAGTCTTAAAAGTTTTGAGATTATAATGTGAATGAGTTTATAAATGAAGCAAGAGCTCACAGTGCAAAATATTTAAAGTATGCTTTATTGTGATTCTCATCTCTTTTGCCATCAAAACCACCTGATAACTTATCTTTTCATGTCCATCTTGTTTATGGGCCAACAAAGTTTTACAGATTAGAGCATGACTGGTACTGGTAGGCTGTGTGATACCATTTCATTTTTTTTTCTTTCTCTATTACTGACCCAAAATACCAATATTTCTCACAACATAACTTAGAAGGTTCTGCCCCAGACGTTTTTAGAACTTATTATTTAAGAATTAGAAGAGAAATAGATTATTTAGCTTCTTTATTCAGAGTATTTGTTTAATTCAAATTTCACTATTTTAATGATGAGTTGGTATCTTTCATGTTTAACAATGTTTCTGACACACCTATGTATTGGCTATTTCAGCCATATGAATGACATCTAATTGCAACTTGCTGGCAGCAAATAAATTGTATGATTGATGTTTTTTCACAAAAGAATAAACCACTTTAAACTTTTAAATCTACACATCCATAGTTATGAAAAAGCAGCAGGCATTATATGGCTCCAAGCAGAGTTTATTAAAAATGAGTGAGGAAAGTTTGTGCTATTTTCACATAGAAATGTTCTTTACTATTGCATCTTATAAAAAGGATAGATCAGTGTGCTCTGATGGCACAAATGGTTTTAATCTGCCACATTTAAAAACAAACAAACAAACAAACCTTTGTTAAGACTGAGTTAATGTCAGTGTACTATACCATGTTTCTCGTGCTTTAGGTATTTTCCAGATACAAATCAAAAGTAATGAATTTGATGGTGAAGAAAATACTTTTATAAATGATCCTAATGTTTCTTCGAAACTAGAAAATCATCTGAAAATGGAGGCGCTTCAGCTGCTTGACATCCTCTTGACACATTTTTTGTTGTCTTTGTTGCTGTTCTCTGACACACACACACACCATATTCTTGCTTCTTGGAAGCCATCTTAATGATTTTTCTACTTTGGGACATTTTATCTACAGGGAACTTTCAGTGAGTATTCCTAACTTCATAACTGGAAAATAGTTACTTATTCAATCAGTTAATTTAAGATTAGATGCCATGTTACCGGATATCCCAATGTCTATGGAGCTATAAGTAAAAACATAGAATAAATATAAACATGAACATAAGCAGGTAAAAATAAAGCACATTACCATTTTCACATTACTGCCTTTAGGCTCTGCATTATAGTTTTAGGAAATAAGATCTGTAGAGAGGTTCACAGAACCTGGTTATACTAGTATTTATCAAGGGAACTTATTAGAAACATACTTATTTATAAAAAATACAAAATAATCTTGTATGCAGAGATGATCATTTCACAAATATTTGAGAATCTATGATATTGTCACATTTGTTGTGTTTTACTATATTAATAAAATATGTGATTTCTGGCCCTGAGGACTAAATGAATTTTTGGGGAAAAAGTGTTTTCTACTACAGAGACAATGGGGAGGAATTAAATATAACTTTAAAGTAAAAATTAAGTGGCAAAATGTAAGTTAATACAATATGAATTTAGCGAGGGTCAAAATTGTTGGAGAAGAATCATGGAGAACTGCATCTTACACTTGTTTTCATAGTAAAAGTAAAGTTGAGATTACCCAAGAGTAGGTGTTCAGAATTCTTGGCTAATCTCAACCTTACAATATGTGGAAATGGTATGGGAACATATTCACTACCCCCAAATAAATCCTGAATTAGAACCGTATTGGGAAAATTGAAATACAAGTTAAAGAGGTTGCCAAAAAAAAAAAAAAAAAAAAAGATAAAACAAAATAAACACTGAAAAAGGAAATGAAAGAAGTTACAGAGGGGTTAAATTGGACAGTTACAAGAAAGTTGTGTGTGTGTGTGTGAGTGTGTTGGGGGATGATTATGAAGAATTTTAAAAGCTTGTTCCTATGGTTTAAGTTAGATTCTGTGTGAAGAGGGAGGAGTGATAGGAGGATGGGAGGGGGAGAAACTGAGGCAGCAGTATTTAAACATATTAAATGTGTTATTGTAACACAATACAGAGAAGAGTGTCTTTGGCAATTGGCAGGCTAAACACTTTCAATAAAGAAACAAATTATTACTGACCAGGCCAATGAAAACACAGGTATTAGCTTAAGAAGTCATATAGTTACAACCTCTGACTAGGTTCTTTAAGGAAAGTCGAACAAATTTAGTTCTATTTATGGGGATGTATTTCTTGGCAGATTAGTATGGCAGTATCTGAAAGATGGATTCAAGGGGAAAGTAACTTCATTTAATGTAAATCATATGCAGTAATCCAGATGTCAGGCATTCGTAAACGTAGCAGGACAACATCAAAGTTCAGATAAACTCAGGCAAATCTTATTTCTTATGTAATCCCGTTTATCAGCCCACTCTCCCTGCAAGTATTCAAGAAACCTTTTTGGAAATAATCTGTTGGAACTATAAACTGGTAATTAGTTAAGATCATTGATAAATCCAGTGTTTCTCTATTTTGCTTAGTGTTTTCTTTTCCTGTTTTTTTTTGATTATTATTAAATTTATTGGGGTGACATTAGTCAGTAAAATCGCATCGGTTTCAAGTGTAAAATTCTGTAATACATCATCTATGTATTGCATTGTGTGTTCACCACCCAGAGTCAGTTCTCCTTCCACTACCATATATTTAACCCCTTTTCCCCTCTGGTAACAACTAAACTGTTGTCTGTGTCTGTGAGTTTTTGTTTATTTGTTTGTTTGTCTTGTTCATTTTTTTCTTTCAGTTTATATCCTACGTATGAGTAAAGTCATATGTTTCTCGACTTTTACCTTCCTTTTTTACTCCTCACACTGATTATTCAAGGTCTGTGTTGTTTTGGGGTCATTCAGTCCTGCAGGCAACAATTTAGCTCAATTATTTTTCTTTCTGTTGAAATTACCTCTTTTTCAGTAATGATGCTTTTCTGAGATGTGAAACACCCAGATGCTGCAGTGATGAATCATTTAAGTACCTGAATAAACAAACTTATCCGAAGGCTATCAATTTTTCGTTTGAAGCTCCCTGAAACATTTCTAAATGTATCACCCTTTGTTAACAACTTCATCAGGTTTCTAATTAATTCTGTTCCCTTCTAGGCTAAGAAATATGTTAACCAAGAATTTCTGTGGTTAAAGAAATATAGAGAATTTTTTCTGCAACTTTCTTCCTTTTCTAGAGGCCAGGGAGAAAAGCCTGAGGGAAACGACATGTCCTCTGGGCTTCTTGTGTTTGGTACTGCATTCTCAATTACTTGCAGAAGTTACTTTTTAGCACCAAACTCAATGCCTGGCATATAATCAGCCTTCAAACAATATTGTTTTTTAGCCTGTTTCTTTGGTTTGTGAATATGTTTGAATAGTAAATGTCCTTTCTAGAGATTAGCCTCCCTTCTCCTTCATGCCTTGGGTCCTTGTCTTAACCATGTTTCCAGCTTTTGTAAACTTCATACTTTAGCATGTACCATGCATTTGTATGCCAAACACTCCTTGTTCTGGACAACCTCATAATATGCCTGAATCACCTTGCCTTTGCTTCCGACCTCTTTCCTTACCCTCCCCCTTTGGGAGGAGTCCTCCTCCTGGGAAGATGCTTTTCTCATACAAACCAATCAATCAGTCTACACTCCCAACCACCTCTCTAATCAGATTCTCACACTCTGGGCCATTATACACCTGCCTTAGACCCCAGGACAACCCCTATGTCTAGAGACCACTGAAGTTGTTCAAACCAGTTAATCCTAAACCTGTGAAGCCACAGTCAAGTCTCTTGCTGACATTTACCCCTGACCCTCTATCTTGTGACAGATCCATCTGACCTCCCATGGAAGGAGTGTCCCCTCGGCGTGGGAACTGTGAATAAGAAGCTATTGTTTCTGTAGCGATCATCGCCTGATCTATTGGCCTTGCTATATCTCAAAATTTTCATTAATATACTATAATTTAAGACTGTCCCCACTTTTACTATTTTTTTAAATTTACTCCTTTACGTTATCTCAGTTTCATTTATGCCCTCCCATAATAATGTATGTTACTGTTTACACCTTGGTTCTTGACCAAATTTCCTAATTTCTCCTGGGTTCATGGATTTGATTTATTGGTGAGTTGGCCCACCCATTCCTGATCTTCTCACCATTAAACCTGTTATCCAGCTGCCTACTGAATATAACTTTGGATGCTCTATAGACAACTCCCAGTCAATATATCCTTAGGCAAACTAAAGATCTCACTTGAACCTCTTCTCTGCCAATAATTCCTATCTCAGATCATAGTACTTCCACGTGAGCCAGAATAGTGAGAGCTGTAAGAATATGACCATCCCACCAATTCACCATTATTCTAGTTTAAGCTCTATTATATTTTGTTTAGATTATGACAATGGACTTCCAGCTATGTAGTTGTTTTGCCCTTATCATCACAATATTTCCTAATTGTTGAAATTTGAATACAAACATGACCATTAAGATAAAGCCCAAAGTCTATAACTTGACATTTAAGACCCTTAATGGTCTGATTATGATCCACCTCTCAGCTTCATCTGCTATAATTCCCTGTCTTTATTTTCCTTCATTAGCAATACTGATTTTTTTATGATTTCTTACCAAGGAGACAGAGTTTGTATTTCATGCCTTTGTGATTTTCTCCAATTTGTCTACCACTTTCTCTTAATTATCCCCTTGGCTATATACTACTCATTCTTTAAGACCCAATTCAGGTATCAGATCTTCTAGAAAGACCTTCCTTGAACTTCCATGATCTAGTGTTGTTCTTTTATGCTTTTATAATAACTCATGCCTTTGAAATGCTCTGTGCAATTTACACATTGCCTTGAATATATTTCCTAAAGATTCTCACCTGTATTACACATATATTACTGAAGAATACATCTTAACATTGCATTATACTGCCTGTCACAAGGCTTGGAATCGTGTAATTGTATAGTCAATATTATTTCAAGTGAACTATAATCAGCTAGCTGAATATGCCTGGCAAAGAGCCAGTAGACTCTGTTCCTTGATTCTCTGGTCCCCTGGTACAAAACAGATTAATCAGATGAGAAGATTTAGTAGAAAATCTCCAATAAAGAACTCATTCTGGTGGCCTATCAGATTCACAAAAGCAGAAGCTAACCCAATGAGCATTCACAACTGGAGTGCCAACAGTTGGTAAATGTAAAGATTGATAAAAAATATTCGCAACAGTAAATAGATTTCCACATTCCTTTTACATTTATGCTCATTGTGAGTTTCACTCACTTCTGTGCCTTTTGAAAAACAACTCTTTGTTCGTGACTCTTCACTTTCTGCTCATAGCATTTGTTTGTCTTTCTTCATGATTGGCTTATGGACTAATGACTACTTCTGGTAAATGGTCACTGCATTTGAAATGAACCTTAAATCTCACATTTATCTCTTCTAATTTGTCTCTTTCTAGCTATTAGAACCCGACAATTTATTTCCTGACCCAGGAACCAGCAAGACCTGAGTCTTCCTGCAGATTCATAGACATCAATAGCAGGCAATTGTGGTCTCACACATCAACTTATTAAAACAATACACATAAAATCCCAACATTATAGCACTGGATAGATAATAAACCGAAATCAGCTCCCCATCCTTGTGTTGATTCCATTTTGCTGTAGGCCTATGCCTTATCAAATAATTGAAACAGCCCTGTGAATTATTTAAAGAAAAATTCTTTCTCACCTTCATCCACAAGGCAATATAGCTCTAGTGATGTTTTTGGAAAGAGAGACAAAGGAGGTTGAGTAATGTTAGTTTCTAATACTATCTAGCAAAAACAAACAAACAAACAAACAAAAAAAAAAAACACCATACCACTATTCCCAGCTTCTGCTGAGTGGCCAAAAGCAAACAGGTAACCCCTTCTCCCTCTGTTCTTACATGTGTTGCACAGTTTTTTTGTAAAACATTTGTATATAAATTATTGTTGATCATTTGATTATACATTTCTTTTCTAAAAGTTTTAATTGTGGTAAAATACACATAACATAAAATTTATCATCTTAACATTATTTAAGTATGCGATTCAGTGGCATTAGATATATGCACATTATTTTGATACCATCGCTGCCATCCATCTTTTCATCTTGCAAAGCTCTACATTTTAAATAATAACTCCCCATTTTCTAGCAACCACTAGTGTATTTTCTGTCTTTATAAATTTGATTATTGCAGGTACCTCTTAGAAATTGAACCACATAGTATTTGTCTTTTTGTGACTGGCTTATTTCACTTAGCTTAATGTCCTCAAAACTCAACCATGTTGTAGCATGTGTCAGAATTTCCTTCTTTTCTAAGGCTGAATAATATTCTACTGTAGGTATATACCACATTTACCTTATCAATTCAACTGTTGATGGACACTTGGGTTGTTTCCATCTATTGGTTATTGAAAATAATGCTGTTATTAACATTTATTATGTATATATTCACTATATATTTCTTACTGATATAAAGATTTTTACATATCTTTAGTAAAAATCACCTCATCGAAAATGAAAATGATGAAAAGTATTTTTTGCTTATTCATTTTGACACTTATACAACTTAAGAAATACCAGATTTAATGGAAATGAGTTAGAAATGGAGCATTTGGACAGATGGAAAAACAAAGACAAAATCTTTGAAGTGTGTTAAGGATCACCAAAAAATCCAGTATAAATGAGCAACATGAACAGGGGAGACAGATAAAAAGTGGGTCGAAAAGATGGCCATATAAAGGAGTCAGGCCTTATTTTGGATTTTGTTTAAGTGTGGTAGTAAGCCAGTTGAGGGTTTTGAGCAGAGCAGTGACACAGCTTGGTGGATATATTTTTAAAACATCACTCTGACTGCTCAGAGGAGAATAGATTAGAAAAGGGTTAGAGGGGCAGGAGTGATGAAGAAGGACAAGTCATGGTAGTAAAAAACGATGTTAGTTTAACTACACTGACAGTGGTGTAGTTGTTGAGGACTCTAAGATTTAGAATGTAGCATTTTGAAAATGTGGCTGACGGATCTTCCTGATGTATTAAAATTAGGGTATGAGATAAAAAGAATCGAGGATGACGCCGAAGTTTTCTCCAAACTTTAGTCTTGAGCATCTGAGGGAATGATATCACCTTTACAGAGATAGGAGAGAGCATGGGACATGTGGATTTGGGCAGGTGAATCCAGAGTTTTATAATGGACGTGTTAAGTTTGAGATGTATGTTATAGTTCCATGTGGAGATGTCAGGTAGGCAACTGGATAAGTGAGTGTGGGTCCAGAGGTGAAGCTTAGGCTGGAGTAATAAATCGGGGAGTGAAGAGCATAATCATCCTTTGTTAAAAGACAAACTGAGTGTGCTGAAAGAAATGAATAAAAATACAAAATAAAGTCAACCTGAGTCCTGGCCTTGGGTCATTCAAAAATGTAGAAATGGCAAAAAAGTGGATTTTAGAAAAGAGAATGAGAGATAGCCAGTGAGATTGATGTTAAAAAAAAAAAAGAAGTATGAAGGGCTTAGTATCAGTGAGGAGAAGTTTCCATGACAGAGAGTAATCCAGTGGACCACAAATGATACTGAATTTTAGAAGAGAATTTAGAAACATGAAAATTACTGAATCCCTTGGGGAGAATAAATTTTGGCTGAGTAAGACTAAGGAAGATGAATTATAATTAAGGTGGTTTCAAGAAAATGGACTTGAAGTAGAGAAGAAGGGGCTTTGCTAGAAAGGGGCATAGTAGCTGGAGGGCTTATTATAGTCACAGTTTTTGTTGTTTGTTTTGTTTTGTTTCATAAGATAGATTGCAGGACATTTACTAATATATCCAGATGTCATTTGATCCAATAGAGAGGAAAACACTGATGATACAAGGAAAAAAGATTATAATTGTGGGAACAAAGTCTAATAATGAGAGAGAAGGGATAGAATACATCATAAAAATTGAGAGGATAACCTTAAGTAGAACAGGAATATTTTACCCATTGTAATAGGGAAAGCAGTATATTATATATATATATATAATATTAATATATATATATATATACACAAATAGAGATACATTGGTAGATTTATTTTTAGTGAGAACATATATAAATTCTCTTCTTGCTTCTATTGCTCCATAAAATAAGAAGCAATACATCAGCTGAAATTGAACAAATAAAGGTTATGGAGATTTAAAAAGTGGACTACTAAAGGAACTATATAGAGTGGCCAGATAATATAGATATATATATATATATATATATATATATATACACACACACACATATATACATATATACACTATACACACACCCATATATACATATATATATATGTATATATTAATATATATATATATATATACATGTATAATATATATGGGAGAAATACACACACAACACATACGTACATTTAATATTATAATTCAATTTTCCAACAAGGATTAATTTTAAAAATTGAATGTAAAATTTATGAGGGTAATTTTTAAAAATGAGTGAGTTTGAAACCTCTTTTTAAATAAAAAGCATAGACATTTTGAAAGTATGCCATGACTGTTTTTTACTGTAGATCTACAATTTTCTCCTCTTACTAAACTAAACTCACCAACTAGGTTCCCTGACACTCCCTCTAAGGGAGTTAATTTGCAAACAAATAGTCTTCTGGCACAGTGTTTTCTTTGAAATGATTGGTGCACATGGCCAACTGTTTCTCATTTTCACCCTAGAGTTCCTTAAAACCCTGGGTAGATACCATCTGGTCATGGTGATTAATCTACATTTACTTTGTCAATTTTGTGAAAATATCCTGAGTATTGACCACAATTTGATCTTGTATATCCAACCTGCTCATTTCCTGGAACAATCTGGATTGGGAATATCCCTAATATCTTCCTAATTAAGTCTAAGGGAAAGTTTTCATTCAATCTATCAAACCTCACATTTTTAATCCTTGAGTATGTTATTTGCCCCAAAGTAACCCAAAGATCCCAGTGATGCTACCCCAGTTGGATTTCTGGATTAGATATTATACATTGAAACACTTTTTATTGGTTTTTGATTTTCTCATGAGATACCTTTACCCAATTTGCTTGTAGTTTACATCAGTGAACTCTTTTCATTCTGTCCATCTTTGCACTTCTTGAACATATTTGCCAAGCAGTCTGTTTTATGCAAAAATCTTGTATTTGATAATTAGCATATATTTTTGGTGTTCATCATAAGGTGTATATTAATATTCTCCAGGCATTTTATACATTTTGATTCTGAAAAATGATCTTTATTTTTTTTTCTTGACAGGGGAACATCTTTTTCTTTTTTCCCCACTCAGGTGTTGAGTTGCTTATTGGTAATAACTATTACTTAAGAAATTAGGAGCTATTACTATTGATAGGATTTTTTTTATGTCTGAAATTCCTGACATTGTCAATTGTTTGCATAGATGCACACTTTGTCAAGAAAATATGAAAGCAACAATTTGGACTTCTTTATTATTATGAGGAGGACTAAAATGTTTTCTATATAGAGAGGGTCCTGTATCTTTCTGAAATTCCACTGATGAATGAAAGTCCGGAACTACTAAATTCAAGGTGACGAAATATTTCTATTAATTTGCATCATGGAGGACTATTATCAATAAATTACACTTAGGTTTTTCCTCTGAGAAATTCAAAGAGATTCATTATTTAAATCCCACAGCCAGAGCTGTGAGCTGGGGATGAGTAGCGAGAGAAGTTGCTCTTGTCAGTATGACCTTTCTGTGACTGCTGTTTTCTGCTGCTGTCCTTATTCTGCTTACAGATAGACATGCCAGTATTTTCTACATGACATCACCAAATACATCAGCACAGCAATAACCCACTAAGCTCTTTACCTGTGCAAAATCCAAAAGGTCATTTTACTTTTAGCCATAGCCAGCCAAACATTTATAATATTGCAAAAATAAAACTTCAGTAATTGCGGAATTTCAATTCAGTTTCATCTGCTTAGAAATCATTGCTTGCTGTGAGCCCACAACGAAATCTAATAAGTAAATGGAATTGGGAGACATTAATGAACACAAAGGAAGTGTTGGCTGTAGAGGAAATAGTGAAAATTATGCTTTGCCACAGTATTCATTTCAGCCAGGTAAATAACTGCTTATCATACTCTCCCTAAGGGATCAATTAAAATGAGTCTCTGGTGATGAAATGTATTTTCAGCAATGGAGACAGACTCATTTTACAGTTGCTCCTATTTTGTTTGCATATACTCACCACAAATTAGCATAATCGTATTTTTTAATATTATATATATTAAGTAAAATACATAAAACCAAAGGCAGAAAAATGAATGTACAAATTACATGCACAGACACCAACACTCATGTATATTTTATAACTTTGTAAGTAGAACTACAGGTGAATTTTCACGTTGGATCTGTGGCTGACATTATGTGCAGCTTTATGAAAATTATTTTAATGTATAAATTTTAGAATTTTTGGAACAAGTTAAGATAATTTCCCTGAAATCAAGACTACTGATTCAGTTATTGAATTACATTGTATATTGAGGAATATGCTGAAATGGACCAAAATTGATATGCGTTTCCTTAGTATACAGTTAGTGGCACTTGGCCATTTAAGAGAACAGTCTGGACCATCTTTCTGCAGACTTGATAACAGACTCCACCCCATGGCACCATTTCTATTCATCCTAGTCTTCTGCTTTTATACTTTGAAGTTCATATTCTCATTTCTGTTCAATCACTATTTAGTATGAACTATTGTAACCCAGTAGGTTTAGTTCCTGATTAAAATTTGCACTCTCACCTCCCTTCTGCCATCCTGCTGCTCTCAGTGACTTCTTCATTCATAGAAAATTTATTACAACCCACTAAATAACTGTCCACATTTGACTTTGTTGCCAAAAGGCACCACTGTACTATCTAATTTTCAGGGATTATTTATTTTGTTTGTCATCTGCCCTACTTTCCACACCTAGGAAATATGTTTCACACTCCCTCTGGATCATTGTACTTGTCATTATTACATCCTTTTCTTAGACTGTGACCTTTTGGCCACATAACATTTTCCTCTTTACGCTTTATGTTCTATAAATAGTTGCTTTAATACACTGTAAATAGTACATGAGACTCGTTTATTCCTCTAACCTTTTCTAGATAGAAAATTTCTCTTCTGTCTGAGATTGTGTGTTAGTCATTTTTATGTGTGCCTTAACAACCAGTGTGGTGCTTTGATTTTGATACATTTTAAATAAACTTGTGAAGTTCAACTGCATAAGGAAATATTGAGAATTATAGAGGGAACATCTATTTCCAATGATAAATACATGTGTTTATCACTTATCTCTCTCAATAGAACATGGAAGTGGTAGAGACAATACTTTTTTTTTTATTTAAATTTATTGGGGTGACAATTGTTATTAAAATTACATAGATTTCAGGTGTGAATTCTATATCACATCACCTATAAATTACATTGTGTGTTCACCACCCAGAGTCAGTTCTCCTTCCATCACCGTATATTTGATCCCCCTTACCCTCTCCCATCTCCACCCCCAACCCCTTTACCCTTTGGTAACCGCTAAATTACGTTCCCCAGATTAATTTTCAAACCCCGTGGCCATCCTGTGGTCACCGACTGCCCTTCAATCCCTTCACCCGCCCCCCGCCCCCGCCCCCCGCCCATCTAGCAAACCTCAGTATAGAGACAATACTTTTAAAGATTAATAAGACAGCCCTGGAAAATAAAAAAGAGTTCCTTCAACTGATAAGAAATCTGAGGAATTTCTATTTTTAAAAAGTGGTTTTATATTTTCCCCCCTTTTTCCACCTCCCCCCCACTGCATTTCAAGCCGTTGTTTCTCAGTCTAGTTGTGTAGGACACAGTTCCCTGGCTCATGCTTGTATTATGAGCTTTGTGCTCCCCCTGGCTGAGCCAGTCGATTGCCAGTCATCAGTTGGCAGCTCACGCAGCTCTCGATGCCAACCGCTCACTCTGGCCACTGTCCGCTCACAAGTAGCCCACGGAAGTAGCACAGGGTAGCCCACGGAAGCCCAGCTCCAGGGAGAGCTGTTGTTCACAATCTTAGCTGGAGAGGGTGCAGCTCACTGGCCCATGTGTCAATCAAACCGGCGACCTCCGCCATTAGGAGCACTGCGCTCCAATCGCCTGAGCCACCAGGCTCGCCAAAAAGGTGGTTTTAAAATGATGCTGGAAACAGATCAAAGAAACCACAACCCCAAAACTGTTGTAGAGGAGAACTCCTACATATATACAGGTCTTTCCTCCTTACCGAACTCTAGAGACATTCTAATCTCAGAGTCACCAGGTACAAACAGTAGTAATAAGTGATCCATGAGGTGATCAGAAATCGAAAGAGCAAATATATACCATATATATAATGTATATATTATATATAATATATATGTAATATATATGTAATGACTATAGTTACAATACATGTGTAATTTAATGTATAGAAGAAAAGTGAAAAAAAAATTATTTTTTTAAATTGAGTTAAGACAACCATAAGGCTTCATCCTGGATTTGAATTGAAGGAAAAGAACAAGAACTTTCTGTCTTTATTGTATAGCTTTTATTTTCCCTGCTTTTTGTTGTTTGTTTGTATGTTTTTTACAATGAGTATGTATTTGGCAGACATAGTTTCCTAATACTTTTTCTGACTTCTTCCTTGCTAAAAAAAATCCAGTGATCAACCACGTGGGTATTAACAAATAAAATCTCTTATTCCCCAATTCCTCTCTAGAAGCTAACAGTTGACCATATGGTTCAGTCCTGGTCAGTGGAGTTTGCTGACTAATTTTGATAAAGGGAACAGATGTTCCAGCACAACCCTGCTTGCCCTTCATTCTGCCTTGAAATTGGACACGATATTCGGACTTATAGCAACCATTTGCCTACACGAGGAAGCAAACATGAGTACAAAAGAATACAACTGCTAGTGAAGGGGAAATTCAGAAAAAACTGGGGTTGCTGATGACATTGCTGTGTAGTTGGTTATATGGCTGGTTGTGCAACCCTTACCCTAAGACTACTGCTTAGGTCAGAAAATTCAATCCCCATTTGTTTAAATGAATGTTTTTCTGGTTATCTGTTGGACTATATAAGATAAACATAAACTTTACAGATGCCTACAGAGATGCACACACATATTTATGAATATTAAATAATATGGAAAACTAAACATAACACTGCGTTTCCCCAAAAATAAGACCTAGCCAGACAATCAGCTCTAATGGGTCTTCTGGAGCAAAAATTAATATCAGACCTGGTATTATTATATATATATATTATATTATATTATATTATATTATATAGAACCAGTCTTATAGTAAAATAAGACCGGGTCTTACATTAATTTTTGCTCCAGAAGACCCATTAGAGCTGATTGTCTGGCTAGGTCTTATTTTTGGGGAAACATGGTGTTTATGAACCAAGATGGGTTGATAGTTTTCATGTTAATTTATATGAACTTTTTATTATTCAGAATCTCAAATTTGACATTAAGAACAAGATTTTGTCAGATTCCTGTCAAGGCTATTCAACTGAAGTCATTTTATAGCACTCCCATTGAGACACTAAAATATTCCCAAATTTAAAAGAATGTCAGTTTTTATCCAGTTAGCCCTAGAAGATTTTGTGATATTGAAATCCTGGACCTTCCAAACTGACAGCACTGCCTCTGGAAATTGTTATACTACAAATTATTATAATGTATTGTTATAATGCAAAACATATCATGTTTTGTGACTTATGGTCTACTCTTCTGTTTTCGATAAATTCAGGCACTATCAAAAAAGCTGTCGATTCTCTTAGATGTGTAATTTTATAAGGGGCTAATTTTTTCACACTGCTTAATGAGATTTGCTAGCAAATAAAGAGCCTGAAACATAAGCGGATGATGTTCATTAGATCCAAGGGAACTGTTATCTTTAGAACTGTCAGAGTTAAATTTTAAAGGGATAAAACTGATTTTTCCCCCAAATTAATTATTTTTGCCTACTGTTCAACACATGTGTTAGGGCTAAGGAGAGAATTTGTGTTAACATCTACAACTGTCTGACAATTCATTAAATAGCATCATGTTTATGCTTTCTTGGGAAACTAAAATCTTGCTTGTTTTATCCAGGTCACTTGAGTTTATGATTGACAATGTTTAATATTAGGAAAGCATAGTATATCCCTAACTTCCTATCTTCTTTGTGTCTATAACATATATTAGACTCATAAGTATTTTTTTTACAGTATCATGTATTTTATGTACATACTTTGTCTCTCCAAATTGATCATGAGCCCCTAAAAGAGAAATTGTATGTGAATTTTATTTTTAACTAAAACATTCAATTGTTCTGCTCTACCCAGAGAAAGATTTCAGTACAAATCTGTAATTGATTCTGATAATTATGGTCATGTTAATTACGGTCATAGTTTGGGTATGAATACTACGTCTGCATTTTAAAAGTATTTATGAATTACACACACCATTTACTTTTTGGTTGAGAGTTTGCTTCAATCAATATGTATTCTATGTCATCACAGAATGGGAAATATCAGGTGGAAATTGGCTCATGCCTAGGTGATAAATTAATACTTGCACTGCCTTATATAAGCATGCCAAAATGAAAAGTAGCTAAGTGGGTAGAGCCTTGATGTTTAAGTTTTAGCAGTTATCACAAGAGAGTCTCTGAGTGGTGGAAAGACATCATCAAGGCAAAGAAAACAACTCCTTGAATGCAAATAAAGGCTACAATACCTTTTTGTTCTAAGACCAGGATGTGTACAGCATATAGTCAGATATTCAAGTATTTTGGCCTTAAAACATAAGGACTATGTAACAGGCTATGAGAAAGATCTTGGGAGGTCCTTTGAGAAGTTGAACCTGGACTCTTCTCAAAGGGCCTTTACCACCCCATAGCCCCATTCAATTGTTCCTAAAGGTATATGGCAATTCTGATATGTGCCAGTGGGCTAACGTGTAGTCAAAGGTGAACCATAAACAACACTAGTGACTATAATTTGTGGGTATAAGAGTATCTTATGCTTAGAACATTCATTCCCATCATTCCTATCATCTATGTAAACAAGACTTTCTAGTGCCAGATGGGTTTATTATGAGACAAATTTCAAGTGTCCCTGGCATATAAACTAGCAAGTTTAAATTTCAGTCTAAAGTTTCAGTGTTGAATTCCTGTTTGCATCTCCTGGTTCCTCGTGTATTTACTATGTGATCTTGGACAGTGTTGGTGAGGATGTGGTAAAAAAGGGAATCCTCATGCACTTTTGGGGGGGGGTTGTAAATTTGTACAGCCACTGTGGGAAGCAGTATTGAGGTTCCTCAAAAACTTAAAAATAGAGCTTCCGTACAATCCAGTAATTACATTTTTGTGTATTTATTCGAAGAAAAAAACACACTAACTTGAAAAGATATATGCATCCCTATGTTCATTGCAGCATTATTTACAAGAGCCAAGATATGGAAGCAACTTAGGTGTCCATCAGTAGATGAATGGATAAAGAAGATGTAGTACATATATACAATGGAATATTATTCAACAATAAAAAATAAAATAAAATCTTGCCAGTTGCAACAACATAGGTGGAACTAGAGGATATTATGCTAAGTGAAATAAGTCAGAAAGAGAAACACAAATACCATATGATTGCATTTAAATGTGAAATCTTAAAAAAAAAAAAATGAATAAACCAAACCAAACAAAGCAGAGACAGAACCAGAGAATAAGCCAATGGTAGCAAAAGGGAGTGAAGTGGGTGAATGGCAATTAAAAAAAAAAGATTGAGGAAGGAATGAATAAGCACACACACTTATTAATCTCTTTATTAATCATTGTGAAGGTAGATCAGATAGGGCAAAGAGCTACTATTTTGAATTAGACTGAAAAGAGATTCTGCTCATACTTAGCATGAAGGAGGAATTGAGAGAAGGCATATTAGGCAAAAGATGATAAATCTGGGCAGTCTAAATCATCTTTAAATAATAGTTTCTATTCTGTTATTTGAAGGGCTACATTCTATTTCCTGTGAGTTAGTAAACTACAGTGTACAGGCTAAACCTGGCCTACCACTTATTTCTATAATAAAATTTTGTTGGAACACAGTCTTGTCCTTCATTTATGTCCTATCTATGGCTACATTCATGTTAAAATAAGCAGAATTGAGTTGTTGCAAGAGACCATATGATCTACGAAGACTAAATTTAAAAAAAAAAAAAATCAAATTTCACTACTTTTCCCTCTGTTGCTTGCCTGTCCTTTCCCGTGATGGATATTGGAGGCTGGGATAGCCATGGCGACAGAAACCCAAGAGGGGAAAAAAAAAAGATTAACTAGTATATTCTATTCAGAATATGAAAATTTGACTTTTCTTATTTGAACATGGGTAAACACTTCTAAGTTTGTGATTGTGCCTTGCACCAGTAAATAGCGAGTGGGGAAATTCACTACCCCGGTACCAATGATCCCTTTCTAACAAAACCAGAAACCAGTAATCACACTGAGTATTGGTGAAGCTACAATTCATTTGTTTTCTTTAATGGGAGGTAAGAAACTCATTCTTAGTTCAATTTTTTTATTTTTTTTATTTTTGCGACAGTTAAACTTGAATTAGATTACATATTGTATCTGTTCTTTTCAAAATCATCCAAATATATTTACAGGGAAAAAGGCCACCTTATAGCAGTGTTGGCTAACGTGATATCAGAAAATCTGACAAGAATAGTAGAAAATAGAGGTCATAATAAGAATAGTGAATAAAAAAAAATTTCTGAAAACATTATACCATAAAAGAAAGAGCACAGTAGCCAGAAGCAAGAGCATCGGAGGGGAAATATCACTTTAATCCCTTGCTAATTCTCACAGATCTGAGCTTTCTGTGGAAACTGAGATAGGAAGCTCACTGGCCTTAGGCTCTAAAAAAACATCAAAAGTGAAAAAGGTCACACTAAGTTTCTAGAAAGCTTGATCTTTCTGTTAAAATAAAATGGGAAACCTAATCTTTTGCTAGCTCAACATAAGATGAGAGATGACAGACAAATCATGAATGTTAAGAAAATACTTTCAAAAACAGAAATAACATTTTTGAAAGCACGAAAACTAATGAAACAAAATAAAATTATTCAAAATATCAAGGAATACACAAAACTACACTACCAAAACTACACTACTAATTTTTTAACAATAATATATAATAGCAACTGAGACAATAAAACAAATTAAAAGACTATATTTGAAGAGTTAAGCTATGAAAACAATACCCTAATGAATGAAATATAATTATGTAAAATGTTTAATCATTTATTTAAAAGGACTTTTTCTATAAAATTGAATTATTCAAAATAAGGTATTTAATAGATATATAAGTCAAAGTCACAGAATAAATTTTGATCACTAAAAAACTATATAACTATTAAGAAAAATCAAAGTTTCCTTTAATAGCTGCCAAGTTACCATAAATCTTAACTTAATTTGCTACTATTATATTCATTTTATTCAAAATATTGTAATTTCTGGGTTGGGATGGACATAAATGATAAAATTTTTACTAAGATGAATTCATCAGTGTCTATCTTTGATTTGAAGGATAGTAATGTCCCTTAGAAGATAACAAGATACATCATGGACAGAGGTCTACCGTGAGTTTTTTGGGTTTTGTTTTGTTTTAAATTTTTACTCCTTCCACATTAAAAAACAAATAGTAGCAGTCTTTAAAGAACTGAAATTCACAATCACCTTTGCCTTTAAAATGAAGTGTCACCTTAGATTTTCAGACAGTAGATCTCAAACTGAACGCTTACAGAAACTACCTGCCTTATTTGATAAAAGTTAAATCCCCAGGTCATGTCCTGGACATATTGATTCAGAGAGTCAGGCAGAGGCCTGGAATCTACAGTTTTAAGAAGTTCTCCATGAAGTTGGGTTACATTCCAATATTGGCTCTTAATTTAAGAAACAGTATTCTAGACCCTCAATAGTAGTGTTACATTAGGGATTTGGGTATGGGAAACAGACTCCTAGAACCATACCAACTAGATCATCTAGGCCTTCCCAACAAGATCAGCTATAGCTAGAAAATTACTGGTTCCTGCACAGGGCAAGGAAATATACTGGGGTCTAGTCGCTGGATAAATAGCATACCTGAAAAACAATCTTTATTTCCGCTGTTTTCTCCATTATATTCTTTTCATAATCCTACTTGTACTTGGCTATAATTTGTTTTCTCTAGAAATAAATACTGAAAATTATGACAAAGAAATAACTATTAGTCTTTATCAGTCAAGGCTGTAAAACCCAAGAAATTCAGTGGTGAACCTACGGTGAAGACCTGAAAAGCCTGTTGGAGCTGTCAATCCCTGTGCTGGTGATCACAAAAATTCACAGTAGCAATATTGCCTTTCTCTTCTCTTCTCTTCTCTTCTCTCTCTTCTCTTCTCTTCTCTTCTCTTCTCTCTTCTCTTCTCTCTCTCTCTTCTCTTCTCTTCTCTTCTCTTCCCTTCCTTCCCTTCCCTTCCCTTCCCTTCCCTTCCTTCCCCTTCCCTTCCCTTCCCTTCCTTCCCCTTCCCTTCTCTTCTCTCTCTTTCCCTTTCCTTACTTCCTTCCTTTGTTTCAGGGTGAACTCGCTCGAAGTTCTTTCTGAACTTGAAATTCTGGAGTCCTTGTTATATACTGAGCAATTCCCTTCGCTCTGTTTTTTGTTTCCAGGCAAAATAGAGAACGAACCAGAGACCAAAAAAAGGTTCAGTATTCTGACAGGACAATGCATTGATACCCCTTCAAACAGATATGTTTAAGATAACCATTCATCATTCTTTTAGAGAAGCAGTTGAGTAGCCTGGGATAGAATGGAGGATGAAATGTTGCGGCCATGCTTTAGCTCACATGTTCTCTTTAACACAGAAAAGTTCTGTGGTTCACGGGACTCTTACCTCAGAGGCATTTCCTGGAGAATTTGAAAATAGGTGAGGACCATTATGACTATCACAATGACAGAGAGGCAGTGCTGGAATTGGCTGAAGAGCCAGAAATGGTAGACATTTTATAACATAAGGGTTAATTTTTCTACACAAGAGGAACTACCCCTTCTTCTACAGACAGTTAAATATCTTAGTGGACACTGATGGATTAAAATGTATTTAAGATTTTCTGAACTTATTTTTTTAAAGGCATTAATTCTTTTCATCATATAACTGGAAATTAGAGAAATTTTTAACACTCTTTAAATTAGAATATTACAATAATTGTTTAACATTTAGAAAAATTGCATCACCATAAACATATCTATCAGTTTGAATTTGTGGATGTGTATTCATGGTGATATATACATTTATATGCACAAGGTCATATATACACAACTTGTATATATTTGTGTATACACCTGAGGGTTTTATCAGTCCTCATTTCAAAATGTCAAAGAAAAAAATTTTTATAATATTCAGTTGAATATTTGAAGGTGAGTTTCATAGCTTGGCCCACAAATCCACAGTTACCAATTACTTATTTCACCGACAGTATTTTCTTCTGCTTTTTTATAATTACACTATAGAATGGTCAAGATTAAGTGTACATTTTACAAGAAATATACCACGGTATTTAACAAATTATACTTCCAGGAATTAAGTAATGTCTGAAAACTATAATATGGTCCCTGGAATGCATATAAATATTCTTATCAGGATGATAGGACACTAATTTCCAAAGAATAGCAAAATATCAAAAGCTACAAATACTGGAGAAAAATAAATTTATCAGCTGCAGCAGGTCATTAGTTCGAGGAAGGAGAAAAATCTAAATCAAATTATTTTCTTCTGTTGAATTAAGCAGTGAACCTGATTGAAGAAGAATCAATGAGATAGTGAAAGTTTTAAAAACTATATCTATGTAATGAACAGCAGATAAGCATTTTTCTTTAGACATGAATGAAAACACCCTGCATGAAAATAAAAGTTCCGCTGCTTGGAGATATATGGTTTATCACTAATTAATAAGTCATAGAGAAAATGAGATTTCAGAATTACTATAGTGGCGACCATGGGAAAACACTGCTCAGACCTGCTGTAGGGGGTATAGTTCACTGACAGCCTCCTCTGGATCCATTTACCCTCTGGCTCTATCACTGTGTTCCTACTGAAGCCAGGCTTTACACCTGGTGTTGCAGTACCAAGCACAGTGCAGGTACCAGCACAAGGCCCTTCCAACAGCGCTCTGGGCTATTCTAATGGGTGACCTTAGCTTGAAGCTCTTACACCTGCCCATTCAAATTATGCTTAAAACTGCTCTTTAGTCCAGGGTTCTTCTTTTTTACCCCAGTCCTCTTTTGCCCCTCTCCTTACACAAGTGTCAACCTGTATTGCTATTGAGGACACTTCCGGTCTCCTTCACAGGTGTTTCCTCCAATATTTTTGTGAATGTCTACCCCTGCTTTGGAGTCTGCTTTTTGGAGAAACTGAACTGACACATGATCAACAAGTATAAAGGAATTCACGACTTTTATAAACTTTATATATTAGTCCACATGAAAAATTTATTCTCTTCGATATCATTTCCTATAAAAAAAGATGGAGTCATCAGTATGGTTAGTCAGTATAATGGTTTAAAGTCTCATTTTGAAAATTAAATCAAGTACTTTAGCATTTATTTCAATATTCATCAATCACACTTAGCCAGCAAGGATTTTAAAGACTTCACAAACCAAAGAATGTTATCAGTGATATTCAATCAGTAATGTAATCCATTCAATAATAATTTCATAAACTGTGAAAAGACAATAGAGAAGAAATGAATAACAGATACTAAAATTACCCTAAAAGGATTTTATTCACTAACTGATTCTATTGTAGAATTGTTTTAGTTAATCAAATAAAAATTGAATACTAAAGTTAAAATATTATAAAATAATGTGACATATCTATAATAAGTATTTAGAAAAATAAAATGAGGTATTTTTACGCGTTAAAGAAAGTAAGAGAGTATTAGTAAATTTATCCATGATCATATACTAGTTAAAGAATCATTGCCAAGAACTTTCAGTTTTTATCTTTGCAGCAGTTAAATAAGGAGATGCTCAAGCACACAGAATGGAACTATACTGCTCTGGTTTGTGTTCCAGTAAAGATATAATGCTTCAATTAAAAAAAATCCTGTATGAACATGCAATATTAGATTGGATGATTAATCCATTTGAAATGGATGTGAAACATGTTAGCCAATAATTCAGGAAGAATTAATTAAAAAGTGATTTTGAAGCCAAAGCATGATTTAATACATCTAATTATTGTAAGTTTTGGACCCAATTGAAATTTACATACTCACTCCTTGGAAAGAAATTAATTTATTATTAAAGCATTCCCAACTACATATTTTGATTAAAACAGGTGTCTTTTTTTTTTTTCCAGGTCTTGACTTTTTATTTATTATTATTAAAGTTTATTGGGGTGACAATGGTTAGTAAAGTTACATAGGTTTCAGGGGTACAATTCTGTAATACATCATCCATATATCACATTGTGTGTTCACCGCCCAGAAAACAGGTGTCTTTATGCAGTAGTACAGTTACTGAAAAGCAACAAAACTATTTGCAAATATATAAGCACAAAATTTGAGGTTATTTTTAAGAGTGGAAGAATCAAATTCTATTAAAATAGAAGAGATGCATGAAATTCAGGGATTTCATTCAACTTCTTTAGTAAAGGTGATTTAAACAACGTTTCATATTCACTTACCAATCTTTGAAAATTATACGTTAAAATTATTTGTTTTTTGCAGTCATTTCATTGTTTTCAAGTACTATAATGGCATAGTCCCAGGAGGTCTACCCTATATTGCTAAAATTCTTTGTCGTATTGTCTTTTTATCTTATTTCCAACTTTGCTTATTCTAGTTCTATATGATCTATAAGGTTGTTTTAAGCTCAGAAACTGAGTATTTGCCTCAAAAACAGGTGGGATTTTCTGTTAAAGATTGCTTCTTCTTCCTATGAGTAATAGATTCCTCTGTATTTCAGTTGGTCACATGGTCACATTCCCACTTTCTGCTGTATCTAGGTATGGTCATGGAATAAGTCTGGGTCAATGGCATAAAGGGGAGATGACGTCTGCAATTCAGACTCATCTCCTTAATAATGGAGTCCTCCTATGTCCTGGATGTCCCTTCCCCACTTGCTGGTGGCTTGAAAATGGTGACACAGCTGCCACCTTGCAAGCCACATATTGGCATTTGACCAAATCATCTGATCTGTCCTGGACTGCTCACCTCTAGACACTATCATAAGTAAAATCAAAGGTGCTTAAGCCACTAAATTTTAATCTCTACATAGTCTATTTCTTAACAATGCAAATTTTAAGATATGATTTGTTTTCTGTAATACTTTATAATACTGCATTCTATGTCCTAACACAGATAATTATTATTTTTTTATTATTTTTTTTTTAGTTTCAGGTGTACAAAACAATGTAATAGTTAGACATTTACACCCCTCACAAAGTGATAAACTCACCCAATCTACTGCCCCTCTGACATCAAATATAGCTGTTACAATTCCATTGACTATATTCCCTATGCTGTACTATACATCTTATGACTATATACATGCTTGACCATTAATTATGCTGGTCACCTGAAGCTGAAGTTAAATAATATTGAATGTCAACTATAATTAAATATATATATATAATATATATATATATATATACAGGTCATGCCAAAACAAATGTATACATGTGACTTGTATTCATCTTTTGTTATCAGTATATATTTTTACAATTTTAATGCATCTTACAACTAAGGGTCAGCTTCTCTGTAAGAATACTTTCTTCCTCATTGTCTCCAACCTCCACAGTCTACAATTTGTCTTTATATATTACTCATATGCTCATTAATGTCATTTCCTTATTTCTCTTATCAAATACAAAAACAAAGAAAACTAAACCTGGCCTATTTTTACTTATTCTAGCACTAATTTCTACTCTGTATTTTCTGTACTTTTTGTATAGATGGCCTCTTGATTTTTTACTTTTCGTGAAGCAATATTTATTAATTAAAAGTAAGTTCCAGTATTAAGCTATTTTACTGTCTTCTAGTTTAGTCATCTCCAAGGAAGTTTACATTGATATGCAACGTTTTATTATCAATTACTTTTATTTCCCTTTATATTGCAGGTTAGAAGTATATAGTGATGCCCCCAATCCACCTGGCACTGTACATAGTTTTTACAATATTATTGACTGTATTCATTATGTTGTACTTTATATCCCCGACTATTTTTTTCAAAATAAAATAGTATATATGTGCTACATATGCTGTAATGTATATATAAATGTATATATATATATACACACAATATACACTGTATATACTGCATATAAACACACACAGAGTATATATACATCTATCTACGTATCCACACACATACAGTCAATATTCATTATTCACAAATTTTTGTATTTATAAATTCACCTACTTGCTAAAATTTATTTGTAGCCCCCAAATCAATACCCATGGTGCTTTCTCAGTCATTCACTGATTTGCTCATCGTGATGAAAAGTTTCTGAGTTCTTGGTGGGCACATTCTCAGCTGAGACCAAACAATGTAATGATCCACCTTCTTGTTTCAGTTTTCAAACTGTAAACAAGTTATTCTTTTCATGGTCTACTTAGTGTCACAAATTTTTTTTTTTTTTTGCATTTTTGTGTTTTTTGCTGGTGATTGCCCTGTTTAAAACACCCTCCATGTGCAATACTGAAGTGCAGCTATTCAGTACTCCTAAACATAAGAAGGCTATGATATACCTTATGGAGAAATGTGATTGTTAGATAAGCTTCATTTGGGCTTGAGTTATACTATCTCTAATGTCATTGGCTCCAGGTTCAATGTTGACGAATCAATTGTAATGGAACAATCAGAAAAAGAAAGAGGAATTTTAACAAACTGTATGTGTGGCTCCTCCAGAAAGAGGTAAAGTAACAATTACAGTGCATGATAAAGCTATGATAAAGATGGAAAACTGACTAAATTTATAGATTCATGCGAAGACAACTGATGAAACAGCCCATGTGGACTATATTGTCATAAGGCTGAAAGCCAAAGAAATTTACAGTCACATTACCCAGGTTCAGGAAAATGATAAACCCATCTCAGCTAGTGCTGGTTGGCTCACACATTGCAAAAGGAGATCCAGCATGGTAAACTTGAAGGCAAGGCGTATTCCACAGATCAGGAGCCTATGGGATAATTAACAACAAACAAACAAACAAACAAAATACCTTCTAAATGTTATACAAGAAAAAAATCAGATGGAAAAAGAGATTTTCAATACTGATTAAGACTGGCTCCTTTTTCAAGGGCATTGGCAAACAAACCTATAAATGTAAATAACTTCCAAACTTCCTGGCTTTACATCATTCAAAGACCATGCAATTAATTACATGTAAGAAATATATATTAAATATGGCATCTTTAAACAAAAACACATGTAAAACAAAATGCTTTGACCTGAACCTCTCAGAAATTTAACTCTCTATTTCTGCTAGGAGTAATAGTTCTATATCCACTAATTTAGTGTTCCCAGTGAATTTATAGAACATACTGTAGCTACTGTGAATAATAAGTACTGAGGGTGTGCATATATATATGTATATATATGTATATACACACATATATATATGGATAGATAGATACATACATACT
The DNA here is from genome assembly GCF_004115265.2 of Rhinolophus ferrumequinum. Classification (NCBI taxonomy): domain Eukaryota; kingdom Metazoa; phylum Chordata; class Mammalia; order Chiroptera; family Rhinolophidae; genus Rhinolophus; species Rhinolophus ferrumequinum. Next base: position 25,698,505 of record NC_046302.1, read on the forward strand.
CATATGTGTGTCTTCATATGTATGTATGTAAGCATATATACACATACACACATTCTTTGGAATGTTCCAGTAGATATGAAAAAAACTGGTAATGACTAAGAGAAAGAACTATTTAAGTAGGAAAGTCTAAACATTCACGAGATGTTGGAATCCAGTGCACAAATTGAGGTGCTATTATTGTGGCAGTCAGCCAATCCATTGTGACATGAGTCAAGACAAGACGTATATGTACCAATCCAGTTGAGTTGGCAGACATACATGTAAATGGAAGCATCTGAAGTTTTACAATTCCTCTATTAAAGAAAAGCATGGTTAGTAACAAGCGAGGAGAGGGAAGAAGTTGTTTAGAGGAAAGAGGAGCAGACGAGAAAGAGTTGAATCGCGGCATGAATCTACCAGGGAAACGTAAAGTAGGATTGCCTGGCAGGACCACAGTCCCTTTGAGGTTTGTAATTATAAAGCTAAAGTGAGTCCAGTCAGCATTTCCATGGCATTTCTCAGTCCACTTTTAGTTTTTCAGGAGCAGGCAAGGAATATGTGTAGAGCTGCGTTTAGCCATGTTGAAATTTTGCTAGAAGGAAGATTGTTAATGCTACAATTTAAATATATTTTTAAAATAGGAAAAATTTGGAAGTTTTTTTTTATTACCTTTGGGAGAAAAAGTATTTCAAAACACATATTTTGATGTTGAGTGAACTTGCTTCCAAATGCCAAATACATCTATTTTTAGACTTAACCAATTACTTTTTTTAAACAGTAAATTGGAAACAGTAACATAATTTCTTCAGAGTAGTTTGAAGATGAAAATAAGGCAAAGAAGAAAAATATGAAAGCACCTATTACAGGACCAGACATATAATTGATATTCAAGACATGTTAATTTCTTCCACCTTTCTCTGCATTTAGAAATGATAGACTGGGATGTTTAGAAACATATTTAGAGTCTCCAAAACATTTACGGCTTTGTTTTCTCTGCTTCTGCTGACTGTTTTTAAATTTGTCAATGGCCTAGACAAAAGAGAAAAGTAAGTAGAAAAAGAATGGTTCGCTGAGTCTTCTTAATTAGACAAAATTTGCCTTTCCTTAAGGCCAGAGGGTGAAAATAATTCCTCTAATGATTTGTCCTTTTGCATTTTGCTCATTACATTCTTCTTGACCAACATTTGATATAAGGCAAAGATTTCTCTGTAGTCAATTATCATTGATGGAGAAAATGGCAACTTTGAGTCTTCGTCAAGAAAAGTGTAACATTCTTCAGAGCACATTCATTCCATGGCCCCTGAGTTAATTTTAGAATAAATGTTTTAGCATAGCACTGCGGCATATTTAACCAACTCCTTGAGGTGATCATCTTTTTCTATAGAAAAGTCCATGTGGTTCCCAGTGCAGGCTCAGGTCTGCTGACAGTCCCATGAGTCCAATATTCAAACTTCAGGCTTGAGGTTTTAAAATCGCTCCATTTCCTTATTCTAAATACATAAATAAGACTATTGCCCACCCTGTTGGTTCTTTGCTGATGCTTTACCTCAGTTCTATGTACAGGCTCCTACTTTGTTCTAAAATTAAGCTTCACCTAAGTTCTGGCAAGGCAACTCCGAACTTTCCCTTCTGACCACCTCTTAATAAGGCATTACTCATCAGTAAATAACTGGGCACCGTTGTCTCATTCATACAGATCATCCTCCCTCTCCTATCTCCAGTGTACAGCACAACAGTTATAGTATTATTATTTTAATGAGAGCATACCGTATACAAGTCACCATACTAAGCACTTTTCCTCCATCATCAATTTATTCACATAGTGAAGGCTATTGTTATAACAATTTTACAAACATAGATGCTGAATGGAAAGTTAACTCATCCCTACTACCCGCTTGAAGCTAAATTGTAACAGCAGAGATAATTATTAAATAATTAATTGCAAAATGAATCATTAAATGACAATAGTGGTAAATGCTATGAAAAAAGCAGATACACTAGAACTGCATCACGTGCTGAAGACATGACTGCTTCTGGGGAGTTTGGAAACTTGGGAAGAGCTTCCTTGAAGACATGTTATTTAAGCTAAATTCCATGGGATGAGCTGAAATTCACTCTGAAGATGGGGAGGGAGAAAATGGGTGGTCATTTCAGAAGAAGAAACATCATTCTGTAGACATTGCAAAAAGGACTGCGATTAGTGCAGAAGGAAGAATGACTTGAGATGAGGCTAGAGAGCAGAAGCCAGATTATGCATGACATTAAGGCTGCCCTAGAACATTGTTATTTATCCTGAAAGTAAGGGGAAGTTTCTCTGCATGATTTGGGGAGAATGAAGGGAGGTAGCTAGAGTGCAAGCAGGGAGACATGTTGGGAAGCCATTGCAGTATTCCCAGACAGTGCAAGATGATGACAGCACGGATGACTCTGGTGGCAGACAGGAAGGAAAAAGTGAATGGTTGTAAGAGAAATTTGGTAGAAGGAATCAAGGGGATGTGGCTGAAATAGCTATAGGAGTGAGAGTGATGAATATATGCCAGTCAGCTAAATGGAACACTCTAATGGCACACTGTTATTAAACCAGAAAAGCTACAGTCTATTTACCTTACAGGCATATAGGGGGTCATTTTAAAATGATCACATTTGATACTAGTGTTTAAAAATATTCTTACCTCAGTGTATGTTTCAGGGGGTTGAATTGTTCCCTTTCATGGTACACCTCTATCACCTACGAGTGGGAAATAGAGGGCAGGCCTAGATTGACAGGTTGAGGATGGAAGTTCAGCCATTGGGAGGACCCAGCTATTAGGTGGCATAAAGATCAAAGATCAAAACCAGGAGTTTCATTATTTGACAAGTGACTATAGGTACTGAGTTATCTACTTATAACGCTGTGTGATAGGCATCTTTGAATAATACAGAGGGTGCCAAAAAAATGTATACACATTTTAAGAAAGGAAAAATCTATTAAAATTGTAATACTCAATATATACCGATAACAAAAGATGAATACAAGTTATGTGTACACACTTTTTGGCACCCCCAGTATATGTTATTTATGAACATGACAATATTGTGACAATTATTATTTAATGAGTGTCTACTTTCTATCAAGTATGCGTGTTGCCTGACTTTATCAATCCTTATGCTAACCATCTGGCTTAATGTTCAGACTGATCAAGTGGCTTTTCCAAAGAGAGAAGAGTGGAAAGTGGTGGAGGCAAGACACATATGACCTAGGTCTATGTTGCTTCTCGGCATGACTTGAAGTCACTCTGCAGCGTAGCAAGTCATGGAGGGAGAGACCATGCACAAGGTCTCCACTACCTCCCACTCCTGCCTGTTGTAACTAACTCAGAGCTAAAGGCTCAATTGTCACCCAAGGCTAGTGAAATACTGGGATGAGGTTTTCAAGGGATTAGACATCCTCTTTTTCCTTTTTGATTAGAGTTTCACATTCTGATTTGTCTCAGAAAAAAAAAAATGGGTAGTGAGTCCATTTCTGTCTACTAACAAAAGCTTTATACAGTGAGGAGTGGGCATAGGTCGAAGATGTATTTGAGATAACTATGGTTGGAAAAGCTGGGTACATTTTGAGTAGATAGATAGACCTGTAGAAAGTACAAGGTGTCATATAAAAGGTACCTGACACTAGTTTAATACTTTCAAAAGTACCAAATGAAAGCACAGTTGCAGTTTGTTTTACAATTAATCTCTAAAAATAAATCTATTGTTCATCTAAAAAGAAAAATCTTTAGTTTCTTTTCAGATACGGAACACCAGGGTGTTTTTCCCCATATTGTATGGGTATTTGTATGCCCCTATCTTTCAAATGCCTTTTTAGTATTTCTTAATGAAAAATTTTCCTCCTCCTAGACGATTAGCCAGATGCCTTTCATTTTAAAGATTCCTTAGCTCAGGAGATTCTAAGCAGCCAGGGATAGTTTTGAACCTACAGTTTATGGAGTGGGTGTCCAATGTGTTTCTATAGCTTGCTTTTCTTTATGTAAAAACTACAGTTCAAGCCTGTCTTTAGGTTCAAGTTTGCTGAGTCCACTTTTGCACTCACCACCCCGTCTAAGCTGTCTACGTGATTGGTGCCAAAAGACAATGGTAAAAGTTGGAGCCATTTTTCCTGCCTTTCATTAAACTTTCTCTTGAGCTGAGTGTGGCACTGCAGGTAATGAGTTTCATCTGTGTGTCACCATCTTCACCTACAGAGAAATCGCATTCAAATGTTGTGAGTCAAGAGCTACCCTCAGAGCATCTATAAAAATGTGTAGCTAAAAAAAAAAAAAAAAAAAATTAAGGTTAATTTTGGAGCTCAGCGGCACTTGCCGTATACTGCCATCTTACCTCATTCTCCACTCAATGAAGCCCTTCAGAGGAGCTAATAGAGAAAGCCATCCAACTAAATAGCTCATAATCAAAACCCAAAATAAAGATTCTTAAAATGGTTTTCTCCAACTTACCTTTATTTAGTGTGAGAATGGGTCAGAGATCTTTATAATGGGGAAACTAAATCCATTTAGAATTTTCACATGCACCATTAGAATCACAGAATTTCAGAGCTGGAAGAGCAACAGCTGATAAAACTGTTAAAATTAAGTCACACTTTTAACATGAGGAATTCAGTGGTAGTGGGCTCTGTGTGGCCATCAGGAATACTCAAAGTTCATTTAGGTGACTCACAACTTGAGTTAAGATGTAAAGATGACTATGATAAGACTATACAGACATAGATGATTGGCACTGGAAAAAAAAAACAAAAACAAAACATGGAACCAAAACATTGGGAAGGATCTTATTGCAAATCACCTGTGGCAAACTAGTTTTCTAATCCCCTCTGAACACTGCCCAGGAGGAAATTTGCTGAAATTACAAAAGATATTTGGCTCAAATAGAAGAGCAATAACAACTTGGCTTTGTGATAGTGTAGGGGACTTTTTCACTACAGAGTCTGAAGTGTTTCCTTGTAGATTGCCTCATGTATCCGTTCAACATTCTAATGAAGAAGGAGCAATTAGCCTTGTTTTACCGATGAAGAAACCAAAGCACATGGAAGTATAATGGTTTCCCTGATATCACAAAGGCTTTTACAGAGTCTCAGAACTAGAATCCAAGTATCGAGTATTTTTGTTTAATACTTTTAGTTGTTAGATTTCAATGTTTCCTGACCTTGGGCCTTATGCAATACCTGAATGTATTATTAAAGTGCTTTGTAAAATCTTCCCTGAGGATCTCTAAGAACAACTCACACCATTGTTTTGATTTTCGGTAGGAAAGGTGGAGGAACAGTATTTTCCTGCTTTTTAAGAGCTAAATCTTTCTATCTCAAAGTAGGTCAACAAAGAGTATGTAATTTGCCGATATAGGAAGCACTTCAAATCACCCACACTGGACTTGAACTTTGAATTCTGGAAAAACTGTTGTACATTGGCCTAGTTCAATTTCATTTTCTCAAATGGCTACAAGGCCCATTGTCTAAAATTGGGTTCATTTGGTGCCAGGATAAAAGGGTCTATAGTAAACATAAAACAAAATCTCTTTAATCTGACTGTTTAGGCACAAAAAAACTTTTAGAGCTGTGGTCATTTTGCATATACATTACAACATGTTGCAATTGAAGAAACAGACTGATCCAGACAGACAATATCAATGCAATTCAGAGATTTGCCAAATCTCAAGATCAAAGGATCTTAGAGTTCATCTATATCAATGCTACCCCAATACAGGCTCTATACTATCCAGTAGATTTTTAAAAACATATTTTCAGGGTCTCATACTAAACAAAATTTGGTCTCGCGTAGAGAAGTCATATTAGGACATTTCTTTTTAAAGCTCTCCAGGTGATTTAATATTCAAGCAGGTTTGAAAGATACATATTTATAGGAACTCTGGAAATCTGAGAGAGAAAAAAAAGGAACAATCGATTTCTAGGGGAAAAACCGATGTCCTATGGGCTGCGTAAGTTTAAACTGGCTCTCCAATAATCTCTTGCTCCTGGAGGGAGAGACCAGAGATCTAAGACCATCAGAGTTTGGAGATTATAGCCATAGTCCCAGAAACCTAACATATAAAAACTGAAAATTTTACTTAAAATAAGAGTATCTATAGTTCTATGACAAAATAGTTTTGTTTTTAACAAAATTATAAATGCAAAATTATATAAAATAAATGTATTGAAGAGTATCAAGAAGGACATAGAGAATACGTAATTTTTCAGCATCATCACATAGTCCTGGATGGGGACAAAAAGTTCCTATTTCAGTATGAACTGATAGTTAAAATAGATCCATATGGTTATATACAAAGATATTTGTAGGTAAGTGAATAAAATGCACATAGTATCTTCTTCTGTCATCTGCAAGGTCCTAGAAACAGTGTTAGCCCAGTGTCAATGAGCACACCTAGTACCAAAATATTGCAGTGCCAGAAAGTACTTAAAATAAGCAACTCCAAAATTAAACAATGGTGGGGATATGTCAAAGAGATATAAAAGCCGACTGAAAAAGCTTCCTATGGCCAAAGCTGGAGTGATTTGAGCAACAAACTCAGTAAAGTGGTATTGAATTATAACTCAAACCACAAAATGGGAATCCATTAGTTACAAATAAATTATGGACTAAATAAGTAAGTGGAGGGAAAGATAAATCTCCAATGCAGCATTCCAAATAATTGATATGGATGCTTTGTTTTTAAGGAAGTAGGGCATAACCCCTACTCCTTAAGTGTGGGCTATGCATAGTGACTTTTAAAGAATACAGTACAGAATGTTGGGGGAGTTAAGTTTATAGTGGAGAAAACTGACAAATGCTAACTCAAGTTGGCTGATGAATATTAGCATCAATAATGATAAGTCATATTGATAGTATGTATGTTCCCTTGTCATGGTGTGAGGAAAAAGGCAGTTTGCTTCTGTGGTCTTCCTCCCAGAAATCTATTACCCCCGTCTAATCTTAAGAAAATATCAAACAAATTCCAGCTGAAGGAGATTCTGCAGAATACCTGACCCAGCACTCTGCAAAATGGTCAAGGTCATCAAAAATAATGAAAGTCTGAGATACTATTGCAACCAAGAAAAACTAGAGGGGACATGACAAGTAAATGTAATTAGGTATCCTGGATGGGATTGTGGGACAGAAAAAGGACATTAGGTAATAACGAAGGAAATTTGAATAAAGTATAAATGTTACCTAATAATAATGTAACATTTCATTGTTCATTTGTGGTGACAAATTACCATACTAATGTAATATATTTATACTAGGAGAAACGATGGTGTGTTATATGGGAACTCTTGTGTTTTCAATAATTCTGTAAATCTAAAACTGTTTAAAATAAAGTTTATCAAACAACAACAACAACAACAACAACAAAACAGCAGTTTCTCCTCCTTTATGAAAGAATGGCTTACTAACCTGTCCTCTGTTCTTGCATACAGTTATACATGATTCCTCTCTATCATAGGAAGTAAAGGTCATACCATTGCTTTGGAGTCTCCTTGATATTACAAAAAATTTCAAAACCCAATCATGGAGAAATGTTTCTACCTTAAAGCTAGAGCCAGCCATTACAAATATTATCTATGCCATAACAGTTTCACATTACCAGGGACTAGTTCCATATTCTATGGAGCATAATTCAGGTTTTCAAAATAGAAAATCTCCAAACATCGTTCTCCCGCTAGTAATGAAGCCTATATTTTTTCACGGTCACCAGCTCTGCCAAGCTATTTTTCTCTTGGATATTCTCATGGATTTTTTTTTCCCCAACAATAGCTGCTGTTCAAACTTACATAATAGAATTGTCACACTTTATAAACTATGTTGAATATTCTGATCCCTTTCATTTGAAGAGGTCCTCTATTTCATGCCCAACTAGCTTTGACGTCCTTCTGAGATAATCAAGTAGTCGTTGGCACCTTGCGTGTAATAGTCACTGCTGCATGAAGAGTCCATAAATTCAATTCTCTGTGCAAAAGCCATGGAAAAGAGCCTTCCAGCTTAAATCACTGGCAAGCTACTCTATTAGATTTCTGAGGCTGACCCTGATAAACAAAATTTGGGAGGAAATCTTCTATTATTGATTGCACAGTATCATGCGGCTTAGATGTAAATATGAACAACTGCATTCTCCACAGAGTAATGTTAGACGCTGGTTTTTCAGGCTACTTTTTATATATTGATGCTATTTTAGTGGTTCAGCTACCTCAGTGATTTGTGATCACAATCTCTGCAGCCTTAGAGGGACCATTGTCTTGATTCAGTGTGATAATATGATCTACTCTGAGAATTCCGTCCACACTATTATTCCTGCTGCACAATGGAGGGTGAGTCGCTGTTGCACATCCTAAACTAGTTAGATGTGAGAATTTCATCTAACTAGTATAGATTGCCATTTATTTATAGCTAACCTGAGGCAGTTTCAGACACAGGTGATTCTCTTTAACTTGCTATAATTGAAGTCTTCCCATGTTCTCCTGAAAAGAAGTATTGCAGACTCAACATCACCATTATCATGAACATTATCTATAAATCTCAACCTGAACCCTATGGTGGTTCTCCAAAATGCTTCAGTTAGAAATATTTTTTAGAATCTAAGTTTCTACTTTATCAGAGCCATACATCTTCCCTTATCAGTATCAAAGCACAACTGCATGAAAAAGAAATGTTCTCCTTCTCATCGTTTCTATTTTATAATGGGGAAAGATGATACAGTATCACTAAGCTAGCCTAAGCAAACAAAAGCAAAAACAAAAACAAAAACCTCAAACTGAGGGGTGAGGAGTAAATGAAAATAAGTATAGATAATCACACATATGTACATATGTGTGTACTCACAAATATGTATGACAACAGTTAATACAGACAAACATGCATATAAATTCCTGAGCCACAGAGAATTTACATAAAGCTAGCATTTAGTGTTTTACTTCTTATTTTCAGCAGATCCATTTAAACTTAATGGTGAGGATACATTTTAAATTAAAGGATGGCTAGAAGAAAGATACCAATCTGCAAAAAAACGAGAAAAAAATATTTATATATTAACTCATTCCTCATCTGAGAATGCTGGTTTTACTCTGTTAGCCCCAGAATTCATAATCGACATTTTTCAATATTTGTTATTCCTTTATCAACCTCAAATTTAGTCCTCATCACTACCACAAATAATGTAAATAAAAAACAACTCTCCTTTACACTTAGTAAGGACTGCAGGTTTATAGATTATCTATTTCTGTTCCCTTAAATAATTAACAGAATATCTAACCTACACAAAACATGGTATCAGTCTCACATCACTCTAAATTTTCAATAAATTCTACTAATTATTTATGTGCCATGGATCATCTTACTAACATTAATAAAAGCTAAAACATTTAGATTTGGCAATGGTCTAAACAGTGATTAGTTTGCATTTATCCGAATACAGGACGATTTTTTTGTGTTATTTAGCATTAAGTGATAACATGCAATTTTTAGTTAAAAGTCCATTTCCCAGGTCCATCTTTTTTGAAATCCATTTGGTGTATACATATTGTGATAAAATAAATAGCACAGGTTTTGATAGAAGACAGCATAGTTTAAACGTCAAGCCTACCTCATACTGGCTGTGAGTCCCAGAAATAATTTTTCATCTTGCTGAAGTCAGTTTTTTACTTACGACATGAAGACAAAAAAAAAGAGTTATCTTTTAAACAAAAAAAAAACTTTATTTGAATTATTAAATAAAAAATATGAGTCAAATAAGAAAATAAGTGCCTGACCTCTAAGAAAAAATGTATATTAGGTACTAAATACTGGAGGTGCCAAAAATATGTGTATAAGTGACTTGTATTCATCTTTTGTTATCGGTATATATTGAGTATTACAATTTTAATAGTTTTTTCCTTTCTTAAAATGTGTATACATTTTTTGGCACCCTCTGTATTTCTCTTCCTCATCACTTTGTATTGGAAAACGCATATGAATTTTATTCCTTCCTTCATCCAACAAATCCATATAGATCTCTTGACTGCCAGGCACTGAGCTAGCCACTACTTGAGTGGTAGACAAAAAGAGACACAGATTATACTTTAGTGAATCTTGTATCAGAGTGAAGGATACTTTTATCTATGTGATCTTGAGCAAGTGTCTAAACATTATTTTACCACTATTTCTTCATTTGTTAATAAGCGATAATGCTTTTAGTATTACCAAGTTGAAATTATATGAGAAAAAAATGTAAAAATGAATTGTAAACTATAAAATACTTTAGAAATAAATTTATTATTATATGTGTTCAAAAGAAAGAAATATTTATAGATACTGTGATATTGGAGTGAAAGGAAGAGAAAAAGTTTTGGGGTTTTTTTCCAAAAAAAATTTCAGGTAAGAAAATAAAATAATTTATATCATAAAATGCTTTCTATGCAGTTAGATTTATGTGCTAGAAACTTCATTCATGATAAGATCCACTGACCTATAAGCATCCAAATGTCAGGGTCTATTCTGTTCTTCTTTGTATCTCCACTGAATATCAGACAAAAATCTCCTCATGCTTCAGGCAGAGTGAGGGGAAAATTAACCATTATGAAATGCACAGGAGCATTCTGTCTTCTTAATAACCTACCTGGGGAAAGAGAAATACCCAATTCCGGGTCACACTAGCCATCCTGTCCTATTTAAGTGGAGGGGGAGGAAGCTGAGAAGCATTGGTGCAGTTCACACACCAAGGGCCCAGGCACAAAAAGACTGAGACTTGGTTTTAGAACTAAAGAACGCCTCCCTCACCCCCACATTATGAGAGGTGCACTTACTGCAGTTCCTTTTACCCAGCACACAATGCTCACCTTTCAAAAAATTATAAGTCATACAAAAAAGGCTAAAACCACAATTTGAAAATACTGAATAAGCATCAGAACGGCAGCAATGATACAAGTGCTGAGCGGGAGGAATTAGGATTATTTTGTTACTATAAGGTATTTGCACAACCTGTAAAGCAGTACAGTGTTACTTAAAAGTGGATGTTGATTTATTGTAATTATACATTGCAAACTTTAGTACAAACATGAAGAGGAATTTTTTAAAAAGAAGTATACTTGATATACTAAGAAAGAAAAAATACAATCATACAAAATGCTCAATTCAAACCACAGAAGGCAGAAAAAGTGTGGAAGACAAAAACAGGAAGAAAGAACAAGCGCAAGAAGTAGAAAACAGTAACAACTATGATGGATATTAATCCAACTACACCAGTAATCATTTTAAGTGACAATGGTTTAAATACTCCAATTAAAAGACAGGAATTGTCAGAGTGGATCAAGGAACAAGACCCAACTATAATGTGGTCTACAAGAAACCCACTTTAAATATAGATTACAATGAAAGGAATGGAGGAAGACAAACCATGATAACACTAACTGAAAGAAAGCAGGAATAGCGACATTAACTTTAGACACGGCAGACTTCAGAGGAAATTTATCAGGAATACAGAAGGGTATTATATAATGATAAAAGGGCCAATATTCTAAGAAGACATAACAATTTTTAATGCATATGCACCTAACAACAGAGTGTCAAAATATATGAGGCATAACCTGATAGAACTGCAAGGAGAATTAGATGAATGCTCCATGAGAGTTAAAGACTTTCAGATTTCTATTAGAAAATAGACAGTTCCAGCAGGCAGAATATCAGTAAGGACCTAGTTGAACTCAGCATCACCATCAATCAACTGATATAATTAACATCTATAAACTAAATGTATAAAATAAAGGTCAGATGAAAAGATATTCTTACCTATCCAGACTTATTAAATTCCCAAAACCAGTCATCTGAAATAAAAACTGTGTAGATATGAAATAAACTAATCAGAAAAATTATGGATGGCTAAAGAACAAAAGTATACAGCATGGATCCAGCAGTCAAGGTAATTGAGTCCTGGATATGTTAGATTATTTGCCCTGCCAAAAGCAAGTCTACATTAATCGGAAACATACTTTGATCAGGTGGCTGGGTGAATATGGTTAATGATTTTATGTGATGTAAGTAGACGTTTAGCAGGGTTGGCTCAGGCTCAGAGAGAAGATTTTCTCCTCCCCATCTGTCTATAGTTCAGCCTCTTCCCTTAAAACAGATAAAATAAAGTTTCACAAGAATATTTTCCATCTTTCAAAGGCTTTTATCACATAATCTATCCTCAGATACTTATATAGCATAAATAGGGTAGTTGTGATTTTCAACATCTTACACAGTTTTTGAGATATAAAGACCTAGCTGGGATGCCCAGCTCTGGACTGTTTTGTGTCCTTTGGTAAATCTCACTTAATCTCGCCTCCTGAACTCTTAAATTGGATTAAACATATCTACCATTATGCAACTGATAGGAGGATTAAAAAATACCTGAAAACATTGCAGCTATTGTTATTATTAAAATTGCTAGCAATAGAGCAGTATATCGTGTAATAGTATAAAAAAAAAAGTCTGGGCGTGGAGCCAAAGTCCCAAATTCACATCCCAATTCTTCCCCTTCTTAATTCGTCACTTTAGGAAATCAACTAAATTCCCTGGATACAATGTATAAAATCATACAATGCCTTTAACTATGGCATTATATGGCTGTAAACTAAAACTATATTCACTAAAATCTAAAACATCTCATTGTTATTTATTTGTCATTTACTTAAAATCATAGTGTTTATTTTATTATTTGTTGCTCTCAACCTATTTTTCTATTGTTTATTATATTTATTTATAATGGTATTCCTAGAATTTTATGAAGAAATAGATTACCTTCCAAAGAGTGCGAATTATGGTGGGAACTTTTGGACTTTGAAAAGGGCAAAAGGAAAAATTAGGTAAGGTTGGTTTCCTTGGAAACTACTATGTGTTTGAATAAAAGAAAGTTTACTTATTCATAGAGTCTAGCGTAGATTCTGATTGGAAAACACTTCAGCTACATAGATTGAGGAAAGATAGCATGGTGGTCCCGGAAACTAGATTAAAGAGTTTCTTTTATAAAATTATGTTTCAGATTCTGGACCTAAAGGTACTGGGATTAACATTCTGTAATATATCTAGTTAGAATGAACAGAAATCTAATTTGCAAGTTTTCTGGTTGAAAATTATGTTTAGGCAGAGTTTTGTCTGAGGAATCCTTCAGAGTAACCATGTTTCCCTGGAAATAAGACCTAGCCAATCAGCTGTAATGTGTCCTTTGGAGCAAAAATTAATGTAAGACCTGGTCTTATTTTACTATTATAAGACTGGGTATATAATATAATATAATATAATATAATATAATATAATATAATATAATATAATATAATATAATACCAGGTCTTATATTAATTTTTGCTCCAAAAGACGAATTAGAGCTGATTGTCTGGCTAGGTCTTATTTTCAGGGAAACGGGGTAATCCATGCATGAGTACTTCACTTCCATAACTACCTCAGAAATAATACATAAAGCAAGGATCTTAGAAGTAAGCCACCTATTCTCTGATAACACAAACATCTATGAACCAAAGTGTATAGACTACTGCCTTTACTTTTTGGAAAGTACTTTTTGGCAAGTTTTTACTTAAGGCCTACATCTCAATTTTAAACCACAAGTTACTAGGTGTGGTTATCCCAAATCCAAGGTTAGAAACAAGTTTAGTAGAAGATAGCAGCAAAGAAACTACAAAATCAGGTATCCTGATTAGGTACCATAAAATAACTAAGAAAGAGGGAGGAAAGAAAAAAGATTTTTGATAAATATATGAGTTAAAAGGCTTAACAGTCTAGGGCCATTTGTGTAAAGCTAATCAATAGCATACAACTAAACAGTTCAGCGTTCATCTTTGTAATAAAAATAGACCCAGATAATCATCAAATGTTAAATTATGCTTATTACACTCTGTTCCAAAGTCCGTGGTAATAATGATATCAAATTTAAAACTTTACCTCCAAAATTTTAGAGTGTAGAACACACAAACAAATAATGACTTTTGCAGAAGATGTTTCACTTGTATGAAATTCTTTATTTCTATATAATACCAAAGAAATAAGCCATTGTTTCACTCTGGAACTGACTAAATCTCAAGCTCTCAAATTCTACAAAATTAACCGTCAGGGTTTTAAATGCATTCAATTCCATGTTGCCTTAAGACAAGTGAACATTTGCTTTATTTATCTGATTGTCTGTTTTCTACACTAATAGGATGGAAATTCTTCTCTTTGTTGGTTATTGTTATATCCACAGAACGTAAATTAATGCTTGTACATAGCAGTTGTGTAAGAATTTTTACTTTTTATTTATAATTCACGAAGAATAAAGGAGCATTAAAAGCAGGTCTTGTGATGCGGAGCTGCTAAAGTGGGATTCATCCCACACCTTTACTATTTAAGCCTCTACCTTTAATGCACTGTGAGCAAACTTCCTCAATTAAAAATCCATTCATAACAAAATTAATAAAATATGAACAAATAAAATGACAACTAATGATAATAGAACAAACAGGAACAGAACTAATCCTACTGGGATTTCTAGAAGTTTCAATAAAAAGAATTTTTTCTCTGCATATTCCTGCTAGTATTTTTTACTTCATTTTAGTTTTTCATTTGTTTTGTTTTGTCTTTCTTTCCTTTAACATTAAAAAAAACTAACTAGATTTGTCTAAGGTACAGTTAAACAAAACAAAAAAGAAATAGACGGCTTTGCTTTCAAACTTACGAAGTTTGACCATGAGTCTTCCTTGTACAAAATACATGTGCATTCAAATCAAAACTCTCCATGCACTCACATGCAATAGTTTTGGGCTATTTTCTAAGACATACAAAGTAAAGTACAGGATACTGCCCCAAATGCAACTGATTAATAACAACATAGCAGCCAATATAGATAGATAGATAGATAGATAGATAGATAGATAGATAGATAGATAGATAGATAGATAGATAGATGATAGATAGATAGATATAGATATATATAGACAGGTATATAGATAGATATACATATATATCTATATATAGATAGATATACATATATACATATAGACATGTATATATATATATCTATATGTGTGTATATATGTATATATATATGTGTAGATATATATATACATATATACATGTATATATACATATATACATATCTATCTATCTCTCTCTCTCTATATATATATATATGGTTGAAATAATAATTATTATGTATTGAATCCCAGTGTATGCCATGTTGTCTGTCTAGAAAACTCAAGATCTAATCTATCTAGCTATTGTATTTAATATCCACAATACTCCATGTTGGTTTCCTATTCCTGCTGTAACAAATGGCCATAAAATTAGTGGCTTAAATAACATAAATTTATTATCTATAGTTCTATAGAAGTCTGACTCTGTTCTCACTGGGTTAAAAATCAAGATATTGTCAGGACTGTGTTTTTTCTGGAAGCTCTACCAGAAAATCCATTTCTGTCCTTTATAGCTTCTTGAAGCACCACGATCCTTGGCTTGTTGCCCTTCCTCTGTCTTCAAAGCCAGCAATGTTGCATCTCTCAGGTCATTCTACTGCAGTCCATTTCCCTCTGAGCTTCTCCTTCTGCTTCCATCTTCCATTTTATAAGGACTCTCATGACTATATCAGGCCCATTTGATAATCCAAGATAATCTCCCTATTTTAAGATCAGCTGATTAGCAAACAATTCTATCCGCCACTTTTGCCACACATCTTAACCCATGTTCACGGGGTTCTGAGGATTAGGACATGGACCTCATTGCAGAGGGGAGCGGAGGGGTGCGGGGCATAATTCTGCCTACCACAATTCCCTGAGGTAAGGTAGTTATTCTAATCTGTAATGAGGTTATATTTTAGTATTTTGATTTAGAATAAGGTACTACGCATTTAGGTTCTTGGTACCTGTATAATTCAGAGTTGTGCACACAGAAAGATTCCAATGAACATTAATCACAAAGGGCTGATTATATATATAAAATTTAAAGTATTAAAAAAGTTCACACTTTGCCTGCAACAAAAGTATATTTTGCTGTCATGTAATAATAGTATTTATAATAATTCGCCTACCATTCTTTGAAGAAAACTAAAAGACCAAATTATTAATTCCATAAGCTTTGGAGGGATCATATCTTTATTAGGTAAGTCTGAAGTCCATTTTATCTTGTCATCTTACTTTTTTGTCATAGGAAGAGCATAATAGCTGGAATTAACCAGATGTAGGCTTGAAATATGTCTGCCCCTTACCAGAAAGACAGCTTTGGGCAAATTATGCAGTAACCTCCTACGTGCAATAGAAATAATAATTCCTTCCTTGTAACAACTTTGTGACAAATAAGACCTTTTGTATATGAAGTATCTACTACAATGATTGACACATAATAATTACCCATTCACACCCTGAACTTCACTTACTGTACACATCTTGACCAGTACATTTAATTTGTGAATTTGCTGTGTCCCAGAATTAACCCCCACTCTTTGGTCCTCAATTTCTTTACCTGTATAAGAGGACTTACCAAAAAAAAAAACAAAAACACAACGATTTGCTCCGAGTAGTAAATGTTATTCTGAGGCCATTGGTTTAAAGTTCAGGAGTTCTTAAATCTTAAATACTTATCAATGTTCCTTCCACATCTCAGAATATCAAGGATCAATGAGGTGTTTCATTTTCAACTCCAACATTGTGTAACTATCAAAGCAAAACCCAAGAAACATTTCTGAGCCAACATTTAGAAGGCTTCCCCTAGGCTTCTAACACCAATTGTCCTCCTATGCAATACACTCTTAACAAAAAATTTCTAGGAACGGTTCTCCAAGCGCGTGTCTGCTGTTTCAAACAGACTCGCGCTGCCATCTGCTCCTTCTGATAAGAGACTCATCTGTCTGCCGAGAAGGAAGGAAAAAGGCTCAGTAAGAGAGAATAATGGGACTCTGTCACCCCTACAGCTTCGCTGGGTGGCTCACGGACATGCACCAACTAATGAGGGGTCAAACCAACATTTTTAGGACGTATTGAGATGGGATTTGAATTAATTGTGATTGCACTCTAAACAGTATTACATACAGCTAGTGGTGTAATTTGGACAATGAACCCAGCATCTGCTACTTTTCAGCAGCGTGGCCTAACAATAGGGAAGTATTATGAAGGGAATTCACCTGTCTCAATGTATATATATATATATATATTTAAAAGGCTAAAATGAGAAGTGTTTCTACGTAGACAAGGGACTATGTATATGTATGCTTGTGTATATGATTTAAGAATAATTATAATAAAGTAGCTTTCTCATAGTAATAAAAACACTAGAATGAAATGTTCTGAAGTAATCTAATCAAAAAAGTCTTTACCTAAAAATAATTAGTAGGACTTTAGTCATTAACATAACATTAAATTGCATAACTCATACAATTTTTATTATGTCTACATTGGGTTTACAGTTAGAAAGAGAACTGAAGACATTTTCCCACATATATGCACAGAATATATGCATATGCACAGAAAGTTCCTGGAGGTATACCATTAAGATCTGTTAATAACACATATCTCTGGACAGGGGAATAAAATTTTTGTTGGTAGGGAACTTTGTATGGAAAATTTTAACTTTTTACCAATTACCTTCTATACTCTGATTGCTTTAAAATCCTGAACCTATATTACTTTATAGAATTTAAAAAACCACTCACCTAATTAACAAAAGAGAATTAAAAATTAAATCTAATTTGATGTAATAGTCTAATTTTAAAGTAATTTTGCACTTAGAATCAGCAAACCAAGTCAGTTCTTTCTCTTCTACTAGCAGTACTAGAATTGGTACTGAGGGACTGCATCTAAATGATCTTCCTTTCTCGTCAATGAAATTGGAACAATATAATCAGATCTAGTCCACCTTTCAGAGTTGGTTATGGCTAAAACCAGAGTTACTGTAACACACTGTATATTAGTGTTACTATGGTAATAAACTGGTCAAGCATCTATCTCCCACGTGATGGAGCCAATTTTGTGTATATTCCAAAGAAAATTTCCATTTGCTTGAATAATTCAGATAATGCTGTCAATAAAACCAGCTGTATATAAATATGTACAAAATTTATATTTTTAAATGCATGCTATGTGCTGACAATGTTGCATAATATCTGTGTCTTCAAATAGATATTTCATAAGTTTTCAAGACAAAAAGTACTGGATAACCAATATTATTATTATTCAAAATCCCACATTTGACATTTCTTCCACTTGGCACTCTTTTTATTTAGTTCATTAGACAAGACTAGCAAAAAGGATAAGAATATATGTTAGGTCTTTGATTTGATATATATTTTACTCTGCCCTCCTCCCCCATAGGATACAACAATCACAATTCTTCATGTGTAGTCTTGAAAATGCTACAAAACAACCTCCCAGCTTAAATGCAAAAGCAGGCAGTAAACCACAGAAATAAAAGAAAGTTCCCCATGTTGTCCTTTTCTTCCCCCTCAATTCTTTTCTCCAGTAAATTCTGAGCTTCTCTAGGAGGTTGATGAGGGAAGGGATAAAACTCAGTGTAAATGAATGAATAAATAAATCAAAGAATCTACCAATCCTAACAACTGTGGTTTCATGGCTTCAGCTACAGAGAAAAGATGAAAAATTATGTTTATTTGTTCCAAGGTAGAGAAAGACAGAGGAAATGTAGCTAACAGAAAATCTCCACCAAGTATGCAGCAGCTTCAGTGTTCTGGGGTTCTGTGAATGTTTAAATCCCATTGTTCACCTAACACCTGTGCTGCTACAGCAAGTAGTGGAGACATAGATAGATATGTCTATCTATCTATAGGTATATAGATATATAGGTATATAGGTAGACAGAAATATCTATCTATCTATATAACATATGTAAGTTCTATACTACTACTAGAGGTGTGTTATGAAGCTAAAAGAGAGTCCTCGCTTTTCTACCTGATCATATGCACGCTTTGGTTGGATTGCTGTGTGCCTCAGTAGAAAATGTCAATATGGAATAATGGAAACAATAATGGCAAAAATGTTCTATGCAATGGCAAGGGCTCCTCTTCTTTGCACAGGTTTTTAGAGACATACAAGAACACACAACACTTCCTCCCCAATAGAACATTCTTTTCTCCCAGCCAATGACAAGCTAATAACAGTGTAATACCAAGTATATTTCTAATACCTCTTCCTCAAGGAGGCCACAACATTTTGCAGATATTATCTCCTAAATCTCCAGATTTCTGTGAGCTTTGGAGGGACTATGTATTATTAAAGGCACTTTACTTAGCAGAATCAGGGCACACAGAGGGAATTTATTCTCCAAGAAAAACAGCAAGATGGCTATAGGCCTTAAACTTTATCTCATCGAGTCTGTGTTTTTGTTTGTTAGTGTGGGATTTGTTTTCATACAATGACAAGATTCGCAGTTATTTTGCTCCCGAGATCTGTGCATGCGCCAACAGGGTCAACATCACCTGGGAACCGAGTGGAAATGAGACTCTCGGGCCTCATTTCAGAGGTATTAAACTTTAGTCTGCGTTTCACCAAGGTATCCAGATTATTTGTGTGTTCACTGAAGTTCAAGAATAGACTATTGCATTAAAAAGGCCTAAGTTTTTTTTTTTCTTTTTAAAATTCTCCTTACACATGTGTGGCAGACACTTGGGAGCTATTTACAAACTCATTTCCCTTTCCTTCTGAGCACACTGCTAGATTACATTTTCACTTTCTATTGCACTTAGTGGTGGTCATGTGACTGAGCTTTGGCCAATTAAATATGGGTGGGAATAATAAACACTCCTTTTAGTCTTAGCCTACATGCCCTTATGCTCACTCTTTCTGGTATTCGTATCTCTGTTTGCAGGGTGACTGGCAAGTAGTGAAAGCACTGAAGTTGACAGCCTTTAACAGCTCGGATCCATAAATGACTATGTGGAGTAGAGGTCCTCCCTTTCTCCACCACTAGTAGCCTTGGCTGTGTGAGAGAGACTGAAAATGCTCCTGTGTTCAGTTTTTGAGTTTCAGGGTTTATCTGTTAGAGCAGTAGAGTGTTACTGTAATATTTTAAACATTTTGAGAGGTAATTATTAAGTTTTAAAAATAGTGACTTGAATTGTGATACAGTTAAAAGAATGGTAGACAAGAAATATCAAGCTAGTTTTGGCCCTCTTAGCTGAATGAGTACAACCTCACTTCCTTTGGACTCATTTTATGTCATGTTTCCCTTTCTTCATAACTTTCTTACTCGTCTCTCCTTAAAATCTATTATAC
Organism: Rhinolophus ferrumequinum; assembly: GCF_004115265.2. Classification (NCBI taxonomy): domain Eukaryota; kingdom Metazoa; phylum Chordata; class Mammalia; order Chiroptera; family Rhinolophidae; genus Rhinolophus; species Rhinolophus ferrumequinum. Next base: position 25,718,723 of record NC_046302.1, read on the forward strand.
ATTGACTCTTAGATTTTAGAATTCTTTACATTGCTTTATTATTCTATTTCTCAAAGCCATGGAGTATTTAGAGAAATATTACTAGTTATGGTCCCAATTTTGTAGATTCACAATGCCCCGTGATCTGTGTTTTTATTTATATATGGCTTTGGGGGGGACTATAATGATTTATAAGCCCATTAGCATACCTTTTCCATTTTTCTTTTTGAAAATATGCTTAATAATTCATGTATCTATTCAGAATGTTTATTTACTTAGTCTTCATTATAAGTGAGCCACTTGTGGAAAAATTAGAAATCCCCACTGACAGAAAAATTACCTCTTCTGATTGATGGAGTTTTAATAAATGATTTATAATTAGTTTCTGATTTCTTGTTATGACTGGTCTCCTCAAACATACCACACTTACCGACATAGATACAAACAGAGTTACTCTTTCAAATGGGACTCTGCATTCATTTGGAGAAAATGATATAAAATGGAGAATCATTATATACCTTTATAAATATTTCTCTGTAGAATGGGCAATGTCTGATTATAAATTACTCAGCTCAAGCCATTTGCCGTCCATTCACTAGTAGCAATACTTTATTTACGTATTTGAAGACATCATTTCAAAGAAGAGAAATAAGATCTTGATAAGAAAAAAAATAATAAGAAAAAAATAATAAGGAGAACTGATTCTGAGTGACGAGCACACAATGTGATAAATAGATGATGTATTATAAAAATGCACACATGAAACCTATGTAATTTTACTAACCATTGTATCCAAATAAATTTAATTTAAAAACTAAGAAAAAAAACTAAGTTTTCAAAGAAAAATTAGATTTTAAAAAAAGGGTAAAATTGAATGACAGTTTCTCTTTCTCTTTACTTGTTTTACTTATAAATATTCATAAATTAAAACATGTAAAAATCAGTGTTGATGAACAGCCATAATTAATATAAAGTGATTTGCTTATGCTATTTAAGCTAAATTAATTTGGGACTAATAAGAAAACAAGAATATTTTAAACATTTTGAAGTAAATTATTTTTAATACTATGTGGGTTGCCCAATTTTTTTCTTTGATTTTTGAATGTAATTTTAAAACTTGTGCCAAAATTTGAAAAAGAATAGTAAGGGCTATTATTTTTTATAATGTACAAATCGTTCCTTTGCATCTTTTTCTTTATTTATTCTGCTTCCTCTTATACCTGAGCTATTTAAACACACTATGCCAGGCAGCTTCTTTCCCTTTTTCTTTTCTGCACTACTTTCAAAGTTTTGAAAAACTTCAGACACAAGTTCAGCCATGTTCTTCAGAGACCCAGAATCTGCTTCTTTTTCAGAGCCATTACTAGTTGTCCGTGGTATTGCTAGTTCAGCTCTCTGAGATTTCAAGAACCTTCTGTTCAGGGTCATGGGTGACTTGGCCTACCCTGGGATTTTTCTCTACCATCCCCTACAGTCTGTCCTTCACCCTCCCTGTACCCCACTCAGCAGTCATTCTTAAAGTTTGGGTTTGTAGAAACTTCAAGACTCTCCTACTAGAAAAGTGAAAATTTTGCACAGACATTCAATTCTGCTTGTAATTTCAGCAGGTCCACAGACTACCTGAGGTATTTTTATTGATCTCTGGTTAAAAGACTGCTTTAAATGGTTTGACATAATTGTTTAAGTCTTGCTTTTTTTGCTTCCTCCCTTCATTGGAAAGAGCACTTGTTGCACTGCCAGCCATTTTCCAACATACAAGATCTGACAATTAAGTTCGCGAACTCATGCTAAAAAAAGTGCTACATACCTCATTACTGACTATCACTATGGTCACCTTCAAAGTATTCCCCTTGGGAAGCTATGCACTGATGCCAGCACCTAACCCACCCTTCAAAGCAATTTTGGAACTCTTTCTGGAGTGGCCATCAGAGCTGTTGTCATATTGCCCTTGATGTCCTGAATGTCATCAAAATGTCTTCCTTTCAATATTTCTTTTATCGTTGGGTAAAGAAAGAAATCCAGATTGGGTCCAGATTGGGTGAGTAGGGATGGTATTCCAATACAGTTATTTGTTTACTGCTAAAAACTCACTCACAGACAGTGCCATGTGAGCTGGTGCAGTGTCATAATGCAAGAGCCATGAATTGTTGGCGAAAATGTCAGGTCGTCTAACTTTTTCACACAACCTTTTCAGCACTTCTAAATAGTATACTTGGCTACCTATTTGTCCATCTGGCACAAATTCATAATGAATAATCCCTCTGATATCAAAAAAGGTTAGCAACATTGTTGCAACAAGTTCACGAACCTAATAACCTAATTGTCAGACCTCTTATGCACTTCAATGACTGGGTAGGACTTGGAGGATGCCACTCAAAGGTAGAACAGGTTTGGGTATCATTTTCACTTCCAGATCATGAGAAGTAGTCACATTGTCTACTCAAAGCCTGCCACTCCCCAAAGCTGATCATACATACCCATGCTTCTGTTGAAATCTTTTTCTTTTCCTTTCCTAATATTAAGCTAACAAAAGTTATGGGAAGTATTCAAAGATGCCTTCCCCCTTCCTATATCTTTTTGTTCTCTGGTAAATTATAAGGAAGAGGAAAGCAGGAAAGAAATTAATCAAACACAAACACCTTTTAAAGAGCAATGCATTTTGCCTATATTGTATTTATCATTCAGTGGTCCTGGAACAAAATATCCTGCTTAAGGGGAAATTTAAGAAACTTTATTCAGGATTTGGGAATTTAAACCTCATGCCACCACAGTTATTAATGGTATTGCACTGGAGACTTGACTTTGTTGTTGTTCTTCAACAAAATATTACAAGTAAATAGCCCCCTTTGTTCATTCTTAAAATGTGGAGGAGCATCAGAGAGAAACGAAAGTAGAAAGCACCATTCCTCTCTCCTCAAAGAAGCTGAATAGATATTTGTGTTTGTGATGTCTAGGATTTCACAGAGCTATACTCAAGGAAAAAAATAAGTACTTGTGATTTCTCCAAGGAAGAGCCATGTGTAGTGGTCAATCAAGCTCATTTGTCTGAGAAGAAATCATTAAAGAACAGAATAAACCTTTTTTTTTCAGAATTGAGAGGTAAAAAGAGGAAAACTGGGGCCCTGGAAGAATTTTGAAAGAAAGATGGAGGGAATCTGAGTCCAGATGCAGCCAGATTTCTGAGCCCTAGCCCCAAAGAAGTTCTAAGCTTGGTTCCTGACTCCTTGATATAATAGCTTAAGTCTTGCTTTTCAGCTTCCTTCCTAGATTAAAATGAGCGCTTGTTGCACTGCCCACCCTAGATGCAGCAGAGTGGGGAAACAGCCATTTTGAAGAGTACCATTTGATCATCTTTGCTAGAGGGCCCATCCCAGATTGTCCCACCATGTAAGGATACTTATCAACATTTCCTCATTTGATGGTCACCACTCAGTCGATTTATCACCATGTTAGGATAATTCCAAGAAATTATTTTAATATATTTGAACACTTAGAGGACTACTGGACATGTAATTATTTAGGGGAGAAGACTAAGTATCTAAAATTTGTAATCGCTTCTCAGCCTTTTGGCTAAGATCAAGTGTAAAATTTGTGGACAGAATTTAGTAAGTTGATAAATTTTAGCCTGGTAACTAAGAGGAATGGATATACCTATTACATGTACTATGTATTAAGCAGTATCCTGATGTTACTTGTACTATTATTCCTAATTCAAACAAACATATTGAATAAGTTATAAGTATATTAGTTAGACATGTACTATTTCTAACTCTGATGATAATTGAGTTAAATACTATTATTTTCATTCAACAGTTGAAGAACTTGGGATCCCTAGGGTTAATTAGCTTACCCAAGGTCAAGCAGCTCTAAGTCTGCAGAACTGTGATTTAAATCAAGGTACAACTGAAATGCATATTTGTACAGAGAATTAGATGATTATATGTCATAATAATTTTTCACCTTTAGATGAATCGCCTCAAGTTGTTTTAAGATGAGATTATCATTTATGATTGCTCACACTAAACCTCATCAGATATTATTCTGAGTACCGACAAATTTGAGTAAACTGCTTATTATCTAGCTATCATTCTCTTACTCAACCCAGCAGACTGGGTACATAAATATAAACCGGGGTTATTTCATGATTAAAAATGCTTTTTGTATTCCTTGTATAGACTCTCTCAAAAGAGATAAAGATACTTTCAGAATGGCATTATCATCTGACTGGAGTTGAGGCAATCTCCTTGAGCAGAATTATAGTAGACGTCTTATGGCAATCTCTTGCAGCTTCGAAATCTCATCATAATCCTAAATTTCAAAGCCTAGATTTTCTTAATTTACCGAATCATCTCCAGGTTTTAGCCACTCACTCCCCACCTCTCCCCCTTATTCGTGACTATGCCTATTATCTTGTCAATGACTAGAACTAATGCATTGCAGAAATCTTTAACTCCAATATCCCATTCTTTACTATACCTCCAGAGGCACACTTATGTCATTCACGATAAACCTGTTCATCAAAATCAGAAATTCCCAGGCTCTAGATTACCTGGTTTTTATCCAAGTCCAACATACCCACTGGCTCTTCTTTCTCTCTTCTCTGTATTAGAATCTGTGATTGAGCATCTGACCTAAATTCTCAACAGTATCTTGCATTTTCTTATAGCTTTATTCTTCATTTGCACCTATTGAGCAAAACTCCACTCTTGTGTCCTTTGCCTCAACAATACAATCCCATTTTTTTTCACTAACTATTCCCAGGTTACTGAATGTTAGGACATAGATTAGAACTAACCCAACATATAGATTAATACCAGTAAAATTGTAAATGTGTTTCAATTACAATTTTAGCTGCTTCCATCAGTCATTTTACTTATTCTTATCTTGCTCTTTTATTTCTCTCAACTATTACAGAAATTCACTTCTCTAATGTCAGTGCAATCTCTGCCAACACCACTTTTAGCAGAAAGCCTAAAAATAATACTCTCTCTGATTTTCTTTCCTTTCTAACTTAAAAAAAAAAATCTATATTACCATCATCCTCACCTCTGCTTCTAGCTGAAAATATCAGAGAATAATGTAATTTGCCTCATAATAACATGGTTCACTCACCGGTGACTTTGACATAGAGAACTTCCATTTTTTGTTTTTCTCAGAGTTTTGTTCCATCCATCCTGTTCCTTCTGCAGCTGTTCTTTTGCAACCTATAAACATATCCAAATCTATTTCATCATAAAATTTTTCTCTTTTAACCATGTGTCCTCTTTATACTCCTGATCAATCTCTTTTGCTTCCCCATACACATATCTAAAAAAAGCAAGCTCATTGACTATTTCCACATTTCATCCCACTTGCCCTCAGCTAATTCCTGTAATTCAGCTTTGATCACAACCACAATACCAAAGCAGCACTTTCTGAGGTCACCAGAGATGTCCTGATTCCCACACCTCATGATCATGTTACATATTTATCCTAACACTATTAGACCTAGCTAACTGCATTTGCCACTTGGTCGCTACCTTCTAAACATTCTTTAAATCCTTGGCTCTGTGAGTCTCTATTCTGGTTATCCTTGTACTCCTCCAACAATTCTTATTCTGTCTTTTTAAATAATATGTATATACTCGATCACTTTTATAAATATCTTTTCCCCCCTCAGTGTTCCTTTATCACCTATTATTTTTATTCTATTCGTGCTTCCTCCTCTTTCATAGTTTTAACGCTAACCTGTATTGGCTACTGCTAAAATTATATATCCAGAGCGTATTTTACCCTGTCTTTAGATTTATACACTAAAAGTGGTTTAATATAGTGATTACGAGAGAATTTCCTTCAGTCATATTTCCTAGGTTTAAATTCTGGGTCCACAAATTAGTAGCTGTGTGAGTATTATTAGATCGAAGTACATCACTGAGTCTGTTTTCTGCTGTGTAAAATAGAGATAAGAGTAGTATCTGTTTTGATAGTTAATGCATTAATATAAATAAATGCTTTTAATAATACCTGTCACATTGCTGGTTTAATATATATGAAAGGTAATCTTAGTGATAACATTTTTAGATATGTATACTTAAGTGTCTCACAATCACCTCAAATTCTGAATATTTAAAATTCATCCCATATTCTTTTGGCCATCATCCTTCCACTCATGTAAACTAGAAAGTGGGGAGTCATTCTTCTTTTCTCTCTTGAACTCACCCCCCAGTTCTAATCAAGTTCCAGATCTACTGTTTTTACCTCATAAATATTGCTTGGATCTGTGTTCTCTATATGTTCTTTAGCTGTCTGCTTCTTTTTGATTTATTTTTCAAATTTATCTTTGTCTCTCTGGTCATTGCCGTCAGGATTTCTCAAGAATTGCCCTAGCCCTTTTTCTCCTCATTCTATGCAATCTCTTTGGTAAATTTCAGCCCCAAACACAGCTTTAATCACTTTCCTTATGCAGATAGCTTCCAAATTTCTTTTCCCAGCCAATTCTATTCTTCTGAGCACCAGATTTATATGTTCGCCCACCTACTTGACACAGTGATTTAGATTTCTTAAAAATATCTCAAGTTTCTATATTAAATCTGATTCTTTCTACAGTCTCCTACCAGCACCAACATTCATCAATTTCCACAAAATGGATGCTTGTTTCCCATGCTTGACACCTCCTTCTTTAACCACTACAACTTCCCCCAAATCTAATCTATTATCAAGTGCTATAATTTTTCCTTCTATATACGAAATGTCTTTTGAATATGTCCATTTCCCTCTATCTCTATCCCTACTACTGTCATCTGCTGCCAACCACATCTCTTTGATAACTTCTTAAAATATTCCTTACGTTCACTCTTTCACTTTTCCAACCCACTCCCCATAGTGGGCTGCCTACATCTAGGGTTACCTAGAACCAGAGGTCTTTGAAGTGGTAACTCCAAAATCCAACTCTGGTCAGTTTCTTCTCTTAGTTATAATTCTTCAATGGCTTGATATTTGACTTAGATAGAGAATAAAGTTATTAACATGATGAATAAAAATCTATGTTGTCTGACGTCTACCTCAATCTACAGCCTCATTTTGCTTTTAGCCACACTCGCTGCTCTCCACCTTACTTTCTGTAATATAGCCTTACCACCCGTTTTCACCACTTTCCCTCCAACTGCAGATGTGTAAATACTTTGCGTTGGACACACTGTGCCAGGCACCATTTGTGCACACTTCACTCTTCATAGCATTCACTGCAGTGACCAGGTCACACATGCCTGGGTGAGCTTCTTCTGAGTATGTCTGATAGCACTTAGCCGTGGCTGGGTATCTCTCACTTCCTGTCCAGGGCCTTCTCTGATGCCAATGTTTGGACAGTCACAGAAAAAAAAACTGAGGTGCAGTTCAGAATGTCTCATACTAGTTGCCTCCAGTGGGACCAACAGAATAATGGACCTTTGGATTTTCCTTCTTTGGTTTCACTTTCCCAGTCCCTTGCTTCAACTCCGTGGAGCCACTTCCTAAATAAAATATGTGTATGTAAGCATTTGCCTCAAAGCTTCTCCTTTGGGTTAATTTTGGCTAAGACACATATGTTGTTCCCTGTGCTTAGAATCTTTCCTCTATCACTTTTGAATCTTTCGGAAAATATCTTCTCTGTCTTAATACCCTCATTCTCCCTTCCCTTCTTTCACTTTCTTAAAGGTATATTTCTCTCACTAGTGTTTCATTTGTAATTTTACATTCATTTGTGTCAGGGATCAGCAAACATTTTCTGCAAAAGGCCATTTAGTGTATATTTTATGCTGTCTTGGCCAGAGTAATTGTCACAACTGAAAACAAACAAACGAAAACATGGAGAAGGTTGTTTTTAGTAAAACTACGTTTATAAAAACGCATGTGTATTAGTTTCCTAGGGCTGCCATAAGAAAGTACTAAACATTGTCTAACCACCAGTTAACATAAAAGAGTGAATTCAAGCATTGTCTCTCCCAAGAAATTATCCCCAGTTTTCCAATGATGAGTTAAGTACTTATCTTTATTGTCTCCATAAGTGCTTTATATACACTTGTCCCTGTACTTACCACAATATTTATCCATTATTCGTTTCTACTTTCATCCCAACTAACAGATCTCAAATTCCTTAAAGGTAAAGATAGATTTTATTTATCCGTCCTCACAGTACAAAATATGTGCGTTCAGTAAATATTTAATAAATAAATAAATAAATGGATAAATAAATACATAAATAAATAGTGATTGAAGAAAGAGTGCTGGTATTAAATGTTAAACACTTCAGAATCCACTGTAGTGTGCCCTTGGCAACTCAAAGTAAGGTGAGACAGAGAGCAGTAAATTAAAACCTCTTTTTGACTTTGCTACTCTAGATGTTCAAAATCACTTCTCCCCACAAATCCTTTTTTACACAGCTGGTCAATAGGGAGAAGTAGAATGAAGTAACTTAGCAAATGTAGAAAGACTAGGGCAAAGGTCTTATGACAAAGAAGAGGAAAATAATGTGTAACAAGTCTAGGCCTTCAGCATTTGGGGCTGGATACCTGCTGTCTCTCACCTCCTGTGCATTAACTTCTAAGTTACTACATTTGGTCTCTTGTCTCCTGTAACATCAATAAATACTATTGTTAAAACTGACAAAAGATAGTTAAGAACTTTTATTCGCTAAAGATTTGATTCTCATGTTATCTAAATAAACTGGATAAACTCTCTCAAAGCTAAATACAAAATGATAAGGTCAAAACATCAAGGCAAAGGAAAACATAAGCAGGAAAAACAAGGGACTTTGGGCAACTCTGGGATATTTTCCCACCAGTTTGCATCTTAGTTTACATACAGGAATATTTTTGACAATTTCAAAGTTATAGAAAGGCTACTTATCAAATACTACCTATATGTAAAGGAGCATTTATAAGATAACACTCCTTTGAAGAAAGCCAAGATAAACTAGGGAACCATGGATAAAATTCAGCGTTATAAAGAGCAGAACAAAATATGCTGAAAAGACTGTATTTGAAGTTCATATGTAGTTTTGAAAGCAGAGATCCTATAAGAGAAATAAATCTATTAGGGAGAAAAACATCACCTAAGATATAAAGACAATTTCATCCAACCAATAAAACACATTGGATAACCTTTTTAATCTCAAAAGAATCTTTTCTTTTTAGAAACTCTTTTTTTTTTTTTTTTAACAATGGAGGGGTCAAAGACCAAGTCAAAATGTTCAATTCTGTCCAAAGTATTTAATTTTATAACCCAAAAATAATGCTTGTATAGAATACTTTCTTTGTGGTTATTTGGCCACTTCTACAAAGGAAACTCATATTTTGTTCTTTATCTCCTTTTATAATAATGGAAGGAAATGATAAAAAAAATTAAAATGATGAAAGCTACTTAAGCTTTGGAAACATTTTAAAATAGTTTCTGCATCCTTTAACTTCTGCATAGCCATGCAAATGACCCTTTACCAAAACAATCTATTACCTATTACCTATTACAATCAATGCAGACTTGTTACAAGAATCTTCACTATCACCTCTTTTAAATTAAGACTTCCTGTGTGTGTGTGTGTGTGTGTGTGTGAATGCGTGCATGCACGTGCACACAAGCGCACACACACACACACACACACTCTGTTTTTTTTAATGCCTGAAGAATTTCATTAAAATGACATCTCATTTTATTCACATTAGTAAAATTAAATAAGGTGCCAGTTTTAAATTTTCCATATCTATACTTACTATTTATTTTGATATGTTCTTAGTTATACTTCCATCAGCTACTAAACTGTTAAGAGTTAAATGAAGTCAAGAAGACATCAGTGATGACATGAGTATGAATTTAAGCTTCTGTCTGTCTACATTTAAATATATATATTATATAAATATAATATATATTGTATATATAGACATTTTCTATTTTTAAAAATTTTATGTACTCATTTATACATTTAAATAAATGGTAATTAACTATATATGTATATATACATATATACATTTGAGATACAGATACTACAAATATGTATGCATACATATTTTCACTAATAATTTTCAGCAAAGCATAAGATGCAAAGGGCAACATGGATGACAGAGCCCCTAATAGGTATTGGTAAAGAGGCCAAAGGAGCTAATGTGCCTTTAGATCAAAGGGTAAAGCTAAATCCAACACCAGGGAGGTGATAATCCTTTGCAATTATACACAGGAGTTTTATATTGCTCAGGTTGGCATCTAGAAGAAGAAAATAGAGAAGCTGGAGGACACTAAAAGGACAGTTTCCAAAATGGAGAGGTTATAATCTCATCATTTCAGAAAAAATAAAAATATTAATCTGGGAAATGAAACACAAAATTGCCCTCGACTATTTAAGAGATTTGTATATGTAGTAAGGATTAGATATATTCTTTATAGCTCAGTGAGGTGGAACCATAACTGCTGTATTGGATTATTCTTAAGAGGAACTTTCTCAGATGGTTGGAAAGGTTAGATAAAATTATGCAGGTAGGGTTGTTTAACATAGTAGCTAACACAAAGTAATGACTCAATAAATATTTTCCAGTGATAATACTGCCAATAGTAGTACTGGCAGCAGCAGCAGTAAAAATAAATTATCTATAACCTAGAAATTCCATGATTTACAAATTGATAAAATGGAGTAAATTTATTTTAACATTGTGATACTATCTGAACATTGTAAACAGATATGATTTTTCATTTACTGCCATATTGAGTTTTATATAAATATTTTAGTTTTTTTGTTGTTGTTGTTATTTGTTTGTTTGTTTGCCTGACACATCTGCTTATGGCCCTGTTTCTATGGCTCTGGAGTACACACAATGAATATCTGAGTACTTATGTCAGAAAGCTACATATCGTCATAAATCATGAAATTAGTGAAAAGGACATTGTCATTTACCCAAACATAATGGAAAGCTATTATAGTTGTATAGTAATTCACATTCCTGACATGGGATTTCAGAGAGTCTTAACAAGGATTACGTTTCATAGGCCTGAAACAGTTAATTTTTGACAGATGTTGATATAGTATCAGAATTTCTAACACTAAGAATGTAGTGTAAAAAATAAGGGTTGAACATGTCTGCCAGCTGATGCTGATGCATACCCATTCCCTCTAGTAACGGGTGAGAACAACAGATTTTAATACTAATAAATTCAAGGGGAAAAAATGCCCACTCCCTAAGACATATATATGGAACCAAGAACTAAATTCATTACACACTGAATTATGTGAATTTATGATTCAGGTCAGTTAAACCTTTTGTTTTTAAAGTTCATATTGTTAGAACCTTTGTGTAATGTTTGTATTTTTTTTCAGTGTGGGAAGAAAACCAACATTGATAGATTACCTGCAACATGACTGGTACTAGGCACTGTGCTTCGCAGCCACAGCTTAACCAGTCTTACACACAGATTCCATTTTTAGGTGGCAGTGATCCTGTTTTATAGACGAGTGTATAGAGTCAGAGTAATTGACTCTACCAAGATCATTACATGGTAGGTGGTTAAGCCTGGACTGCCTGATTGCAATGCTAATATCACAACACCTAGCTGTTCAGTGGACAAGGAATTCAGAAGAGAGGTCTTGGATAATGAATTTTAATAAGTGCATAGAACGCATGCCAGATAGCTCTACAGAATAAAATTTATGGGCTCTGATCTTTCTGCACTGAATTCTTCCAAAAGAACTGAGATGCTTAAGATATTCCTTTACAGTAAATTTTACTGAGAAAGTTATTCCCTTTATCTTCGAAATTATCATGGAAGTTCTTCATAGCTTTGGAAAATAGAGTCCATGTCCAGCTATCCCCCAAATTCATCACACAACAAATAATCATAAACAGAAGTTCAATATTCTTACAGGTTTTTCACAAAAAGTATAACATCTTTCTTAATCCAGGGAAGGCTAGTAATTATCACATAAGACATTCATTAAATAAATAATGCAGTGTCATGACTTTGGAATCGGACATTGATAACAGTTAGCATTATAGGTTCTCCCCTTGCCTAGAAATTCTGACACCACATTTATCACTCGCTCTATTTTTAGAACTCTAATGAGCAGATCACCAAGACTTACCTCATTAACAGCTTGTGAGAAAACATTATTATAGAAATAGCAGGTTAGAATAGCCATTACTCCCAAATTTGTTAGGAAATAATACATGTAAACAAAACTAACATATTTATTTCATAGTGGGAGAATTTGATCTTGGTTAACAGGTAATTTTTTTCTATATTTGTTTTTCTAGAATTAATCCATCTTCAAATATATATATTTTCAAGGACACATGGAATATTTGCCTAATTTTATAGCTCCTATGACTGACAAAAGGAAATCATTTAAAGTAATATTTAATATTTTACTGTATTTTCAAATGAATAATTGTTATTCCTGAGGTCTGTGCTATTTTTAACAAATATTTAAAAGCATTTTTAGTATAACTTTGTTTAGATGCAGTAATAAAAGTTACAATATAATTACATGAATTTTGATGTAAATTTTGAAATTTAAATTAATGACCTCATGATTTTAATAAATGTACCATACTGAAAATATGTGCCCCTCCAAAAATTCTACAAAAATGATAATACACCTATGTCAAGAGAGCAAAAGAAAGACAAATGTGTAAAATATTAACATTTAGGGAATTGGTATAAAAGGTATCTGGGAATTCTTTATCCTCTTTTGCAACTTTTCTGTCAAGCCTGAAATTATGTCAAAATTAAAAACAAAACAATTTTAAAGGTAAAAAATAAAATAAAATATGAGGAAATGATGTAGACCCAGAAGGACAAAAAAAGGGAAAAAGTAATGGGAGATGTCGAACGTGTTCAATATTTTGGAAGATGAAAAGCAAGACGGACAAAAGTGGCAACTGATGAGCAGGTCAGAGGAAACTGGAGGAGGAGGGAGACCAGTCAGAGGCAGTCTGATCCCTGCATGGGAGTACAGAAAGTCTGAGGATTAAAGGCATGAGGGAATCTTTGAAGACTGAGACAAAAGAAACCAAGATAATTGATTGCATATCATTATAAGAAGCAATGAGACCCAAGGTTCTCTTCTAGTGTCTCTTCAACCACAAAATTATCCTTTTCCCATCTGTCAAAAGGCGAAAATTTTCCTTTGTGGAAAAGCTGTTGGAGAGAAAATAATGGATTTTGTGACATAAGCCAGTGCTGGGAGTGGTGGTGAGGGAGGCTGCAGAGTGTGGGGTTCTACTAAATACAAACGGTTCAAGCGAAACTATGGGTACGAGATCCTGAAACCCCATCCCTACTATCTTGCTCAGCAGTAAAACAGATTTATAATTTGCAGTTACATAATTAATTTTTACCCCTAGGGAAAAATAACCAACCCAAGAGAAAAGATATACAGATACCAACAGCAGTGGGCCTGGTCCCAGCCTCATCACCTTTAGGGAAAACGAATCAGTGAGATCTCCTCAAGTGTTCAGTTTTCTATCTGCTTTTTACTATGCTGATCTAAATATAAATGAACAGTCAAAGATCATTAAACAGTTGAGGAGTGCTGCTAACATGAAACACAGAGGCTTAAGAAAATAAACAGAAATAAAGGGACTCAGGAGAAAAAAGGGAAAGAGGAGGATAAAAAAATCATTTTTAAAACTTTAATACCTGCAGAGAAATAAAGGAAGATATACATCCGTTAAGAGCAGAGTGCTTTTACAAGTAATATTCAGAGAATGCGAAAAAGCTCTTAGAAATGAAATACAATATGATAAAAGTATTTTTAAGTCCAACAGAAAGGTTGAAATATAATGTTGAAAATTCTCCCAGAAAAATAAAATTTTATTGTGTGTTCACCAACCTGAGTCAGTTCCCCTTCCATCAGCATTTATTTCACCCCCTTTATAGATAATGTATTATAGAATTGTACACTTGAAACATATATAATTTTACTAACTAATGTTATCCCAATAAATTTAATTAAAACATAAAACAAATAAATAACATTTTTAAAAAATGATAGAGAATTGAAGGGAAATAAAGGATCAGTCCAAAATGTCTAACATATTAAAAGTAGGGGTTCCAAAAGGAGAAAATAAAGGAAGGGAAATTACTAAAGGAATAATAATATATTTTTAAAAATACTGAATCTGAAAATCATCATTTCCCAGAGAGTAGCAACCCATTAAGTGCTTTACACAATAAATAAAATAAAACTTATACCAAAGCATATATCATAAAATTTCTGGATTCCGGGGATGAAAATAAAAGCTGAACAGCTTCCCAAACATTAGAAGTTAGGGAACATTAGTGACAACATTAGAAGTTAGAAAAAAAGAAGTACTTTCAAAATTCCAAGGATAATGACTTTTAACCTATAAATTTTTAGCTGATCAAACTATGAATTGATTCTCAAGGATAGAAAACAGTATTTTCATATTTGGTAGGTCTTAAATATTATATATCCATCTATTATCTTTTTAAAAAATACTACTGAAAGATGTGTTCTACTGAAATGAGGGAGAAAAGCAAAACATAAAATGTAGGGGACCCATAAAAAAGGGTCTTCAAAGTAGGAGATAAGCAAAGGGAATTCCTAAGATGGTAAAGCGACATTCCAGGGTAATAGTTATACAGCAGGCTTAAAGGGGTCACACATGGAAAATTATGTAAATTGCCAAGAGATAAAGTGATTGACAGAGCAAGACAAGAAATGCAAGTGTACAGATTTTCATGCGTATAACAAATATTTACTTAGTAGATGTCTTCTGTAAAATTATTGAGATTAAAAGGATAAATTAAATATAGCAGTGATCCTAAAGGAACCAACAATTTAGTAGAGGAGATAAGACATGTACATGTTCAAATACATGGAGAAATGTCACTAGCGTTATCATAAAGAAGAACACAATATAGTAGAGAAACCCGGGGAAAGGAGAGTTAATGTACACCTAGAAAGATGGTGAAAAGGTTGTATGTCTGGGGCTAGGAGATGAGATTTTTAAGGACCTCATAGATGTTCACTCTGGGAAAGGGAAACGTCACTTCTTCCCAGACCAGTAAGACTAGAGAGAGATTAAGTAAAACAAAAAAAGAAATATGTTGAGGTAGGAGAAAATAAATTGTAGGTATTTCTCAATTGATGGAAAGAATTCAGAATTTTTTAAATAAAGCCAGAAGTCATTATTAAAGCAGGAAAAAAAAAAGATGAATAGAAAAGTGAAAGCAATAGAAAAGAATCAGTAGATTTTGGTGAAATATGGTTGCATTTACCTGCCTGGATTGGCGGTTGGCTGTCTCCTCTCTAAACAGTTAAAGCCTAAATAGCCTTAAGTGATAAATTTGTCTTGTCTCCTTAAAGAAATCTCTGTTCCTGTCTTTTCCCTCTCTTCCGTGACTTCTCTTAAACATTCTTACCGTGGATGGTGTATACTGATAATATAAACTTATATCATCTACATGTATGACATTTTCTTCCAAATATTTCATGGATATGTCTTGTCTGTAAAGACTGTAATCTCCTTAAGGCTTGACATGCCATTTCATGCATAGTTTTTATTGTTCTTAGTTCAGGAACTTTCAAAATGAAGTCCTTATACAATTTCTACAGACACTTATGAAAAGAGAGTTGTGAAGAGCGTTATGGAAAAGAAAAGATTGTATTCCCTTTATTATATTAGAAACTATTTTATTTTTGTGGGACGAGAATGAATAACGATTATTAAATTGGTCATATTTGTATTTTTATATACATAAAACAAGATCAAATCATAGCATTTTATATAAGAACTTGCATTTATACGTAATCCATATTGACATAGTGAAAATAATTTTGTAAATATTCTCAGTGAGGTAGAAAATGAGCCAAGTTAAATTAGTTGTAAATTTCAAGAGAGGCCAAGTGATCGATTACATAAATATGTCAAATCTGTATTCATCCTTAAAGGAGCATAATCACAGAGACTACCGAAAAGACAAGTGTAAAGTTAAATAAAGCAATGAATCTAGTATCCATTAAGGGCAGAAACTAAGTTGATTTATCACCTTGTAAAACAACTACTGGCAGTGTCATGATAATAATTTATCTATTTAATAATTAATATAAATATATTTTATAATTTCAAAATTAATGTGTAATAATTTGGGAAAATGTAGAAAAATATACCACAAACATTTAAAATTATCCATGAAATTTTGACCCAGAAATAGCCAGTGGTAACAGTTCGGTATATAATATTCCAATGTTTCAATGCACATAAAAATCTCAGGGCACTCGTCTTGCTGAAAAATTAAAGAAGCTGAAGAGAAAGGTGAAATCAGGACTAGTCTTAAAGGCGTCCTTGGAGATATAACATTTTCTGCCAAATCATGATTCAGTCTAATAACATGGAAGCCATGTACACTTTATCAGAGACTCATTGGTAAATATTTATTAAGTTCTTACCCAATTCCAAAAGAGTTAAGCTAGGCATTATGGGGACACAAAAAAGAAAAAAAATATTTTGTCTATGTTTTTATGGAATCATAATCTGGTTGGAAAGATAAGAAAGAGACACAGGTAAAAATTTAAATACTAAGAAATTAAAATAATAATTCAAGACAACAAAGCAGATATCAAAAGATTATATATGATTACTAAATGAGGTCCACAGACAGGAATTGTCATCTGAGTTCACAAGCGCTTGAATGCAATTTATGGTAAGGCACATTTAGATGGCAACTCTGTTATAACTCCTCATATATATATATATAATATATATATATAATATATATACATATATATTATATATATACACACATATATATTATTTATATATATGTATATGTATTAATCATGTATATATATATATTGAGAGAGAGAAAATATATATACACACATTTTGAGAAAGGAAAAAAACTATATTAAAATTATGCTGATGGTAACCACTTTGAGCACCTCTTGTAATTGCAGAAGTCAAACATGACTTGTATTCATCTTTAATTACCGTATATATTGAGTATTACAATGTTAATACAGTTTTTTCCTTTCTTAAAATGTGTATACCTTTTTGGCACCCTGTGCATACATGCATATATGAGGTAGTATAATAGCATGTTGATAATGGTAGGTAGTACCATTTGGTCAACAGAGCAGAATCCTGACCACTGAAATTCACATCCTTGTTCAACCACCTACAACAATTTTAATCATCTTTTCCAAGAAAACTCTATGTGTATAGGAACAAACCTGACAAAAGCGGTCTGTATTGTCCTGTGCTTTTCCTCACACACAGACTCTTGGCCATGTGGAGGTCTGTTTTCCTAAGCTAGCAGAAAGTCTAAGTGGGCTCCTTTTTTTTTTTTGTAAGACCACTGTCAGTCCCCGATATAATATCAAGGTGAAAAACTGAGTACTGGGAAAACATCCTGAAAATGGGAAATCCAGAAAGGAGACAGTGTTTCTTTCTAAGTGCTATTGGAGTCTTCGCCTAGTCAACTATCCAAACCTGGTGAACAAAGGGTCCTCTCTCAAGCACAAACAACCCCTGTGCCATTTTACCACAAGATTTGAAAAAGGAATGAATGAATCTCCTAAGTCCCTGAGTCCCGAGAGACAGCTTCTTCCTGAATTTCACAAAAGAGCTGAAATCACGCTTGGACAAGTTGCTAAGAGGGAATAATACTCATCTAGCAAGAATTCCTAAACCTTTGGAACCATAAGAGAGACAATGATCGTTTGGAATCCAGTGTGTTCTTGGACTCCAGCTGTCTACATCAATACCTCCAAACCCTGTGGGTGAAATTATAGTAGGTAAAGGATTGGGAAGTGGATAAACATGAGGTTTTTAGGTTCCCTTAGAAGGCAACAATGCGGGCTGGTAGAAAACTGTAAAAGTATTACACCATGCTTTTCAGAATTCTTCCGTTGTTTTTTCTAGCACTCAAGGTTCCAGAGAAAACAGTTGTAGAGTGTTGATAGATTGATTTCTATTGGCTCAGGCAAAACGCTAAGCTCTTCAGTCGTACATTTTGAGGGCGTGGTAAAGATTATAAGGTAGCTTATTCAACACTCTCTATCTTATATGGTCATGTAATGTAAATGTTGGAAAGGTAACAGGACATTTCCCAGACTTCCCTCGGTCTAAATTCATCCATATCACTTAGCATTACATCAGCCATATAATCATGAGCATTGGGATATGGGGAGATCAGATCTTTTGGGGGCCACAGTGGCAGAGGCATCTGGTTCTTCTCCAGTGGAGTTCAGGACTCTGGGCAGCAGAAACACTGGTGCTTCAGTAAGAGCAGCCCTGATGTGTGTCTTGGCACTTTTTCTGGCTAAGCTATGTCTGACTTCATTATTCCTAAATAAGTAGCATCCTAAGTGGACTTTTCTGACTATAGTTATGATTGCTGACAAATTTGGGGAAATTTTTTGACTAATTAAAGAGAAATTTATCTGGTCATCCTGAAAAGAGAATTTTAACCAAAACATGTAGATGAAAAATTGTTCTACAACTGAAATACATTCAACCATCTATGAGCTTTCAGTGAGCACTTAGTATGTGTCAGGTGCCATGCTAAGTCCTGCGTCTACAAAGATGAATAAGATGTAGTCATCATCTTAAGAAACTCTCTGGTGAGGGAAACAAACATCCTGTAAAAGTGCAATGATAGAGGAAAGCAATAGATACTATATAACACAGGAGAAGTAAACAGTTCAATGAAAGGCAGGGATCTCAGGATTGCCTTGAGGGGACTACGTATATCTGAAGCTTAGAGTAGGGGTCTGGGTGGGGTGCTTTTGCAGATCAGAGAATATGGAGGAAGCGTGAGGTCAAGCAAGAAGCTAGTGTATGCTCAAGTGCTAAGTGAAGAGTTTGGTACAGAGAGCTATAGGATGAAGTTCGGAGGTAGAGGCAAGTAGGAGTCCATTGATGGAGGTCATTATACACTCTGCTAGAGACTTTAGATTATACCTCTAAGCACTATATGGAAAATAAAGAGTTT
Organism: Rhinolophus ferrumequinum; assembly: GCF_004115265.2. NCBI lineage: Eukaryota > Metazoa > Chordata > Mammalia > Chiroptera > Rhinolophidae > Rhinolophus > Rhinolophus ferrumequinum. The sequence continues at coordinate 25,737,659 of NC_046302.1, forward strand.
CAAAATGGTGCTAAAATGCAGATGTAAATTTTGGGTATGTCATAACAAAGCTAGGGATAACAGTACAAAAGCTGGTGGAGCAGTCTGTGTGTAACACGACACGGCTTTGAAGTAAAACAAAAATCTGTATGGCACGTTTGAAAAATATTTCACAGATAAGTGAGTCAAGCCTAGGTAGTAAAAGCACAAGGAGACTTTCCCAAGTTTCTTTCGAGTGTGGAGAAAGAAGGTAAGTGACAGAGCACATTACACCTGGTTATTGGTCAATGTAAGGAATATTGTCCAGTTGTCCATAGGTAGAATTTAAGAGTATGGCAGGCTCAGTAGGAGAAGATTCCATGGAGACAGTTTACAGTTCCAGAAACAGTGCCTAACACAGTGCTGGGATGGTGTGACGTACAGGTTCCAGAGTCTTTTTTTCTTCATATTGCGTTGTTTTCTTTACATTCTTGAAACAATGTTCCTTAGTAATCTATTGACTGGTGCACGTTGTGAATTACAAAGTGGGCATGCACAAAAGAAGTAAAAATATCACACCCCTTCTCATGAGAGACAAGGAAACATAGTAGAAAATGATGAATAAACATTTTATGTCAACTTCAGAGTAAATATTTGCTTCATTTATTACTCAGTAATTACCCATATTACTGATAGGAGTGTGAGGTGAGTTTTACACCTCATTGGTAGATGAAAATAGATGCTATATTGCACTGTTAAAGAATTGTGAAATTATCCTTCTAATGTATCAGTTGCAAGCTTTCTACATACTGCTCAAATTTAAAAAGATTGCCTCTCACAAATTTCATGCTTTAACAACTTTAATGTAATTTACTGACTCTGTCAAGTGAATTCAACAATGAAAATATTAGGGCAATCCCAATTAGTATGACAGAATGGCAAAAGAAGCAGCTAGCCAAACAATATTTTCACCTCTGGATGTTGTCTTCAATTAAATGTTTTATCAATTGAAAGAATTGATTAGTCTCTTCAAGCAAGAAGCCTTGCTTCCTGCAAGGAAACATAATCATTTCCATTAAAACTTTCAGTACTTTTAAGAGGTTGTCATCCCTGGCTGTTGAAACAGTTTATGGCATCCCAGCGGCTGCTTTCATTACGTGCACTTATTTGGCAATCAGTGACATGCTGCAAGTTCAGAAACATAATCTACTAAGGCCACAGTTGGACTACTGAAAAAAAAAAACACCAATAGGTCAGCTAGTTATTGTCAAATTTTATGATGTTTATTTAGATGCTTTGATATGTAGTTGTGTATACATAATCTAATTAATGCCGACACTGGCTTTATGTTAAAAGCAATCCATTTTCTTACTTGATATCTAATTTTCTCCTCTGCAACATCTTTGACTAAAAAGAGCACACCATACCATCTTATTGATTGTGGCAAGAATGGTGCTCAATACTCTGGTGATAAAATGAAAAAAAAAATCACATTTAAAATAATTATGTTGAAGTGGTTTTAATAGAGATAATTACACATTTATTTAAAAACCTACATGAGCTTCTAAAGCTTGGGGTGAACTTGGAACTGAGACATCTTGGATATTCAGTTTTTAAAAAGGTGTGCAGACAATAAAGATAAATATGGTAGTTCGCATTCAAGATTAGAGTTAAATATGATTCAACTCATGCCTTCACTGTTCATGTATCTTAATCATCAATTATTTTTTAATGTTTTTTTAAATGTGTTTGCTGACTGCTTATGTTAACTTTTTGGTATTTATTCATGGTACACTACCCGAGGCATACATTCTCATGTTAGGTGAAGGACTGTCATATAGTTTACGACAAGCATTTTCCTACTTTATAATGAATTTCTATAGCAAAGAATATTATGCTTTCAAGATTTCTTTTCCCTTACTATTTGTGTATCATTTCTAAGAACTGCACTTTTATATAGTCTACTATCAGAGATATTGTGACAATCAAAAGACTCTATAAATATATTGAGTACTACTATTAAGCCTCACTTACAAGTACTATGAACATATATACAGATGTATAAGCAGTGGAATATAAGGATGTGAACATGCATTTTTAAATAAAGCATATTATATACTTATAATTGTAAGTATAACATCAAGATAGAAAGAAAGATCATATTTTTACTTCAGAAACTCAAAGCAGCTAAAATTTAACATAGTACACAAGAAGAGCTTAAAGATACTTTCTGTATAGGCGTAATTCATGTTATGAAGATTACTCACAAATAGAATCCTTATGTAAGTCTGAAACTATCACAAAAATTGAAATTATGTCATGAGGTAGCTATTAAATATAGGCATTAGTAGAAAATATAACTGTGCTTTGATTTTATTCTTTCTTTGATTTTTATTTTGGTGATTTTCTAGTGTTGTGTGTTCCTTTAAATATGTTTTATCAAAGGAACATTGCCAAGTCTCTGCTCTATACCTCCTTGCATCTAGAAGAAAATGCATCTGTTAGTTCTTTGATCCATGAAACATCTTGCTTTGCTTTGCTTTTTATTATAAATCAATACATATAATTAAAGAAAATGAGCAAATAGACAAATATAAAGGGGGAAATCACCATTGTCATACCGCCTAAATACAGCTATGTTAAAAATTTTGTTGTGTTCCTGTTTTCTTCTAATACTTGTTTTCATTTTTAGACTGTTATCATCATACTAGATATATAATTGCATGCTCTGCTTTTTGTTTCCTATTATACCATAGATTTTCATGAGTCCAGATCCACTTTTAAAAAAATATATGATTTATATTTTAGAATAGTCTTTGGTATTCAGAAAAGTTATAAAGATTTCCTACACAATTCCCAACACAATTTCCCTGATTATGAACATCTTACTCTACATGATACATTTGTCATAATTAATGAAATCATACTGATGTATAAACTAAAGGCCAACGCTCTATTCAGATTTTCTTGGTTTTCCTGATGTCTTTTTCCTATTCCAGGATCCTGTCCAGGAAATCACATCACCTTTAGTGCTCATATCTCCATAAGCTTCTCGTGAAAGGGACAGTTTCTCAGACTTTCCTTGTGTTTTTGAATATTACTGTCATACGTTTTTGTATGGTGTCACTTTATTGGAATCTGACTGGACATTTCTCTCATTATTAGACTAGGGTTATGTGAGGAAGACCCCAAAGACAAATTACCATTTATTACATCATATCAAGGATACATACTATCAACGTAACATATCACTGTTGATAATGACCTTTATCACCTGGGTAAGGTAGTGTTTGTCAGGTTTTTTCACTATAAAGTTAGTCCTTTATTCCCCTTTCCATACTGTACTCTTTGAAGGAAGTCACGATGCGCAGCCCATGCGTAAAAGTGAGAAGTTGTCTCCATTTTCCTGAGAACAGAGTATCTACATAAATTATTTGAAATACTTCTCATGGGAGGTTTGTCTATTATTTTCCATTTATTTGTGTAGCCAATAACGTATTTATATCAGTGTGGATTCATGGATATTTATTTTGTACTTTGGGTTATGATTCAATACTACTTTGCTTATTTTGTTGCTCAAATAGTTCTAGGTTTGACTATTGGGAACTCTTCCAGTTGGCTCGTGTGCCCCTTTGACATACCCCATCAGTGTTGTGGTTGTTTGGAATATTTTCTTACTTTTCAGGACAGCAATGAATCATCTTTTTATCTGCTTCTCTGTATCATCAATTATCTAATGTAATACTTCTTCCCTCAGAGTTCAATCGCTCCAGATTTGATAGAGTCATAATAACTGTTAATAAAATATTAGATCTCAGACACATCCTCATCCTGCAACTGAATCACTGGTACGCTCTTTCAAATTCCTTACCTTTGCTTCAAGCAGACAGCAGAGGTTTCCCTCAAGTCACAGCAACTGGCCGTGTCTGATCTCACAGCCATGTCTTCCACCTCATAGTTTCATTTATTTATCTTGAGGGTTAGCTCTCTAATTACTTCTAGTGACAAGTGCACTTCATGTCATAATTCTTTTTTTTATTAGTTTCAGATGTACAAAAGAATGTAATAGTTAGGAATTTATACCCCTCACAAAGTGATAACCCCTTCCCCCAATCTACTACCCATCTGACATCTTATATAGCTGATACAATTCCACTGACTCTATTCCTTATGCTGTACTCCACATCCTGTCATAATTCTTGATGTGATGTATACTGATAAAACTTGCATAAGTTGGTTCTTCCTCTCATTGTTTCCCCATTTATCCACTGAGAGAAAAAGATCCTTCTTTAGCAGATTTATATGAAGAAGTAAATATTTTATACACCATATACATAGTATATAATAACAAAGTGTTTGTATAATCATATAATGTATGTTTATATATACACAGAAATCAAAACATAAAATGTAACTTTATACACACTCATACATCCAGGTGTACAATACGTTTTTATACATGTAAGTTTCCCTATCATTTGCTCTCACATTTAGTGCATCCCTGTCATGATACAGTAGCCTCATTAGCTCTTCTCATGCAACAACTGGGTCATGTCCTTGAGGTCTGGCACAGAAAACAAAACAAACCAAAAAAACAAAACTGAATATGATTTAGGGATAGCCTTTGTCTGAGCTCAGTCAGTGTTCCTGAATCAAGCTTGTGTAGGCTTCTCATGCTATCTCCATTAATTTGAGTTACTGATTAGGGAGACCAGATGGTTCATGAAGCTTATGGGAGATATCCCTGGATGGGTGGGATACTCTTGATGTTTCCTGTGATTATGTCTCTCAAGAGGCACCTTAGGCTTCCTTGTAAATACACTCCGTGATCTGCATGTGCTCTCTTTATGACCCGACAGGTCTGGATCCACAGTGGCACACAGGCCCCTCACTCTGGGTCTTTCACTGGACTAAAACTGACCATTTTCCTTCTCCATACCTGTAACACCACCTCCATGTTCTTCTTGATATATTATTTAGCCTTTTGCACCTCTATGAACACTTTCCTGTCAAAGTGCAACAAGGTGAGAAAATGCTTATGATTCCTACACGGGCTGCCAGCTCCCAGCTGAAGCTGCATGGGCAACAGAACTGAGAAGAGGAGAAAAGTAACTAAGAAATGTAGAGCGAAGGGAAAGTAGTTCATTTGAATTTATTGCCTTCTTCTTTTGCTCTCTTATATAATTCAATTTTATTCACAATATAGTAGAACTGTTTGTTTTGATTTTTGAGTATATGTTACATCAAATTTTCTAAGGTTTACTATTACTAAATGAAAAAAATATATATTTAAGCTTTCTGTATGGACATTTTTTAACATATACAAGTTGGGAGAATTGAATGTCCATGAAGCCATTACTCTCTCCTATTACATTTTAAGGTTCACTTATATTATATGGCAAAAATGGTTAATTTCCTAACTTAGAGTCGTTCCTTCCTCCTACCATCTTCTTTCTTAGAGAATCCTGATTTGTGTCAAGATGGCAATATGCCTACTGTGATAAGTTTAAAGCAACTTGTTCCCTTTGGAAAAAGACTGTCGAGACATTGCTGTAGGAAAGAATGGCCATATGATTCAGTTCTGGCCAACGACATGTAAGAAGAGTCTTCTTTCCACTTGGCAAAGGAGAGCTTCATTTTGCTCATGAGTGTCTTTTCTATTTTATATCATAATATGTGGATGTAATGCCTGAAACGCTGACAACTGTCTTGTGATCATGAGGTAAAGAAGGTCAAGGGAAGGCTGAGACGTCAGGCTACGGCACGAATAGCATTTAATCGTTTAATCGTGAAACTGCCTACCTCCTCCAGGATATGTATTGAGTAGATGATGAATTATTGCATCACTTCTGCAGGTGGCCAAAAAGCATCTTAAGTGCTGCTTAAAATCTTTTGGTCCTCTTTAATAATGGATTAATATAGTTGGTATTATAAGAAGTTATATAAGATCTTCAAATTTCTCCTATTTTAAATTTTGATTGGAGATACACCTCACAATGTGACTGGTAAATCACTGGAAGTATTTAATCAAAGTTCCTCTGTGGGAGCTGGAGGGAAGAGTTTCAAAAAGAATGATCTGAGGATGGTATCTGGGCACTTACTATACCTGGCTTTAAACCTGTGACAGCAGTTCACCCAACACGAGAGATTTACCTTTTCCATTCATTCCTGACAATATAATGATGCTTGCTGCCCCATACCTGGGAAATATTAACCCACATAATGTGGAATATTCTCTATGGCAGTATCTTCCTGCCAACTGTTCTCTCTCTATGTACATATGGATTATTTTGGCCTAACTATACAACTCAGTTAAGGCATTTTGGAAGGCTAAATTTGACTTAACTTATTTTTAACACTAATATTTACTTATTAATTGTTAACTAGTTACTATCAAGTTTTGATTTTTCTTTTCCCATGAATTTTCTTTTAGGAATGAAGCTGTCGGGGTGGCTCTGGTTTGAGCCTAGGTCCTCACTCTCTGGTCCCTTTTGCTAAAAAGACCCTCGTGTGGTCCTCTCACTTGCCCATTATCTCACACTGAACACCAAGCATTGCTTACCCTTACACATGCAATTACAGAGCCTGATGGAACTACTTGAAGATCTTTATATTATGCTGAGACATCTCTAATATATGCCAGAACTGTTTTTTCCGAATTCCAGAGAACAGTTTAATCTCGTCCAGGCACACTTCATTTCTGAGGTGTCTATCCCCAATTCCAGGCTCTGAGCAGCTCCCACAACCTTGGACTTTTCCAGGCCTCACTAACTCACTAGTCTCATGGCTGACGCTTGGGCCTTAGATGACCAAGGTTTTAAGCAAAATCTCACTCCAGAGATGGTTCCAAAATATGTCTTAATCCAAAGGAGTAGATGGGAATAGAAAGGGTCAGGAGGCTCTTTCATTTATTGGGTGCTTATTGTATGTCAAGGTCTGGGCTAAGTTCTGCTTCCCAGTCATTCCAGCCGACTGAGAATACAGAACTAAGAATCAGGAGATATGGTCTCATGGACTGATGATGCAGCCCTCACATGCAAAAATTAACATGGAAACACTCACTCTGTTCCACAGATTGTTTTTGGCTGAAGAGAGCTGCCTCGTCCAAGATTGTGTCCCTTTCTCAAACACAGCCTGTATCCAACAACTCTGCAAGGCCATCCAGACTCAAAGCTTTAGAGCAGAAGCCTTTGTTGTGACTTTAGTGTAATTCAACTTCCCTCTCTGCCTAAGTTTGTTTCTTTCATCCTCCTACATATGTGTGTTGATTTAAAGAGCATGCCCAGTACATTTCCTGCAGGCTAATTGCTTATTTCTTTTTCACTGTCTGCTTTCCAGGGTAACTCACCTGCAATACTCCAGTTCTACTTGAGCTGCCCACCACATTGGGCCTCATGTTTCTAATTGAAAAATTAACAAAGCTAGGCTACTACAGCGGATTAAATCCTCTTTCCAGCTCCAGGACTATAACAGGAAAGGGAGTCGGGGAGAGGAGAGAGTTTGGCAGTCTTAAATCACACCAAAATAGCCTCTTCTTCCTGAATCAAAGCATTGGTCCTGAGGCTGTGCAAGGACCTACATGTGTCTGAAATCCCTACAGTAATTCGTCACTGTCATTGATCAGTCTGACCTCCTATATATTTTATTCTTTTCTCGGCCTTTTTGTTTTTCAACATGTAGTTATGTATGCCATGTGTGAGATCATTTTTTTCCCTTTCAAATAAATCATGTAACTTCTGTGTTTGTCAAGAGACGTGAAGCAGAGAAATATGAAATGTGAATTGAGAGAAGTTCAGCTGAGTGAGTTTCATTAATTCTTAGGAATGACGAGTCAAGGTCAGTCAAAGGAGGAAGAATGAAAAATATCAAAAAGTGATTTTCTTTTAAGGGGAGAAAAATAAGCCATAGTAGGGTGTTTCACCATGGTCCTTTTGAAAATATTTTACAGCCTATAAATAAGATATGGAAGTTTATAAAGCAAAGCCCACAAAATCAATACTTTAGAGCAGTAAAAAAATTGACAATTTGATATATTTTGACTATATTTAATATCATTTAAAATGAAATCATTGTATTCTTTCTCCATGATAGCAAAACTTCCTGCAGAAAATTAAGAAATCATTCAATTATTAGTTTATTTTTATACTACAGTTTCAGATTTCATTAAATGAATATTAATATATATTTAATATATACTTTATATTATATATTCAATATTTAAGAGTTATGTTTGACAATTTAAAAAAACATTGAGTTGATAATATAATTTTTTTAATCCAAATAGTTTAGCATCACATAAATAAATCAGTGCCGGGAACAAGACCAGAGGTAATGAAAGTATAAAAATTCCTCAAATAAATTTTGTAAGGAAGGCATTTTCACTGCACTTTTTAAACTTTCTTCCTTTTTTTTTTTTTTCAGAACCCCAGATCTCTCAATAAACAAAGCAGAAAAGTATGCTTGTGGGCCCCACACAAATAACAGGGTTTTTTTAATTTAGAAATTGACATTTCTGATAAACTTCAAAACGATGACTCCATTGAAACCAACCTGTTACCTTGAGCTTTGTCCAGAACTGAATGAACAGGCCACTATGTTGTTTTTCCTAGATGCTGCCATAGTCTTTACACTGATTGCTCTCCTTCTCTTGTCTGTCTGTCGGTCTCTCTCTCAAGCCTCATCCTCTCTCTCTCTCTCTCTCTCTCTCTCTCTCTCTCTTTCTGTTTCTCACTCCCCTTTTCCCTCTCTGTGTATCTCTGTGTCTATGTACTGTACCATGAATTATCAGTCCTTTAACACACCAAGCTTGTTGCCACCCCAGGGTCATTGCAATAGTTGTTTCATTGGCATAACCATCACTTTTAGTTTTACCACACTAAAGAGATGAATTGTAAGCACTTCCTATTAACATTTTCTTAGACTTACATGTCTCAGGTTTTAATGACTAGCTTCCTTTCATAATTCAAAAAAAAAAAGACAAAGTCTCAGCTTCAATTTAATTTCATCTCTCAGAAAAGCTCTTCCTGACCATTGAATCTAAAGTAACATCCCTTTTCCGCAGCATATATTATCACAGTAGCCTGTTTTCTTCTTTATTACTGTCTGAAATTGTATTATTTAACATTTCATATGTTTAATGTTTGTTTTCCCTCACTAAATAAAGGTCTGTGAAGTCAAGGAACTCGGCTGTATTCTTAATAGGTAAAATGCTTCCAGAACATAATAAACACTGAGATCTATGTTTTAATGGATATCGACTCAAAAAAGAAAAAAAATAGGTCTTTGTCTCATAAGCTTTCATCAACAGGTATATCATCAAGGGAGATAATCAGAATATATTAATTGGATCATTATAAATTAGCTTTGAATCAGTTCTCAAATAAAGTATGTTATTTCCAACACTCATTTATGACATCTTTTTTCTAGTCCCTTATAATCCATTGAGTGTGTTTATTCCATTGAATGACCAATATATAGATAGACCTACATAAAAACCAATTAAGGAACAAACCTGTTTTATTAACTTTATAATCTAAGTAATTATCCAAATACTATGAGATAATTGTATACAGTGTAGAAATGCAAATAAATAAAATGACAGACATAATCTGTAATTCTATCATTTAGCTTTAGTTAAAAATTTGTATACATATTCTCAGCTTTTTGTTTCCTTGTTTTGTGTAATTACAGGATAGAAAATTGACCTAAACTTTTGGAAAATTAATCCTGATGCTTTGGGTAGGAGTTACAAGTTTAGAGAAAACTGGAAGTAAGTTGTAGAAGATTTTACAACATCAAAAAAATTGAATTCAGGGGTCAGTTTTGATTGAGGTAATGGGAATATAAATGATAAATTTGAGAGATTATCCACAAAATCTAGAACAATTAGATTTGAGAAACAAAAAATAAAGAGCAGTCTAAATTAACATATAAATTCATGAAATCATTACTTCTTGATTTTTGTTTTTTTATTGACCAGTTCTTTATAATGAGATTTACACATGTTAGATATTGGGATATGTGTTGTGGTTAAGCAGAGGACAAAATAGAAAAGAAACGTATTTTCACAAGTGTTTACATTTAGAGCTGGGTGGTATTCTTAACAGAAATAAGGATATAAAGGCAAAAGATGCAGAATTCAGTTACAGAAAATGTGGTTGGTACTGGAGGAGAGATGTGGTTAGTGCAGGGAATTGCAGTGTAGAACCTTCATCAAAGTGAAGATGAGGGCATAATGGGGAAGCAGAGGACTTCCTGGAGCCCTAAGCCCCAAGGCGACCTATACCCACTTAACAGTAGGACTGGTGGATGACATTTTTGAAAGGGGTACATTAAGCCTCAATGCCTAGAAAGCAGTGCTAAGTGTCTCACTGTGAGTCAGGGAGTGGACTGCTGTGAGGGCCATTTCCAAGTCCTCCTAGATCAGAGGATTCAACTACATGTAACCAAACATGCAACAGCCAAGTTGGTCACCTTCTATAAACAAAGCTCTGGCTTTTTCCTCTTCCCCAATTTTCTAACAACACATAAACTCTTGACTGTATTATTATCCGGGGAAGTAGGAAGGGGAAAATGGCATAGTAGATTTTGCTTTGGGGATAAAAATGTAACATTCCTTAGAGTCTAATATTGTAGACAGACAATCGTACAGCTGCTCCAAGAAACAGAATAAAAAGGTTTTTCATAACCCTCAGAAAAACTTACATTATAGGGGATATAAAAGAAAGACAATAAGAGGAACAACCAGAATAGAGTGGAATACTGAAAGACTAAGAAGCTATCAAACATGTTTTGAACAGAAAGTAATCAGTAGCATCAAGAGAATGGGAAGACCATCAATATCAAATACTATGAAAGGTGAGGAGATCGACCCAAACAAGTCCCTTAAATGTAGCATTATAAACCTAAAAATCTTCAAGAATACAATTTCTTATTGGAAAAAAGTGAAATTAGTAGGCTAATATTTCTTTTTCTTTTTAATTTGGACATGGGTGAAAAGAACGTTGCCTCATTTATGAGGAATGGAAATAAAATTCCCCAAAGAATATCATTCCAGATTACACAGCAAAAAATTGTTTCTCAATCAAAAATTATTTCAAATATCATCTCCAGAAAGAGTTAGAATTGTCAAAAAAAGAGCTTCTTTGAAGTTTGAAAAGTTAAAATGACACTTAAACTGTGCTGATATTCCCCTGTATCACCATCATGCCTCGCCCAAGCCCTGTATCTATTTTTCATTTTTTAATTAAAGTTTATTGGGGTGACAATTGTTAATAAAGAGACATGGATTTCAGGTGTACAATTTTGTAATACATCATCTATATATCACATTGTGTGCTCACCACCCAGAGTCAGTTCTCCTTCCATCACCATATAGTTGATCCCGTTTACCCTCATCTACCACCCTCCTCCCCACTTACCCTCCAGTAACCACTAAGCTATTATATTCATTCTCCTCCTTTCTCCCCAGGCTGCTCAGCAAAAAGTAACAGGAGGAGATCCTAGGGCAGAAGGGGAAAGAGGCTATGCTAGCTGTCCCCTTGCTGTTCCTGCTAGGGCATCACCTCCCCACCGATGACTGCAGCTTCTGTCAGGTCCCCCTGGTCCTTGGTTCTTAGATCCATCATGCACCAGGGGACTCTATTCCCACCTTTGTTTCTTCAGACCTAAAATTGTTAATAGCTTCCCACTGCTGTTGGGAGTCTTTGGGTACTTAATATTCTGTCACTGTTCCTTGACCTTGTCCATCCAGTAAGTAGCCCTTCAATTAAAGTCCCTTGAATCAACTGAGTTGGATACAGTTCTCTCCTAAGACCTTGATTGATACATGAGAGGTTTCATATAAATCATACGTTCGAATTATTATTTTTAAGGTACCACTCAAGGTTTCTTAGGTCAAGAACTTCTGCTTATTTGTTGTTGTTGTTTGCTCTGTTTTTAAAAACACTAAATCTGCTTCTTCACTGAAACTTTTGCTTATTCAGGATTCATCTTCTGTTAACTGCATAAAGACTTACAGCATCTCTGGAAAGTTTTAAGCAAAATAAGCAAATTGCTTCTAATAGGAGACAGCATGAACCAGATGGAATTAGAAGGCCGCGATTCCAAATTGTACCTTGCGTTAAAATTGTTCCTAGCCTATAGTGCTAATTCTGTGGCTCATTATGAATTACTGTCCTAAACACTGAGCCCAAGTTCTTTTTTTGTCCCACATTATGAATGTGTTGTTGTCACAGTGTGCAATAAAAATTACTCTCAGGGTGCACACAAAGTCTGAATAGTAAATTGCCCCCCAGTCTTTTCTTCAACTTATGATTTTTGCCGGCTTTACCTCTCATAGTGATTAATATCATACCACCATATAAGGCTTAGGTCATTCAGCAATGTAGCCACCATACTTCAGAAGCAGACAGTGGAGAAACACTTTACTGTGCTATGAAAATAACATCCTTCGATATCTTGATGAATGAATATTTTTGTTGCATAGAATAAAGATGCGGAAAGTCAGTTAATCAGGAGTTAATCTTGAAAACACGTACACACAAAAGTTTTACAGAAGAAAAGGCAATTGCAAAAGACATTTTGGCAATAAGAAAGCAGTAACCTGCAAAGTGAACCTTTTTAAATTAATGAAAATCCCAGGGGATTAGAGGGACAATTTCTGTCAACGGAAGGGTCAGAGGGTGAAGTAGGACTATGTAAAAATATGAGCTTGGGGTCTTAGGTCCAGGCCCATTTGGGTAAAAAGGTTCCTAGCATTGGTTAGAATGCATCTTAGATTCAATAAAAGGACGTGTTTCCAAGCAAAGACCTTTAAAAGAACCTAGAAAAATTCAAAACAGAGATTAAAAATAACCTCCAGGAAGCCAACAACTCAGGCAGGTCACATAATTAAAGCAAACTTTGTCAAAAGAAGATCTTTGTAGTTTTTTTTTTGTTTGTTGTTTTGCTTTGACTTGAAAGCCAATTTTTCTTTTTCTATGCATTCTAATAAATACTGTCAGAAAAAAAACAACGGGTTGCCTAGGACCTTCTTAAACTTAAGCTGAAAGCCCCTCTTTCCTTCTCAACCACCCTTTGGAGCCAATACTGCACCTTGTACTTTGTACCTAGTATTTAATGTTTTAATGTAATTACATTTAATGCACTATGAACTGTGAGCTAATACTTTGCCTGCCCTAACGAGAGGTACATTCTAGGAGAAGAGAAAGAACAAGTAAGCTCACTACAATGTTATTGAATACATTATAGAGTACACAGGAAAAGAAGACAATAAAGGAAGAAAATAAGACAAATTACGGAGAGAGCAGGTCCTCTTCAGAGATAAAATGACCTTTGATTGCATCTTGAAATATTGGAAACAGACTTTGGATCCAACATATTTCAGGCTATGGAAGCACAAAGAATGAAGGTATAGACTAGAGATTATGATACAGCCTTGATACAGGAGCTATAGAATGAGGAGTTAATTTTTTTTTTCCGTTTCAATTCATGTATTAATTTTTTTGGTACGGAGAGTGGAAGTACAAAGAGAACGGTGACAGAAATAAAGCCAGAAATGTCTGCAGGAACTTGACTGTGTATTGCTTATATACTTAATAGTAATTTTGGACTTTATTCAATAAGCATTCAGGGATTTCTGAAGAGTTTAGAGCTATCTGAATATTGTTTCCTCTGTCCTTTGAAAAATGGGAACAGTGAAGAAAATAATGCCTACCTCTCAAAACAGTTTAAGTGAGAAAAATTATATGACTCTATTAGTTCTTTGTAACTCTCAGTTGCTATTATTCATATTTGGCTTGAAAGATTTGTATTGGTCTTATAAATGACCTTATAACAGTAAAAACATTTTTGCTCTGAGACAGAAGAAATTCTCTAATATTAATATATATAATTATCTTTCCTTTGAATATCAAATTTTAAATTTCAGCCTTTCCTAAATGCTCAAAGCGCCAGATTAGACCAAATGACCGTTCATTCACTCATTAGGACTCAGAGTCCTAATTATTAAAATTAAATTTCCAATAAATTCTTTGCTATTTGAAAATCACAAGAGTATTATGTATTTTCAGGTTAAAGTCTAGCTGCTATGAAAACTCTAAATTTAACAATGGAATTGTTTCATCAGTTTCCTAAGATGTCAAATACTAATCCTTGTACAAGTGATGGTGTGTTGATTACTTTGTAAGAATACGGACACAGTTGTGTTCAATAAGTATTTATTCAGTTGAATAATATTTTTATGTTACTCTAAGAGAAGTGTGAAACACATACTGCCTTACACAGAGCTAGATGTCTTAATCTTATAAAAATGAATAAATTAATTTGTATCTAATTGACAAGTGATAAAACTGTACAATTGTTGTGAATCTGCTGCCATCTGTCAATATAATGTGAAGTAAATGATTTTGAGTGAGATCCACAAAATCAGGATACCAGCATTGACTAAAATGGCACCTTCTTGTCCAATTTATTCAATCCATTTGGTCTTGACAATACAAGACACTCAAGCCGACAGCTGGCAACATTTTGAGCACGTTTCAGGTTCACAACCCAGTCAGTTACTATTTAGAATCCTGTTGTTCTGTATCTATGTGGAACAAGAGTGCTGTAGCTTTCAATGTTTGTGCAAAAAGGGGCATGAGGAATTGCCTTCTTGTAAAACTCATTTTATGACTTTATCAGAAAAGGCTTTTCATAGTTCAGTGATTCTGTCACTCATTAACAAAATTACTTCCCAAGGTCAGTATGACACGGCTCAATATTAGAATGCATTGTTCATATAACAGATGTCCTATAGTGCATGGGATGGCAAACAGTGAAAAATTAGCTGTTACTCAGGGATGCATCTTACTGTTACTTGCCAAGAGTTCAGATTAAATAAGTACCATAGCTGTTGTCTAAATGGATTTTGTTTTTAATTCCATTTGTGATTTACAAGAGAAGGAAAGCAGAGAGTGTTGTGGAGTTTTATTTGCATGTTTTGTTCTAAGATATTTATGAATAAATTTTGTACTCAGATTTATGTAGAAGGCTTATGGACTCCGTGTGCATATTAGTGCAGAAAATTGCTTTTATTTAGTGATGCTGTTTTCCTAAAATGATACTACCATGTAAAATTTGTCATAATTTTTAAAATTCATATTATCCTTAGTTATTTCAAAATTAACCCAGCATGCATTTGAATCAAACAATAAATAAGGTATTTTTTCAATGTAAGTGCATTGATTCTTCCTGCAGATCTTGTCACATTGTGGATGTAAAAAAATAACATTTCCTAGATATTTAAATTATGGAAATTTTCTTGAAGTTTAACCATGAACACTGTTGCTGTCTTTATTAGGAGACAGTAGCAACAAATCTCACTTTTCTCATCTGAGAAATGGAGATAAGAATGAACCTTAACTCATACATAGTAGGGACTCACTAAATATTTGTGACTATTATTATCTCAAACAATTGAATGGTCTCTTTTTTGCAATTGTATTTGTTTGCTTTATTTGAATCCTCTAGCCAATAAAAATACGTAATAGTTACATACGCTACTTATGGAAATTAAAATGTTTCTGCTATGTACTGCCTACTGTATTAAAATATTTGACATTGATAATGAGTTTTTATTAAATGAAGCATACAATCAAATGACAAACATGAAGAAAAGTTGAAATTTAATGAAGCCTCATACACCATCTACCCTAGCCTGAGAGTTCAGTATTAGCATGAATTTTAAAAATATATTTTTCATACTTATTTACAGGTTAAATTTGTCCATCTCATTCCAACTTTCACACTCTCTCCAGTCTAAGCCACCATTATCTCCTGCCTGCCCGCACGATTGCAATGGTCTCCTGACTCATCTCTCTGTATCCATTATTAAGTCCCTCCAATTCATTGTGCGCACAGAAGTCAGAAAAATGCTTTCAAAACACACAAATGTTTGTGTTACTCATTTTCATAAAACCTTCAATGCTTGACCATTGTACTCCCAATAAAATCCAAAGACGTCAATTAGGCTATCAGGCCCTGCAGGCTTTCCAGTCCCTTGCCTTGCCATTGGCATTTTTGCATTGGCCTTCTTTCATCCTCTGAACTGACCAAATTCATAGCACGCACAACTGTTTGCAAAGACATGTCTGTCAGATTATTTGTTTAATGTGTGTCTGTCTCTCCCACTAACCTAACAGTTCTAGGAGGGAGGTGTTGCATCTATATTGTCCACTCTTGTTTCCTCAGTGCCTTGTATAGTACCTAGCACAACTAAATGATGTGCAATAAAGATTTGTTTAAGAAATGAATGAATATTAGTTAAGCACTTGCCAAGCATAGGTACTGTGTTAGGCACCGAGATATAAATGAATTTGCAATCGTGTCTGTCTTCAATGAGCCCCCAGTCTAGTGGGAGGGGATAAGAGGTAAATAAACAATTAAAACAATTAATAGTCTTCTACCAGAGCAAAGCATAGGGTGCTGTGAGAAGAGCAGAAGAATGTCAGGAAATTTTCTCAAGAGAAAAAATTTCTGAGCCAAATCTTGCAGAATGATAGCAGTTAGGCAAAGAAAGGGAGTAAAAAGTACAGTAAGAAAAGGAATCCCTGGACAAAGCTGTGGAGTCATGCCAATGCAAGGAAAATGCAGGGTGGTTTGGGAAGCTGGACAAGGAGGATGGACGCAAGACGTATATCAATGTTAATTTTGATCCCTTCACAAATAAGAAAACATCTCATGGCGGCCTTCTTATAATTCCAATTTTGTAAATGTTATTCATACTTATTTCCAGAAAAGTTAACCATTTACCCAATCAAGGTCCACAGCTAAGCAACATTCCCAGGTAAGAAGTTATACATACATATATTTTTGTTGTTGTTTACTCCAAAACCCACATTTCTTCTTTTTACAGCAAGGAGATTTTGTATTAAAATGTTTATATTAGTAGTATAGTGATATAAACCTTCACTATTACTCATTGACAAAAATCACAAGTCAATCTGCCTCTTCATT
The DNA here is from genome assembly GCF_004115265.2 of Rhinolophus ferrumequinum. NCBI lineage: Eukaryota > Metazoa > Chordata > Mammalia > Chiroptera > Rhinolophidae > Rhinolophus > Rhinolophus ferrumequinum. Next base: position 25,754,615 of record NC_046302.1, read on the forward strand.
CAATCTGCTCCTTAGAATGCATCCAAGTATGGATACAGATCCATCTATGGCATGTGACTTACCTACATTTTTGCCTTACAAGATCATAGCATTTACTCTAAGATTTTTCTTTAGAAAATTTTCTGTTTCTTTGGTGGACCTTAATTTACTATCACTCTCATAAACTGTAAATAATAATCAATTGATGTCTTTGATCATTTTCAAGTCTTCTTCCTTAGTAGAATAAGCTAGAAAACTTTTAAATACTTTATAAAAGGAAAGTTTTCCAATTATGCATTTCAGCTTAGATAGCCCACAGATTTTGGTGGTATTAACAATACAGTTATTGTTGAAACAAACGATTCCAAAACTGAAAAGTAAGATTATCACTTTCTTATCTTAGGCGTCTTCAGTAACGCATTTGGTAAAACTTAAATACTCTATTCTTAAATATAGCAGAAAGGCAAAAGTAAAAAAAGATCAAAATTTTCTAATCTTGCATATTGACATTGAATAATCCATTTAAAAATGACTCCATATTTTAGAAACTCATCCCACTCATCAAATCATTCAGGATCCTGTCTTAACCACAAACCTGCCAAGTTGTCTTTGGTAGATTCCAGGGAAACTTGGTCTTTCTGTTTTTAGTTTACATTGTAGTGAGCTAACTCAATATAAATACATAAGACTTAATGTGGAATGAATTATACACATGCACATATACACATGTATATACACACACAGCCACACAAAATCAACAAATTCCCATACCGATGTCTCAGATATGCTTATCTAAGCTTATGGGTTTTACTTTGTTTCATTTTGTTTTTCATGTCAGCATAAATACAGTGATGAGAACTCAAATACAAATGTGTTTTCTGTGAGCAAATTCAAGTAAGTTTTATGATGGTCTTATAAAAATGGGATTTTATACATAAAGCCTCTAGCAGTATGCCAGTCACTTAGTGACACTTCTTGAGTATCTATCAGATGGGTTCAGATGCTGGGATGAGCTGAAAATCAAGGTAGACTTCTGTACAGGAAATCTGGAAGATAATAGTTATTTCTCAAGAGGTCATTGCTTCAGAGATCATTTGAATTAGGAAAAATAAGCTACCAGATCCAAGTAGTAAACACAACATTGTAACATTAACCTGAAGTCTCTGCAAAGGGCGAGTCCCCTTACATGATGATTAGTATTAGCTTTTTTCAGCCTATCATTGTTTAACTTCTTCCTAAAAGTAAACTCCAAAGGTGTGTAAAGTCAAATTTTCCTATGAAACATAAACCAGTTTATATATATATATATGTATATATATATATATATTACCCCAATCTGACTTAATGCAATGTAAAAGGTAAAGTAACATAAAGCAAATAAAGTTAACACAGTTGTATAAAAATCTATGTTCTGAATTTTTGTGCCAAAGAACATAAGGTATGTTATTGATGCTGTTTGCAGCATTATACATCCCTTTTGACAATATTGTGGTTGTATCCATCAAGTCTTGATTACTTATTACCTTTGAAAAGAGAAAAACAGAAATTTTGTGACTTGATTGAAAACCTCTGGAACAATTTTTTAAATAACACTTGGATAGAATTCACTGAAAAAATTGCACATCCTTTCACATTCATATGAAGCCTTAAAATCTACATTAGGCCTCTAACTTTTCATGGGCAAGGAAAGGGCCTTGGTAGGGATGTACCACCCTCAATTTATGATTCAAAGGGACAGCTGACATGATGTATTTGTTACAGTAAAGGAAAAATTTATTGTCAAAACTGAGACACATCAGGGCTACCAATGTAGACAAAGTTTGTCTCAGCTAATGAAGAATGATCTCTCTAGAACAACAATTTAATCTTTGCTTTTAAATGTATAAATACTAATAACATATATACACACATAAATACATGTTTATATGTGTGACATTTATGTATATGTGTTCACATATAGGTATGTGTGTGTGTTTTATAAAAATACAAATGTAAAGAATGAGTATATTATAGAAACTTTTTGTGCTTCTTTTTATCTTTTGCTAAATTCCATTCTACTATTCCAGATGTATAGTTTTATAATGTATACTCTAATGGATTAGGCACCCCTCAGAATTAATTTACTCTCTAATGTTGAGAGTATGGCAGCTAGTGAGGTCAAGATCCATGACCTCTTGAGATCAGTGGGCTCCCATATAGAACATACGACTCCAGGGAGTCAGAGTGGATTTAATTATATGCTAGCTGACTGAAGTTAATAAATTATCTCGCTAACACCCCAACAGGATAGGTCTTCATGACAAAATAAAAAACAAGACAAGTTAGCCTAATCTGTAAATCTGTCCATTCATTTTTGAAGTTGTTTATTTTTATTCAAAATTCTAGTTTGCCAACATTGATTGGTACAATGAATTACATTCATAATTTTAGGATACCATTTTAGATACGGGACAGAAAACTAATTTCTTAGAGAGCACTTAGTGTATATTGCTTGGTTTTTGACATTTTGCCATCCTCAACTGTATATTGATCCAGAATTCTACAATAATAAGCTAGGAACTTTGAATAATAACTCTTTCCTCTTACTTAGGTGATTGACAGCATTATTGCAATTGCCTAAAAGACATAATATGCTTTTCAAACTTTCTAATTAATCAGGTACTGAAATCATAAATTATATTAAATTGCAAAGTCAGAATCCTAGATCCTGTGAAGACTATAGTAGTCATCTATTCAAACCTCCCACCAGATGAAGCAAATGGAAGCAAAGGTTGTTTTCTTAGCATGATTAACTAGTTCATTTGTTTTATAATGACTCCACATACCTCATCTCAGTTCAATTCTGAATTACTCCATCCTCTTTAACCATGTCTTTGTCACTTCCTTTAACAATATAGTTTAAGCATCTGAGTTTCAATTCTATTTATCTATAATTATTTTCAGATAACAAAAAAATCAAAATATTAAGATAGAATTTGCATTATTTCAATGCCAAAGAGCTGCTTAGTAATTGATTTCTTTTTAGTAATTAATTAGTAGTAGTGGCTGCCTACTAATCGATTTCTAAGTCTAGTCCAGTGAAATGCAAGAAACATGGAAATAGAGATACATTGCAATTCTGACACACATAGATGATTCATTCTGCTCTCAGGAAAAATTTACACTGACATTTTGCACCATTCTGAGAATATATTTGTTTTTCCCCGTCTCTCAATATTGATTTACTTTAACTTTCGGATTACTTGAGATTGAATCACATTGAACTAAAGGTAATTTTTCACTAGGAATTTTATACCAAGTTTTATATCAAAGCATGAAATATTATCTGCAATAAGATTGTGAGTTGATGACATAAATATAATTACTGTTCTGATAATTATGATTTTAGTCATTTATAATATTCCCAATAATGTATATAATGATTCCATCTTATATTTTTAAATTATTTGTAATAATTTAAGAAATGATTCATTACTATCCTTGATCACAGTAGTACCATTTTTCAAAATGGAAATAAAACTATAATTCATAATACAATATTTTATTGCCATAACTTCTATGGAATATGATATTCACCAAACAATTCTATTCAATGATATATTATATATTTTTCTTGATTAAAACCAAGGACATTTATTAAATTACTATTAAATATATATGTATACATGTAATATACATTGATATATATATACATGTACATATAAATATACATATATTGATAAATATATATATGTACATATAAATATACATATATTCATGCATATATATATATATATGTATATATATATACCCACATTTATAATTGAACTGTGGAAAGAAATTTATAAATAACCTGTAATTTTAAAAAGATAGCTGCTTGATCACTTACACAATCTCCCTGGGAATTTGACATGCCTCTCTTTAGAAAATTGATTTGCAACTAGAAAATAGAAGACAAGGACATTGGTGTGAACTCTTTGTGAAGTCATCTATTAGGCCTAGATATGATTTGATTACTACCAAGACAATGATTAACAGCACATGATACAAAATAAATAAGAGAAATTTTAGTTGAAAAAATGATTAGCATTTAAATAATAGATGACATTTACAAAGTAAGATGTTACAGATAAAAACACTATAAAGCAAGTCTGTGTTTAGCCCCAACCACATTAATAAAATCCTTTTAGCGTCCTGTGAACTATAGCAATAAAAAGAAATAGGTCACAGACTGTGTCAAAACACTAAATATTTTATTTCCCTTCCCTGTGAATAGCATCTTTTTGGTGGCATAGGTGAAACTTCCCATTATTTCATCACTTTAAGCCTGAGGAGTAAGGAAGCCAAGAGAGGGAGAAAAATATGAAAGGGAAAGAAGATCAGGAGAGGTGAAGAAAGGACATGATTTCAAAATATTGCCTTCTTTTCTTAGGTTTTCTCTCACTGTCCTCTTTTTCTTCCAGAAATCACATTTGCAGCTGAATGCTAATTTCTTAGTAGAAATAGCAATAAATACATCCAAAGTTATTTGTGGTTCTTTTTATTTATTTTATTTTTTCAGAAACTTGAGAGAGAGAGAAAAAGAAAAAGAGAAAGAGAAAGCAACTGAGGCAGAAACAGAAAAAGGAAGACAGACAGACAAAGACAGAAAAGGGAAATTAGTTGAACAAATGTTAAAGAAGGAAATCGGGAGCAATCCAGAGATACCTACTCTTACCACTTTTATTCAGCTTAGCACTGCAAGTTCTCGTCGGAGCAATTAGATAAGAAAAAGAAATAAAAGTCATCCAAATCTCAAAAGAAGAAGTAAAACTGTACCTACTTTCATGATTTGATTTTATATAGAGAAAACCCTAGAGACACCATCAAAATACTGTTAGAACTAATAAACAATTTCAGTAAAAGTGCAGGATACAAAATCAATATACAAAAATATGTCGTATTTTTATACATCATCAACAAACTATCAAGAAGAGAAATTAAAGAAAAATAATATCATATGTAATAGTATAAAAGTCATTATAATTCTTAGGAGTACATTTAACCAAGGAGGTGAAGGATCTATACACTGAAAACTGTAAGATTTTGATGAAAAAAAAATGGAGAAGATACAAATAAATGTAAACATATCCTTTGCCCGTGGATTGGAATAATTAAATAAAATATTAAATATGTTAAATATTAAATATGTTAATATGTTAAATATTAAAATATTCATACTACATGAAGCCATCTACAGAATCAATGTAATCCCTCTCAAAATTCCATGACATTTTTCACAGAAATACAAGAAACAATCCTAAAATTTGTATGGAACAAAAAAAGAACCCAAATAGCCAAAGTGATCATGAGAAAGAAAAACAAAGCTGGAGGTATCATACCTCCTGATATCAAACTATATTACAGAGCTGTTGTAATCAAACAGTATGATAGTGGCATAAAAAAATAGACAGATAGATCAATGGAACAGAATGGAGAGCCCAGAAATAAACCATGATTATATGGTCAATTAATTTTGAGAAATTATTTGCAAACCAGATATCCAAAAACAGGCTAATACTCAAAATACACAAGGGACTCATATAATTCAATAGAAAAATAAACAAACTCAATTAAAAAAAATGGACTAAGATGAAAATGGAACTTTTTCCAAAGAAGACATACAAGTGACCAACAGGTACATAAAAAGGTATTCAACGTTAGTAATTGTCAGGAAAATGCAAATCAAAACCACAATGAGATATTATCTCACACCTGTTAGTGGGCTATTATCAAAAAAAAAAAAAAAAGAGATAAAACATGCTGTAAAGGATGTGGATAAGAGTGAACCCTGTACACTGTTGGTGGAAATGTGAACTGGTACAGCCACTATGGAAAACAGTATGGAGGTTCCTCAAGAAATTAAAAATAGAACTACCATGTGATCCAGAAATCTCACTTCTGGGTATATACCTAAAGAAAAAAAATCATTATCTCAAAGAGATATCTGTACTTCCACATTCACTGCAGTATTATTTACAATAACCAAGGTATAGAAACAACCTAAGCATCCATCGAAAGATAAATGGATAAAGAAATTGTAGACATATACATAAATACACATACGTACATATGTACGTATATGTATGTATGTAATATATATGTATATATGTATACAAATATATAATGGAATGTTATTAAGTATTGAAAAAGAAGGAAATTCTGTCTTTTACACAACATGATTAAACCTGGAGAGCATTACACTAAGGAAAAGCCAAACAGCGAAAGCCAAATACTGGATAGTATCAATTATACGTGGAGTTAAAAAAAAAAAAAAAAAAAAGCCAAACAGAAACAGAGAGAAGAAAAGTGGTTGTCAGAGGCTAGGGTGTGGGCAAAATAGGAAGAGGTTAATGATATAGTGCAAGTTTTCACTTATAAGATGTATAAGTTCTGAGGATCTAAAGTATAGCAAGATGACTATAGTTGATAACACTGTATTGTATACATGCCTACCTTGAAGATATTGAGGGTTCAATTTCAGACTACTGCAATAAAGCGAATAGTAAGCTTTTTGCTTGTGGAGGGTCATGCCTTCAATTGATAAAGATGTAACATCTGTGAAGTCCAATAAAGTGAAGAGCAATAATATACCTGTAATTGAAATTTGCTAAGAGAATAGAAAATGTTCTCACCCCCACCCCAACACACACACACCAAGAAGTAAATATGAGACTTGATGGATGTGTTATTTGACTGAAGGGGGGGAATCCTTCTAAATGTACACACATATAAAATCATCACATTGTACAATTTAAATATTTACTATTTTATTTGTCAATTATACATCAGTAAAGCTAGAAGGACTTGATGGTTTGTCACTGGGTAGCTCAACATATAATTGACACCATTCAACTGACCTTTCATGGCAATTTCAAGGTTAAAAAAAGGAAGCCTTTATATGCTGTGAATTCTCAGAACTATTTGCAAAACATTTACCTTTGTTCATGACATAATTTTATTATAGTTAAGGGCCAGTTATTTTACTGTATAATTTGTAAAACTAAAATATGGACTCATCGCATATTTCCTGTCTAATCTGGCATCTACTTTTCGTCTGTAAAATGAGTTCTTAATATCATCTCAGATTATTTTAAAGTGTAAAATGAGGTACCAGATGAGAAATTATTTTCAAATTCAAAGGTCTTAATAACTGTTTAGTGATACATCCATCCTTAAAAGCAAAAATATGAACTTAGAAGAGAAAACTGCCATAAGACAATTGGCTATGTATTGTAATTGAGCCAAATATGTGTTTATCTAGCATACATTTCATCAGATCTTTCCAGTCTGGTTTCTTAAAATGTCCAAACACCAAAACAACTACTTGTACACTTAAGTGTACTAACAGAATTTTATTCTGTTGGACTAACAGAATGGACTAACAGAATTTTATTTCTTACCACAAGGAATTTTAGGAATTCTGACTTGGAAGAATTCAATATATGTATCTTCACATCACAACATGTCAGAAGAAAATAATTTGAAATAATATTTAAAGGCCTACTTATGCATATTTCCTTAAAAATTCACATATACAAATGTAATAACTCAAACTTTAAAAACATTCAAAAAGAACTATTTAGAAAATAAGTATATTTATAATTTTCACTAAGCTGTTTTTGAAGGATGAATCTGATTCTACTCGCGAGAAAGAATTTGCGCATAGAGTACATGGTGTACTATGCACATGTTCAGGAGAGCCTGTCCTTGAAGAAAGACTCTGTGCTTTCCAACAGGAACTAGTGCCAAGCTCCACAAAGCTGTGCACTTGGAGACAATAGAAGAGCAGAGAAAATAGTCACGTATGATTAATGAGTCTGTTGTTCATGGTGGTCATCATATTTTCTCTGGCAGGAATCCCCTACTGCAATTTGTGAGTCCACATAATAAATGTTTACTTCATTTTTATATTAACAAGTGTTCCATTATCTTATCTACACCCACTGGACATCTCCACCTAGCTGTACCATAGGTTCCTGAAACTCAACATTGTCATAATAATTCTCATTTTTCCTTACAAACCTGCTCATTCTTCTGTTTTTCCTGTCTAGTCTATTACCAAATATAGTAATCATGGAATTATGTCAAACTGTCTCACAACCTCCATAGTCATTACCAAATTGAATTGATTCCATCCCTGAATTTTCTCTTGCATTTCTTCTCTCTTTCCACATGACTACTGTTTTAATTAAGGTTTGTATATTTCCTACCAGTATTTCCAATAACTTGAACTTAATCCATCTCTCTTCCTTCTCCAATCTATTCTTTACAGTTGCCAGATACTGCTAAAGCAGAGTTGATTTGGGCGCTTCCTGTTGAGAAAGCATTTGTAGGTTCTGTATACATATAAAGAAAAGCCTAAGTTTTTAATGAGGTTTAAATAGATTGTTCTTCACCCGACTCCTACACATCTGTTCAGGCCAATCCCCTTTCCCTCCATTCCACACCCTGGGGTTAGAAGCCTAGTCACCTCAGACTGTCCACCTTTCTCAGATGCCAGCATTCACTCAATATCCTTGCTAATTGTTATTTCTTCTGACTGTAATTATCTTTCTTCACTTGTCTTAGTGAATAACTCTTCACTCTTCAAGGCTCAATATAATGTCTTTTTCTCTGTGAAGGTTTTTCATGGCTTTTCCCTTTCCTAATTTGGTATAAAATTAATGACTTCATATTTCTATGACATTTGTCCTATTGTAATATAATTGCTATGAGCTGTGGTTTCAGAGTCAGAGAGCACTTGTTTGAATAATTTGCTCTGCCCTAGATTTGTTAGGAGACTTGAAGCAAGTTGTCTTCCTAAACTTTAGTTTCCTAATCTGACAAACAGCATAATGAAATCTACTTCATAGAATTGGGTGATAGTTAAATTAGCTGTTTATGTAAAGTAGGAAGTACAGTTCTTGGTGCATAGTAAGCACTCCAAAGATGGAAATTATTACTGTTTTTTAAATCATAATTAGTAATAGTTAATATACTGGTCTCTACTGGACAATAAGGTATTTGAAAGGAAAAAGAATTACATTTTCATTATTGTATCTTCAATCCCTGATCACACAATGCTTGGTATATACAAGGCAGTTTATCAAACTAAAAAAGAACATAGAATAAAAATATCAAAGGAAAAATAAAATCTTATACCCCTTGGATTTATCCTGTCACACCCTGATTTGTAACACGATCTATTGGCATAAGTATTTTGCAGTAACATTAAGAAACCAATGATAGTTTTTATTCCAAAAGACCAGATAAGATACTGTATGCTATGAAAGCAAAAATAAAACACATCTTTTCCTGCTATCTCCTCCAATCCAGTTTGAGCAACTTTTTGATGCATGAATTTGGCCAACTGAGACACAGAAAGGTGATGCATTTTCTTTACAAGTCAAAAGGATTGACTACATTGGATGGGGATGGAAATTAACAGTATGATACCTTGGAAAATTATATTCTTTAGAAGCACTGTGTTTTAACTTAAGTTCTCAGTTGCATTATCAATTTTCAAAGCCCAATTGCAAGATAAATTTTATTTTATTAATGTTCTGCATATCATGTCTTTCTTTTCATTTACTTACATTACTCATGCTCCATTTAATAATTTCTCTTTGTTCTGAAACTTATACTCTGTCACTTCTAGAAGATTCATAATTAGTATGTTTTTTTCATAAGAAGGCTAGAAAAGAGTCTGAAATGTTAAAAGTGATGATACGATAGTATTTTAGAAGATGTATTTAGTGTAAAATATCCAGTTGTGGTAAAGTGCATTTATCATTTGAGTACATAGATAGCAATGTCAGTTTTTCATTGACGTGACAAAGACCAGAGAACTTAGGGGATCACAAGGAATGGGGGAGATGATTTATAAATTGCATGTTTTTTTTTTATTATTCAAGAGCAAACATGAAAAGAAAACACTACATCAACCTGATGAGACAATCACAGACATTTCTGTATTTAGGCGAATCGTTGAAATATAACACATGGCTGAAGTGAAATTAAAAAGCACCAAAATTCACTAAGCTTTCAACTAAAAATTTGAGTGGGTAGCAGCACCAGACTTATCACATATATTTGTACAGTTTACATATGAGAAAATTAAGACCCAGACACGCTAAGTTTCTATGTTTAAAATCAGGTTGATTTAAGAAACGAGTAAAACTAGAACGTGTATATTAACATGTATGTTGCTTTTATCATTATCATTAATGATAAGTTCATTAATTTCATGAATTCATACTAAGTTCATACCTTAAGCCTCCCCTAAGTTCATACCTTAAGTTCATACTTGTCACTTTGTGAAAGTAAGTTTCATCCACCTTTGTCTAAGAGGGTAGAGTATTAGTATCTTTCTGGATGCTGCTGAGTTAAATCCATCAAACACATTACTTGATAAATGTTCATATATAATAAAGATTGAATTTGTTTAAGATTATGAAGGGTTAAGTTATTTATTTACCAAGTAGAGACTCTCTCTACTTGTGTTACATTTTTGTCATCTCTATTTATTAGAAATTCAAAATAAGCCTCCCTGTAGCATCCGTGCATTTTAGCATATTGTCCCTGAAAAAGAGAATAATTCCAACCCTTCCTCATAAGAGCCCTTCAGATGCCCTTTAAACCTGCCATTAAGCTCTCCATTTCCCATAACTTTTACATCCTTTAAACACTCTAAATAGATATTTTACTTGTTTTTTTTAAGTTACAGTTTTTATAGCAATGAAAGTAACAAGGTTCTATTGAAAGCGAATTATAAATATCAAAGTTGGAGTAAAGACAAATTTTGCCAATTATTATAATAATAATTGACACTTACAGGGTTCTTGCTATGTGCCAGAAACTATTCTAGCCCTATTCTATGTGTATCCAATGTGATAATATTTAATCTTCACAATAATTCTATGATCACATGGTGGTAAAAGAAAGCAGTGATCAGTATCGTGGTTCCTATACACTCACAATTCAGGTCAGCCACAGAATGGTTTACCAAGGAAGGACGTGAAGTGTGACCAGCATTCTGGAGCTCTCTGGGGAGCAAAATCCTACTCAGATGCGCACACACAGCTTTTCTCAGCCACAGTTGCCAATAACATCTCACTGTAATCTAGTTGCAGCTTCTTGATGAACTGCAGCAGGAGCTCCCTATGCATTCCAACAAGACTCTTCTCAATTTGTTACTTTTATGTGCACACGAATAGCCAAGATCTATAGTGAGCTTGTATTTTTTTAAAATTATTTTTATTTTGTCTCCAACTATCACTTAAATTGGAATTTCTTATATATCTCCAATCTTTCTTCTTGGCAAACAACTCTCCTGTCAGGTCTGAGAGCTAATATTACTTCCCACTGAAAGAATGAATAAATAAATTTAAGCTTTTGATATCTCCGAGATACCATTTTAAGTAAGGTTACCATAGCAGAAATGTGCCCAGATAATTTTGGTAAGAAGATAACTTTAATGCCTAGCAAACACATAAATTTATGTTGATTTCAATGGCATGTATGTAGTATAAGCACCATACCGTCTAAGAAAGGACATGTAATTTCTTCTCTTTGTCTTTCAAATAAATTTAAACTCAGCACAATGAAAAATTATTTCCCAGCTCCTTCTATCCAGTGAAAATCTGGAAGACAATCATAAAGTCAAGGACATAAGTATCAATAATGGCTTATATTTATATACTGCTTTATAATTTATAGAGTTCTCTTTAAAACTTATCTCATTTGATCTTTAGGACTGATTTTTGCTTTATAAGACAAGTATAGGTATATGATTTTTCATCTACTATTTCAAAATACAAAAAGCTCTGAAGATGAAAAGTTTTTTGTTTTGTTTTAAGTTTGCTGCCAAAACTCATTAAAAAGCAAAACTAATCTAAACTTTTGTAAAGATGTTTACAGATCTTATTTTTCGCACTTAGGATGGATGTTTATAGATCTTATTTTTCCCACTTAGTGTAAATACTCAGGAATCACTGCAAATATATGAATGTTTCTTTCTAGGATGCTGCCCCACACCCCATCTACTAGTGAATAACATATGATACATGCATTGCGTGAGTTTTCTAAATTTGAATTTATATACGATTGGATCTACAGGTTGGATAATGCATCGTGGGTCATTTTTAGTATGGTCAATTTCATGATGTGGAAACTAGTTCCTAGGGGTTAAAGTAGCTCACCCAAGGTTACACTTACAAGTAATTCTCATTTCAGGTCCAGTGCTTTGATGGCCTTCTTCAAAAACATATTTGCTACATAAAAAAAGAGACTTGCAGTCAAACTTATTAGTGAATTTGGATCACAGTAGCTCTTTTTTCAAATATATTATTTGCCTGGAATGAGTTGAGGGCAAAGTATATATTTCATTCTTGTGTAAATTGGTGTATGGCCAATCTATTCACATGTCCTCTGAGAAGAAAAAATATATATACGATATGTCTCTCAATATGTAATTTACTAAAGTAATAGTCCTTCAAAAATTTAAGTGGGTATTTACCCAGAGTGAAAGTCAATTTTTCAGTTAACCTGTTGCACCCACAAATAAATATCAGCTAATAGTGGGCATTCACTGATGTTTTGAAAACAATCGTATCTACTGAAAAGGAACATTTCTTTACAGATTTAACTATCCTATTTTTTCTAGCCTCCACATATACTTGCAATTCTCTTTAGAGGTATGAAAGTTTACATACCAAAATAAATTAAAGAATGTTTTAGGAGGTTCTTAAAACACACCACTCTCTAAGGTGTCTGTTACTCCCCAGTGGGTAACATACCATTGGTTATAAAACACCACACTATTTTGTGGATGTGGATATAAATCTTATCATTCTGTGCCTCAAATCTTCCCAGGTTTCACGACATTCACTATAAGACAAACAGATTTTGTCTTACTTGGTAAAAAAAAAAAAAATTGGGGGTCTATAGAATTACTCTACAGATAAAGAAATTTTTCTTTACTAAAAATATTACTCAGAATCATATAGATCTTAAGAATCAAAAGACATCTCAGAGACAAACCATTTTAAGGGGTCATCTGCATTTGTAGAAAGAAGACTCTCTCTTCTTGTGTTACATTTTTGTCATCTCTACTTACTAGAAATTCAAAATAAGCCTCCCTGTAGCATGCATACATTTTGGCATATTGTCCCTGAAAAAGAGAATAATTCCAACCCTTCCTCATAAGAGCTCCTCAGATGGTTGGACCTACTATTAAGCCCTCCATTTCCTGTAACTTTCACATCCTTAAAATACTCTAAATAGATATTTTACTTGGCTTTTCAAGTTTCAGTTTTTATAGCAATGAAAGTAACAAGATTCTATTGAAAGCAAATTATAAATAGCAAAGTTGGATTAAAGACAAATGCCAATTGTTATAATAATAATTGACACTTACATGAGTCTTGCTGTGTGCCAGAAACTATTCTAGCACTATTCTAAGTGTGCCAATGTGATCATATTTAATCTGCACAATAATTCTATGATCTAATTGCTACTATTATTTTCATTTTATAAACAAGGAAACCGAAGCACAGAGAAATTAATTGACTTCCTCGTGGTCACACAGTAAGTGGCCAAGCTGTAATTTTAATCCAGGCAGTCTGACCCAATATCATGTATGATTATCCTCTGTGTCATACTATAAAACATCCAGAGGACAAATGGAGCAAAGCAAGACATCAAACTAAGCAAATTATCAATATAACCTAAATGCATGAAGACAAAGAGAAGGAACAAACAAGAAGATAACATCAGCATATATTGTCAATAATATAAATGAACGAATACCATAGTAAGGTTAACTGGACACAATTTCACCTGAATTTTAAACTTTTAAAACCTCCAACCATCAATAACAATGTGTTTGAAATAATATTTTTTTCTGTAGGTGGGGTCACATAGTCTCAGAATTATATGATTAGGGAGAAGAGAAACTTAGAAATATATTAAACTGATCTTCAGGTGCATCTTCAGTGACATCTTAATAATATATATCATCCTCCATTATAAAAAATAATGAAATAAAAGCAATTTTACTCTCGGTCATGGGTTAATTTTACATAAAACCCAAACATCCATTATATGAATCATTACTTATATGTGTCATTACAATACTTCAGGTACTACTGAGTATCAAAATACATAACAAGATACTATCTCTGTCTTCAAATCATTCATAGACTGAAGGAGGAAACAAGTAAATCATGAATTACAATCCACTGTTAAGTGCTAGGGAAAATATAACCACAGATATTGTGAGAACAGAGATGGTTTAGGTAACACTGATAGAAAGGAGGACATCACTGCTCTGAGTCACAGGGAATCTGCCAACTTAATGATGGGAAAAGTAGGGAAAATAAGCCTCTGAACATTAGTAAGACATGTTACAAAGCCTAGAGGTAAGGGAAAATTGCAAGCAATTTGTTCTAGTCAGAGGTTCAGATGTGCCTAGATTGACTGACTGTAGATGAGTCTGTCAAAATGTGGAGAGACCAGATAACCCGAGACCTGACTGGTCAGTTAAGCAGTTTGGCTTGTATTCAGCAGAAGACCATGAGGTATTCCAGATTTTCCTTTTACAAATGTTTTATTTCACATAATCTTAAAGAGTTTTTTTTTTTTAACTTAAACGTATTGTGTCTTATTTTTAAGGACTTCCCGTGTATCCTAACCCAGCTTCCCATAGTGTTAACATCTTCCTATGTACACAATTCTTGAAATCGGGACATTAACATTGATACATCACTATTAACTAATCTACAGAATTTAATACAAGTTTCAGCAGTTTCACATTAATATCATATTCATGGTGTGGGATCTAATCCAGGATCCCACATTGCATTTAGGGGGCATATCTCTTTAGTCTCCTCCAGTTCCTCAGTCTTTCTCTGTCATTCATGACCTTGACAATCTTAAAGAGTACCAGTTAGTTATTTTGTAGAATGTCTTTCAATTTGGAATGTTCTGATGGCTTTTTATAATTAAATTGACGTTGTATCTTTCTTGGTGGATACATTAGGACATATAGAATTGCAACATGTCTTTATTACCTGTGATATTAACTTTGCTTACAGAAAAGGTGGTGTATGCCAGCTTTCCTCCCTATAAAGTTAGTATTTTTCCCTTTGCAATTAATAAATATTTTCTGAGGTGTTACTTTGTGTCTAGGTAAATATCCTGTTTCTTATCATTGATGAGCTCACCACTTTTAGTATCCAATGAATGATGAATTGTGCCTGAAAACAATATCAACATGATGCTTACTTAATAATGATTTTCTATTTCTATGATTTCTTGTACATTTATTGATTAGACGTCTACTTTAAGGAAGGTCTATCCATTCTCCCTTAATTATTTATCTAATTATTTATTTATTGATATTAGTATAGAGTCATATATATTCTACGGGTTGTACTCCATGACTATTACTATTTTATTTTCCAAATTGTCTCACACTTGACCATTGGTAGCATCTTCAAGTTCACTCCTGTGTCCCTTTGATATGGTTTATTCTTTATCCTTTTTGAGCACTATTCTAGACAAGATATTCTAGACGCATATTGTATACTGTCTGACCAAGTGCTAGAATCAGCCATTTCACCAGCGAACTCTGGAACCTTTTATTGGAGAATGGTCTTTATAAACCAAGATCTGGAGATGTTTTACTTTGTGGAAGATTATTTCTGACAGAATTGTGAAATATTGATAAATTATTCACTGAAAATAAAATCAAGGCTAATTTAAAAAATATAATCCATGTGTAGTCAAGTAATATTAAGTAAATAGAATGGATAGAATTTGATTAAATATACCAAAACAAATTGAAATTATATTATTTAAGAGAAAAAACTTTTCTTAGCATAAAACATTATTTCACCTTTCTGTCATAGTATACTGGTAAGTATGGTATGAATGCTTGCTCACTGTAAACTTTTGAATCCAAGGTAAAATATAACTAGATCATGTTATGCTCATTTGTTTCTAGAGATACAATATGCAAAAAAAATAATGTATAAATGTGTATATTTCTCTTCATTTTCTAACAACATGGCAGGGGCACCCTTATTATTTAGACAATTACTTGTGCTAAATAATGCATAATAAAACATAACTTTGAATGCAAGGTAAGCCTTATTAATGCAATCAAAATCCTTGTGGGCAAAATGAAAAGAAAAATATAAATCGAAGCAGGCAGTTTGTTGCCTGACAATAGTAATAAATTTGTATTTGTGTGTGGTGTTTGGTGCTGTGTGTGGGAGTTATAATGAGTGAAAGGAACTGATAGCTAAATCCTTCCCACTATCTTCTCTCAGGTGGATGCACACTTATTATGGCAACAAAATTGAACAACCAATTCCCCATAATTGCAAGTGACTAAATAATACATCTTTGTATTGACTTTCTTTCCTTGCTTGCTTCACTCATTCTAGCCTTAACTTTTGTTTTCTGGATTGCACTCCCAAATAAAGTACTTACACTTAACCATTGTCTAAGGCTCTATTTGTTAAGAATCCAGGCTGAAATAAGGAACTGATACTCACTATTCAAAATGGAAAATGCGTAACTACAGATAAAGAAAAGATTTTAAAACTTAGAAAAAGGTAATATACTTTAATAAATTTGAAAAATAGCTGATTAAATGCACAATTGTCTTTAAACAATACAACCTACTAAAACTAATTAAGAGAAATGTGGAATATCTTAATATACACCATTACCTATCTACATTTACTTCTATATATAAATTAAAGAAACAATTAGAAGTCAAAGAAAACTATACACACATACATAGATACTGAAAAGTTCAGATAGTTTTAGAGGTGAGACTCATAAAACTACAAAATACTCAAGAACCAGATCGTTGTGATTTATGCAACTTATTTAGAGAACAGATAAAGGGAGAACGCTGTTCCATTTCCAAACAAGATGGGCAGAAGGGGACCATATTTACTCTCTTACCTAGACATCAGTCAATGATTTTAAGTGATTCCTGAGAGACAGAAGACAATGCAAGTGTTAAGATTATCCCAGCAAGCAAGTCAGGATGTAGGCAGAGGGTACCCAGAACAATACCTGAGTCAAGCTGAGAGTTCAGGGTAATGTAAAAGACTAGAGTTGGCAGGACTGACTACCATTGAGGAGAGTGCTGCCCAGAGAGCATATTCTAGAGATATGTAGAGAGTCTCCCTCAATTATTCAGCTGAGTACTTATTGGCACACACATACAAAGAAACTACCTAAGTGCTGAGGGCAGGAAAAGACAACACATAAGGATTAAGGGAAACAGCGCTAAGGCTTATATATGGTGGAGATGAGTGCCCGTTCTCGCTAGCTAGACTGAAAGACCTCATGACTCATGGGGCATTGACTAGAGTGCTCAGAAGAATCTTGCCTCAGGGGAATAATTAACTATACACTGAATCTGGCCTGGTCCTAGGTAACAGATCTTAAAAGCAAGACTTTAAAGGAGAAAACTTTTTACAAGTATTTTGCTGCATCCTATACCAAAGCTCAGGAACATATATAGGTACACAGCAAAATCCAGGACCAACAAGTTAAAATTAACAATGTCTAACATTCAATAAAAAAATTTCTGGGCTTGCAAAAGGACAGAAAAACGGGTCCCATAATAAGGCGTAAATTAATCAACCAAAACCAACACATAACTGTCACAGTTGTTAAAATTAGAAGACTAGAACATAAAAGTAGTTGCTATAACTAGATTCTATATGTTCAAAAAGTTAAGTGGAGACATGGAAAATATATAAAAGATCCAAATTGAAAATGAAAAGTATAGAAGGTACAGGGGGTCAAATATATGACGATAGAATAATTAACTGTGGATGGTGAGCACATAATGCAATAGAAAAATGATGTATTACAGAATTATACAATTGAAACCTATGTAATTTTACTAACCCGTGTCACCCCAATTGATTTAATAAAAATTTTAAAAAACCTGAATGACTGAAATAAAAATACACTACATGGGATTAATGGCAGAAAAAACTGTAGAACATCTAGAAAGACTGATACATTTGAAAACAGTAATGGAAACTATTTGAAATGCAAGACAGAGATAACATAGAATTTTAAAAATGAACAGAACATCAGTGAACCTATGGGTCAAGTTTATGTAGTCTAACATACATATAATTAAAATCTCTGAAGGAGAGGAGAGAGAAGGGAATACAGAAAATATATTTGAAAAAATAATGGCTGAATATTTTCCAAATATAGTGAAAAATATAAAACCAAGCACTCAATAAACCTAATCTCTCTCTTTGTCTCTCTATCTCTCTCCCTGTCTCTTTCTCTCTCTCTCTCTCTCTCTCTCTCTCTCTCTCTCTCTCTCTCTCTCTCTCTCTCTCTCTCTCTCTCTCTCTCTCTCACACACACACACACACACACACACATTAGGAAAATTATACCACCACATATTATAATACAATTTCTCAAATCCAGTAATAAAGGGAAAAGAAACTTAAAATTAGGCAGAGAGAAAAGACACATTAAATACAGAGGACCAAACATAAGGATGTCAAATTTATTGCTTGAAAAAGAAAAGCAAGCAAGACAACAGAACACTTAAGTATAAAAAGGACAAAAAATGTCAACTTTGAATCTGTACCCAGTAAAAATGACTTTGAAAAATGATAGTAAAAACAAAGACTTTCTTTCTATAGTGTGCATTTTTCAGTCTCTTAAGTAGTGTTTTTGATGAACAGAAGTTCTCAATTTAAAACAAAAGAACAAAAATGTAAAAATATTTTTATGTGGTCTATTTAAGAAATATGAACCTACCCCAAGATGACAAAGATTGTCTTGCATGTTATTGTATAGAAGCTGTATTGTTTTACCTTTGTCATTCAGATTTACCAGTCACCTAGATTTGATTTTTTTAATGGTTAGTAAAACTACATAAGTTTCAAGTGTACAATTCTATAATGCATCATCTACATATCACCAAACAAAGACTTTTTCAGACATATAAAGCTGAAAAAATTGATAACCAGCAAACTCACACTACAAGAATGTGAAAATTTGCCTCTTCAGGCAAAATGAAAATGATTCCACATGGAAATCTGAATATACAGGGGAAAAAATGATGCATTACAGAAATGGTAATAACGTGAGAAAATATGTAATTCTTGCCTTTTATTTTAATCTTTTAAAATGTAATTGCCTGTTTAAATGAAAATAATATCAATTTTTGTGGACTTTATAATTCATATAAAATGTTAGATAATAAAAAGATTGGATGGGCAAAATACAAGTATACTATTGTAAAGTTCTCATTTTGTATGTGAAGTGCTATAATATCACTTGAAGGTATACTGTGACAATTTAAAAGTGTATATTATGAATCCTAATGCAAACACAAAATAATAAAGCAAAGAATTGTAACTCATAAGAAAACAAGGATAAAATGGAATCAGAAAAGTATTTAATTGGAAAAATGCAAAAGAAAAGATGAAAGGGGGGAATAAATAATAGTTGTGGCAAATAGAAAAAATTTAAGAAAGATTTAAAACCAATCTTATCAATAATTACATTAAATATAAATAGCCTAAAATCTATTTCAACCATAAAGATTGTCCGATTGGATGATAAAAGCAAGACTCTGCTATTTGCTGCTTATGAGAAACACACTTTAAATCTAAAGAACAATATGGATTAAAATGTAAAGAATAGAAAATATATACCATGATAACATTAAAGAAAGTTGGAAGTTATATTAATATCAGATAAATTAGACTACGAAGCAAAGAATATTGCCAAAGAAAAACAGGATGATTTTATAATGATGAAGTCAATTCATTAAAAGGACATAACAATCCTCAAAGTTTATAAACTTAAACGCTGAGAAAGAAAATGTTCATAAAAACTTTGTGAGAAAAAATATTTTCAAAACTTCTAATCTACAAAGACTTATGAAACTTTATTATGGAGTCCTGTGAATAATAAGAAAAAATATAACCTATAACAGAATGGGAGATCCCTATTAGCAGGACTTTGGAGAAAAAGACATAAAAATAGCCAATAAATCATGTAAAAATCCCATTCTCTTTAGTAATCATCAAAAATAAAACAAAACAGTGTTTCACAATCATCTGTTAACAATAACAATAATAAATATACCAAGATAATATCTAGTGACGGTAAACATGTGGGGTATTTTCAACTCTCAAGCACTTGCAATAAAGCACAAATGAGTAAAACTTTGGAGAGTAATTTGTCAGTAGCTAGTGTGGTTGAAAATACACAATATATGACCAAGTAATACCACACTCCCACATATGCATGAGATGTTACATTAGTATAATTTGCAGTATTATTTTAAAAGAAAATAAAAAATGCAAACAACCTAAATTGCCAATGAAAAGAATAAGGAAGCAGAGCTTTGTCTACACATTATGCATATACATACAATGTAGTGTTATGTAGCAGTTCAAATACTATATACACTAATAAGCATGACACACACCATGTTGAAAGATTCTTTAAATGCTTTGACATTCCATTATTTTCTGTTTTCTAACTGTGGAAGAGATTTGTCAAGCTTTATCTTTTTTATGTATTCCAGCTATTTAGGACTAGAGATCTACTAGTGTAAAAAATTAGAAGTCATCTTTTTTTTCTTCACACGTCTAAGTAACAAACTCCTACTACAATGTTGTTCTATCCACTGAGTGACAGATTAGTCAGGTAATTCAGACTATTTCATGAAGCAAAAGAAAAAAATAAAGCATATTCAATTTTTCCGTCACCAGACTTTTCAATGTAAATAGGGAATATTAAATTTCTCATGTAACTAGATCACGACATTTAAACAAAATTGTGATTTTTAAGATAGCACAATTGAGGTGATACATAATGTAAAATCCCTAATTTCAATTACACTTGTATAAAAATACAAACATGATATACTTCCAAAATATTATACTAATTATAGTCCCCATTTTAATTCATACATGATTAACCAGCCAATAATGAAAAAATTTTCTATATTACTGTAAATATGATGATTATACCAGTCTAATTTATTTTATAATGGGACTTCTCCTCTGCTCTTTTAGGCATTAACATATATTCCTTAAATTATTGCAAGTGGATTTCTATTGTTATTGTGCAAAATCTAATAAAAACATAAATTTAAAAAGATAGGAAACCTAATAGTATCCTCTGCCAACTCATGTTTACAAATATTGTCAATGAGGGGAACGATATTTTAAAGCTATAAATACCAAAAAAATTATGAAAATTTTAAAATATAAATCTTTCACTTCTATAGGAGAATATAATTATTTATTGTCTATGAACTTCGTGGCCGTTAAACATTTTAATTGAATATTCTTATCACCAGAAATCTTAGCAAAGAAATATAAGATGCATAGATTTCTACTTCTTATTAAAATAAAAATAAAAGACATAATGACCCATTTTACACAAAAACAATATTGGCAAATGTGCTAAATCATGGAAGTACCTTCCATCTCTATTTGCCACAACCAAATTCACTGGACCAGTGTGTCTATCTCTATTCTAACAATGTTTCCTTTAACTAGAGGTAGGGTCAAAAATCCAAGCATGATCTACATGGAATTTAGACATAAATTTGATTTAAGAATCCCTATACTAACCTTAACTAAATATACTTTTTGTAAAAATTTTAAGTTGAACACACTGTTTGTTTGTTTGTTTGATTGATTGATTAAAAGAGGTTTGCAGGCACTGGTCACTTAAATCTCATTGTTATGGGGGAACAGTGAGTTTCCACAAATTTTTATATTCAAATTCTAAAAGTTTGCGTAATTACAATGTATTCTTCCAAATGTTATTTCTTATTTACAAAGATAGCCTCATTTTCTAACTTTGAGGAGTATGTTAAATCTGGCAGCACTTGTGGAATCTGGTTGCTATGAAAAGTTCTAAAGTACCCCTTGTTCTATTGGAAAGAAATTGCATTCATCAGTGAATGAGTCATACGATATGTATAACCACCTCAGCTGTGCTATCATGAAGGATAAGGTTGAAAACTAAAGGCTAAAACCAAACCCCTCCAATATTTCAAGTGAACATGAGTCATTTTGTAGTCAAAATTTGCAGAATTGATTATACCTGCAAAGAAAATTTTTATTAGCAATTTTAAAGCAATTTTTCCTTTCTCTGATTTTATTTATTTTTTATTGAGTTCATATAAAAGGTTATGCAAGGAATGGGTTTACATTTAAATTTTTCTTTATTGCTCTTTTAATCATGTTATTTTCTTTTGCTTTAGAGAGTATGACTTCTACTTGGATTTTCAAATATGTTGTAGCTTCTATTATTTCTCGTACTTGAGGCTAAATGAGGAATTGTTTCAAATTATGTTAACAAACCATGTTGAGAAAAGGATTATAAAAATAAAAGTCACAACCTATCAAAAGTATGTTTTGAGTTGTATAATGGTGTTCAAAGTAGGAAAATTTAAATACCCTTCCATCTAAGTTATTAAATAGCTTTGAAGCAACTGGTATATTACAAATATTTTAACATACTACAGTTAATCTTTCTTTAAAAAAAAAAATGAGGAAAATAATTCCAAAAACTTATTGCAGAACATGGCAAAATATAAAGAGACTGTTTCTTGTCTATGCAACATTTCATTAGTTTTATGTGATCTTTAGACTCCCAACTTCTTGCTATACATTGTATCCTACATCATGCTATATAATACAGTTCACGAATGGCAGGAATTCTGACAAACATGCTCAGAAACTTTGTTACATTCTCTGTAGGCTCTGTCTATATATGGAAAGTATTTATGAAAAAAATACTTTTTTTAAAGTCCAATTTACTAGAATGAACTTGACACATGCAGCTCTTTACATGCATATGATTAATTCCCAAACAACCATTCGTGGATGCCACATCTCCACCTTCAAGTTTTTTTCCTAGCCATCACCTCTGCCCTGTGCCCTTATCACTTCCCCTGAAGAACTTGCTCAGGGAAATTTTCTCCATGTGTTTTCCTTTGACATTGTCCACATTGCCAAAGCTGCAAGGAAGGTATTTGGGCCAGCGTGTTCTGTCCTTAAAGAATAGCATTTATTTCATTCATTTCTTCTTCTCTCTACCGCCCTTTCAATATGGGACTGCTGGATAAAACTTTCTTTTTCTTAATCTGTCCTTGTTTTCCTCTACTGAAAACTATTGTCATTGGCCATGTCTTATCTATCTGATTTTCCTTGGGAGAGTTTTTCCTGGATCCAACTTAAATGCTGACAAGATGAGTGAGTGGATAGTAAGACAAGACGATGGTCAGTGAACTGGTGACCATCCGTTCTCCATTCCGTTCTCTTGTCAAATTACTCCATTCCGTTCTCTTGTCAAATTACTATTTCTTTAGTTGCTGTAACTGGGATGGATGTTTTTGAACAGAACCAAAATTTTGTCACCCTGAAGAGCTACCTTTTGGGATACTGATTTGAAGCTGTTTATTATGAAACAAGACTCAGAAAGAACCTTTGACCCTCCCTCTTTTCCTGCCCAAGAGATTCAGTCAGAGAAAAAAAAAAAAAAGCCTGCTTTAGAAAAGGAGTCTTGGCTTAATCACCTTAAGAATTTTCACCCGAGCTTAAGTCAGGAAGACTCCAAGCCTGTTACCTAGATAGCTCCTGTGTCCCATTGTTTCTGAGTTGTCCAGCAAGAATTTCCATGCCATATATGTTCAGCTCTTCCTAAGCTACCTCTAATTCACCCATTCTCACTTCTGAAATCGAATACCCTGCCTCCCCTTTTCTCTCCTTTGTCCAAAATGTCTTATATACCAATGTTGCCTCACTGTCTCTGGAATTTTCATACTTATGTAAACTCCCCAGGCACATGTATTGAAACTTTGATTTTCTCCTGTTAATCTGTCTCTGTTAATTTGATTATTGGCCCAGCTAGAAAAATTTAGAAGGTGGGAGAAAAGGTATTAATTTTTATTAGCCTCCACACTATGTTAAATTTTCTCTAAGAAATGGATAAAATATCTACAGTTCTAAGTTTCATTTCCACAGCATCATTTCTTATTTGCAATTATTATATTTCTGTTTCTATATATTTTCTTTTGTTTTCTGATATCCAATGGGAGACGTAGGGGTTTAGGCTGCCTATTTAACCTCAATCATCCTTCTAAGACTTTTTTACAATTTTATGTGGAACTAGTCCATCAAGACAAAGATATGTAGGTTACTCATCTATTTAATGCCTTAACTGGATGGTGATATTTTGAAGGAAAAAAAGGGGTGGGGGGCTTTGTTCCACTTTAATTTATTGTATCTGTACACTCTACCAACTATATCATAGATTAAAGCATCATTTCTACATTTGTCTAGAAATGTAAACCCGTATATAGTACAATATTTGTTCTTAGAATGCAAATTGATACATTGGGAATTTTCCTTTTTAGAAGGACATTTTTAACTCATCATTAATTGTTTGATCAACTTTCTATTTCAAAGAAAAGAGAAGTTTTTTGGCATGAGAGTAACTTACCCTCATTCTCTAAGTATGATTCTATTGGACTAAAAATCTCATGACATTATGATGATAAATTTCATTCTTTTACTAAGACTTTTGGTTTTCTTTCTGTGTTCAACTTATTGCCTAGAAGTTTCTTAGGATCTGACCCTATAGCACTGTAGCTATGCTAAATAACTATGTTATGATCTGAAAATAATACCTGAGAATCACATATCCCTGAACAATAAGGATTTACTTCATCACCTTTTTACCAAAAAAAAAAAAAAGAAAAGAAAAGAAAAGAAAAGTATAAAGGTTTTGTGAAGTTAGTTACTAGACTATTATAGTGCTTTTAAATTATTTATGATCTGGTGTGTTCTATGAAATGTATGATTTAATTCTTCACTAAAGGGAAACAAAGCTGAACTTTAGCCACATTACCTGAAGTACTCTTGTAAAAGTTAAGTTGACTTGCCTGAGAGCTTTAGCAGAATCATAAGGAGCTAAGAAATGTAACTTAATTATTCATGGGTAAGGAACAGCCAGAATTCATAGAAAATGCATGGGTCAAGGAAACAGTGAGTTTGCCCTGGCTGGAATTTTCAGGGTCTTCGGAAGAATACATAGGCATGATCTTTCCTTGAGACTTTTCTTTCAAGTTTTATAAATTTTAGAAAAGTTCTTCAACTGCTAAAGTACTATTCACATTTAGGGAAGAACTATCTTCTATATCTTAGCAATAAAATATTATGATGGAAGAGCCCAATCTGTAGGGGAATGAGGAGAATGAGGTGGGTATTTTGATAAGGATATACAGAGATTCTGTCTCCACCTCCTAGTCCTAGGATTGTCTCTGGAAAACCTGGAAGAAAGCCTTTTCTTTGTTCAAGGGCAAGAGAGATGTTCACAGGAAGTTCAAAAGGGATAAAGAATAGAAGGCCTTTGAAGAAAATTAGAATTACCTTTTTTGTGTGACTTAAATTTTTATTCTTTGTCCCTTTAGGAAGTCTTTAGTAAAATCTACATTAGTCACTAGTACTTTGCAAAATCTGCTTTTCAAAAATGTGATTAAAATGTTGTTTCCCTGTTGGCACAGATGAAAAATAGAGTTTGTCTCCAGGACAGTCAACCAAAACTGGATTAAATGTAACATAAAGCAAAGAAATTGCTTAAAAGTAACAAAGATACATCTGGAGTCTCAAACTCTGTTTGCCTGCATTTGTGGGAACACTGAGAGCTGGGATATGCTCTCAGCGTGGACAATAAGAACATTAAGATCGTCCCTTAACAACCATGGCTAATATAACATGGTGGTCACCTAAACTGCAAAAAGCACAAAAAATCGGGATAATGGTGACCGAGATGGCCTTAATGTTCCCCTCCGTTTGACTAAACTTCAGACATATTTCTTTCTGACTGTAGTCCCCCAACCTCCCTTTTCTTAGACCATTTACTTCAGAAAATTTGTAATTGTAAATTCTTTCTCTACCCATTTGAGATATATGTAAATCTTCTTCTCCCAGACTCTTGCCCATTTTACAGCTCAAGGACCTGGAAATCACCTTTTTGATACGTAAACATGGAAGGAGATAACACCCCTATCTCTCAGTCTCTGAGGGAGGCCAGGAGCCCAACTTGGATGGGAGTCAATTAGCAAACACAGATGGCCTGATCACAAACAAATTTGCAGACTCAGGAAAAACTCAATGGGCTCCACACATCTTATTGTTCAACTTCCCCACAACGTACTCCAGGACTTTCCCACTAAATCACCCCAGCACTTAAAAACCCTCCACCTTTTATTTTAGTGGAAGCTAAGTACCTGGAGGTGGTTTGTGTTCTCTCCCCCTGTTGCTGGTAATAATAATATTGGGATAAAATCAACTTCTGTCTACTCACTATGTCAAGTGAATTTTTTTTTCTTTAATAATGGGTGATTAGAAGGATACCAGAAGCATACTTAAGAAAAATGTGCTTGACAAAAAAGTGAGAAAATACCCAACTATTTTCAACCAGGCTTTCTTGTTTTTAAATACTTGCTATAGTGCAAGGCTATGCTATACACCTTTAGTGGGGACAGAACCAGGAGTGTAGTTTCCTGGCTCTCGCCCTCATGTGGAAAGATGCTCACTTGGGTAGTAAATGGCCATCAGCTGTCATTGGATGGCCATCAGCTGTGGCTAGTTGGCCATCAGCTATAACCAGTGAGCCATTGGCCACTAATATAACTGCTGTGGCTACTCTAGCAAAAAATGGGGGCTAGCAAGAAGATGGTGGCTGAGCTAGCAAGAGCGGATTGTAGCTAGCACAGCGGATTGCAGCTAGCAAGTGAGATTGGTTGGCAAAGAGAAGCGGAGTGTGGATGGCAGAGTGTGGATAGTGTGGCTCCTGCTTCCTGTGACTCCAACCCAGCTGCCAGCAAGACTATAGTGGTGTGACTCCCCTATCTATGGCTCCGTGGGTTTTCCTTTTTGGCCTTACCATGTACTGCGTTCTTATGTGGGGAGCGGGACCAAAGACCCCACATGACACCCTGCATGACACCTTTTCTAGAGGCTATTATTTAAGAATTGTTCACTTTCATTTAGAGCTCTGTCACGCGGGGTGGCCTGCGGGGTCTCTGGTCCCACTCCCCACATAAGAACACAGGACATGGTGAGGCCAAAAAGGAACACCCACTGAGCCATAGATAGGGGAGTCATACCACTATATTCTTGCTAGTGGCTGGGTTGGAGACACAGGAAGTAGGAGTCACACGATCTGCAACCTGCCATCTGCTTTTCTTTGCTAACCAGCCAACCCCACTTGCTAAATGCAATCCGCCGTGCTAACTGCAATCCGCGCTTGCCAGCACCATCTACTTGCTAGCCCCCATGTTTTGCTAGCATAGCCACGGCAGTTATAT
The DNA here is from genome assembly GCF_004115265.2 of Rhinolophus ferrumequinum. Taxonomy (NCBI): domain Eukaryota; kingdom Metazoa; phylum Chordata; class Mammalia; order Chiroptera; family Rhinolophidae; genus Rhinolophus; species Rhinolophus ferrumequinum. The sequence goes on from NC_046302.1 coordinate 25,782,012, forward strand.
TAGTGCCCAATGGCTCACTGGTTACAGCGGATGGCCAACTATCCTCAGCTGATGGCCATCTACTACCCGAGCCAGCACCTTTCCACGTGAGGCCGAGAGCCTGGAAACTGCTCTCTGGGGCTCTGTCCCCACAAGCTCTAATTCTGTAGAAAGAAAATGGATGTATTTCTGACATACAAACTTATGAAAAGTTTAGTCTATATCCCATCATACTCCACTTGTCAACACATCTATATTGTAGACCTGAACTTCAAAGAAACACATTTTTAAGAAAATATAGGTATATTCACTATAGCTCAAGTCTTAAAAGTTATAATTTTGTTACTGGTTCAAAGTATGTGTTCATGATGCTTCAAAAAGCCAAAACTCAAAATGTCAGAGTTTGGAGTATGGAAAGACTTATAGATCGAGAAGGTGCCAACTGAGAAGATGGGAGCCCTAGTGGTACCTAAAATTCATCCTCAGAATGTACAGAGTTCAGGCTTCTTTTATGTCAAGGGAAGAGGACATGGGAGGGGCAAGAAATGATTGGCCACCAAAGACATCTAGGCGCCAGCAGGGGTTGAAGGAAGATTGTGCTAGTTAATGTGAGTCCAGTCACCAGGCTCCTGCAAATGTTTCATAAACAGTACATACTTCTCTTAGCTCCTCAAGCTGAAAGCAGAATTCCTGTGATGATTAGCATGTTTATATGCAAGACTAAGCAGAAGCTACTAGCCTGAAGGCCATGGAAACAAAGCAGGCTTGAGTAAGATGGAATCAGGGAGACTGAGCATTTCACTCTATTACAATTTTAAGTAGTGGCTCCATGAAAAGGGAATAGTAATAATGCCTATTCCATTGGGTGATTGTGTGAAGACTAAAAAAACAACTAATACTTTTCCTCCCACTTTCTAAGTTCTTCTAGCTGGGATAATGATCAAATTAACAGAGACAGGTTAACAGGAGAAAATCAGATTTTAATACATGTGCATGGGGAACTCACACAGCATGAAAATTCTAAAGACCATGATGCAACATTGGGTATATATGACATTTTGGACAAAGGAAAAAGTCGAGGGGGGCAAGGTATTAGATTTTAGAAGTGAGAATGGATGATTTATAGGTATTTGAGGAAAAGTAGAACACCTGTGGTGGGGAAATGCTTGTTGGGCAACTCAGAAACAATGGGACATAGGGCGTATCTAGCTAACGGGCTCCTGCCTGGAGCCTTCTTGTTTATCATACTCAATTCAAATTAGGCCAAAGAAGCATCTTAAGATTCTTTTCCTCGAATAGGCCTTTCCATGTGAATCTCAGGTAGGAAGGGGGAGGGTGAAAGGTTTTTTTCTGAGTCTTATAAACAGCTTAAAATCAATATCCCAAAAGGCAGCTCCAGGGTTGTAAAACGTTGGTCCTCTTCAATTATAAAAAACAAAGGAGACAGTGTACACAGAGTACTTAGCAGATTGGTAGTCAGTCACGTATTAAGGTTTACTAAGTGTTTCATTGAGTTGTTATTATTAATACAAACCTAGGATCAAAATAAAACCTTTCAACCACATACATATAAACTTAGAGATTGCTCCTATAAGCCTCCCTCCTGTAAGAAACAGTTGTGTTGCTGGATTTCCTCTCCTAAACCTATCCACCAGTGACACTTATATTTCTGAAATCCCTAAGTGTGAGGCTTGTTGTGATGAACAAGCCATGATCTGGGACTTGGAAACTCCATATTATGCAATATGTGTTTGCTCAACAGCTCCTTTCAGGAGCCTACCAAGGTGGATCAATTCAATCCACCCAACAATTTTCTTCAGACCTCCTCCATCAGCCTTCCTCAAGTATCCAGGCTCTTGGATATCCATGCAAATGACCCAAGGACCTTTCACAGTACTTCTCCAAACTGCTTCCTCTTAGAGGACAAGCACATTCAGTCATTTGCTAGAGTTCTTCTAGTTTCCCAAGTCTTTACTTGCATACATGTACAGTCTTATTAAGAGAAATAGCTTCATTTTTGTTGACCATTGCCTTAATATATGAGGCGATGAAGGTTCACCACTTCCATGCAAATTTTCTTCTGAGTATTTCTTTGCTGATGTGATTCCTCACATGCGTTTAGCAATGCATTATTTCATTCAGCACCATGCTGTCCTGGTGAGAGTGGCAGCCCCTTCTGATCACTCTAGGGTTTTCCCAGTGTGCCACCACAATGACAGTGTCCCCCTGATGACCTCTGTGGTTTCAGCCACTTACAGTTCTCTGACAGCAGCATGTGGTAAAGTGTGGGGAAGTAACACATTTGGTTTCTGCTTTCTTGCTTTGCTTCATTAATGCTATCTCATGGTCTTTTTTCTTTTGCTCCCATGGTATTGGTCTTGGGCCAACAATTCAGTAACACCAAAAAGGATGCACTTGAAATGTCTGTTCTTCTCAGAAAATCATGTTCAATATTCATGGCTTATCCTTCCCTCTTGTTGAATAAATTTTCCTCGAGCCTTCTCATTCCCCATGTAGCTAGAACACTGGCCGCAATCCAGAATTCAGACTCCCTCCATTTTGTCAGACATACCCAGGCACATGTGATTTTCACTTAGTCTCCAGATGGAGCCCCTAACACACTAAAAGTAAAATTATGAAAATTTTACCAGCTACATTTAAATGTAAAATATTGGTCACCTTATTTTCAAACGGTCTTTGATTACAATACTTCCAGTCAATTTACATTATCTAAACCTAATAGAGTTCACCATTTAATTTTTTTTTCTAATTAATCATTTTCTTGCATGCATTCTCTGCTCAACTTAGTTGTTTTAATTTCTACTTAAAAATACATTTATACTTTTGAATTCAACCCAGACACAAAAATACTAATATTAGAACTCATGTATGTGTTGAACAATAATACTCTGCTAGTAAAATAGAGACATACTTGCTAAAAATAGGAAAATATTGATAAAACCTTCTTTTAAGATACTTTGTGGTTTATTCTTTATGAGTTACTGTATTGAAACTTAAGTTATTTGCTGTTGGCAATAACCTTTTAAAATTTAAGTATACTGTCTTTTGACTGGAGTATTCTTCATATAAATATATCTGATAAGTGGCTACACTCCCAGATTTTATATCTGTCTAGATATGTCTAGAAAAAGATTGGGCAAAAAATAGAATTTATGGTTTTCAAAAAAATAGCTTTATACAAACACATCTTTAAAATATGCTTTGTTGACCTCTCTCTCAGACAACATGCACCTGGCATCTCCAGGGAAAGTGTTCTAATTTGCCTGGTGTATCTCAGCATGTGCCCTAATGTCAAGAGAATACACTCTGTAGAAGGTGGGAAGTCCTCCTTTTCTGTATCAGAAAAGTAAGGTTGTTAGCATCCTCCAGAAATGAAATGGGCACTTTACATGATATTTTCAAGTTTCGTGGAGAAAACTGTTTTAAGAAACAATTAACATTACATTTCAAAATTGAACTAACTGCTTTGTTTCTCTGCCAGGTAAAATCGAGTTTTTGGATTGTTATTCTAATTAATGAAAAATCTCCAAAGAATGATATCTTTTATAATTTCAGTCAAATATATTTTGTCACCAAGGAGATACCATGTTTTCAACTTGTTTTTCATACCAGATGTCCATATAGGCCCATTTCCAATTTTAAATAAATCTCAAAGACATCAATGGATACTAATTAATCTGATTCCATGCGCAAAGGTTAGCATCAATGTAATAAAAATTTAGGAAATCCAACAAATAAAGCTGAAGTGTAAATCCTGAAAAATGACATGAATGAAAAAAAACTGTGGAAATGAAAGAAAGTAAATCCTGCAATATTATCCTGAATCCTAAATCAGCAAAGTATGAAATCCTAGGTCTTGGAAGGATTTTGAAAATGTATTAAACCAAATGACATACCGAGAGTTCTTTTCAGACCTACTTTCGCTTTATGGTTTACACTGTGCTCGTCACATAATTTCATTTAATCTTCACAGTAACCCATGGAAGTAGATACAGGTCAAGGCTGGACCATAACTGCAATCTCGTTTCATCTTCTGCATCTTCCATTGCATATATAGGTAAGAATTTATCCTGAATTTATTCAGACCCAATGAGCAGATTTCAATTATTAAGAATTATTATACGTCATCTGTAGCAACAAATCTGTAGAAATTTAGGCATGGAGGAAAGGTTAATTCAGCCTAAGGGGTATTTGTAGAAACTTGACTATTGAAATAACACTTGAACTCATTGAAGAATACGTAAAATATAATCATTTTGGGCAAGAGTGTAATGAAATCTAGGACTGAAAACTTGGCCCAACTCTATAAACCTTTTGCTTCATCCTATATTGTTTGCTTATAGTATTTTAAGAATACAAAGGGTGCCAAAAAATGTATACACATTTTAAGAAAGAAAAAAAACTATTAACGTTGTAATACTCAATATATACCAATAACAAAAGATGAATGCAAGTCATGTTTGAGTTCTGCAATTACAAGAGGTGCTTAAAGTGGTTACCATCAGCGTCCAGACACTTCTGTTTATGGAAACCTACTGCTTGAGCAACCTTGACCAAAGTGTCCACTTGTATACAATTTTTTGGCATCCCTGGTGCATAACAGAAAAATAGATGAGTACCTTTAAAAGAAAATTATTCCTTTATTATGCACTCTATATTGCATTATCGAACAATTATTTTCGATATGAAGAATTCTAAGACTTTCTCTAATACCATAGTTTCTAGCCTGTTATAGTCTAAAACACTTTTGAAGTTTTATGATATTTTCTGTAATGCTACAGGAATGTGGTTCCTGTCTCGTATAGGTGGTGTATTGTCGGTCTCATATAAGTTGGGAATGGGAGAAGGTGAAATACTCAGATAAAATTAAGAGAAATTTCTAATATCAATCCTTATTTCCTACTCTGCTACTGTTAATTTGGACACTACTTATGCAGGGGCAAATACAAACTGAAAATAAGAGGCTGGATCGTATGGTAGTTCTACTTTTAATCTTGTGAGGAATCTTCATACTGTTTTCCATAGTGGCTGCACCAGTTTACATTCCCACCAACCGTGCACAAGAGTTCCCTTTTCTTCACCTCCTCGCCAACACTTCTCTTTTTGATAATAGCCATTTTCATGGGTATGAAGTGATGTCTCATTGTGGTTTTGATTTGTATTACCCTAATCATTAGTGATGTTGAGCATCTTTTCTTGTACCTGTTGGCCATCTGTATGTCCTCTTTTGGACAAATATCTGTTCAGAGCCTCTGTCCATTTTTTAAACCAAGTTTACTTTTTGTTAATGTTGTTGAGTCATGTGAGTTCTTTATATATTTTGGATACTAACCCCTTTAACTGTAAGTTCTTATTCTGTCTCTTTGAAAATATGTAAATCCTTTTAAAAGCTAAGTGAGACTTTTGCCATCTTAAGGACTCAGGAATACCTTTTTGAAGAACTTAGGAAGCATCTCATTAAAAACATCAAGAAAGATATCACCCTCATTTCCCAGTTTCTTTGGGAGGATAGGAGCCTAACTTCCTTGTACTTTCTAACAAAAGTAAAAAGATTAATATCAGTCTTCTGGGATTTATGACATGACATACACATAGAAATAGAATATCAATAATACATTGGATGTTAAAATTTAAATAGGTGAGATCAAGGAGAGCTTCATTCACTTAAGAAGTCTTCATAGAGAAAGTCAGACCTCATGTGGATGAAGAAAAAGCATCATAAATGTCAGAGGGCATAGTAATGGTGACAAAATGTAAAAAAATAAGTAAATATGGTCAGAGCACAGGTTTCGTTAGAAAACTAATGGTTGTTTGAAGAGCTAGGTTGGAATTCTGCATAGAATGCTAAGAAATTTAATGTAGTACATAGAAATGGGAAAATTCTGTATTTTTCTTTTTAGCTGTGGAATGGATTTAGAAAATAAGCAGTTGATATGTGTCACCAAAGTGGTACTTCTATAAGAACGATGTATAATCAAAACATGTATATTTTTCTACTTCTAGATAACCTAGGAGAGTGTGGTAGCTGTGCAATTAGCCTATGTGTAGGACTGTCATTTGATGACGTCACTGGCTGAGTGGGCTGGGTCAAATTTTAGCTTTTGTGATATCAAACTCATAATGGACAGATCTATTTTGGGCTTGAGCCACAGGCTGAGAACATGGGTGTCCTGAGGATGTGTACATCATCTCTGCTTGAGAATCCAGCCAGAGCCACCGAGGCTTCTAAGCTACAGTGCAAGGCCTTACATCCACAACAGTCATTGTCTATTCCAGCTTTCAGAAAGCGAGTATTCCAGAACAAATACTTTGCTCAAAAATCTTTTTTTGGAAGTAGACGTAAAATGAGTGAAAAATCTATAGAGAAGGAAAAAAAATGTCCCAAAACACAAACCACAAACAGGAATGTTAAAGATTTGGGGAGGTTTGATAGCACATGTACAAACGTACATAATGGAGGCCAATTTTGTTCAAAATAACCTTGGTGCACTAAGGGATAAATAAATCTTGTTAACTTAGAAATTTTCAGAGATAGGAAAATTTCTCTTGCCAGAACAGTATTTCCACACTACTCTCAAGAAATCTTTGGAAATCTGGGGAAGACAAGACTCTGGATTCATCTGTGTTGTGTAAAGGTTTTCTTGACAGACTGCTACCCTAGGGGAATCCAATACCCAAATGTAAGACCCTGGATTCAACCACCTGGTGTCAATTTCAAAATCTTCAAGTCAATATCTGTGAAAAAAATCAGAGTTTTGGATTATAAATTGAACAGGCAAAACTTTCCAAGCTTCAGAAAGGAAAACATTTCATTCATTTGACAGTTATTGCGTTCAGTTAGCACAGAAATAGCACTCACGTATAAACCTCATATGTACGCCATCTTGTAAGATTTCCACATTGTTCAGTTTTTAATATTTGCTACTATAGTCCTGATTACATGCCAGAAATATCCATTTATGTTGAAATGGAATTTTATTATTATGTCTTGTGTCCAGGACCAGGATGGAAAGCAGGGGATAATAAATCCATAGAGGCAAATTTTTCATAGGGCCAGAGAAGGAAGGAGCATTCTTACCACTAAATAGTAACAGAGAAGTTGACCTTTCAAGATGCAGGGCTTTCCTCAGAGGTCAGTACAAGACCTTCCCGGCAATCTTGTAGACTGAAATGGAAATGAGCACCCCTTCAGTTACTTTGCTGCATGTCTTTGAAGTATTCAAAGAAGCAGCATATCTCACAGTTACGAAGCTAGAGACTTGGGGACTGCAGTGCTACCCTCGAGCATCAAGTCTGCAAGAGAGGCATGGAGCAAGCTCCTCTCCCATCTCTCTCCCAGCACAAAGGAGAAATGACGGAGCACATTTGTAGTTTGATATTTAAAGCACAGAAAAGAATGACTTCAGATTTAGATCTTTACTTCATGCTTATCATTCTTGAATTTGTATCATTTTGGTCCTATCAAACTCAGTTAATATTCAAAAATGTAATCTTCAAGTCTCCATTAAAGTATGACTAATCAAGAATTTCTAGTTAAGGAAAAGCAATGTATTGTTTATCTCAGTTCCACCTGTAAGCAAAACTAAGTTTAAATTGTATTTGTCTTAATAATATTTTATATCCTCTGAATAGATTTTAAGTATAGTTGAAATATCTACTTGAATACAGCTCGTTATGTAGTTAATGATGGTGCAGATATGTCGTGCGGGGCGGCCTGCGGGGCCTCTCCTCCCTCTCCCCACATAAGAACGCAGGATATGGCTAGGCCTAAAAGGAACACCCACGGAGCCATAGATAGGGGAGTCATACCACTATATTCTCTCTGATGGCAGGGCAAGACACACGCCGTAGTAGCCACCCGATCCGCAGTCCACCAATCACTTCTCTGCCTGCCAACCAACCAACCAATCAATGCAGCCCCGCAGTTACATCAGTAGCCAATTGGTCAACTGGTCACAGCTAATGGCCAACCAATCACAGCCGATGGTCATTCACTCCCCGAGCCAGCACCTTCCCACGCGAGGCCGAGAGCCTGGAAACTGCTCTCTGGGACTCTGTCCCCACAGGATAGAAAAAAAAATTATAAATTTTCCAAAATGGTAAAAACATCCTGAAATAAGAAGATATATTTTAGAAATCAATTTATCTTTTGAATAAACAATAGCCAACATTTAAAATAAAGAACTAAACATTCTGCCTGCATCCACAACAGAAAATAGGAGATAATCTATGTTACAGTACTTAGCATTGTGGAGGCTCAGTAAGGTGGCTTAGTTCTCCTTAGGACTCATGCTACCTACAATTCCAGGGCACTTTGAAACATGAAAGGACACAAATTACCCTGATTCTCAATTCTGGAAATTCAAATTTATGTAAACATACAATAATGTTTGGAAGAGCTATATCAAATTTAACAGAACAATCAGTGTGGGAGAATACTTTCTTTAATTTCTATTGGAGAATTATGATCTTTTCCTTTTTTCTTGTACACCTTTTCTTCAGGGATTCCTGGATGGCAAAGTTTATAACAGATCTAAAATTGTGGATCACAAGTCTAGTTCATGACTAGATTCCTAAATCATGGCATTCAAAGCCCTTGAATAAATCCCATCCTCAAGCAATATCAAGAAGACAATAGATGCTCAATAAATGTTTATTGAATAAGAGAATGTTCTGACCCTGGAAACAAGCAGACACAAAGCATCTACATATCAAAATGGATAGTTTTCATAATACCCTCAGATTCCATGTCAACAAAATGGAATTGTCAGAATGTTCTGGTAACTGGTAATTTACCTCCTTTGGGTAGGAAAGGCATCTATAATAAGCAATGGATACAGGAACTATATTTTACAATGACAAAAAACACAATTTAATTCTGGCAAAAAGAGAAAACACAAGTTCATTTCTTAGTACTCATAGTTTTAAATAAAATTTACTATGATTTAAAAATTTTTTTTCACCCATTCATCTATTTATTTAATCAATGTATTAAGCCTGTACCATGTGTTAGACAATGGAAATACAAAGATAAGATATATTCCTCCCCTCAAGAATTGTATTTCCAGTAGGGTAGGCAATATCTGAACAAATAATTGAAATAGAGTGTTATATGTACTATAAAATATGCATTGTAAGATAGGGTGGTACCACATAGAGGGATCAAAGCATTGGAGAAAAGGGAAGAAATTTAAGCGAGGTGTTAAAGGGTGAATATGAGCTTTCCATGCTGACATGAAGGGCAGGGGATTCCGTGCAGCGCAGAACAGCATATTCAAAATCATGCGGCGTGTATTCAAATAACAACCATCAGAAAATGCTAATAACTGGAGCAAGAGAAAAATAACATGAGTGAGGTTGGAGAGATAGGAAAAACATGCATTTTATTATGTAAGCAGTCGGAAGTCAATTAGCAATATTATTCAAGAAAAAAAAGTCCATTTCTGGTTTTGGAGGGATGATCCTCTGAGCATTATAGCAAGAGAAAAACTGGAATCAAGTTGTCATTTAGGAGATTACTGAAATAGTGAATTTAAAAGTGAGAGCTTAAATTATATAGAAATAGAGAGGTAGGAAAAGAAATTGATATCCAGATTTCTGGCGAGTATCTTTAGCTGAATTAGAAGTCAAAGGAGCAGAAGATCTTTCAGAAGAAGTTTGGGATATGTTGAGTGTAATATGTTTGTCAGACATTAATATGAAGGCATTTAGTCATATAATATGTAAGATTTTATGTGTAAATTAAATATAAATTATGAGCAGGGATATAAGTCATGGCTAGAAGTAAACTTTCCAGAATGACCCCCTTAGCAATTCTTCTTTTACCCAAAGACTCCTGAGTAATTGTCCTGTGAAAGGCTTATTTTCCCTGAGTCTTGTTGCATTTAAGAACCTCTTCAAGCTCTACCTTTCAGACAGAAGTGTTTCATTTGTGTTCTGATACAGACCATTTGCTTTAATCTGCTTTTTATTCTCATTCCCTTGCTTGACTCCCAGTCATCTACACCAACCAAAAACTGGGAAATGCCTCCAAGATGGAGAGAGAGAAACTGCTTAGATGCAAACTGAAAGCCTACTCCTGTCAGAGTGCTAAGAAGCCCAAAAGCTGTTGTCAGGAGCTTCTTCCTCTTGACAAAGTTTCACAGGACCCCCAGAGGTTACAGAGCACTGTGTAAAGTGTCCACTCTTTTTGACTTAGCTTTACCACATGTTGTATGCAGCCCTGAGACTTGAGAACCAAGCGTGAATCAAGGCTTCTGGAAACAGCACTAACCATACAGCGAACATTGAATTGTTCGTGTGATTACCCAGACAACATGTTTACAGAGGAAAGTAAGGATAAAATTGAGTGGTAAACATTATATAATATGTGAGTGGAGGAAAAGGAGCTTTGGAAAAAATTTTTAAGAGAAAATAACATGAGAGGTGTGAAGAAAATCAGAAGAGAGACTGTCATAGAAACCACACTGCCTGTCAGAATTTCTCCTTCATGGGCATCATGGAAAATGAAAGAAAGAAAAACTCGTGAGCATTTGAGTGCATTTGACATTAGGCTGATATTGTATATCTTAAAGTTATATAGTTTATAAAATATATTCCTTAATTATAGTGACTGAGCCAAAGGGGTGCTTTATCCCATTCTTAATATTCTTAACCACCGACATCAGCTTAGACATAAAGGTCTCACTACTTGTGGGATTAATGATTCCAAGGGGAATAAAATCAATAAAATATTTTGGGTAATTAGACCTACTTGGTCACATATATAAAATATGAATAAACTAGAAATATATATTATATACGTATATAATATATATATACAATGTTTATATAAATGTATATAAATATTATATACATATTTTATATATATATATATATATATATATATATATAATGTCACATTTTCTTTTTCCATGTATCTGTCAATGAACACAGGTTATTTCACATCTTAGCTATTGTGAATAATGCTGCCATGAACATAGGATCTTTATTTCAATTCTTTTAGATATATACTCAGATATATACTCAGAAGTAGGAATGCTGCATCATATGGTAGTTTTATTTTTAATTTTTTGAGAACTTTATGAACTGCTGCACCATTTTATGTTTCCACCAATATTGTACAACCAATTTGCCATAGCATGAAAAAAATAAAGTACCTAGGAATAAACTTAACCAAGGAAGTGGAAAACTTTTACATTGAAAACCACAAGACACTAATAAAAGAAATGAAAGGAGACACAAATAAATGGAAATATATTCCATGTTTATGAATTGAAAAACTTAATATAAACTGTTCATACCACTAAAACTGTCCATACCACCTTCTATAGATTCAAGGCTATCCCCTCAAAATCACTGATAGTTTTATGTACTTGATTTAAGTCAACTACATTTATAAAATGACAAATTCATATGTTTTATTATGTATACTATTCCCATGAACTATATTTTAAAAAGCCACAGACCTTTGGGTGCTTTGAGTACTATTAGCCCATCAGAAATCTGTCAGGCCACGCTTTCTGCAGTCCTTTTTATCCCCTGCTAGTATATACTGGGTACCACCATAATTCTTTCAAACATCTTAAGAAAACACATGAGGACCAACCTTGCTTTGGTCTACACCCCTAAGGTACATCTTAAAGACCTTTGATTTTTATCTTAGCCCCAAGACTATATATTAATTTGATTATAAGTTACTCTCTGGCAGGGTTAGACAGACTGAAGAATTGTTAAGAGTTTTACAAACCAAAACATTTTCAGAGCTCTCTATTTATTGCCTCTTCATTCTGTTTACTGAATGGATAGTTCTTTTCTGAGCTCATCTTTCTCTTTTATTCTCTTATGAAATCTACCTAAATGAAGTTAGATCGCTTATTCTGCCCTCTACCTGAAATCCACTTCGCCAAAATATACAAATTAATTAAATTCTATGTCAGTCTTCCAGATGATTACAAGTGACAGTTTTTACAAATAATTCATGACTACATCATATGGGCTACCATTTTCTAAGCCTCCTATGTCAGCTTCTTTGTAACTTGCCATCCATACTTAAAATCAATCCCACATATTTCAGTTTTTGTTTTATTAGCACTCCACTTCAAGTACCAATTTTGAATCCATAACTTTTTCTGTATAACAACCACCAAAATCAATGATATACTAAAACAAAAAATTATTTTTCACATACCTTGCACATTGACTGAGGTGTCCCTGCTTTTGTCACTTGGGCTCACTTGTGATGTCACTTGTGTGAACATCAGTGGACCTATTGAGTTTGGGTGAGCTCACCTGGGTAGTTCTACTTCAAACATAGGTCTGTGGATTAGCCAAGTACCTCTGCTATATGATTTGTACAACCTGATTAGACCAGCACCTAGCCAGAGCACAGTATTCTCATTGCAATAACAAAGGTGGGAAAAAAAAACCTATCTGAACACACAAGCACATTTCAGTCCCTAAATACTGAAAGAGTCCTTGCTTTTAACATCCCATTGGCCAAAAAGCAAGTCATCCAATTATCCAAGCCCAAAATGTAAGGGTGAATAAGTACACTATGTGTTTTGGGGGAGGAATTCCAAATTATATGAAGGAAAGTGTCAATTAAGGAGGGATGAGATCTACTTCACTACCAAATCACTTCTGTAGAAAAGATAATGAACTTGGTGCATTTTATATTCAAAAATGTATGTAAACATTCAGGGTTTATCTACAAGGCAACTTCGGTCAAAGATTTGGTGATATCAAAGCTAAGGAAATGAATCTGAGCAACCCTGGTATATAAATATGCAACAATTCTGCAGAGCATACAGTACGTCAAGGATAAGAAGGATAATATTTTGGAATAATTAAAATGCATGGTGGTTGAAAGCAGAAAAGTAGGTAGAAGAGAAAGCTAAGAAGGAACACATATATAAAGCACAAGTGAGTGGTGTGTTATATATTAGAAGAAAAAAAGAATTTGAAGGAGGAAGAAGTCATAACATATGCAGAAAGGTAAACAAGGCTGAAACCTGGAAATAGATAATTACCTTTGGGGATTAAAAGGTCTTATTTCCATGTTACGGTTGTATAAAGTAATCACATAATTTGTACATGGTTTAATGAGATGTAAATACAAATCATAGATCATAGCATCTGACTATAGGGTTGCCTGCCCTAAGACCAATTTAATAAACATCATATTCTTAAGGGCATATTAAATATTAAGTTTCTTTGATTTCTACATCTAAGAAATTCTTATAATTAGATGCATAGGATTGAGAGTAATCTAAATTACAAAAGCTGAGAGAGAAAAAAATTAGTCTGGCAATGTCTCTTCAGTTTATCTCATTTACAATATGAGTAATAAAAAATATAATTAGAATAAAGCACATTAGGAAGAGCAAATTCCCCAAGCCTATCTACAAGATTTGACTCTGTGTTCCAGGGAACTTATTTAAATGAGCAAAAAGAAAATGCAACCCAGTGTGAATAACAAAATCGTAAGTAATATCAGTAAAGTTGTTTGCTCCCCACAGGAGTACACCCAGCAACGTCAGCTGGAATTTCATACAAAGAAGAGGCATACCGTGTTAGATTCTAGCCCACCAGGAATAATATGCTCTCTCTCCAAGTCTAATTTGTTCAGATAAATTAAATAGTTAAAAAGAATGCTGTACATAAAATATACCTAGCAAAGCTTCATCTGCTTATTTTTATAGCCATGGCAAGAAACATACAGTAATTTTGGTCACAAAAGTTGATTTTATGTATGCAAGTGCTATGAGTTGAATTACTTGTCTCCTCCCGCCAGCACCCAAAATAAAAGATACGTTGAAGTCCTACTTTCCAGGACCTCAGAATGTAACCTTATTTGGAAATAGGGTTGTTGCAGATGTAATTAGTTAGGTGAAGTCATGTTGGAGTAAGGTGGGCCTCCAATACAATCTCACTCATCTCCATGTAAAAAGATGAAAATATGGAAGAAAGCCACGTGAAGGATTAGAACAATGCATCTATAAACCAAGGAACCCCCAGGATTGCCAGCAAACCACCAGGAGCTAGAAAGAGACAAGAAAAGATTCCCCTACAGTTCTCAGAGGCATCAAGGCCATGCTGAAATTTTGATTTCAAAGTTCTAGCTTCCAGAACTGTGAGAAAATAAATTGCTGTTGTCAGTCACCCAGTTTGTAGTACTCGGTTATGACATCCCTAGAAAACTAACACAGCAAGTTACAACCTGACTGAATATAAACAACTTAAACATAAATGTATAACCTATATGAAGAATTTATGGCAACTTGAAGGTGTCCATTTCCCAAAATGATAACTACCCAGACATACATTTCAAACAAAAACAAAACAAAAAATAACATGAGATTATCAAAGTTATTGATGCATACATATTCAAAGGGTGAGATTAGAAGGTTTAAATATATTAGCAACAAAATTGTCCACTTTGATTAGGTGGCAATTTTTAACAAGAATGTATGATGCTTGGTGATGAAAATCGAGAGCTTTGAATTCAAGCAATTTTGGCTTAAAGCTTGAGCTCCTCCATTAATTAGTTATTTGACCTGAAACCATTTGTTTAAATTTTCTAAGACCCAGTTTCCTTTAAGTAAAATAAAGATTATAATGATATCTGCCCTATAGAGTTCTCACAAAGTCTAACGCATAGTTCTTTAAAGCGTAGTGCTAACACAAAATAAATTAGTGGACAAATTAGGCGTAGTTATCATCTTTATTCCATAATCTAATAAATTTTTGAATCTTTTTAGAACTTCTTATTCTTCATTATTACAAATCAGCTTATTCCCTTTTCACTATATTTTATCATGGCATTTCCATATTATTCTCTAACCAACCTAAACTTCAAAGATGAAGTGTATGCTGTGGCTTATCAACTTCACAGAAGAGATATGTGCTAAAGTGTAAAAATGTAGTCTTTGCAGACAGATCTAGTCTTCCTCCCTTGCCAGAAAGGAAGACTTGGGCAATTCATCCAACCTTTCACAGTATCTATTTATTCCACTGTAGAATAAAATTATAATTATGTCTATCTTATTGAAAATATTAAATGCAAAATATAGACAGAGTATCTAGCACATAGAAGCTCAAAAGTAGCTGAGGCACCTCTCCCTAATTCCTCAATCCTTTCAGGTGTCAAATTCAATTGTCATCCCATGGCTGTTAGCTTGTCAGGGTCTCATTGCTTCATGATAGAATCAATCCAACAGCGTCCTGAACTGGCTCCCTGCTTTGATCTCTCCATCCAGTCTTAAGCAATCTGCATACTGCTAACAGAATGAACTTCACGGTATTATTGTACTTTAAAAAAAGGGCCACGTGTTCACCGTTCATAATTTTATTTACTCTAAACCATTGTGTTATGACTTGCAATAGTCTTTATGATCTAGTATCATCCCACTGAGGGGGACACTGCAAGGCACCACCCACAAGGACTAGTTGCCCCATCTATAAGAAGTGCTGATGGTAACCAGCTTTCAAATGCCAGCGCCTTTGCTTTTTGTTTGTTTATAACTTTTTTATTAGTTTCAGGTGCACAAAACAATGTACTAGTTAGACATTTATCATTTATACCCCTCACACAGTGATAAGTGCCTCACTGCAGAGAGTCACTTTTCACAAGGTTATGGCCCTTCTCAGGGTGAGACACATCCAATGACTGATCAGTGCATGTCCATAGAGTCCTGATCAACTTGGCCTGTAACTCGGAAAGGTCATTGTAGGTCCAGAGCTCCCGTAGCATTCGCTAAGGCCCTGATTGGCATTGCGTTCTCAACTTCTGCCCACTCCTGCATCATCGCCTCCCTTTCACAGGTGTTGATACCAAGGGCTGTCTTTAATAACCACCCAGCTCAACAAACTCTGTCTCACAATTGGCTTCCTAGGAAATCAATCTGCAACACCTAAGTTAACTTTGTTTCAAAGAAGTCATCACCATAAATGCTTGTTAAGGCTAGTTTTGCTTCTCTCTTTAGCAAATTAATCACTGTCATGCAATCATTTGTTCCTTTACTTGTTTTTGAAGATGAGGAAAGCGTACTTCCTTCCCTGTAGGCTTCTTTTCCTATAAACTGAGAGAGGAAAACTAGCATGTAAAATAAGATAGTTGCTCTTCTAGAGGTAGTTGTAAAATCCAGAGGAGCCAAGAAATTGCTGTTGCTGTGCTGGTCCTCAGGTGATTCTGCAGCCTCCCTTTTCTTCTCTTCCTGTGTAACTCCTACACATCAGTTAATGACAATCTCAAGAGTCACCTCCTCTAGGGAGCTTCTTCTGTCAAGTCTCACTTTACTTACATTTTTATTGGCACTAATGGAAATATTTCTGGTTAAAATAACATTGCTTTTACTTTTGATTCAAGATGTGTCCCCTCAATAGGCAAAATACAAAGTTCAGAATTTCACATAACCAATTGGAAAAATGATATATGTAAGTTCACATGAATCCCTTAGTTTTCAGTCTGCACAGCTGTCTGGAATGTATAGAAATGGCAATAGGTTTCAAGATAAAACAGGCAGGTTCCCTTAGGCCAGGGTTCAATATATTCCAAAGATAAAATAATATTGATTTCTACAGCTCTGCTAAAATGTTCTGCTCTTTCTACATCTCCAGATAAAGGCAGGGAAGTTGGAAAAATAATAAAAGTTAACTTTTACCTTACCTGAAAATTTTTCATTGATCACTCCATTACTAAATTGTTCTACATATGTCAAAATGATACCATATCATCAAGTTACTCAGAATTAATGGAACAAATCAGAAGCTTAATAATCATGTAAAACGAACTACTTAATGAATAAATTAATAGAAAACCACCTGCAGGTTCTTTCCCATTGGAAATCTGAACATTATACTCTTCAAAAAGCATCTTTGCATGTACATACTATGAACGTGATATGTTATAAGGCTTTGCCTCTGAATTTTTAGGGTTAAGTGAATAAAAAAATAGGGTTGCTAAAATAACTCCAGGTAGGTAAGTAATAAACTACATCCCATAGGTTTGAAATTGTTACCACATCCCAGCAGAAGCAGCAACATATACAGAAGCTCTACATTGAACTCTTTTCCATGGGTAATTGAATTTTTCAGAAATTATATACTTAAAGTTATTCTGCACTATTATATTTATGGACCATTTCAGTGATAATTCTGCCAAAAGTAGTGTCTAAATCACAACTCCTGGATGAAGTAGCTTTGAAAGTAATGCTATACTCAACAACTGTTTCTATGTTTTCTGGCAGCATTTCAACAATTTGAAGAGAAGCTATTTAGGAAAATTATAGATATTCTCTCTCTGATGACCACACTAATCAATTACCCTTTCCAAGACACTTAAATATAACCTCAAGTAAGTAAAAATTTGTGGCTTTTTCATTATAGGTGTGGGTAGCATCAATAGCTTTAAAATAACAAATTGCAGTGAACTATTTTACCACCATTAGACTACCATGAATTATAAGAAAGGGCAATCCAAGGCTTAACCCCTTGTGTGCTTTCACTACATTGAGATTCTGACATACAATCCAAGTCTTTTCATGAAACACTGATAGTAAAACACTTAGATTGAGCTCTGTGTAGGATTCTGGAGTAAATGGATAATCTAGGGTTGAAAACAACACAGCAGGATTTGAAATAAAGCAATGATACAGGATGATAGACTCAAATCTAACTCTAACATTTGAATTCAAATGTGATGCTATACTAATTTCTCTAGCATTTTACTGCTTACAGTTAAACTAACATAGAAAATTAGTCATTAAATGCAGCCAAAGAAAGGTCCATTTCTATAGAACCTGGACAAGTTGGTAGCAATTAAATTCATTAAAGTCACCTTTTTGCTCTACATTTACCATTTTTAGAACACTTGTATACAGAGGAAAAACAGCACTGCTAACAGCACCTTCAGACGGCAGGATTGTAAATTGGCTGAAAATATTTCATTTACTGGTACTTAATTCCAGGGAATGTAAAAGCAGGATGATGGAAACTCATAGGGAAAAAAAGACATAAAGTAAATGTTCTTTCTAACAAGTCTTTGGTCCTCTATTTTTTCAGGTCTAGAGGTTTGAACACTGTCTCATTCTTTGATTGGCTTTCCTTCCCCACTTAGTTACTAAGCAAGCAAAGCCTGCAGGGCATGTTTCACAGAACTAGGACAGAGACTGTGAGAAGTGACAAGCAAAGTCTATGAGGAATTCACTTTAAATATTTCCCCAAGATTGGTCAGTCTTGAAAGCAAATACAAATCCCATTAAAGTTTATGAATTCTTGATTCTTGGCACCTTTTAATAGTGAAAGATTTTACACAACACTTCAGTGTTGCCGAAGTTCTTCCTGTGACCAAACCTAAGATCTTTGAGTGAGGGTACCCTGTCGGAGAGTACAAAAAAGAAAGTCATGGAAAGAGAGAAACAAGAGAACAGGAAAACCAGAAAAAAAACGATCAAGAATGAGCACATTGCCTCTCTCAGGTGATGAACATAACTGCAGAAACGAAGATAGAAACCATCAATGTTTAACTTTTGTATCAAAATAAACAATGAACCCTTTGGCAAAGTCTGTAGCTTTTTGAATTGCAAGAGGCTATATTTTCAGATCCTCAAGAACCAAGTTCTTGGTATTAATATAGGCAGCGGTGAATAAATAAGCAATTAGTAAATGATATTTCCAGGCACCTAAAACTGGTAAAGATTTTTGCAGAATGGGAAGAAGGGAACAGAGTCAGAGAGTAAGAGGCATTGGAGGGGCATCAAGTCTTGCCTTACCTAGCATTAGCTCCAGAGTGTATGTACAAGAGGGGTACATTGATCCCACAGATGTTGGAGGAAGAAACATGCTTCGTGCATGTTAGGAAGAGCATGAGGCAATATCAAGACAGTCCCCACATGCTCTGATAGGACACAAGGAGCAACCGATCTCCAGCCCCCTGGGCCGAGAGATCAAAGACATGATACCTGGAGCTAGTGGGCCTGAAAAAGACTTGTAGCAGTTATGAAGAGATGCTGTTGGGAGTGGAGAATGAATCAGGCGGGAAGGCTCTCACACAAGCCAACAGGAAAGATGCCAATCGCAGTGTCTGGGAGCTTCTCACTCCCCCAGATATGAGGATATATATGGTTCATGGAGGGAAAATGTCCTTGGAAAGGTTCAGGATTGAGGAAGAATCCTAAATTCATTTTTTAAAATCTCATATTGACTGAGTTTATATGAGTTGACTAAGTAAGATTATGTTGTTTCCCTTCCCGTCACGGAATACTTCTATTGAGAAAAGTTACCATTTGGCACACCTAAGTCATAGCCTGAAACTGTGTTTATACAACATGTCTCTCGTGTTGTGAGTTTCAATTATTTGCTTATGTCGTGTTTTGGGAAAATCTAGTCTAGTCTCTAGTCTCCATACTATTAAGTTTACCTACTCTTGTTATATTTCTAACACATTAAATCATGGCCTGTGGCATTAAGTTGGCACTTAATAAACTTGAAGGAAGGAAGGAAGGAAGGAAGGAAGGAAGGAAGGAAGGAAGGAAGGAAGGAAGGAAGGAAGGAAGGAAGGAAGAAAGGAAGGAAGGAAAGGAGGGAGGGAAGGATGATGGAAGGATTACTTGATTATTCCACTTTTTACTGATTACCCAGAAACAAAGAAAACCATGGTTTAAACCTTAGCCCTGACAGTTAAACTACTTTAACTTTCTAAAGCTTAGTTTCTTAAATGTAAAATAAAGACAATGGTACCTCTCTCACTGATTCCTACGAGAATTAAATCAGATGATGCCTGCACAGTGTTTAGTGCAGTGTGAAATATAAAATCAGCCTTAAATATATGGAGGTTATTATTACCATTATGGTTTCTATTATTGCTAATACTGTACACTGTTTACAGTTCATCACTTAGCACTTATTATTTTCTAATTATTTTACATTTATTCATTCTCTAATTTAGCATGTAATATGCTAGGTGCATTCTCAGCATGTTACAAAATTAAAACCATTTAGTACTCAAACAACAACTGTATAAAATAGATGCTATTATTGTTCCCACTTTACAGCTGAGAACACTAAGAAACAGAAAAATTACTTAACCTATTCAAGGTCGCACAGCATATAAATGGCAGAGGCAAGATTCAAACCCAGGTATTTGAACTTGAGTCCACTTTCTTCGCCCCAATATGCTGATGCATCTAACATATCAATTCTTCTCTCGTACTTCCAGATTTAGTGAAAACAAATTCCTTGTTTGAAATCTGTTTTTAAATCTCCTTGGGCTCCTAACCTTCTCTTGAGAACACAGATGCTACTTTCTAAGCACTTATTAAGTGATTGCTATAAATTAACCTATTTCTTTTGGCAAGATGATGTCATCATGTTTCAGTTTTAAGGGGGAAAAATGTGTTTATAGAATTTATATTGTAAAAGATACAAAATCAATGCTTTGTTAGATACTTAGTCATTGTATATTGATATTCCCTGTATATTATTGTATTTGATTGTGGTTGGCATCTTTTCATGATCACTGTCAGGTGTTATAGGAATGTTTCTGTACTGAAAACTTTGGAAATTCTATTATTTTAGTGACAATTATCAAGTTTTGCTTAATGATGCTGAATAGACCTGGGTAATTGTCCTCTAATTCATCAGGCTAGCCATTGAGAAACTAATTTATTATTTGCAAGATTTTACTGACAGAGATTAAAGCAAATCAGTAATGCCCAATAGTGTGATTCTTATGATAGATGGTAGCTTTTGTACCATTGTGTCTAAAAATAATATCTAGCAGCAGACGCATGCTGTCATTTGGGTTGTATCTACTGTCATAGACTGGCCAGTTTAGTAATTACAAGTTACCAGTTTAATAATTGGGGCTTGAAAGAGTATTGGATCAACATCAGGGAAGATACTGATACCTAACAATAAGAAACAGAAATGTATTTGCTGCTTTTCAGTGACTGGCCAAAGTAGCTAGCTGTATAGCATTCCATCCAGTCACTGGAGAAGGGTTTTCCTTTAGATATTCTGCCTTCCCCATGACGGACCACACGCAGTCATGGACCCGTCCACATTTTTTTCCCTAATCCTCTCCCCGCTTGCATCATTCCCTATATTAACACCCTACTTCCCATGCACATTTGGGTTCTTTCTCTTCAGTGGTCATGAATGCCACTTGATAGGTATTGAGATGTTGTTCTAGCTTCTTTGGTATCTGCCTACTCAGGTTACTGCTCTTGTAGTAACTTTAGTTCAAACACAGTTGGCCAGCAGCACTGGGTTGTGATCTGAAACTTCAACCGAAAAATTGGGAACCATCTCTAAGGCTATAAAACTAATGCCTCCCCATAGCCTACTCAGTAGCTCCAAATGCCTTGGAAATTTCACTACTTATTTTGCCATCATACTTGTTCCACTTTAAGAAGAAAGGGTAAAGCATATTTGGGAAGGAATAAGATATCAGTAGTAACAAGAGCTCTCATGAGAGGGGATTTGACTGAAGCTAATGTATGATTGTTTTTAAAGAAGAATGTTTGGGTGACTATTTCTTACACTAAAGATTGAGAAATAATTTCCTAAAATATAAAACCTAGCCAGATATCATTATGAAAAATATATTAGATTACATAAAACCATAAACAATTGAAAAATTACTTCAAATAGGGGAAAATATTTTAGTACATAGGACAAGAGATTATTGCAAGAAATCTTCAAGTCAAATAGAAAAAGAAAAAGTTAAAGAAAGAGACAGAATAGGCAATGAAAATGTACAGGAAATCACTAGAAAGTCATTTTTAAAATATAATAAAAATATGACAAATAATCAACCTCACTAATAAGCCAATAAATGCAAATTAAATGAGGTGTTTTCTTTTTTCAAAAGTTAGATTGGCAAACGAAAATTACTAGCAAAAAATAAAATGATATAATTAAAAGATGATGATAAAAATGATAACACCCCATGGGATGGTGGGATGGCTCAATTGGTCAGCGCTCGAGCTCTTAACAACAGGGTTGCTGGTTCAATTTCCACATGGGCCAATGAGCTGCGCCGCCTGCAACTAAGATTGAAAAACAATGACTTAGGGCTGATGGGCCCTGGGAAAACACACTGCTCCCCAATAGTCCCCAATAAAAATTTAAAAATAAAATAATAATAATAACACCCCACTGCCAGGTCCATCATTTTGGTAGGCAATTTGGCAATAAGGCATCATAATTTCTAATGTGCAGATACTTTGATCTATAAAGGTCACTTCTGAAAATTTAACCTAAGGAAGTAATTCGTTATATTGTAAGTGGTAAATGTATAAGGATATGCACCGCTGAGTTGTGTATAGTACTGCAAAATATCATTAGCCTAAAGGTTCATCAACAACAGTATTTAGTTACATAGTCTAGATCCACATTACAAAAAAAAAAAGTAATCTGCAGAGATAAAAAAATAAATACTTAATTAGCTTTTGGATATGTCCAAATTACATTAAGTTTAAAAGAAAGCCCCTTAGAGCATGTACTCTATGATGGTATTTTTGTTTTTAATGGTAGAAAGGAGAGAAAGAAGGAAGAGTTGGGCAGGAAGAGAGAGAAACAACAGAAACGAGAAAGGTTTTCAACAAATATATTGAAAATGGTTATTTTGGCATTGTAGTTATAACTTTCTTCATTAAACCTTTTATTTAAGAGCTTACAATGAATGTGTGTCAAGTTTAATATCAGAGGAAAAAGCAGTAAAGACGTTTATATATTGAAAAAAAAATCAAGTTATTTATGAAAAATATAAAATTAATAGTGGCCCTATCAAAACATCCTTTATATCAAAATGACTGCATCAAAATAAAGCATAGAATTCCTTAAATATTGTTTATGTATTGCAAATATTTTTGGAGTTTGTTGTCTGTCTCTGAGATTCTGGTGTGTTTTGTTAATTGCTGGTCTATTTTATTGTCGCTTATTTTTCTTTAGGAATTTTTTGTTTTATACTCTCTTTAAAATAATATTAACCATTCAAATTATAGAAAACAATTCAGGTTTTCTTTTAACATGTCTATTGTTTATTTATACATGTAAATTGATGCAGAATTAATTCTGATGCAAGTAGTGACACATTTTGTATATAGCTTTTAATATCAGTTATTAAATTGCCCATCATATCCCCATTGCTTTAAAGTGTCACATTTATCAAAAATGATGAAATAAACACAGTCTACTCCTAGACTTTGTATCTTAATATCTTGATCTGTCAATTGTGATATTGTAGCATTCTAATTACCAAGTAAAATTCTCTGTTCTCCTAGTCTCACATTTTATTTCTGCAGATTAATTTTTATAATCATTTTAGGTAATAAAAACGAAATATTTTGCATATGAATATATTCCAGTAAAAAAATCTAATATAGGAATTATTTATAGTTTTATAATGTTGAGAACTCCTTCCTACACAAAAGGAAAGCTAGAGTCGCAAGACTATTCTAAATATTAAACTGCTTTTACTAATCAATAAGATAAAAACCAATATCTCGTTTAAAGAAAAGACAAATTATGTGAACAGATCTCACCAAAAGTAAAAACTAAATGAAAACAAATTTAGAAATTAATGTTCAGACTCATTCACAAAAAAACGAATATACTATAAAACATCAATAATGTCCTATCGCTAAACTGCCAAAATGATACAAGATAAAATATTCCATAAAATCTGATGGTAGTGAAGTTATGATAGAACAGATATTGTCATCTGTTATTGATGGGATAAATTTTATTTTTGAAAAGCAATTTGGAAGTATAGATAAAAAATTCTTATTGCAAATCAACACATCAATAAGCTCACTTTTAGGAAATAGCCAACAACTTTTAAACTGAAAGTTTCAAAGATATAAATATCTGAAAATTCCTTTAAATATTAAAAATGATGTTAACATTAAGGGGTAGGAGACAGATCTAATAAATTATTATAAATCTGCACAATGGAGTATTTATTCGGGGATTTAAAAAAGAGTGTGGTAAGAATTGGAATGCGATGGCAAAAAATGCTGATTGTAATAAATGATCAGTAAATATAAAATAAGGGGTAAATCGTTACAGAATGGTCGCTTAAGAATGATTCTGTTGTATAAAATAAGCTTTTATAAGTACATGTTCTATCATACAAAACTGGCTAATTCTGAGAAAGAGAGGAGGTGATCATAAAGACTGATTTTTGAATTCTTATTCCTATAATGTACCCTCTGTATGTTTGTATGTGTGCTATTGGTTTGTCATATACTGAAGTACGTATTACTGTACTACTCTTTGAACAGACCATTTAAAATCATTATGAAATACTCAAATATAAAATGACAAGTGGTATGATAAAAATATTTGTCTTACTTGATATGATCGAATATCTATTTCTATACTTATTCAAATATAAAAGCCATAATCACATGGCTTTTAAAATTCAAAACAGAAATCGTACTGTTTTTTACTGTTTTTTCAAAAACAGTACTGTTTTTTCAAAACAGCAATCGTACTGAAATTGCTGTTTTTTATAACTTTATATATTGATATTCCTAATGCCAAAAAGACACTAAAATTAAAGATTAAAGTATTTTGTATAGAGTAATATAGAGTAAGTATTAGCATTTACATAATAGTATTTATAATATATAACATTTTTTAAAGTTTTCAAAGGCTCATAATGTGCAGCATTATCTTGTTTATAATATATAACATTTTTTAAAAGTTTTCAAAGGCTTATAATGTGCATTATCTTCATAACGGCCCTGTAAATTATAAATGAACATAATATAATTTTAATGGAAATTATCCCCAAATCCTCATATTCCACCAGCACAAATATCTTGTACAGAGACAAAATGTTACATTTAAAAAGACATTGTAAATATAAACTGAAACTCAGATTTTAAAAAAATGTATGTATCTTAAAATTTACCTCATTGAAGCTTTAGAAGAATAAAAAATACCACATTTGCATATCCTATGTAAACTAATAAATATTTAAAACCAATGCTTAGAAATATTCTCATACATAAATTAAGTCTAGTTTGTGCCACATACACAGATTTTGTATAAACCAAGGTAAAAACAAAATTCCCGTCCTCCTTGTTGCTGCGTATTTAAAGCAGCTACCAGCCATGCTTGTTCCCTGGAACACCACACAAGCAGGACTCGTAAAGGCAATAATGAAGCAAATGTATTCTTTTCTCCCATTGTCTCTGCAAACCCATTTGGTCAGGCTTAATTTCTCCTTTTCGGGATGAAGTTTCAATCAAGCAGAGCCCAAAACTTTCGCTGTTATTGTCTGCTTTTATAATATAAAGGCCTCCTCCAGTCAGTTACACTAGTCCTGTAATCATCCAAGAGATCTATTCCAGTCACCAATATGTTCAGGGAAAGTAATAATCCCAACTCCAAACTTCATTACAATTCAAATTCTCTGTTTTGGGCCTACCGAAGGCAAGAACACTTCAGGTGGAAAGGGGTGCGTGCTGCCTGGTAGCTCTCCTTCTTTGGCTGTTCCTCCGCCTTTCCCCTCCTCCAAGCTAGGAGAAGCAGCAAGGGGCTTGGGGAGCCTCACTTCTGCCCACTCTGAGACCATGATAAGCTGTCCAGAGATTCCCTCCCACTTCCCAGGAAACATGACTCTTTTCTGGGCTTTCTTTATTATCCCTCCCACATATTTCACATCACTTCAAAAGACTATGGGGTGGGAAGTATATATTTCCTTTTAATTTGTCAACTCAGAAACACTGGCTGGAGAAGCATGAAAGTGAGTGTGATTGAAGATGACGGAGTCTAGACAAGGAAGGAGGATCTCTAAGCATAAACCAAATGCAACTGGTTTGGGAGAATCATTTTCACGCATCACTACCCCTAAGCCAGCATTTGTGCTTTAAGTCTGAAAGCCTTGGTGAAAATTTAGTATCCAGTTTAATCTTACTGCTTCTCAAGCTTCCATCATGTTATTTTAATCTTGGTTAAAATTACATTTATGTGTATATAGTTACAGGTGCAATTTATGTATATGTATATCTTAAAAAGTAACTTTACTGTTAGGTTTTACATTGAGTGGTAAGTAAACAAATGTTTCAATACTTTCCGCATCAGGAAAGACCCAAGAATAAATAATTTTAATGATATTTCTCCTATATAGGCATAGATTTAGCCTAGCAGAGAGTGACTTAAGAGTAAAAAAACAGCTAGAAAAAAAGCAATTTGTCAAGTAAAGAATTTTCAAGTCAAAGTAGGTTGACATTGTCACTTTATATTAAAATGTTTTTGAAATTTTCTACTTGAAATAGAAGAAATTCAAGCTTCATATTTGTTGACAAAACTAATGTAAGGATGCAAAAGGCAATGCTCACTTCGGTATTCCCAGCAACCACCTCACTCTATGTTATCTAATCAGTAAATTTACTATCCACCCCCTACCATCCAATTCTATGTTTTTGAAATTGATACATATCTTGTCATATTCCTTGTAGAGGAAAATAGAGATGAGTATCTTATCATTTATTTAATGCCTTAGCAAAATAAAATGTACATTTTTACTACAACTGTGTGTCACAGAGCAACCTGAATTTGGGATTTCTACATTCTAATAGACAAGATTTTCCAGACGATATTTGTCAGGCGACCAGTGGGAAATAGTTGTTTTATCACTGTTTATCACCATTGGCAAAAAGTGTGGCGATGTCAGCATCCTAAGTGGTTTGTCTCTCACAGAGACCAAGTAGTTTTAAGAGCTAGAGTTCATGAGGTGGTTATGAATGAGGAATTATTTAATCTTAATGACATTTTGGAAAATCTATAATGTTTTTGTTTTTTTTTATCCTTGCATTCATAAAAGAGATTATTTGGCAAATTTGTTTATTCTATAAAATATGTACTATCTCTACTTCATTCAAACTCAATATTAGGTACTCACGATACAAACATAGGGTACAAATTTTTCTTTACCTTCTAGGACCTTGTAGAATGGAAACAGAAGGGAGATCGGAGTGCTAACAAAAAATTATAATGCAATGTATTGTTGCTATAATGAAGTTACATACCAGATGCAGGAAGAAATTAAGGCAGGTAGCTGACAATTACCTGGGATAATCCAAGATGTATTTAAAGAACAGGGGAGCCTTGAGCTAAGACTGACAGGATGAAGAGACACTTGGGTGACAATCAGCAGCAGGCATGACAGATGAAAGGAATATCAGGTGTGAAGGCATGAGTCTGACAGAGTCTGGCAACACTAAGTAATTCGGAAAAGGAAGATGGAATGTTGAATCAGCTCAGCTACATTTATATAAAGTTCACGCTAAGAAGGATCTGATACATTATGCAGAAGACAAGATTTTACTCTCTCAGTTTTTGTTTTGTTTTTTAAATTACATTTCCATTTGTAGTTAACCAGTCAGATATCTGTGTTGGAGAGATCATTCTGGAGATGATATTGAGGATGGACTAGAGAGAGGTAAGCTTAGAGGAAGAAAGATAAGGAAAGTAATACAATTAATTATTCAAGTGAAAAGAATGAAGGAAGACAATTAGGGCAAAACAGTGAGAATGGAGAGGAGGGGACCAAGGAGAGAGATATTTAAGACAGTGAGACAGTGCTCAGTTATTGACCATGGAAGGCAACTAAGAGGCGAAATCTAGGATGAAGTTCCTCTGTTTATGGACTAGACTAATAAGAGGATGATATCAATGAGATAAACAATATAAAATGGGAAATAAATTTGTTTGGTTTGGTTTTAGTAAGAGTTTCAGGGAAACTCTTTAGGTTACATTGAATTAGAAGACTATGAAAACCTTTATGGATTTTTCTATCATGGGATAAAAAAAATATTTTTAAATCTATTTTTCTTCTGTTTTCTATAATAAGGGGGTTTTCATGAAATCTTTATAAATGATCAAGTAAAGTTGATACCTAATGCTAATAACATTTAAATCACTGATATTAGAGTAATTAACCCAGAAGCTGTAGAACTACATATAGTTTAAAGAATGTATAAAGTTTTGATTTCCCATGCTGTTTAAAGACTATTTATTTAAAAGACTGTTTATTAATGCCAATTTGTTATGTTTAGTATCATTCTTTAAGACTTTGCTTCTCAAATGTTTTTGAACATGACTCACTCAATGCACCTATTTACACTTTCCTGTGGGGTCAGGGAAGGTAAAAGTGAGAAAATGCAGTGAGAATAAGAGTATTACCACAGCTAGCCAAATTGTAGTAGAGCCAACAGGAAGCTGACACAGCCCCTGGAGTGTAGTAAGATGGATAACACTGCAATTCCAAAACTCATCTTGAGCAGAATATTGGATATGGTTAGAAGGAAGATGTTGATAAATCATGTAGGATCAGGGTAGAAATTAATGAGAATTCTATGGGCCCTTCTTGAATAACAAGTGGTCACTAAATGGTCTTTAAAGGAAGGTAAGTCCTATTATATCCAAGGTCTTCTGTAAAAGGGCATACAATCTCTGGGACAGAACTAATTTCTTAGCTATACTATAGAAAATGGCTGAGTCTCTCTCTGTGGTCCCTCCCTCTCTGACTTGGTCTCAACTTCTCCCAAAATTGTCAAAATTCTCTGTGTGTAAAAGGGTGCCAAATCACTTGCCCTGCATGAGGCACCCAATTATAATATTTCCAGAGAGCCAATGCATCTAATCTACTCAGTCCAAAAAGATTAATTTAAAATGTTCTTATCCCCCCAAAAAAAGTCCTTGATGAGCTGAAAAGTTTTGTTTTTTTCTTCTCTCTCTTTTTTTAACTTTTATCCATTTGCTATTATCTATGGTGTGCTTGCATGTGATAGAACCTCTTCCTTTAGGGTCAGCATGTTTTATACTGGTATATTTATCTCTAATATTCAAACTTGAACAGGTTTATGATCATGAAAAAGAGACAATATGCTCGAGATATTAGTACATAAATCATTGTCAGGAAATCAATCCTGTTTTTCAAAGCAGCAAAACACTTTTAAAGTATTGATATAGGTCCAGCCAAAAGAACAAGCAGAATTTTCTCTTTTGTCCTAACTGAATATCGCCTAAAGATGAGGCCTTCTTAAAGTCTCAAGAAATTCAGTTGATTTGACATTCTCACAAATAGGTTAAATTAACAGACTTTGATTAAAGAAAGGCTGTCAAAACTGAAGTTCTTTCCTGCATATCTGTCATTTTATACATCACTTAAAAATTTTTAGATTTAGAAATGTAAATTGTTCTTTTAGAACTAAAGCACATAACCAAACAACAACTGAAGCATTTTTCTAAAATGGCAGAAACAAAGATAATCATTTTAATTCAAGTTAAGAATTTAGA
This sequence comes from Rhinolophus ferrumequinum, assembly GCF_004115265.2. Taxonomy (NCBI): domain Eukaryota; kingdom Metazoa; phylum Chordata; class Mammalia; order Chiroptera; family Rhinolophidae; genus Rhinolophus; species Rhinolophus ferrumequinum. Next base: position 25,811,331 of record NC_046302.1, read on the forward strand.
AGAGTAATAAAAATTTATTGCTAAGATTGCTCAAATTCTAACGTGTTAATTTTGCTGAGACATTCAAATAATGTGTATTTTTTAAACATCATTCAAAAAAGCCTTCAATAAAGTGTTTACATTTAGTTTATTATTTCACCCCTTGACTTTATGAAGCAAGTTTACTGGGTGATGTAGTAAAAACACGATCTAATGATAATGTTGAGCAGAACTTTTAGGTCACAATTATTTACCTCATTATTAAGCTATCTCCACATTTTCTCCTGAGCACGTAGGACAAGCTCAGAAGGACCAAAGAGGAAAACATTTTTAAATATCTAATTAAATTAATTTTGTTAGGTAGGTAAGCTGTGCTTACCTACTTTCACAAGCACATCAGAATTACAACTAAACTATAGAACAACAATCACAGAGAATCCTCTGAAGTCTAACTGAACAAAAGTCCTACAACTAAAGACATACAGAAGAATCCACCTCAAGACTGGTAGAAGGGGCAGAATGGGCTGGTCCCACACCTGTGTGTGACCATTAAAAATCTGGAGAGATATCTAAGTTGGTGAGGTCCCCCCATTTCCAGAAGACCAAGAGGTCCCAGCCCAGGGTTTCAGTGTCAGGGATAGAAATCCCCATAACTTCTGGTAGTGAAAATCTGTGAAAATTGTGGCTGACTGAGACGAGGGCAGCTAGAATCTCAGACACTCCTGTTAAAGGGCCCTTGTATAGACTTCCTTGCTTGCGGACACACTCACTCTGAACCCTATTGCTGAGGCAACAGCTCCAAAGGTAGCAGAGACATACTGAGAGGAACTGAGTTATCTGGCTTCAGGGCAAGGGCTGGAGGGGCAGCTTTCTCTCAGAACAGAGAAGCTGGTCGAAACCATTGCTACTTTATTGAACCCTCCCCCTTCCAGTCATGCAAATGCAGGCAGCTGTCATCAACCACTTATCCATCCTGCCCTGGTGATTCTGAGACCCCACCCCACCCAACTTGTGGACTCACCCAAGCTGCTTCCAGTGGCTTTTCCATATATATAGCCTGCCTTGGCTCATACTGCAGACTTTCCTAAAATGTGTGCTCCCCTGTGTTACTGGCTGGAGACTTTCAAGTAGTGATCCCAATTGAATCATGTCACCTTTAAATAACTATCCCCAAATTATGAGGAATTCTTAGCCTTTTGTTTTGTTTTTGGTGGTGTTTATTTTTAATAAAGATAATGTCCGCCTTTTTAGTCAAATATTATCTTTTATAGGTAATCCAAATGCCCTGAAACAAAATTATTTCTGTTGTTAAGTTAATAACATAACAAAACAATATCTAAAGAGAATTTTAATTCAAATAGAATGAATTTTTAAGCAATAACTCTAATTTTGAGGTGCTGAAATTTGTCAAGGAATTTTTATTGTTAAATTAATCTTTTCTTAGTCCTAGAAAAATCAATTAGAATGACAGACAACAGTCCAAACTTCTAAATGTAACACCCTTGAAAAAGAGCCCTATGTGTGTTTCAGTTTTTTATTTCCCCTTCATGCCATGACTACAGAAATACCTAATATGTGTTTGCTGAATGAGGCTTGCTCAAATACAAAACAAAACCCTATGAATCATGGAGGGAAAGAGACAGTTATTTGTTCTGCCCTGTCTGAAGTGATACTCTACACTGAGTTACTTAATAAGATTATGGTGACTTTTCCCTCTTCATTTTGCCTAGTGTCTTATCTCCTCACGCTCCTTCCTGATTGATGTTATTTTTCTGGGGTCTGGGGAGTAGAGCAAGCTCATATTACCAAACTGAAACTTTTCGTATTATTGTATCAGTATTAAGTGTAAGAGTAATATAAAACTAATACAATTGTAGTGAATTAAATGACAAAATCAGCTTTGAGTAACAATAGCAACAAAAACTCATGACCTATGTGTAGAAGTCAAATGTTGAAATAGAAGAGTTTGGGAGACCCTAAAGAGTGTAGGAGACCCTAAAGGCAGCATTTTTTGTTGCAGAAAGTCTAGAAAGAAATATTAGAACACGGTGATAAATTTGTAAAGTCATGGTAACACATGCTATTACAGATAAAAATGAAGCAACTCTCCCACTGTTGTAGCAGTCATTTTTATTATATGTTTATGGTGGTTTGCTTTGTGAATTTGACGTGGATTTGGGTAAGAGAAAGAGAGGGAGAAAATCTGGTTAATGAATCATTAAGAACTAGAGAAATTAAGTAGAATAAGAGATCTTAGAAGATTTTAGCGTTATCAAGCCCAACGTTTACCAACCTTGATCAGCCTTAAGACCTAATGCAAAAAGGAGTAATAGACATTGAAACAGAAAGAAATAAAAAGGCTGGCTCTGGTGATTGAAAGAGGATTTTCCAATAAGTGTAAGGATTATTTACAAGCAATGATGTTATTCATCATCAAGTTTATTTCCAAAGCCAGATTCTAGAGTAGAGGAAAATGCTAAATGTCACTGAACTTTTTGACCAACCCCAGCAATCAAAATTAGCAGGACAACATGCAGGTAAAGTTACAGAAATTCAAATTTACAGAGATCCCTAATGTGTGTGAGAGAGAGAATCAGAAAGTAAGTTAAGCATAGGTTTAGTCTATGAGCAGCTCAGAAAATACATGTTTAAGGGCATAGGAAAAATCTTTGTGTGCAGGGCTAGGGACAAGAGGATAACGTATATCAGTGTAGCATAATCCAATAAGACAGGGACCTACTAGGAGATCTTCAACTCCTACTAGTTTCAGGAGGCATTCTCAGATTCACCAGGAATATCTGCCAAAATATACATTGACTATTCAAGCTCCAAATCAAGCTACAATATAAACCTTAAAAAGATTATGCTATATGAAGGAAGCCAGTCACAAAAGACCATATTGTGTGTTTCCATTAAAAAAAAAAAATCCAAAATAGGCAAATCTCATGATTGTCTAGGTCCGTGGATGAGTGGGGCTGGGGGAAATAAAGAATGGCTGCTAATAGGTATAGGGTTTCTTTTTGGTAGTGATGATAGTTGCACAACTCTGTGCATGTACTAAAAATCATTAAATTGTACACTCTGAATGAGTGGGTAACTTAATATGTGAATTATATCTCAATAAAGCTGTTATAAAAAACGATAATGAAAAAAATGGATGCTTTTAGAAGAGATGTGAGACTTGTGCTGATTGGAGTAGTCACTGCTAAAATAATTCCTGTGACCAGGAAAATGACGTGCAGGAATGGAAAAAGCCTAAGTATTGCAATTCTATTCTTAAGACCACGGGTGTTTCTAAAGAGCCGCATCAAGTTTTTGAAAGGAGGGAATAGGGGCAAAGAATGCTGTAAAAGCATTATACAAGCGTGGTCAAATATAAGAGTCATATTTTTTCCTTCTTATTCACCTTTTATGGCTGACGTAGGGACTAGTCTACATCTTGGTAAACAGAGAGAATTCCACACATTGCTTTATTAAAGCCTCACAAAAACTTAGTTATAGAAATTTTTCTTTAATTCCCATTTTATGGATGAAGAAACTGAGAAAGTAGACTGAATGGTTTGAACAATCCAGAGCCAATAAAGGAAGGAGCCAAGATTGGAACGTAGGCTTTTTAGCATGATGTTCTTTTCATATATCATGTTGCCTGACTGTCTCAGGATTCTGCCTAGTTACCATGTTTAGAGAGCTATCTTATTTTGAAAGCAGCATTCCCCTGGAAATGACTGCAGAAAATCAAGGAGCATTCTACTTTTTTGAAGTTCTTATTGAGTTGATTTAGCAGAATAAATAACTTGGAGAAGATGGCTTTAATTAATGTATTTTGTGCTGACATCATAATCACATAAAAAGTGGAAAAAAGTATTTCAACAGGGCTACACTTCTGTTGGGAGTAAAATTTCATACAGTTACTTTGAAAAACTATCAGTATTGGATTAAGGAGAACAGATGTACATTCTGTGGCCAAGTAATTTTACTCCTGGTCATCGAGTCACCAAACATGCACACACATAGTCACCAAATGACATATATAAGAATGTCCATAGCAGCCTAGTTTTAATAGCCAAAATTCCTGAAAATCACCCAAACAGAATAAATATATTTGTTCTATTTAATTAGTGGAATACATAGAGTAACCCCCAAAATATCTGCAGCTATACACAGGAACGTGGACAAATCTTGAAAAATACACTATTGAGAAAAAAGAGCGATACACAAAGGAGTGCAATAGTATGCTGCTGTTTATAAAAAGTTCAAAACCAGGACAAACTAATCCAACCTCTTAAAAGTCAGGATAATGGTTACCCTTGGAGCAACAGAGGGACATAATATAACCTGGAATGGTAAAAGAGCATGGCTTCTCAGATGCCAGCAATGCTGTTTCTTACTATGTGCGCTGGTTCATGGATGTGTTAACTCAATAAAAACTAACCAATCTATATATGTGCTCATGATTTTTATGTATATATAAGTATGCATATTCCAATATGTATATCGATAGGTAGATAGAGCCAAAAAAATATATACACATTTTAGGAATGGAAAAAAGCTGTACTAAAATTGTAATAATATATACCGATAACAAAAGATAAATACAAGTCACGTTTGACTTTTGCAATTACAAGAGGTGCTCAAAGTGGTTACCATCACCGTAATTTTAATACAGTTTTTTCCTTTCTTAAGATGTGTATACATTTTTTGGCACCCTCTGTGTGCGTGTGTGTGTGTGTGTGTGTGTGCGCGCTCGCGTGCACGGTGTAGTGAGTTCTTTTAGAAGAGTTATCCTGAATTTCTTTTTGCCAATAAAATGTCCTCTTAAAATATGCATGTGACAGATTTTCTTACACAGTGGAGCAGATCCTGGGAGAAATCGTCCACTGAAATGGATCATGCATTTGTTTATTTCAAACACCTACAAGTATATACAACCACACGACATGGTACTGCACACAAATGACAAATTGCTCCAGGGCCTATATCTAAGGAGACCTGATATCACCTGAGAAGTGAATTAGACAGTAAAGAGATATAACATAGTAAAAGCAACAAATGCACACTTGTGATAATACTCCAGAAAGTGTTCATAAGCAGGTGGCATTGAAGAAGTAATGCTTGACAAGAAAGAGCCAGCAGTGTGAAGCACTTGGGCCAGAGTTTTCTTGGCAAAAAGAAAGAGTAAATGCCAAGCCCTTGAGGTGAGAACAAATGTGTAATTTATAAAAAATAGAACAAGGCCTGGTTGCTGACTACAGTGGGGGCACAAAGAAGTGATTCAGATGGTAGGACAAGCAGGCTGTGGTTGGGTGACTCAGGTCACTGTAGGTAAGAAAAATAGATTTTAGTGAAACTCTGGAGCCATTGGAAGGTTAAAACAGGTCAGTAACATGATCTCATTGCCATTTTGAAAAGTTCATTCTGTCTGCTGTATAGAAAAATGGATTGTACGGGGGGAAATGGAGGCAGAAAACCTATTATGAGGTTACTGCTATAGTCCTGATGTGAGGTGATAGTAGCTCAGAGTTCATAGAGTGCACAGAAGGATTGTATGTAGGGATGATGGACATGGAAGAATCAAATGTTTGGGGGCTTGAACAAGTCAAAGGATGGTGCTTTCATTTACCAAGAAAACTTAGAGAGGCCAAGATCAAGTGAAAAGATGAACTTACAGCAGTTAGCCCAAAGCGTGGAAATGTTTATTGCCACATTTGTTATTGTTATCAGTTCTGGATTGCCTGTATTGGTAACCTACAAAACTTAAAACATGGTCTGTGCACTTGATTATGGCAGTCATAAAAAGTCCCATGCAAGGTTCTTCAGCATCAGTGTTTATACTTAAAGAGTTCTGAAATGTACGTCCCTTTTACAGGTAGTGGGACTAAAAATTTGGAAGATAAATAATTTTTCTCAAGCCCAACTGTATTCTGTGAAAATTAATAAAGGGAACCTCAACTAAAATTGGAGTCCAGAAACCGTGTAGAGGGAACTCTCACACTCGACCACTCATTGCCAATCACCCCAGACAGGACAATGTCATCAATTACATATACAGTTAATTCAGTCCCCAACAGGAAAAGATGTACCTTGCACTCCCAAACAGGAAGTGCAACTACTTGACTACCCCAAAAGGAGGAAGGGAGATTGTTTTTCTTGCCCAGCAACAAAACTCAATGGAAACACCGCAGCTCAGCCAGTGAGAAGGCATTTTCATCTGAACCCTTACTTTCCCCCAATGAACTTTCAGTTTTCCTTGATGATAACTTCCTTGCCCGATCCTCCTTCCTATAAAAGCCTACCATTTTGCACAATGTCTGGGAGGATCTCTCTGCCTGCTAGATGAGATGCTACTCAATTCATGAATCATTTAATAAAGCCATGTAGATCTCCAAATTTACTCTGTGGAATTTTGTTTTTAACAATTCTCAAATCCTGAGTGTGCGCACAGTATTCAAATATCTACAGGTTGCAATTTTATAACTAATATCAGAATCTGTATAAAGATAATCTGTTCCCATGATATTTATATAAAATGAATGTAATAAATTTTTGGATTCTGTATTATGGAAATACACATTTAAAAAGACAGATACCCTATACATAAAAAAAAAACCTTTCAAGTTCTCATAATTCTGTAAATCTCATCTTTTACTAGTTTCAGGTGTACAAAAATATAGTGATTAGACATTTATATACCTCCAAAAGTGATAACTCCAATAAGTTTATTACCCATCTGACAGTATACATAGCTATCAGAATATTATTGACTATATTCCCTATGCTGTACAATATATCCCCATGATTGTTTTTTCAATTATAATTGACATTCAATATTATTTTATATCAGTTGCAGGTGTACAGCATAGTGGTTAGACATTTACATAATTTATGAATTGATTCCCCCTGATAAGTCTAGTACCCATCTGACGCCATACATAATTTTTACAATATTATTGACTATATTTTTCCATACTGTACTTTACATTACTGTAACTCTTTTGTAACTACCAATTTGTACTTCTTAATCACCTTACCTTTCTCACCCAGCCTTCAAAACTCCTCCCATCTAGTAACCATCAGTTTGTTCTATGTATCTATAGTCTGTTTCTGTTTGGTTTGTTTGTTTATTTTGTTCTATATATTAAACATATAAGTGAGATCATCTGGTATTTGTCGTTCTTAGTCTGACTTATTTCAGTTAGAATAATACTCTAGGTCCATCGTGTTGTTGCAAATGGTAAGATTTTCATTCTTTATTATGCCAGAGTGATATTCCATTGTATGTACCACAATTGCTTCACCTGATCATCTATTGATGGGTATTTTGATCGTTTCCATATCTTGGGTATTGTAAATAGTGCTGCAGTGAACCTAGGGGTGCATATATCCTTTCAAATAAATGTTTTGGATTTCTCTGGATAAATACCCAGGAATGAATTGCTGAGTCATCATGTAGCTCTATTTTTAATGTTTTGAGGAACAACCAAATTATTTTCCGAAGTAGCTGCGTCAATTTGCAGTCCCACCAACAGTGCATAAAGGTTTCCTTTTTTCCCACATCCTTGGCAACACTAGTTGTTTGTTGAGTATTAATGATTACCATTCTGACAGGTGTGAGGTGATATCTCATTGTGGTTTTGATTTGCATTTCTATGATGATTAGTGACATTGATCATCTTTTTATATGTCTGTTGGCCAGCTGTATCTCTTTTTTGAAGAAACGTCTATTCAAGTCCTCTGCCCATTTATTAATTGGATTGTTTGTTTTTATGGTGTTAAGTTTCATAAATTGTTTATAGATTTTGGATAATAACCCCTTATCAGATTTGTTGTTGGCAAAAATCTTCTCCCATTCAGTAGGATATATTTTCCTTTTGTTGAAGGTTTTCTTTACTGCGCAAAAACTTTTTTAGTTTGATGTAGTGCCATTTGTTTATTTTTTTCTTTTGTTTACCTTTCCTGAGGAAATATATCAGTAAAAATATTACTTTGGGTAATGTCTGAGAGTTTACTGCCTGTGTTTTCTTCTAGGAGTTTTACAGTTTCGGGTCTTACAGTTAAGTCTTTAATCCATTTTGAATTTATTCTTGTATATAAAGTAAGAAGGTAGTCCAGTTTCATTTTTTGCAAGTATCAATCCAGTTTTCCCAGCACCATTCATTGAATAGACTGTCTACCCCAATGTATATTCTTGCTTCCTTTGTTAGAGATTAAATAACCATATAGGCATTGATTTATTTCTGGGCTCTCTATTCTATTCTATTAATTTATGTGTCTGTTTTTATACCAATTCCATGCTATTTTTATTACTATGGCAAATATAGCTTGATATCAGTAGTATGAAACCTCCAGCTTTATTCTTCTTTTTCAAGAATACCGTGGCTATTCAGGGTCTTTTGTGGTTTCACATAAATTTTAGGATTATTTATTCTAGTTCTGTGAAAAATGTCATTGGTATTTTTGCATTGAATCTGTAGATCACTTTTGGTATTATACACATTTTAACTATTTTAATACTTCCTATCCACGAGCATGGTATATGCTTCTTTTTATTTGTATCTTCTTTAATTTCTCTCTTCAATGCCTTATAACTTTCTGAGTACAGGTCTTTTAATACTTCCTTGGTTAAATTTACTCTTAAGTATTTTATTTTTTATTTTTTGATGCAATTGTAAATGGGATATTATCTTAATTTCTCTTTCTGATAGTTCATTACTGGCATATAAAATGCAGCTGATTTCTGAATATTAATTTTGTATCCCACTACTTCACTAAATTCATTTATCAGTTCTAATAATTTTTTGCATAATCTTTGGGGTTCTCTATATCTAGTATCATGTCATGTGCAAATAATGACAGTTTCACTTCTTCCTTTCCAATTTGGATGTCTTTTACTTCTTTTTCTTTTTCTTTTAAAGATTTTATTGGGGAAGGGGAACAGGACTTTATTGGGGACCAGCATGTACTTCCAGGACTTTTTCCATGTCAAGTTGCTGTCCTTTCAATCTTAGTTGTGGAGGATGCAGCTCAGCTCCAGGTCCAGTTGCCATTGTTATTTGCAGGGGCACAGCCCACCATCCCTTGCGGGAGTTGAACTGGCAACCTTTGTGGCTGAGAGGACGTGCTCCAACTGACCGAGCCATTCGAGAGCTCAGTGGCAGCTCAGCTCAAGGTGCCGTATTCAATCTAAGTTGCAGAGAGCGGAGCCCACCATCCCTTGCGGGAGTCAAGGAATCGAATCAGCAACCTTGTGCTTGAGAGACCACTGGCCCATGTGGGAATCGAACCGACAGCCTTTGGCATTAGGAGCACAGAACTCCAACCACCTCAGCTACCGGGCCGGCCCCTACTTCTTTTTCTTGTCTGAATGCAGTGACTAGGACTCTCTTGAATACAAGTGGTGAAAGTGGACATCGTTGCTTTGTTCTTGATCATAAGGGGAATGCTTTTAGCTTTTCCCCATTCAGTATGATGTTAGCTATGGGTTTGTCATATATGGTCTTTAATATACTGAGATATGTTCCCTCTGTTCCCACTTTGCTGAGAGTTTTTATCATAAATGGATACTGGATTTTGTCAAATTCTTTCTCTGTATCAAGTGGTATGATCATATAATTTGTATTTTTCATTTTTTTGTGTGGTATATTGTTGTCATGCAGCAGCTTACCCCTCTGTCTCCTCGTACCTATCCCTAAAGAAAGGAGAGTCTGTGAGACTAATCCTTTCAGGGACTTTGCTTCACCTTTGTGCTTACACCTTATGTCTCCCTGTTTGGCCCCAAAGGATGGCTGGTTAGCCAATGACGGGTAAGATTCCCCACAGGGTTAACAACCTAAGCCAGGCACAGCCATGTGTGGATCATCAGGAGAATCCAAGGGGTTGATAGAGGTGGGCATAGATCCCCACCTTCTCCCTGCTAAGGAGAGCTTAAGGAGAGCTTCTGCCTCTGTGGCAATATTCCTTCCCACAACCTGCTTGGAAAGAGATTCAATGATGTGATAACAGTTCTCCATCTATTCATATCAGTAAGTTTCAGCATAAAGGTTTTGTCCCTTGGTGAGGTACATCCTGAGACTTACGGTTCCACTGCTTGCAGGCAAGGGTGATTAGTTTGAATCAGTTTCCTAATATAATGTATGCAATTCACAGACCATGGAGAAAACAATGTTACTTCCTTGTGTGTACATCAATAAAAGCCACAAGGTGGCCCGATTCAGGGCTCTCAGTCCTTTGAGGCTGTGAGACCCTTGGCCCCTAATGCATAAATCTCTTGACTTCTGTTTCTTTCTTAACCCTTTGCTGCCCCTTCTCGTTCTCTCGCTGCCCATGTTGCGCTGGATGTGACAGTATATCACGTTAATTGATTTGCAGATGTTGAACAAACCTGGCATACCAGGACTAAATCCCACTCGATTGTGGTGTATGATCTTTTTAATGTATTGCTGAACTTGGTTTGTTAATATTTTGTTGAGGATTTTTGCATCTATATTCTTCAGAGATATCATCATATAATATTCTTTTTTTGTAATGTCTTTTTCTGGTTTTGGAATCAGGGTAATGGTGGCCTGGTACAATGTGTTTGGAAGCCTCCCCTTCTTGAATTTCTTGGAGTAGTTTGAAAAGAACAAGTCTTAATTCTTTTCTGAATATTTGGAAAATTCTCCTGTGAGGCTGCTGTTATTTGTTGGTAACTTGTTAGTGATTTGATTGCATTAGAAATAATCCATCAGTTCAGATTTTCTGTTCCTTCTTGATTCAGGCTGGGAAGATTGTATGTTAGGAATTCATCCATTTCTTTCAGATTGCAAAGTTTGTTTTATAATTGCTCATAGTACTTTCTTAATTTTTTTTCTTGTATTTTTGTGTTGTTAATTTTGACTTTTCGTTTTTCATTTCTCATTTTATTTATTTGGGTTTTCTTTCTCTCTATCTCTCACTTTCTCTTTCTTTTAATGAGTCTGGTTAAAGATTTATCTTTTTTTTTTCCCCCCAGAGAATCAGCTCTTGGTTTCATTGATCTTTTGTTTTTTGGTCTCTATTTCATTTATTTCCACTCTAATATTTATTATTTTGTTCCTTGTACTCACTTTGGCCTTTGATTGCTGTTTTTTTTCCAGTTCCCTAAGGTGTAAAGATAGAATGTTGAGTTGAGATTTTTCTTGTTTCTTTAGGAAGGGAGGCCTGCATTACTATGAATTTTCCTTTTAGGAATGTTTTCACTTAGTTCCATAGATTTGGGGGTCGTTGTGTTTTGTTTGTCTCGAGGTATCTTTTGATTTCTTCATTGTTGATCCATTCATTATTTAGTAGTAATTATTTAGTCTCCATGTGTTTGTGTGTTTTTCAGGTTTTGTTTTTTGTAATTGATTTCTCATTTCATACCACTGTGGTCAGAGAAGACACTTGATATGATTTCAGTCTTCTTAAATTTATTGAGACTTGTTTTGTGGCCTAACATGTGGTTTATCTTGGAAAATGTTTCATGTGCATTTGGAAAAAAATGTATATTCTGCTACTTTGGGGTGAAATGTTCTAAAAATATCAATTACATCCATCTAGTCTAGTGTGTCATTTAAGGCTGCTGTTTCTGTGTTGATTTTCTGTCTGGAGGATCTGTTCATTGGTGTCAGTGAGGTGTTAAAATCCTCTACTGTGATTGTGTTACTGTTGATCTCTGCTTTTATGTATGTCAGTATTTGTTTTATATATTTAGGGGCTCCTATTTTTGGTGCATAGATGTTTATTAGGGTTATGTCCTCTTGTTGGATTGATGCCCTTATTATTATGTAACGTCCTTCTTTGTCTTTCATTATAGTTTTGGTTTTAAAGTCTATTTTGTCTGATATAAGTATTACTACCCCAGCTTTTTTCTCAATTCCATTTGCATGAAATATCTTTCTTCATCCTTTTACTTTTGGTTTCTGTGTGTCTTTTGATCTGAGGTGGATCTTTTGTAGACAGCATATGTATGGGTCTTGTTTTCTTATCTACTCAGCTACCCTATGTCTTTTGATTGGAGCATTTAATCCATTTATGTTTAAAGTGATTGTTGACAGGTACATAGTTGATGCCATTTTATTATTCTTATTTTTATCTTCTTTGTTTGTTTGTTTGTTTTCCCCTTTCTTCTTAAAGTAGTACGTTTAATATTTCTTTAATAAGTGCTTGATGATAAAAAGTTCCTTTATCTTTTTCTTGTTTAGGAGGCTCTTCATCTCTCCTTCAACTATAAATGATAGCCTTGCTGGGTAGAGCAGTCTTTGTTGTAGGCCCTTTCTTTTCATCACTGTGAATATTTATTGCCATTCTCTTCTGGCCTGTAAAGTTTCTGTTGAGAAATCAGCTAACAGTCTTATAGGAGTTCCCTTGTACATAACTAGTTGTCTTTCTTTTGCTGCTTTAGGATTTTCTTTTTGTCTTAAAATTTTGCCGTTTTAATTATGATGTGTCCTGGTGTGGGCCTGTTTGTGTTCATCTTATTTGGGATTCTCTCCACTCCATGGGCGTGCATGTCTATTTCCTTCATCAGGTTAGGGAAGTTTTCAGTTATTATTTCTTCAAATAGTTTATCGATCCTTGCCCCTCTCTTCTCCTTCTGGAACTCTTATGATGTGAATGTTGTTACACTTGATATTGTCCCAGTGGTCCCTTAAACTATCTTTTTTATTATTATTATTCTTTTTTCCTTGTCCCGATTGGGTGTTTTCTGTTATCTTGTTTTCTATGTTGCTGATTTGATCCTCTGCTTCATCTAATCTTCTGTTGATTCCTTCTAGTGTATTCTTCATTTCAGTTATTGTATTCTTTACCTCTGACTGGTTATTTTTTATGGTTTCTATGTCCTTTTTATGCTTACTATCTCTTTGTTGAAGTTCTGACTAAGTTCTGTAAGCATTCTTACAACCAGTGTTTTAAACCCTGTCTCTAGTAGGTTGGTTGCCTTCATTTCGTTTAGCTCTGTATCTGGAATTTTCTTTTGTTCCTGTACATGGTACATGTTTCTTTTTTCCTCATTCTGGCTTCCTCTCTGTGTTTGCTTCTATGTGTTAGGTAGATCTCTATGTCTTTCAGTCTTTGCCAGGTGGCCTTACGTAGTAGGTCCTGTGACACAGACTACCTGATCACCTGTGCATGTGTTCAAGAAGTGTCCCTTGTGTGTGCTGTGTGTATTCTCCTGTTGTAGTTAAGCCTTGATTTCTTTTGGTGTGTCAGTGGGTGGAATTGACTCTCATGCTGACTAGTTATGAGAATTGGCTATGCCCCAGTGTATGCTATTGTGTGGGGGCTGACCCATCAGAGAGGGATTCATTAGAGTGGGCTGTTATGCATGTTGAGACAACCCTTTGTGTTTACCTCTTGTGGGTCCAATTGGGTTGTACTCTGACATGGTCTGAGACCAGCCTCTGTGTGTGTTGCTTCCATTACCTCTTGGGAGGGGCTCCCATGCAGTTTAATTTCAGCCTGGAGGTATCTGGTAGGTGCTACAAAGTATTTTTGCTGCCTGTGTTGGAACTAGAAGTGTGTGGTCGTGGCCACACTGTGAACTCAGGCTGGCTGCCACCAGTATCAGGCCCAGGACAGCTTAGCAAAGGCCCAGGGTTCCCCTAGGCCTGTTGCCAACTGCCGGCTACCTGTAACGCTCAGCCACTGAGAGAGACTTCTTAGGTGCGCAAGCCAGGTTGGTTGACTCAATGTGGATAGTGACCAAAGGGATATTGCCCGAGTTGGGTGGGGTGGGGGCCCCAGTGAGCCAGGCAGTCTGTGTTTTGTTTTTACAAAGTTAATGCAGATTCAGTTTTTGAACCAGTGCTGAGCTTATAATCACTCCACAAAATGTCCTGAGAACACCACAGCCAGCCACCTCTCTTCTCAGGCCCACAGATCCCAGAGTGCTACCTAAGAAAGGCTGTAGTGCAAGCTAGTACTGACCACCCACAACTGAAAGTTTCCTAGGCTGCTGTAGACCATATGCTGCTGCTCTAGCCTCCTGCAGCTTGCCGGGGTGGAATGGGACACTCATCCAAGAGGTGAGAGTGTCCCAGGTGATATCACACTAGCCAGGCAGGGTGGGGTCCAAAGGCATTACCAAGGTGGTACAAGCATACTACAATTTTACCAAACCAATGGGGTCTCTGATTTGGCCCTTTGGGGGAAGGTTCAACACAGGAAAGATGGCACCCTCCTGTTTGTTACACCTGAGGCAGGCTCCACACAGGGATAATGATGGCCATTCCTCTAGCCCTCACCCAGAAGTCATGCTACTCAGACTTTCCTTGTATGTCTCTGGCACCTCTTAAGTTGCCACCCCTCTGCTGGAGACCCGGGTGAGTACTCACAAGTAAATGAGACTATGCGTAAACCCTTTAAGAGGACATCTTGGTTTCCAGCTACCTTCCATCTCATCAGGATGAACGGATGGAATCTTCATTGATTTTCACTGCCAGATGTTGTGAGGACTTCTTTTCCCATCACAGGATGCTGGGATAGGGAGCTCCGTGTGGGGCTGGGATCCCTCACTCTGCAGGGGGTTCTTCCTCCACCGAGGTGCCCCTCCTGGTGCTCACCCACTACCTGTGGGTTTGGGGTCATCCCATTTTGCATCTCCACCCTTCCTACCAGTCTCAATGTGGTCTCCTCTTTATATCCTTAGTTCCAGGGGTTCTGTTCAGCTAGTTTTCAGGTGTTTCTCAAGGTTGATTGTTCTATAAATTAACGGTAATTTTAAAGTGTTCATAGGACTCTGCAGACATAGTGTTTAGCTATTACACCATCTTATACCTTTTCTGGATCAAATAATAATAATAATACCTCAGGAAAAAAATCCTAACCTTCAAATTGTTCTCTCTCACTCTTTTCATAATCATGTAAAAGACAATACACACGCGCACGCGCACATGCACACACACACACACACACACAAACACACAAATAAATGTGATTATTTAAAATAAGGAATTTGCTTAAAACTTAGCTTTATCAGCATCTGTATCTGTAAAGTGAATCTTCATGTGAGGAAAACATTCAGCCAGTATATATCACACAAGCAGGAAACTTGGAAATTTCTTCCCATGTGGAGAATAAGTTTCATGAAGACTTCCATAGTTATTCAGTGAATTTACATTCTCACCATAATTTTTAAAATGTGTAGAACAAAAACCTAGAAATCTGGATTGAGACAATACCCTTGAGAGGAAAATCAGTGGACGTGTTTGAGCTATCTTTACGAGATGCCATTGTACCGACCAGGCTCATGTACTAAAAACCGGCGGACAAAAGATCAATAAAATATATTAAGCTTGACATGGTTTCACTAGTTAAAAAAATAAACAAATAAAAATGAAAACAAAACCTCTTATTCCATTCAAAATACATTGTCACCTATGCGGTCTCAATCCTCTAGGAACTCAACCTGTCTTAAAGAATTTGCTGATAAGAACTAATAAAAAAGAAGGCCAAGTTTTAAGACCCACACTAAGTTTTTCACTGTAAATACTGTAGATTTTCTTCAAAGAGCTGAGAAATATTTAAACTCTAATTGGCCCTGACAAAGAAGTGTCAGATTTAATTCAAATTATTAACTTGTTTCATTAAGGATTAAGTACTCTTTAAAACCCCAGTGCTGGTTAGGTTCTTTGCAGTCAGCATCAACCAAAGCTATCCTGTGACTTTGCAGAGCAGCTTCTAAGGAAGCAACTTTGCCCAGGGCTGGTGTTTGTGTCCCGAGTCACTATCTCAGAGAGGCATTTGGTGTTATAGGGACATGCTTTCTGTGGCTCCACCTGCTGTTTTAGTTTCTGTTTGGTCCTTTGGTCCCAGGTGGTTATCTTGCTCTGATGTAAAAGCAATATAAAGCATTTTGTTTCTGTATAATTTGGTGTAGACCTTTCAGTTTGCAGACATTCTGAAACCATTATTCTTTGCTCTTTGGCTTCCTATTAGCCTACTTAGAGTAAACAAAACTGCTTCCACCACCATGTACCCAGTAAAGCAGTAGGAATCCTGCCTCCCTGCAGCTTCTAGCTGCGACTAACCTATCAGATACATCCTGTAATTTGTTACATGAGTCCTAACGGTTTGATTTTGTTTCATGACCTTGGTAATATCAACTTACCACCCAATGTTGGTTTCTTCCAGGATTGTTTGTCCTTGACCAAAGTGTTTCATGGATCTCAAATTACTCATTGGTATAATGGAGGATGTAAGGGAATAGACATATTCATATGCTTTTCTAAATGTGAAAAATAAAATAAGTCATGATCTCAGGTAAGTCAGTCGTTCAGAAAGAGAAGGCAATAGCTTCATTGTTCACACATTCATCCATCCACTCGTTAGAATATAAATTCCATACAGACAGGAGACTTGCTTTTCTTCTCTAGGGATCCACTAGCAAAAACAGTGTCAGAAACATATGCTTATATTCAGAAGACACAAGATATATTCAAAAGAATAAAATAAAATAAAATAAAAAAGGTAGCGTTCTGCTTTCAAAGATCTCATTACTCACTACTCCTTAAGTACTCTAGCTGTGGTACAGTGAAAATACTCTAGGAGAAAAAAAAAAAGAAAAAGCTCAAGAAACCAGAGTTCTCCCTTCCACTTTGAAACCTACTTGATGATCTTTGGCATCATTTAACCTCTAGATACCTCAGTTTAGTCATCTGGAAATGGAATAATATGCATTGCATGAGGATAATATATTGAGGTTGGCCATGTGTAGCAGAAAACCCAGATAAATAATAGAGACTTAAACAAGATAAATATATGTGTGTTGTTTTTTTTCTTCAAATGATAAAAATTTCATGATTTGCAATTTAGGGCAAGCTTTACAGCTCCATGATACCACCAGAGACCCAGTTTCTTCCTGCCCACCTCTCAGCTATCTTTACTATGTTTATCTCATTTTATTGTGACAGACATCTGTTGGAGCTTCTGTATCACAAGTATATTCCAGGCAAAGATATGGGAAGAACAAAAGATCAAAGGGTCATTTTGGTTGATATGACATCTTTTTATGGAGCTAGGCACACGCTATTCTTTCCTTAAATCTCAATGGCCAGAACTATGTCCCTTATTTACAAGAGATGGCAGGAAATGCAGTTTTTTTAAGGTGGTCACCTGCATATAAAACAAAATCAGATCTCTTTTAGTAAGAAGGTAAGATAGATATAATATTGAGTAACAAGCTGGCTGTTTTAGTGACAAATACAATCTGTTTATGTATACAGTAAACATTTATTGCTTGTATGATTTATTGCTCATACAATAGGGGTCAAGTATTTTGCAATGCTTAAGATGGAGAGAAAGAAGTATCCAGAAAAGAATAAAACACTTCTTATAGACTGAATGCTTGTGTTCCCCTAAAATTCATATATTGAAACCTAATTCCCAATGTGATGGTATCAGGGTGAACAAACAGGAGCCAGCAGCTAACACTTACATAAGTTCCCCAAGGACACCAGCCCCAGAGAGACTAATTAGCATTAAAGCAAAGACCCATTTACAAAGGGACAAGGGACTTTCCCTTAGGTTCCAAATGCACAGTCAGGCTCACAGATGCCCTTGTGTGACCTTTTTGTTCATTATAATGCTAAAAATCGTGCCAGCAGTGGAGATTTAACATGCTAATGAGACGCATTAAAAAAAAAAAAAAGAAAGAAAAACATGTAACCACACTGCACAGGGGCCAAAATAGCTCCACCTTGACATGTCTAGACATAGCTTTTGTCCACGAACTCCCTTTAAAACCCCTGCCCCAGCTTCCCTGCGGAACCACCTCTTTCTTCCTTTTCACAGTGTTAGTTTCCTTGTGCACAGCTTAATAAAATTTTCTTTTTGTCTACACTGGTGTCTGGCAATCTCTGTTGATTTCCATCCTAGGAGACGGCAAGAACCCAGGGCTCCAGTGTCGTTAGGAGATACGGCCTTTGGGATGAGTTCGGACGTGAGAGTGGGGCCTGGGAATGGGATTAGTGATCATATAAAAGAGATCTCAGGGGTCTCCCTCACCCCTCCCACCAAGTGAGAACAAGGAAGTGGGCCCTCACAAATGCCAGATAAGCCAGAGCCTTGGTCTTGGACTTCCCAGTCTCCAGAAAAGTAAAAAATAAATGTTCCTTGTTTAAACCACCCCACCTATGATTTTTTATTATAGCAGCCTGAGCTGACTAAACAGTGCTGCCCTCAAAGCCTAGAAAGAGAGATAATAAAATAATATTTGTAAATCTTTTTTCCTCTGCAAGGCTGTTTTAAAAGCCTAATGAAATTTGATGTGGAAGTCCCAAGGCTAGCCTGTATTCAAGGGATGGAGAAGCTGACTCTACCACTTGGTTGGAGGAACATGGCAGGAATTGCTACAACCATCTTTGAAACAATTTCATACATTTCATAGTCATCAACATTATTTTGGTAAGCTGAGTGGCTGAGCATGCTTATGTCCTCACCACAGGAAAATTCTCTCAAGTATGCACTCACTGCACCCACTAGGAGATAGTACACTGAGAAAACTATCCCCTATATTTTTGAGGAGTAGTCACCCGCATGAAAAGTATAAAATTCTCTACCATAAATATTTTGTACCATTTGACCCAGTTTTGTAAATTTCAAATTGGGTATCTTGGTGATTATAATTCATATTTTCTGAGTTTCTCCATATTTAAAATTAGAATACTATCTACCTTATTAATCAATACATTTCAGATGAAATAATTTATGTTACACATCAGATACAAATTACTATACAAATATGAAATGCTATTGTAATACTTTGGCTCATCTTGCCCTGCTCTATCACCATGATTTCTCCTCCCACACAAAATTATTAGCTTAATTATGATTTCATAACAACTCATCATCTTCCTATGGCATGACAATCCTTTATAACTAAAATGAAAGTAAAACAGATTACGTAAATTTATTTCTTCCTGAAAATTCTTCCCTAATTTGCTGTCCTACTTATTTTTCTCAAATTTCACTACACTAGCCAATGTAAAATTCAAAAGTATATTTGAATATTTGATGAGCTATTTATTTATTCCTATAATTTGTATTGTCGTTGTTTGCTGTATATAGTTTTGTTCAAATAATTTATTTACAGGAAATTCGATTACTAATTGTAATGAAGGGAAACAGGACATTGATAATACGAGCTCTGACAATTACGTTCGTGAACTTATTGCAATGATGTTGCTAACTTTTTTTTATATCAGAGGAATTATTCATTGTGAATTTGTACCAACTGGACAAACAGTTAACCAAGTTTACTATTTGGAAGTGCTGAAAAGGCTGCGTGAAAAAGTTGGACGAAAATGACCTGAGTTTTTTGCCAACAATTCATGGCTCTTGCATCACAACAATGCACCAGCTCACAGGGCACTGTCTGTGAGGGAGTTTTTAGCCAGTAAACAAATAACTGGATTGGAACACCCTCCCTGCTCACCTGGTCTGGCCCTCAATGACTTCTTTCTTTACTTGAAGATGAAGGAAATACTGAAAGGAGGACATTTTGATGACATTCAGGACATCAAGGGTAATATGACAACAGCTCTGATGCCCATTCCAGAAAAGGAGTTTCAAAATTGCTTTGAAGGGTGGACTAAGTGCTGGTATCAGTGCATAGCTTCCCAAGGAAAGTACTTCGAAGGTGATCGTAGTGATATTCAACAATGAGGTATGTAGTACTTTTTCTAGGATGAGTTCGCGAACTTAATTGTCCGACCTTGATGGTAAGGACAGTTTATATATGTTTGGGGGATGCATTTTTTTCAGAGGATTTGCTTCATAATTATACATTTTTTTCTTGCAAGAATTAAATTTTATTTGCATTCCTTGGGCAAGAGTGAGGGAGGTACTGAGGAAAATTCTAAGTACAGAGAGATGATGATCTGTATATAAATAAAACTCCATCAGAGAGAAGATGCACAATATAAAAACATACTGATCGTTACAAGTTAGTCATATTACACATCTGCTTTTGTTGTTCCATTTTCCCACCATATTATAAAGTCCTTGAGTAGAGGAAGGAGCTGCAAACAAATTCTATAAATATTAAAGTCAAATGTAACATACTGAGACTTAAGTCTGAATGTGATCAATAACTCTTAGTGGCAAGAATATAGTTACTTAATTCTGGGGCTGATTCAAAAGCTAATAAGTTGATGTGATTTTATTGTCTTTTATCCCCTCTCTTCTGATATAAACATATGGTGTGTGTGTATGGGTGTGTGTGTGTGTGTGTGTGTGTGTGTGTGAAGAGAGAGAGAGAGAGAAGGTGACATTGAATAGAACGAGAGAAAATGATGTTATAATTGACTTTTCTTTTATGCCAAAATTTATAGTAGCATAAAGAATGGTTTCATGGGAGAAAAACAAGATAAACATTTAAAACTTATATTTCATAAAGATAAAGTGATTTTGGAGTTTACCTCAATAAGTGTAATAGAACACTTACTGCTTTTATTTAATTTAGAACAGGATATACATTAGCTACCTCTAAGTTAGGTTCTTTTATAAAGTATTAATGATTTAATTTGCATTTTCATCAGGAAGAAAAAAAATACATAGTTATTGCATAGGTTTCCTTTTCTCCAGACACTGAGTCATTATTTAATTAAGTGTTATTTATGGTTTTACATATCACATTTGCATTTTTATCTAGGTGCTGCAATTGAGTTAACAAATATTTAATTTATCATCTCATATATTTTTTAATCTAGGCATAAAAAGGTCATTAGCTTTCATTCCATGTTTTGTTCAAATTCTTTAACTCACAGACAATAATTTCATTTCCTTTTCTTTGAAAATAGTGTTGTTATAAGTTAGAAACCAAAAGAAAACCAAAATATTGTGTACAGCTTTTTAGTGACCTAGTTCACTGATTCTATTTTTAAAGCAATTGCATTTTACTATATTTTGTTTGGTGTTCCCAATAACTTTTTTTACATAGACTTGATTTTCCCACTGCATGTCTCTTTTTAAGAGCTCTTTAAGTAGTAACCATATTTTGAAAACCCTGCAAAATCCTTAATAAAGCTTAAGCTAGACTAACATAAGAGAACATTATTAAAATGGAAGGAATGGATATAATATATAAACTCAAGAAAACTGTGATCATTATCTAAAATTATAAGAAGAATTGTATTCAGGAAATAAGTATAAAGTTAGAAAAATGAAAATGGATTTTGAATATTAAGGAAACAATACAAAAGTCTAAACTCTACGATACTCTTTGAGCTAGGTAAAATAATTCCCTTGTGTAGAATGGTTTATTGGCTTCTTTAAAAGAACATAAAAGCAAAGTGCCAGAAAAAAAAGTCTCTATCTATCTATCTACCTACCTATCTATCATCTATCTATTATCTATTATATATCATCTCTATCCCTATATCTCTATAATGTGTATGTTTCAAGAGAAGATTGAAAAACTTACCAATACTTCACCAGAGTGGTGATGTCCCCACAACATGAGATTCACATTTTATACCATGATTTTTTTTGACAATGGTAGAGGAAGTCTCTAGGCTCAACTTCCTCCCTGCCAAAAAAAATTAAACCTGAGTAGGGTTAGGACACCAAGAATCAAATGTTCGATAGCCTGAACTTGGAGCATCAGAAAGCTGGATCTAGAGATGATACTGACAGGTTTAAAGAAAGAGAGTGTAATACAGAGCAGGAAAGAACTGGAGCAGACAAGCCTGTGGGCTGGCCGGGGCCTAGATGCCCTTAGTTGTATGACTATAGGAAGAGTGGTAAAGTGATGAAGTTGAACTTGAGACATCTCCTCTGAGTCAGAAAGGTGCTCAAGTGGTTGTAGGTCAGGGTGGGTCACTGTCCGAATTAGAAACGAACTATATCTGGAGGAAAGTTCGCCAATATACATGCAGGATTAAGATCACAGGCGAAAATTACCAAACAAACTAGAATCCAAGGCTCTATGATAATAAACAGCAGAAACAAGATACTAACATTTTTAAAACAAGGACTGCAGATTTGTGAACTACCTGAGTATAGAGTATAGAAAAGCTATGTAGCAAATTTAAGGAAATAAAAAATGCAGTTATAAGGTAGGCATAGAACAAGAAGTCATAAAGATATTTGAAAGATTTGAAAACTAAATAAAATTTCTAGCAATGAAAGACATAATCATTGAAATAAAAACCAACTCAATGGACAGGTTAAATGGCATTAGATGCATTTGAAAAGAGAATTTATGAATTTGAAAGATATATGTTAAAATTACTTAGAAAGCAATAAAGAATGACCAGGGGATTCGACCTATGTGGACCCAGCCCTGAGTGACACAGGGCTTTGTCACACACCCCTAAAGGGGTCAGCACCTTGTGCACAAGTATAAGAGATGACCGGGGCCCACTTTCACTCATCCTCTGCCTCAATGTCCACTTCAAGAGAGGCATGGCCTTCAGCTGCCACACTGTCCTGGGGTGTAGCTGGAAGGTTGAAATGATGTGACCAACTGGGCCGCACCTTTTAAAATCATATTAGGATCAAATTTTCCTGATGTAAAAATATAGATCCACAGATTCTGCGCATTTCAATCAAGATTAATAAAATGAAATCTATGTCAAGACACACTGTAGTCAAACTGAAAAAATATCAATGATGGTAATCTTGAAACAGAGAAAAACAAGATTCTCTACAATGGAATGGCTGTTAAAAGAACCACGGAATTTTCAACAACAGCAACAGATGCCAGACGACATGAAACATAATCTTCAAAGGATTGAGAGAAGATAAATGTCAACAGGAATTATAACTTCAAACATAATGCATTATGTTATACTGTTTTGATACTCTTTCAAATTAGTCAACCTTAGTGGCCCCCGGCTAGCTCAGTCGGTAGAGCATGAGACTCTCAAATTAGTCAACCTAAGTACAATATATGATGAGTTCTGACAATTAAGTTTGCAAACTTGTGGCAATGCTGTTGCTAACTGTTTTTGATACCAGAGGGATTATTCATTATGAATTTGTACCAACTGGACAGTTAACCACTGGACAGTTTACTACTTCTAAGTGCTGAAAAGGCTGTTTGAAAAAGACAACCAGTCTGTGAGGGAGTTCTCAACCAGTAACCAAATAACTATAGTGGAACACCCTCCCTACTCCCCCGATTTGGCCCCCAATGACTTCTTTCTTTACCGGAAGATAAAGGAAATATTGAAAGGAAGACATTTTGATGACATTCAGGACATCAAGGGTAATACGATGACAGCTCTGATGGCCATTCCAGAAAGAGTTCCAAAATTGCTTTGAGGGTAGACTAGGTGCTGGCATCGTTGCATAGCTTCCCCAGGCGAGTACTTCGAAGGTGACTGTAGTGATTTCAGCAATGAGGTATGTAGCACTTTTTCTAAGACGAGTTCATGAACTTAATTATCAGATCTCATATATACAATGGTATATTACTCAGCCATAAAAAAAAGAATAAAATCTTGTCATCTGCAACGATATGGGTGGACCTAGCAGGTATTGTGCTAGGTTGAGGAAGTCAAACAAAGAAAGACAAATGACTTATGATTTCATTTGTATGTGAAATCTAAAGAACAAAATAAAGAACAAAAACAAAAACAAAACAGAAACAGACTCATATATACAAAGAACATTTTGAGGGTTCCCAGATGACAGGGGAATTGGGGGGATGGGTATAAAGGGAAAGGGATAAGAAGTACAAATTTGTAGTTATAGAATAGCCATGGGGATGTAAAGTATAGCCTAAAGAATATAGTCAATAACATTGTAATATATATGTATGGTCTCAGGTGGGTACTAGATTTATCGGAATGATCACTTACTAAGTTATATACGTGTAAATGTCTAATCACTATGTTGTACACCTGAAATAATATAATATTGTATGTCAACTATAATTGAAAAAAATATATCTATAAAAAGAATATTATCCAAAACTAAACCCTACCATTTTTCCCTCTATGGTTGTATATAAGCATCCAAAAATCTCAAATATTCCTGATTGAATTATGATCACTTTATTTAGTATAATAAATTAAATGTTTGTAGGAGACCTGAAATATGATGCAATATCTTTGGATATGCAGTATATAATAATAGTTTGAAAATACAGATATGTAAGATAAATGTCAAACAGTCTATAAACACAAGCATAAAAGATAAAACTGAGTTTGACTCAACTGCTTCCCAGCTGGTGACTTTGGACAAGTTTCCTTATCAGAAAATGGAGATGGTAACTGTCCTAGAGGTATGTTTGTAACAAGAAATGATAAATGCATATAATGATTTGGGAGAAGATCTGTCAGTTCCTGAGCACTCAGTAAAGGGTCATTATCTCACTAATCTATTTTGAAGGGTAGCATAAAAAGAGAAATAGAAATATATGCTAATCCAAGTGCTGATAAACTAAATATGCAGTGAGCTTAATACAATTCAAGGTTTACTCTGAGGAAACTCAATTAAGTAAAGTCAATCTCTCATTTCCTTTCCCATATAACTCTTTTTTTGGAAGAAATTTGATGTGAAACAGCAAAACAGATATAATACTAGGACATATGAGATGGGAGAATGCAAATTCGATGGGCCAAATAGAATTTCTGTGGGTGTAATGATTTTTAGAAACTGACAGCAAGCTGTCTAATACCATATTTCCATATTCATCCTCGAGTAGCATGAGCCACAAAACTCTTAGCTCCAAGCCTTCCGGGGTTGGCTGGGTTATAACTTTGGGAAGCTTTATAGCTGAACTTTAAAATAAATCCACATGATTAGGGGCTTTAAATTCGATCTTTGGAATATTAATCTAAGAGAACAACAGACATTTATTCTGTCCAAATGTGCCATTGGCTCTCTTAAAACCATGCTGCACAATTCTTCTGTGAATGATTGAGAACCTTACGCGTATATTTCCTTCTTGTCACCGTAAGTTCCATGAAAGGCAGTAACTCCTTAATGAATATTTGTTCACCTGTCTCATCTATTCCAATAGAAAGCTGAAATAAATATGCACTTGAATTGCTCTGAGAATTTATTCACAGAGAAATTATCCGTCAGGAAGTTAGTTATATCCACGAGACATTCATTTCTTCTCTGTGTGTAGTAGGCCACCAGATGGTACCTCTCCACAGCTCTCGTGGGCTGTGAATTGGCACTAATTGAAACATCAACACTCACTTCAAGGCTCCTATGGAGAAACCGGGTCCCCAGATCTTCAAATCCTCTAAATCACGAATTTAGAGTGTACTGCATTTAATGTTATTGTTTTTATTTTGCAAAAAATCAATAACATCTCACAGAAAATGTTACACATGTGGTAGGAAAAAAAAAAAAAAACCCTTGAAGTTTCATCCTTTACAGCTTACGTAAGTTTATCCTGATTCTAAATGGCTCCAAATAGCATTTTTTTCAAGATGCTATAAAATATTGCTGTGGTGAATTTCAGTCTAAAAAGGATATTATTTTGAATTGCTTCGATTTCTTTGAAGACATACATAGATTTTTTTTTTAATGATGGGAAATAAAAATAAATTACTATTTGATTATCTCCTGTATCATTTTCATGGCCATGAGTTAGACAGACAAGAGCACACTTAAACAGATCATAGCTATTCAAGTAAGTAATACCCCATTCTCATTACTTTTTCAGTAAATAGTTTATATTGGTCAAGTTCTTAATTGTTGAAAAAATACTATACTAAATTATGATTCCACTTAGCAAATATTTATTGAAAACTCATATGTGCTCTTCACTGTGCTGGGCATGGTGGAAGAACAAAAATGGCTATGAAATAATTTCTAAAAATTTGAGGCTTCCTTTCCAGTGGGAGAAAGCAGCATAGATGCAGATACAAAGAGAATGATTTCAGGAAAATTGTGGTGTTATAATAGAGCCAGAGAAAGTAATTTTTCCTGGGAGGAATCAGAAAAAAAGATTGAAATGAATTTAAAAGTAAATTAGATTAGAATAGATGAAGATGGGGAAAGGACATTCCAGACAGAACAAGGTTATCAAAGAATAAAATACAAAAGTAGAAAGGTAAATTCCCAAAAAGAGGTTGAGAAAACTGCATAAAATGAGAAATGGACTCTTCTCTAGAAGTTAATTGGTGACTTTACACAGTTATAGTTTACATTAACATGGAATTTATTTTATATTATTAGAAAATAAGGCACAATAATAATTACTATCCTAAGATAAAATACTCTTCTTATGTCTCAAAGCAAGTTCATTTTTACATTGCACAGCATTTCCTCAGTATAGAATGTTGAGGTGGAAAGTAAGATTACAAAGGAATCAAGGACCAAAGGCTAACCAAGTAGATCAGCATAGGAAGTGGTTATGGTCTTGTAGGTGAGAAAACATCAGCAGTTAAGATAAACAGCATGTAGGAAAAAAATATCATCGTTAAGGAGTTCTGTTTTAGATTAATTGGTTAGGTTTCAAGAAAACTTGATTTAGAAAAGAGATTAACTTCAACAGAGAAAATCAGAGCATGAAAAAATCTGGGAGACTAATGAAAATAGTAAGGTGGAAGAAGTTAGAAATGCAAATGTTGGACTCCAAGAGACCTGTGTTCAAATCCAAACTCTGGTTGTGTAACCTCTGGCAAGTTACTGAAACTCTAGGTGACACTGTTTTCTCATCTATATAATTAGGTAGTTACTAATACTTACTTCAAAGTGTTGCTTGTAGATAAACGATAGAACATATAGTAAGTGCTCAGAATGATGCCAGAATGAAATGAGGACTCAAGCAAAAGATAGCTATTAAAATATGATAGTAGTTTACCAACTGGAGAAGCAAGTAAAGAACCGACTAGAAAGAACAAATTATCTGTTTTAAAAAAAATCTATAACTACTTCCTTTCATACATCAGAATGGATTGAAATATTTTTAGTACAATGTTCTTTCAGAATTTAATTTCCACCAATTATTCTGTCTCTCCTCAGAGGAAACAGCCATGTTCATAACAGTATTTTGAGTTCTATCAGTAGCTTCAAATAATTTTTCAATAAATCATTTAATATATCTTTAGTCTCCTGAAGTCCTAAAACCAAATGAGTTGAACTACAAAATACATTGCAAGGATTCTGAGGAAGGTCGTTAGTCGGGTTTATAAGACCTTCCTCAGAATCCTTGCAATGTATTTCGGGTTTATTTGCCACTCTCACAGGATCTGAATCTCTCTCTCTCTCTCTCTCTCTCTCTCTCTCTCTCTCTCTCTCTCTCTCTCTCCCCCCCCCCCACCATTATTATTCAGTAGGCTGGACTCCACATCTCATCATTATTTCTTCAGATCTTGGATATAACAGTTGCACAGAGATCGCCTCATACAGACAATATATAGAATGTCAGATTCCAAAGGCATTTAAAAAGTGGAATGCTTTTAGAAGTGCCTATTAAAATAAATTGAGTAAGGTTTATAACGACAAAGAATCAAATGTAAGTGTCCCACGTCTCTAAACTGAAAAAAAAAAATCTCATACCAATAAGTAGAACACAAAGAACAATCAATATCATAGAACAAGTTTATTTTTATAAAATGCAAACTATTGTTAAACTTTGGAGAAAAAGTCAAAGGTATAAAACCATTAAGTATCGATCAATTTTATATCCTATGCAACATTATTTCTTTTCATTTTTATTTGCATATATACCACAGTCAGTGTATTCTTTTTTACACAAAACTAGTATTAAGATCTACCTCAAAAAAAATGGAAAAGCATTTTGAAGGCAGTATGTATAGAGGGAAGAAAATCTGACTGTCTTGTCTGACTGTCTTGTCTTTAATCTCAGCATTACCACTTTTTTTGTCTATCATAATCTTTAACATAAGCAGATTATGATAAATATCAATCAAAGAAAGAGTTGCCAGATTGTCAAACATTTGCAGAAATAGTATGCACTTACAAATGATCCAAGCAGAATTCATTAAAAAATATAAACTTTAAATAAGTGTAATTTTTCAATTTATTTTATTTAAAAATATATCAAACATACAAAAGAATATATATATGATATATATGATATTTATATATGGTATGTGTGATATATATCATATATATATAAAATGTATAGAGGTATATTTGTAGTGTAAGAAATAAGAAATAGCATTCATGAAGCTACCACCCCCCTTAAAAAATTAAACATTATCATTACCTTTAAATGCCTCTTTATTCCCTTCTTCAGTCATATTTCCCTCAGAAATAACCACTGCCCTTAACTTAGGGGCTGATCGTTACCTGGTATTTCTATATACTTTTATCAAATATGTATGTATCTCCAAGAAACAGACAATTTTTTAAAATTTTAATTAATTTTAATTTGACCAAAGCAAATTAATTTTTGTTTTCTAGAAGGACAGCTAAACTCTTTTGTAGCCTGCTTCCGCTGAACATGGAGTTCATAAATTTCTTTTCTTTCCAGTGCTTTCATTCCCCTGAGGATTGTATCAGGGAATGGGATCCTTGTTTATGTTTTGGTTCCAATTTGCATATTTGGTTCTCTTGGCTCCTCTGTGCATTTCAGTAAGGAAATGAAAGCAGAGTGGAATGTATACAGTTCTGTGGTCAGGAAGACGAAGTTTTCACTGTGAAAGAAACAGACAATTTTTGCCTAGTTTTTTTACCTTTGTATAAATAAAATAATGCTATCTATTTTCCTAACATTTGCTTTTTTTGCTCAATATTAGACTTTTGAGTTTAATTGTGTTTGTTCATATTGCTGTTAATTAATTTGTTTTCACTGGTATGTAACATATCATTCTATAGATATACCTCAATTTATATAATCTTCAGCCAATAGATTTTGGGATCATTTTGCATGGTTTTCCATTCCAAAAATATTATAATAGCCATTTCCTAGCATATCCCGAGGTACACTCATGCAAGTTTTTCTAGGTAATATATCTAGCATTGTAATTTCTCGCCCAAAGGATGTATGCACCTTCAATCTTGTTAGATAATACCAAACTCTTTTCCAAATTGCTTCTACCAATTTACACACCTATGAGTATTAGACAAAAGATCTTGTTGATACATACCCCTTCCAATATTTGATATTTTCAGACCTCCTAATTTTTTTTCACATGGATCTATATTCTTAAACAGATTCACGTATACTGAGCAAAAGACAATGCAAAATTTCACATGATCATAAAGTTCTAGTCCTTCTGAATAGGAAATAGATTTTTATCATTATGACTGTTGCTCATATTTGGAAGAGACCTTTGTTATGGCATTCAAATGCAGCCTATAAACTAGCAACTAGGATTACAAATAGCTCATTGCTATTTTTTTGCTAATTAAAAGGAAAGATGCAGATAATAACAAAATAACACAAAAAAAGAAAAAATGACATATGCTCACATGCATAACACAATGTTCCCATATTGTGATGAATGCATATTTGCATACATACCTCTTTTATGCCTAACCTCCCTCATGCTTTATGGCTTGTTGTCTCTCCTTTGAAGCTCAAAACATACTGAATTCCTCTGATACCTTGATGTGATATAATAATGGATTTGATAATCTGATCAAAACGATAAGTTTGTGTGACATAATTATTTCAAACAGAGCATTTATTTCAATAAACAAATTATTTCAAATAGAGCATTTACAGGTCTGCACGCAGTTTACAGTATTAGAGGCTTTACATTGATTAACTTTTCAATTCTATTTTTAATTGGTGGGCAGTAAAATGGAAAAAAATGATCAAAATCACAGACATGTTATAAACTTAATGTTTTTAGTAGCCCCAATTTAATCCTAGGGAGATAAAATGTTTAAAAGTGGGTTGATTACATCGAACCGCAATGTATCGTAGAGAACTATGGGGCTAGGAGTTAGCTGAGGAAAATTGTTATTAATTTAAAATAGATTGAGTTCACTTTCCATGTTTATGTCTGCTTTATAGGCTTTTGTTTAGATGTAATATAAGGAGAGAACAACTATTTAAGATTTTTATGCCTCTTTCTCTTTTGTATTATGATTTTAAGGTAATGTTCAATATTCTTTAAGTACCCTCGCTGGAACACTTTGCATAAACGCCTGTGTTACTCCAATGTGCCTTTCTTGGTTCTCATTGCAAAAATAAGGACAGAATCTATAAAATCGTTTATCATTAACACCATTTCCCTCAGATCAAACTCCAACTCAGTCATGAAAATACTAATGAATCTTAATATGGCTCCATGAGAAGTCTTAACCGTGACGATCTTGAATGTGTGACCAGTGTGTTTGCCAAGCTGATTGAACCTTTCTTTTAACAATAGCTTTTTAGTCCGGTGTAGGGAAGGAAAGAGCCTGCTTTTTCACAAAATGCCAAACCTTGAATAGTTCCAATTTCAGCCTAATCACACTGTCCTTAAAATTTCACTCTGCTTGAATAATGAAAAAGGGGTGATATGAAAATTGTATGAAACTAGCATGCCCCGGGCCGGGTAGGGTAGGATGTAATTACATATGCTTCAACAGCTGGAGCAATGTGCTGTAAGGAAGGCTTTTAAGGTGACAGAAGTTAATTGCAAAGGTCTCAGGGCAGAAGAAAATGCATGTGAAGATGCAAAGGGGAAGGACACAAACCCCAAGAGGGTGTTAGATTTAGAAATTTGAGAGAAAAGAGATTATTCCAAATTAGAAATAGACATCAAAAGGTAGATGGTGAGCCACTTTTTCCAACAGAAGAAATAAAAAGGAGAATCTTGGCTGAGTGAAAAGCACTGTATTCTTAGCGAGCCTCCCAAGCATAAAGCTCGTTATGATACCTGCTTATAAAATAAGACAGCCTCCCATAAACCAGGCTGATATTTCCCCAGTGACACTGGTCCACAAGGCAGCTCAGTAAGAACTAGCATTTCCCTGCAATAGCTGTAATGGCAGTGGCTTCTATCTTGGAGTAGATATTCGAGGACCGTAGAAACTGTGATGTATTCAGTCTTGTCTCCAGCTGAACCACACAAAGCCTTTGAAAGAGACCCTTTGGGTGGTATTTCTCTAATGAAGGCTGAATCACATTTCGCAAGCTGTGAGAGTTTGTCACAAAGAAGAGAAAGTGATTGTGTATGATAGTAGGTGTCACATTGAAAATAAAAGTTTCAAAAAAAAAAGGGAGTACATTGTGTTATCAGTCTTGGCCTTATCCATCTTCCCCAGGGGCCCCCTTTTTATAGAGCTAGTTGGACATGAGCTATGCTGCTCACTCCTGGTGGGTGTACAATAAACACAATATCTTACATACATAGTCTTTACTTTCTGAATGCTTTCAGGAAAAGCATATGATAAATCACCAAAAAAGAAATTTTGGATTTTGTATAATTATGTCTCTTCTAGAAATGTGGAACAGTGTAGAAGTATTTTTTTTAAGATTTCAAATCATCTTTATTTTTAGAATAATCTTAGATTTACAGAAAAGACCTAAAGATAGTGTAGAAAGTTCCCATATACCCCACATACACGTTCCCCTATTATTAATATCTCCCATTAGTATGGTACATTTGTCACAATTAGTGAACCAATATTGATACATTATTATTCACTAATGTCTTTTCAAAAATATTTTCTTAGTTTTTAACCTAATGTCCTTTTTTGTTCCATGATCTCATTCAGTATACCATTTTACATTTAGTTGTTGTGTCTCCTTTTGTTTGTGACAGTTCCTCTGGTTTTGTTTTTTTTTTTAAATGACCTTGAAAGTTTTGAGGTGTACTGCTCAGGAATTTGGTAGAATGTCTTTCAATTAGAATTTGTCTGAATCTTTCTCATGAATAGATTGGGGTTATGTGTTCTTGGGAGTAATACCATTGAGGTAAAATATGCTTCTCATCACATCTCCTCAAGGGGACATACTATCAAGATGACTTATCACTGTCAACGTTAAGCTTGATCACTTGGCTGAGGTAGTGTCTGTCAGTTTTTAGAAGTATTTTTAATAAACCTGATATTGTAAGTTATAACACTTACTCAAAGATATTGCCATTAGATCTTTCATTGATACTAATAAGTTAATTGTATGGCACTAAACTACTTATTAATAATAAAGACTGAAGCTTGCTCAGAGAATAACAGTTTATTGCTGAATTTTAATGTGTAATTCAAATGTATCGATTTAATTGCTCGTTCTTCCCCACTCTTTGGACACTTCGTTTTGATTAGCTAAATGTGTTTTGAAGATATTTCTTCAGTTTGCTGAAAAAGTCAAAATCTTTTCTAAGCTAGAATGTAAACACAAACACTAAATCATTTACTAAATATCTGTCAGCAATTTACAATCCTATAACCTCATTTCAAATTAAAATCTCTTAATGTCCCGGGGAGATCAGCTTGAAATTCTCAAGGCAAATACATATTTCTCTTCAAGATTCAACTTAATCCTGATTTCTCATTAGAAGGCTTATTTAGAGTAACATGATGTAATCTTCTTTCTCATTATGGACAGCTGTGTTTGTCGGCCTCCAGACATATTAAAGGTACAGATATATTTACAATTTTTTAAAAAAATAAAGCTAGTTCAGTTATTTTTTGTATGTCTTTTGTATACTTTTGCATGAGAAATTCCACCTTAATTCTTCTGTATTTGGTCAACTTCATTTTCAAATTTTGATTTCCCAGTCTGCTGCTTATTTTAAAGAAACAGGGTGCTTAGGAAGAAAAGCATAACCCAGACTTTACTTATCCTTAAAGTGTTTTTAATGAGTGAATCTACACACATATATACAATTAAAAGGATCATATCACATTTGTGCATAATATATGCAAATATTTGAGAGATTCATGGAGGTGGGTGGTTGAAGGGAATTAAATATAATCTTTAGGCAAGATTGTATTCAAGTTATACCAGAGGAACATTTTGAAGAAGTTTTTAAAAAGAACTCCAAAGAGATTCACTCCCCTGCCTATCTCCAAAAGACATTTCCTTATGTATACCTGAAATCTAGCATAGTGTAAAAGAACATTTTTCCTTATCCTTTTCTTGGTATTGATGAATAATGAACTATAATTTCAAAATAATAATCTTTCTCAGGCCAAACATCTTGCAAAATGGATCAAGGACCAGTTACATCTTTGTATCTACCAGTGTTGGTTAACAGCCCTGTTCCACATTATACACAAGCAGAGAATCAATTTAAGACTCATGTCTCTGGGGCCTTCAGGGAATCAGAGAATAATGCCCATGATCTCTACACTGCTTTGACAGCAAGAGTTTATAACAGATAAATTTCTATCACATAGAAACACAAATTAGCCAGATATTGCTTTTTTGATATTGACCTTACTTTAACCCCTAAATCATTTCTATAACTCTAAAGTAAGTTCTCTAATTTTCACTGGTTGTTGATATTTAACTGTACAAAGCACCAGTCCTGATATAGGAAGGTCTTAATTCTAATTTCCTTCTTATTTGATGGCATTCAAGTTGATTAAGAAAAGTACAATTCTGTACCACATTTATTTTCTTATGGTAGTCAAAGTCTATCTGAATGCATGTTTATAAGGTATTTTTTTATTGAGCAACTATTTCTTAAACGTCTGTCATAGGACCATGATTGTTGGAGACATTTTGGGGACATTAAGGAAAGAAGAAAAAATGCAGTGGCTGGCCTCAAGGAATATACAGTTTATAAAACAAATACAAGAATATTTCATAATTATATATATATTTATATATGTGTGTATTATATATATGTGTGTCTATATATGCATGTGTATGTATATATGTGTGTGTATATATGTGTATGTACATAAACACATTTACATTTATATCATGAGGCATATGGCATTCAGAAATGATCTAATATTTGGACTAGAAATTTCTAGTAGGATAAGAGCCATTGATGGAACAGAAAAAACTTTCAACAAATGAATAACAAGTAAAAATTAATTTAAATTAAAAAGGTAGAAAATGAATTGAGGCGTCTAAACTAACTCTCCAAAATCCCTTGTTACTCCCAATTCCTAGGCCATTTTGTTGGTGGTGAGTGGTTTCGGGTTCTAGGTTGTCTTTTCCACTAGCAATAAATATGACGTTTGATAAAAGGAGTGCGCAAGGGAGCTGAAAGATACTTATTTTACTGACACATTACCTAACAACAATAGCTGTAAGTACAACCCTTTTCTTTCTTCTTTTTACTTTAATTATAAGACAAAGTGAAAACTTTTTAACGAATTTTTAAATCTATGAAAAAATTATGTCCATTTATATTGGTGCGTGATCATAAATCAATCCATTATATGACTGCAAAAGATTTTTGGTGTTGTTTTTTTAAGGGAAGCAATTTACCCAACCAAAAGCCCCAAATATTAGCTGAATGCTTATAAGACATTTCAATAACACTCAGGCAAATATTGCCAAATCAATTCTAAATTCAGAAAATCTCAGACAAACTTACTGGTTACAGGGTGAGAAACCTTCTATGCTAAACAGTATAATATTGTTAAACAATTTCATGAGGGTGCATGTACCAGCAAGCCACAGGGTGACTTCTTCCTAGAATGAAGAGTTGCAGTTTAAAGTTACTTGCACATATCCTACAGTAAAAACAGGAAAGTGTGCACAAGGCTTGCACAGTTAGCAATGCTGGTATTCACACCAGGTCTCCAGGCATCTGGATTATTGTTTACACAGTCATATAGAACGCCTACAGCTTTCTCGCCTTTCTCCTGAGCAGAATTTTCTGGTCTTACAACTCGCTTACTTAGATTCACAGCATCTGATGGCTTTCCTGCCCAGTCAGGCTGATCCTTAACTCTTGTTGATCAGTCCTATCCTATTGTTTCCCAGGCCCCTAGCATGACAAACAGATGTCCCACCTTTACTCAAAAGTTACAAGTCTCCATGGCTCCAACCCTGTCAGCTATGAACAGACAATGCAGTGAGAAGCATAAGCAAAAAGTAAGACAAAACAATAATATTCAGTAGTCACCAAAGACCAAACTAAAAATTAGTCCCTGAGGGAACGGGGTTGTTGGAAAAACTCCATACATTTAAATATCAAAATAATGCTTTCCTTTGATCTTGAGCAAAATCAAGGTCGTAGTGATTGATAGGTAGAATAATCTGAGAGGAGGAAAACAATGTATAAGACAAACTGGCTCGTTTTGGGCTGTGCTATATATATTTGTATTTATTTTAAATGTATATACGATGCTCAGAGGTTATTGCAAAAATTAGGGCTGTCGTTAGAGTGAACATTTACGTTGGTTTGCCAGAGACTGTTTTGAATTTTCCTTTTCCTGGTGTTAATTATTAATAGCATCTTTTTACTCTTAACAGTGTCACAGTTTGGATAGTAAGTCTCATTCTCCCAACAGTCAGAGAAGTCATCAAGGTAAAGATGAGTTATGAAAAAGTATTAACTGAAAGCAGAATGTTATGAGTTGTAGAAAGCAATGAGCCAGGATTAGATGGTGAAATGATGGCAGACCAGGATTCATGGTTGAGTGCGTGGAGTTTTTGTGTGGGTGAAAATGAATACATTTGCTTTTGTGAGCACAGTGTTTGACTTCAAGTTTTACAGAAAGTGAGATCAATAAGCAGAGAGAATCCTAGTGATTAAGAATTTTGAAGCTCTTAATTTAGAATTCTAATTAGACTTTAGCCAGTAGTTATTTCCTTCTCCAAAGAGGAGCTTTGCTGTCCAATTTATACTGAAGGGTTCTTGATTCCTGTTGCTTCAGAAAGTCTCAGCTGAATGTGTAAGACACTAAAATCAGCAGAGGCGGCTGTCGTGCTGGTTTAGACAGAATGGGTATTATATGGACTATGTTTGTGTCTATGCAAATTACAAGAAGTCAAAAAGTAAGAAACCAAAATCTTTACTGTAGACGCTGTGAGGGTGAGATAAAAGCAGCATCTCCTCTCAAATGATACATACACATTCCATTTACTTCTAAAGTATAAAAAAAGAGAAAAGCATTTAAGATACTAGTTAATAATATGCATCAAGATTTCTCATTTCAATGAATTCCATTTCTTTATTGACTTTTTTCCTACTTGTCTCTTAGTAAAATAACAGCAACATTTTAAACAGGTAATATAAATACATCTTAGGTTACTTACTTATTATACACACAAGTCTTACATATTTTAATGAACAAAAACATAAATAAATCCGAGTTGCACTGTCCTGTCCCCTTAACTAGAGACATTTCATCTGACAGAGCCTTTCAGATCAGTGCCCTTTGCTCCATTCTAAGTTTCCAGGGAACTCTGTAATGGCTAAGAGACGACTGTAACTCACATGGAAAATCACACGTGTCTAGCTGTACATGAGACCTTGAGAGCACAGCCCACCAATAAACCAGTTTGGCTTGCACATTGCTTTTCATTCTCTTTAAATGCTGATTCTATTGGATGTGGTGACCATTTTCCTAGTTGCTCTCAGATACATTCTCCTACCTTACACTCTTTTTATTTTTATCACTGAGGCTGATTCTGCAAAGTATAATCTGCAGGCTCCTTTGGGAACTGATCTCTGATTCAGCCAAAGACGGGAGCCCGTAGGAGATTGGCGGCAGGAGGAAGGAAGAAGCCAGGGTAACTCCTACCCCCACCCGCACACCACTCTCTGCCTCACGGATATGGCTATGGCAGTGGCTGTGTCTCCACGTGGTTCCAGCCCCCCCAGATGCCTCCTTTTATCTCCCTCCTGGCTTCTGCCTGGACAATTCCACAGTGGTTCACATCCCTACTGAGCAGTTCTAATTCGCAACTTTTAGTAACAACGCCTCATCCCTTGGTTACCGGCCTGTGGAAATCTCAAGGCAATTTCTAGGTTGCCTTGTCTCTATTTTGAATTTCGTCTCCTCTAACACCTTTGTGACTTGGATTTCCACTGAGAGAGAAGTCATCTCCACCACAACACAGCTCAAATGACTTCCCTTCCCCAGCATCGTTCTTCTAACAACAGAGTGCCCTCTCCTAAGGATGTAAGTGGAGGTTTAGAGACAAAACTAACCTTAGAATAAGGTCATTAGTATGCGCATGATCAGCGTGACTGCATCCTGACTGTCATTGAGGACTCCCGGTTGATACCTGTTGTCCTGGCATAATTATGAAGAGCAACTCTTTCACTCTCAAAAGTGTTTCAGTTCACAAATTATATGATCACTCTACCCATTCACACCCTAAATTTATCACAATTTCTATGAATTTAAAGATGATAGATTCCCACCTGAAACATGGAATTTGTTACTCTTTTTGTGATTTGATAAGCCATTTCTTTCCCAGTTTGAGGGTACTTGAGCTTTTCTCTTACCCTAGAAGTCGTGGGGTATGACTGGCTTACAGGTTACAGAGTGTGCGAATAGTTAATGAATAAGTTCTGGAAACATAACTGAGTAAGTAGTCACATAGTGGTGGACATATCGATTATAAAACGCTAAAACTTATATATACGGCTAATTCAACCAAAGTGTTTTTAAATAGTAATGTCCAAAGCAGTGAAATAGACACGAGGTTGGAACAGAAACAGCTACTTTTCCATTTATTTATCTGTTTAGCAATAATTTTTAGGTGTTTATTTTGTGCCAGTTTGTGGACTAAGTGATGGAGAAACTAAGAAGCAAAACAGGAAAAGATTTATTTACCTTCAAAGGGGTTCCATTGCTAATAGCATGGAGAATTGGTACTATGCCTTTTGGGGAAGTAACATAGAAATATATATCAGGGCATATATGTCCATATCTTTTAACTTATTAATGCTCTTCGAAAAATAATTCTAATGAAATAAGGACAATTATAGATACATAAAGTGTAATTCACAAGATATTGTTTTCAATAGTGTTTGTAATTCCAAAAATTGGGCAACTTATAGACTATTGAGTAAACACATGTATAATTTTATGTTGGCTATTATTATAATTACATTAAAAACTAGAATGTAAAAATACAAAAATAAATCCAATTGTTTTTTGATGCAATGATTTTATAGATTTTTTTTCTCTATCTTAAAAACTTTTTGTAGTCATTTTGTTAACTCCATTTTAAAATAAAAATAAAGAATAAA
This sequence comes from Rhinolophus ferrumequinum, assembly GCF_004115265.2. Classification (NCBI taxonomy): domain Eukaryota; kingdom Metazoa; phylum Chordata; class Mammalia; order Chiroptera; family Rhinolophidae; genus Rhinolophus; species Rhinolophus ferrumequinum. The sequence goes on from NC_046302.1 coordinate 25,849,295, forward strand.
TTCACATTGACCTAACAAGAACATAAGGTATTAAAGTTTGAAGTTACTTTCTGCAAGATGAATAATTAAGCACTTGTGAAATGAATATTTCTCTGCTTCTTTCTATACATACTAATGAGGTGAAAACTCAGTGTGATGAAAAAGACTGTGGGCTGTCTTTTTCAGGCATGGCTTTTGTTGCTTTTCTGCCAAAGTTAGGTAACTTAGACTAAAATTTCTTTGATTACGGTTTCTTATCTGTAAACTGATGAATCTAAACTCAATTAACTATTGGTCTATGACAAGCTTTAAATTTTTTTTAAAAATTTAAGTCTATGAAAGTTTATTACTAACAGCTATTACTAATTACATTTCCATTGACCTCATTTGAAATAAGGTTTAAATTTGTAAGCCTGCATTCGTTATTTTATGTTTAAAATGTCCTTTTATAGATCACAGATCAATCCAGAAAAGCTTCATTTTAATGTAAATACTATAAAAAAAATAGTGGACAGTATCATCCTTGGCTTAGACAAAGTAGCTATCTTGTCTTCCTTCTTATTGTGAGAGTGCTGGTATGTGAAGGAGCTGTTATGTAAAAAAAATCTCATGTGCTTTGTGACATGATCACTCTTTACTAAATGAAACAAAAAGATAGAACACCCCAGGTAGAATGTCCCTAATGAACAGAGAGTTGGTATTACAATGTGACGGGCTGACAGACAGAATAATCAGAAGACCTCAAATATTCTTATTGCATTTAGGTGAATAACGAAGAGATGGGAGAGAGACAAAATTACTATCTTAATTTATTTTGTCACTGTAATATATGTTTTAATTGACATGAAAATTGTTTTAAACTTTATTTTTGAAGAATGTTGAGTTCACAAAAAAGGCACTTATTTGGAAGGTACATGATAGCGTAAGTGAAGACAGGACTTATGCCATATACATATTTCTACATATACTGTACATAACACGTCCTCAATATATATTTATTTAATGAACGATTAATGACTAACACTGAAACGTAAGTTCCACGGGAACAGGGATTTTTGTCTCTTTTGTTGACTGATGTATATCAAGCTCTTGGAAGAGTGATTGACACATAATAGGTATCAATACATAATTGTTGAAAGAAAGAATAGATGACACACAGGAAAAAATATTCCTTTTCTCACTTAAGCTCATGAGTAATATTATTGTTAAATAAATGTCTTTTTCAAAAATGTAGATTTGAGAAAGGAGCTTAGCAATTTAATTGTGGGGATAACAAAAAGGTTACGAGGAATACAAGATAGATGAAGACAGGCCTATGAACGACCTTTAATCATCAGTGTGAAATATTAGAGTAATGGATATTTTTAATAATTTTTAAATATTATTAAATAATATTCATAATTTTTAATAATTTCTTCATCAAGTGGAGTAGTAAAAATATTGGCATGAAGTATAACTACCTAAGTGTGTTTACTGGTTCTTTATTTCTGCATATCCAAAACTTTGCACCTTAAACAGCAATAAACTGTAATGGTTCTAACAGTTTCTGTGTGCCAGACATTCAAGGATGGCTTGGTTAGGCCTTTCTGATTCAGTGTCTCTTATGAGGTGACAGCCAAGATGTCAGCCAGGGTTGGAGTCATCTAAAGACTTGTCTAGGGTTTGAGGATCTGCTTTAAGTTGCTCACATGACTGACAAGTTGGTGCTGACTGTTGGCAGAAGACCTGAGTCTCCCTGTGTAGGCTTTAACCGGGCCTGTTAGCATGCTCACAACGTGGTAGCCTGCTTCCCTCAGAATGAGTGGTGAAGAGAGTTCAGGATAGAAGCCACTGTGTCTTTTGTGACCGAGCCTCAGAAATCTCACACAGTCACTTCCGTGATTTTCTATTCCTTTGAAGAGTGTCACTAAGTACCACTCACATTCAGGAGAAGGGAGGAATTAGGCTGCTCCTTTTGAAGGGAAGGGTATCAGAGAATATGTGGACATATTTTAAAACCACCAAAATGTGAACAAGTATTTAACTGATATTATATGTAAGCTCCTTATCCACTGCTATAGCCATGTAGGGAAAAAATATGAGGTTGTGTGGTTTTCAATTTTATAATAAAATGAATCATATAACCATCCAAGAAGATATTTCCTTCACACTAAAGATTTTTCCAAAAACAACTACTCAAATTATTATCTCTATTTTCCACTTCATTTTGTCTGCGACTGCACATTACATGTATGGGAAAACTTTATTACCAAAGGCTTAATATTAATTGTGTGAATTATTGTAGGTATCCATAAGATCTTCCTTGGACACCTATTAAAAATGCAAATCCTTGGGTTCCATCTCAGACTGACTAAATTAGAATCCTGTGTGTGGGATGCTGGGATCTTCATTTTTAACAAGGTCCTAAGGGTGATTCTAATTCAGATGATCCACTAACTTTAATCTAATAGTCTCAGGTAGAAAGACCTCATAAAACAGGGTCGCTTTTAGTGTAGCCATGCTAGGAAAGATGTCTAGATAAAATTCCCGATGTCAGAGCCCGGTTCAGGGAAATAAGATTGCAATTTTTTTCTCAATTATATGAACTACGGCATCAAATTAAGGAAAATCATAATGTTTTCCACAACTCTGCTGTAGGCTAGAAACTAAGCAGGAAATATTGATAGACTTAAATCATTACAGAAACTCAAAAATATTTAAAGTGAAAAATTGCATCACTTAAAATTAGGCTTCTGAGTTGCAAAGCAGGGAAAGGCAAAGAAATCAGGCATCACTCATCACTGGTTAAAAAGGATTTTATAGGAAATGTTGCTTCATAATGACAAGAGGAAGGAGGAAGCCCTGACAGTGACTCTTTCCAGACAACAGTAATGTCTACGATTATCTTCTTCTGAAAATAAAGAAATAAACCATCATTTAATATTTATAAATTGTCAGAAAATAATTAAATGAATAGCTCTAACTTTATTAAATTTTAATTTCATTGAAGCAATTTTCAATGCACATTATTTTCTATTACTTTTTAAGTAAATTTGGAGCTTCATGGAAGATTGCCTCCAGTTCTCTTTTTCCATTCATTCAAAATACTGGAAGAATAGAGGGAACAATATGACATGGATATAAAGAAATGACACATTTTTTAAATGAACATGTATGTACAAAATGTATACCCCTTCAAGTACTCATTTTGTCAGAGCATAGACTTTTTGCAGATATCACTCATGCATTCAGGGATTACTTTCAAAATAATTTATGCACAAAACAAAACAATGTTACTTGTATTGTTTACCGAAGGTACAAATATGAGTCCCAAATACAAAAGCTAGTGAGTGCCAGAGCCAAATAATGCAAATCACATCTTCTGAGCCACAAAGTCCATCATACCACCATCATGCCATCCTCCTCTTCCATGTGACACTTACACGTTACATCTGACCACAAAAGTATTACTCACTTGAATTTCCATGGGTTTGCCAAACTTTAGATCAATGTTTTATTTTTCCTTTGTAATTAGTCTTTCCTTAGCTATAATTCTAAATCTTCCTTCCAGTGTAAATAACATTATTTTACATGGAACTTGTCTATAGTTCTGCACAATAAAATAATATAGGTGGTGGTCATAATAAAAATCAATATTTAATCACTAACGTGTTCATTTTATGCATATATATGAATTCAGAAATGGAATTCTAATGGTACCTTAAAATTTGTACACGCATTTATAATTTATGATACATATATATAGATATAGATATAGATATAGATATGGAGCTTCATGGAAGGTTTCATTTTAAACCTATACTGAGTCTGTGTAGTAGGCAGGGTTTACCTTACCAACCCTAAAAAAGCTGAACCAAACAAGTTAGATAATTTTATTAAAATTTTAATATTGAAAACACACTGTCCGGTGTATTTCACACCCAAGAAATCAGAAGTACCATTTTCACCTCTCAAATGAGAAGTGCCTTAGCTTGATTATCACTGTTCTGGAAAAGAATCTTATCTTACTTTTCAATACCTACTGGCTATAGAAAAAGAAAGAAAGAAAAAAAGAAAAAGGAAGGAAGGAAGGAAGGAAGGAAGGAAGGAAGGAAGGAAGGACGGAAAGGAAGAAGGAAGGAAGGAAGGAAGGAAGGAAGAAAGAGGGAGGTAGGGAGGAGGACATGAAGGAAAAAAGAAGGAAAGAAAAGCCATAATTGAACTCATTAGCAATAGGTGAATAATTAAGTAACTTTAATTTTAATAGGTAAAAACTTATAAAATCTGTGTTCAGGTTATATTGGATAACAAACTGCCCTGAAACCTAGCCATTTTAGTATATATAACAAGTTTGTGAGTCAAGGATTTTGTCACGGCTCAGCTAGGTGATACTTTAGCTTCCTGTATGGTCAACTGAGGTCACTCAGTGGTATTTGACTACTTATTTTCTCTAGTTAAGTGGGTCTCAAATGGATGAGCTAGTCTGGAAAGTCTAAGACAGCTTCAGTCACAAGCCACCTGCCTTGGCTAGAAAGCTGTTCTCCGGTGGGACTGTTCACCAAAGCGCTTACACAACACATCATCTGGAGTATATTAGTCCCAGGGCTGTTGGACTTCTTCCACAGTGTCTGAGAGCTCCCAGAGGTTGCATTTCAATAGAAAGTATACAAAAACTGCTGGTTTCTTAAGGTCTGGAACTGGAAACTGGCACAGTGTCTCTTCTGCCAGTTTCTATTAGGCATAGCAGTCAGGGCTCACCGAGAGCTATCACAGACTCAATCTCTAAATAAGGAGGGTATCAAAGAATTTGCAGCCCTCTTTAATCTGCCACCAGTACCCAGCGCTCTTCTGGATGCAGATGACAGAAAACTAAGTTCAAACTGAATTGAACAATAAGAAGAATTTATTGATCACATAACTGAAAAATCCTTGGGGCTTTGGATGCTGTTGGATGCAGAGGCTTGATCTCTGGATCGAGGACCTGCTGATTTTCCAACTTCTGGCTCTGTGTTAGCATCAGTCTGTGGTTACATTTGGTAGCCTGATTGCTGCCAATTTTAGACCATATCCTTTCATGCTCAAATTCTGTGGAAAAGAAATTAATTTTTTCCAGTCCCACAAACAAATAAGCGAAATCCTGGGATAGATCTTAGTGTGCCTATTTACACGTTTGGGATAGGTGCGCATTCCTGAACCAATCACTGTTACTCGGGGCAGGATAACATCGAATTCATCTGGTCTGGGTTACGCGTGGCTGCTCCTTAAGCCCGGAGTTCAGTCAGCTCCACTTGAGGAGCATCAGTGGGGAGTGGAGGAGGAAACTATCCCTGGAACCAGTTTACTGTTATCAGCAGAGTGAAGGATGTAGGGCAGCAGACAGCAAATGTTCATCCCACTGTTATATCTTCATACAAGATATGCAAATATGTTTGTATTCATCTGTTTTTAAAGCACAGAAACAAACATGCAGATACAAGACATGCAGAACAGGCTTGGTATAAGAAAGCCTGGCTGCGGCTCCCCAGTTCAACCCTCGAAGAGCAGTGATAACAATTACGCCATCTCCCAGAGTCAGGCTATTGCCATTTCCTGGAAATCCCTTCTACCCTGAGGCTGGATGGTTTTGGCTCTCCAGACCTATCAAGGAAATGCCGGAGCGTGCTTTACCTGCTCTAACTGCTGCCCACTCTTCCAGGATGTCAGTGCTACACCAGATTCTGCACCCCCACCCCGCCCTCATGACTCCCATCCAGGATTCCTCTCTTTTATGACCACACTTTGCCTTGTACATAGCAGACTTGCTTATGTTAAAACCCAGCTGTGTTGTATTCATATCAGAACTTTTACATAAAAATCAGTCTTCACCTTCTAATAAATTACTCTTGGTGACCATGCACCCGTTCCAATGATGTCACATTGCTAAATACTTTTGCAAGTCATCATTTGAAATGAATGGTTCTCAGCCTGCACACATTATTCTAATTCTCTGTAAAGAGAATTGTTGACTGTGTTAAAATAACAAAAATCATTGAGAATTATGTTGCAAACCTCTTTTGAATCAATGTCCAATGAACTTTCCCCTACAGGACTACATTATACTGTGGTGAATTCTTTAATTTAGTCATATAATTTAATCTATGCTATTTGTATATACATGGACAAATCTTAACTGGGATATATTAACAAAATTTTTAAATTATTTTTCTAAGTATGGATTTTCTCTAAGTGACTGAGTCTAACACTGAAGCGTGCATTTGAATCATGTAAGCAGCACTTTAAAGTTCAGATCCTAAAACTTTCATTCCAAAGAATCTGATTCAGAAATTCTCAGGCAGGGGCAATAATATACATGGTTGGACTTTGTTTTTATAAAAAGAAAAAAAAATCTGTAGTTATTTTTTGAATAGCACGTGCTTATTTTAAAATATTTTTAAATCTACATATTCATAAAAAGTAAGTTAAATATACCTCTGTATTCTTTTCTTCCTTTTCCACACCTGTTAAGTAACAATCTGTGTGACTCCCTCTACAATGTTCTTTATTCTCAAATAAATATATTTATCTATTTTATTTTATTGTTTTCTTAAATGGGATTATATAATGCACATCCTTCAGCTGTTTTCAATTCATAATGCATCACAGATATTAACTCAGTATGTATGGACCAAAGTCATTATTTAAATTATTGTACAATATTTCCTACCTTGATATGTTGCAAGTTTTGAAATTCTTTCCAAATTGATAGATGTTTAGGTATTGCTTCTACACATGTGCTCTTTATCTTGCACTGAGTGCCCCTGGAGATGAAACCGAGAAGAATATTTTTATGTGAGGTGACCTCCAAATCCAAAATGTTCTTGAACACAATATAATTTATTGATAATTATAGAAGAAGACAAAATGGAAGATATATGACAGCAACACAAATAACTTTCGTAGCACCATTAGTCATTACCATTTTTATAGTGTCTTGTATTCCTATTAAAAAAAATAATGCCTTCGGTATGCAATAGCTTTATCTGCTGGTGTTTTCATTTTGCAGTGTGATTGTTAATTAATGGTATTTGACTTCTAAGTTTAAATAAAAATTGCCAAGTTACTTTTTAAAATGTTACATCAATTCACACTTTATAAGCATTATAAAATGGTGCTTATTTCCTTCCATCATTACTAGCACGAGATATTATTACTCTTTGTAATTTTTCTAAATCTGAAGAGACAATCATGATACCTCATTGTTGACTTAATTTACAAAATATAGGAGACAAGTAGTTAATATCTCCAAAATACAATAACCTCCTATAAACTAATAACAAAAGAACACACTCCAATAGAAAAATGTACAAAGATTATGAATTGACAAATCAAAAAAAGAAATCCAAGTTACCAATAATCAGATTTTAAAATGCTCAGCCTCATAGGAAAAAGAAGAAATGGCTCCCCTGCTAGGACATAAGCTTCATGAGGGAGTAATTTTTGCCTGGTCTGTTTACTGATGTATATGCTACATCCTCAGCACCAATAACAATGCCAAGCACAGGATAGGTGCTCAGTAAACATATGGTGAATATTTGGTGACTGTGCAGAGAGGCTGAAAACAATGGAAGGAAGGAACTCACTTAGTAAACCCCAGAATGACTCAGACTCACTTTGTCAGGTAGAATAGAGGAAAAAAGTAAAAAGTGGCGGAAAAATCAGGTATTAATTGAAGGTACTCTGGCATTTAGTTAGGCTTTTAACCAAGGAAATTTTTGTAAAAATTTTCTGCACTTGTTGTGTAGTATAATGGAAGGACACTCTTCAGATTCAGGCTTTTGAATAAAATAACCAGTTCCCCATGTGCTAAGCAATACTTGCCACCCTAAATTTTTATCCATGTAAACAGAAACTCAAGCAGGTTTCTTATTTCTCCATTCTTATTATGAATGACCAAATGAGAATAATTAGACACTTGAGGAATTCTTGCATCTCAGGTGAGGAAACAAAGATACAAAAGAAAACAGATCTTAGAAGAAACAAAAATAATTCAGGGAACCAGTGAAATTCAATGAAGGAGACAAAAGAGGGAAGGAAGGAAAGAAGGAAGGAAAAAGAAAAAGGAAGGGAGGGAAGGAGGATGCTAATTGCTCTCTTCATGGATATTCAATATTACATTCACAAAACAAGAATCAGATCCTAAGAAAAAGTAACAATCAGAACGCGTGAGAACTAAATCCTAGCATAGCACTAAGTCAAAACAAAAACCTAAAATTGAAAATCAAGAAATAGTAGCATAATCATTTTTCTGTTTTAAATTTTTATCTTATATTACAATATAATCTAATTCAATATCATATTAGTTTCAGGTGTATGGCATAGTATTACCATTTTTAAAATATGAAAAAGACAAGTAAAAATGTATAGGGTTAAAAGTAGTTGTCTCTGTGGAATAACACAAAGAGAGAGTAGTGGTACCAAATGCTTCTGGGATATTTAATTTTTGGCCACATGTGTGAACATAACTAAAAACATTTAAATAATAAGAGGATATTTCTTCATAAGTTATTAAGAAAAAGAAGGACCTTATGTGTGGTGGTGGCCACATCTCTACACTTTAAAAGATATATATTTTTTAGAGTAAGATCGTCTGACAACAAAAGCAGATATTCTGGAAAAAGCATTTGTGACGAATTTAAACTTTTGCCACTATTTTACTATTCATCAGTCCACTATTTCTTAAAGTGAGGATAAAGAAATTCGCACGGAATGTGCAATCTTAGTAATATAACATTGTGTGCATTGAATAGATATCCTAATCGAGGAAGTCAGAATAAAATTAAAATTCATTAGTAAACTACTCATTAGTCAATGCTCACAGGAGGGTAAAGACAGATTTATAACCTATCTGCAGATCCCTGTTGCATAGATGTCATAGAGCACATTCAAGGTGAACTTTTGAATGATTATTGGCTATTTCAACATAAAGCTTCTTGGATTCCCAAATTATGCAAGTCTATTTTGTTGGAAGGTCAACTCATTATGTCAAAGCTACAACCTTAATGCTTGAAAAACTGCATAGCAATAAGATTATATTTTATTTCTCCTATGCCAGAGAGAAGAATTCAGAATTATCCAAGAGCAGGATAATGTCGAAGGAGAAAAGTGCTGAGAAGTGATTCAGCACGAATTGTAGGAGCATAATAGGAAAAAAAAATTTCAATGTGAGTGTATGGGCCATTATTGACCTTCTGTATCTCCATCAAAATTCACCTGCTCTGAGTTTCTTTTGTTCAGGAACCTTTTGTTATACAGGTATCCAATAAGCAAATCTGGCAACATGCCTTGTACAAAAGCAAATGGAGTAGTGTAGGTATTATGTTTTCTAAATAACATATATTTTAACAGTTACTTAATGTAAATAGTATCTTAACCAGAAAGAATTCTGGTGGTCAAATTTTCAATGTTTCCATGTAGCAACCCTTTCAAACCCCTCAAACTTATCAGACAGTTGGTCTGATAAACCACTATAGAACCTGAAGAAGTGAATGGCATCCATGGATTGGGTAACAGTGCTGGTAGAAACATGAGAAAGAGGACCTCATGTTTTTAAAGGAACAGTATACAGAGAAAAAAGACACACTGTTTTGTTTTTGGTTTTTCTCATTCTGGTTTCTTCTCAAAATCTTCTACTTCTGTATTTATTGAAATTGAGACATAAAGTTATTTAAATATTGTTCTTAGAAATAAGAAGGTGAGGTATAAAACAGAACTAGCATTAAATTTTTCTCATAAGACTCAAAAATTTAAACGTAGTGAAACATCAAAAAAAATTGAAATGATGATTGCTAAATGATGATTAGAATTATGGCTTCTAATTCTTTGTCAGCAAATTTCCATATGATCTCTACCGATCATGGGGTCACATGTAGATCACACGAGGAATTTGAAAAGGAAGAGAAGAAAAGGAAGTGTTATTTACATTTTATAGTTATTATTGAAGTGTTTCATAAGATATAGCACATAATAAAAAATACCTGGTCAATTGTATTATATTGTTTTGAGAGAACTATACAATTACTCTATCAAATGACTGTTAGCACTTTCTCAAATCCCAAAACAAGTTATTTTTGAAATGTATTTTTTTCATTCTTGAGGTAGGTAGAAATCACATAGCAAATTATCTTTAAATACTATAAAGTACAAAAAAAGTACAGTGCCATCATCCTAGCAGAATTAATACTTTTGTACCAAATTTTATTTTTTAAAATAAGGCAAATTGCTATGTACATTTAAATGATAAAAATTATTTTCCTTCTTGCCAGAGTTGGGAGATAATATCAGTACTTGGTTAAACACAAAAATAATATCTCAGTTTAAAATATTATCCACAAAATCCATTCCCAAGAATGCAGACTAAAAAACTCTATGTTGAAGATATAGGTTAATTTAAGAAAACTAAAATTGTTTTAGGGAAACATTTTGATAAAAGTGATAGAATTATTAGTTCCATTAAAAATATTTTTTTCCTATTCCACATCAAGGTAGCCAAATAAGAGAAAACTAAGGAATTAAAACATCTTTCTAGTTTGGCTAGAATAAAAGTTAATGAGCAAAGGTAAAGATAGAGAAATTGAGAGGAATTGGATTTACAGAACATAAATTCCAAACTGTCTGATAAGTTTGAAGGGTTTGAAAGGGCTGCTGCATGAAAACATCTAAAATTTTCCCCACCAGAATTCTTCCTGGTTAAGGTACTATTTACACTAAGGAGAATTTGAGACAATGTTCCATAGGCAAGTTTGAATCATTAAAGAATATTGAGGTGGGTAGTATCAAATTTTAGGCCACTTTAAGGAAGATTGATCTTGACTATAAATGGAATGGGTCAGAATGTGAAAACACTAGAGATAGAAAGACCCATTAGTGAACTAAGGAACTGGTATATTCCCGATAGAAAAGGGCAGGAATGTGTATTTAGCAATAGAAATGACAAGGACAAAATTGATGTTAATGATATGCCAAGGAAAAATCTGGAAGGCTTGGGCCTTAATTGGATGTGGTACATAAGGTAGATAATCCAAAGACAGCTCGAAAATATCAGGACTGGACAAATAAGAACATGACATACCATTAACAATTCAGGGAAGTCCGATGACAGATCTGATTTGGGAAAGTGGGAGAGCAACTTTGCTGTAAATAGGCGAACTTGAAGTGTTCCATAAATAGGAAACCATAATGAAAAAATCCAGTGACAGAAGGAAATGTGTGAGAGAATGGGGTGAATATTAGTAGCTAGACTCTGCAAGTATAGATTCATTCCTTCAATGCAAAGTGTTGAATCGGTTGCAAGTACAAACCTAAGCACAAAGAGTGCTTGTTGAACAAGATAAACGTAGTACCTGCTTTTCTGGGCCTAATACTTTAGTGAGAGAAGAAAGACAGTAAACATGTATATAAATAGAAGAGAGAATTTCTGATGGTGATATGAACTAAGAACAAAACTGGATGATAAAAAATAATTAGTGACAGGAAGTGCTAATTTAGATTTGGTGTCAAAATAGGCAATATTGAAAAACTACATTTCACATGAGGCTTAAATAAAAGATAGGAGAAGACCTGAAGAAAGGAAGGAAGGAAAGGAAGAAGGGAGGGAGGGAGGGAGGGAAGGAGAAAAGAAAAAAGTTCCTGCCATTTGCTACAACATGGATGAAGCTTAATGGCATTATGCTAAGTGAAATAAGTCAGACAGAGAAAAATGACACTGTCCAACTTCACTTACATGTGGAGTCTAAAAATCTAAACTCACAGAAATAGAGAACAGATTGGTGGTTGCCAGGGGTGGTTAGTGGGGAGTGGGGGAGATGTGTGAAGGTTGTCAAAGGATACAAACTTCTAGTTATAAGATGAATAAGTTCTGAAGATGTAATGTACAGCATAGTGACTATAGTGTAATGTAAAGTTGATAAGAGAGTACATTTTAAAAGTCTCACCACACACACAAAAATTTGTAATGATGTGAGGAGATGGTGTTAATTAACCTTATTGTGGTCATTAATTTGCAATATCTGCATATATAAGATGACTAGGTGGTACACCTTAAACTTACACAACTTTTATATCAATTATATTATCAATGAAGCTGGAAAAAAATACTAACTCTGAGTGATGAATATATGATTAATCATTACAATTTCTCTCTATCTTTATGCGTGTTTGAAATTTTCCATAATAAAAAATTTGAAAATTAAAAAAGGAATAGCTACCTACCTATTCCCTTTTCTAATTTCTCACTGTTATTATCTTAGTTCAAAATCGTCATTTCTTCCTGTTTAATTGCAGTAATTTCTGAGCTGATAATTCTACAATGTTAATATTTTTTTTTTAATTCTTAAAAAAATATTGTTATGGAAAACTCAAACACTAATAGAAGTAGAAAGAACCACATAATGAATCTCCATGTAACCATCTCCTGCCTCAGCAATTATCAATTCATGGCCAACCTAGTTTCATCTATTATCCACCCCATCCCCCCACACTACCACCTACCCACCCCCCATTTTAAACTATTTCAAAGTAAATCCCAGACATCACAATAAATTTAATAGAATTAAAAAGAAAATATTAGTCTAGAGGACTAGGGAGGGAGAAACATATTAAACCAGATTACAGTATGCATTCAGAAATATCCAGAATGAAGAAAACTCTACAGGACAAATGACTGTTTCTTCAACAAATAAATTGCAAGGAAAAAACAAGGATGGGCGGGAGGTAAGAATCTCTAAATTAAAAGAGACTTAAGAGACATACTAAACAAACGCAATGTGTGGACCTATAAGAATCTTTATCTTTTAGAGATACATATTGAAATATTTACGATGAAGTATATAGTCTTCACAGAGCTGTTTTGTTTCTATTTTCTATACCGCACACCTAACTTTATCACTGTTAAAAATCCTTCCATGAATCCCTATGTTTTTCAGGAATTAATTCAAAATATTAACCAAAAATACAAGGCTCTTTACCATGTAAGGTGCATACTACTTATCCAGCAACAATTCCCATCCTCCCTGCTGTGATTAAGCCAAAACAGTGAAAGTTCTGTATTAACTCTGTATTACTTATGTGAAGTCCATGTTGAACTTTGAAAGTGGAGCTGCAGGAAAAGATCAGATCATAGAATGTACAAGAATAAAATGGGTGAGAATGTGTAGACAAAAATTATTATTTCAAGAAATGTATTCAGGAAAGGAAAAAGGACAACAGAATGGCATTGTGAGAAACAAGGGCAATAATCAGGTTTTAGGTCCATTGTAGACGATTTTCTAATGCTTTGGTTTGTTTTGTTTTGGTTGGTTGGTTCTGGTTTGGTTTGGTGTGGTTCAATTCAGAGAAAAGGATCTGAAAATGTTTATAGGTGTAGAGAAAAGTTCTGCGGTTGGGGGATGTGTAGGCATTGATTATGGAAATGAGACTATAAATGAGTAACCAGGTCCTGTAAAGATAAAAAGAATGAGATCAAGAGTATAGGTGGAAAGGTTAGTTCATCTTAGAAAACAGATTTAGTTTTCCTTGGAGACAAAGGACAGGCAATAATCATGAGGAAAAATGATTAGAAATTTAGATGTAGAAACGAGGATGTTGTGATACAAAAGTTTTGCTAAGGAGTAAGAATGAGGATTTTTGTGTTAGTTTTCTTGAATTTTCTTAGTAAAGTATTAGCCAGGGACCTCTGCTCAGAGTGAGAGGAGCAGAGGTGAGATTAAAGCTTGAGGAAAGTGTAAGTTTTGTAAAAGGGAAAGCAGTAAAAAAAAAAGAATGGGGACTCAGGAGGAGATGACTCAGATATTGCTGAATGGCAGTGAATCAGCAAAGAGTATGAGCTTGGACCCCACCCACAGTGATCAATGGGTGCAAGTCACGTGCGAGACTTCAGACAAGTACCCTTTTGTTGCTGCTGTTGGAGTGTGATCTTTAATGCTGACTCTACCCATATCAATTTTTTGATCGTTAGTTATATAAGCTCCTGAAATTTCAATTTCTGTTGCCTGCAAAATGGGGATAACCACGCCTAACACAAATGGTTGTGATATTTTGTGAAATATGTAATTACGTCTGATAGATGGACAATCTTAGTCAATGCAAGCTCTTATACCTGAGGTCACAGAGCCTAAGATTGTTCAGCATGGTTTTCTGATTTTCTTCAGCAGCAATGTGTCTCCTATAAACAGAAGCAGAAGCCAGGGTGAAGAAAGTAAACAATGGTGATGACCCAAAGTTTGAAACATGTTTCACAGGTAACAGAGAGTTTGGAGGATTTAATAATGAAGATCGAATGTGGTATAGTCAGTGGCTTCAGCCTGCAATACACCTCTGAGAATTGTCGTATTCCAGAAAAGTATGGTTGACAAGTTTTTGCTATATGCCATCAACTAAGAAGCAAAGCTATGTAAAGGAAACTTCACTCTGATCCTGCCCTTGAAGTAAATATTCCCTCAACACTTTAAAAATGCCACACAGATGTCAGCACTTCCGTTTTGTGACAAAGGTATACTTGATTGAATTTTTAAAATTCCAGGTCCTACTAACACCCATAAAGATCTGCAAATGTTTCAGATATATACATGTTTTCATGGTCTAATTTGACTCCTCTGCTTCTGTGTACTTTATCTCTGGCTTCACCATGTCTCCAGATGTGAACCCCAGAGCAATCTTTAAGATAACACCAAGATCTACTCTGAAATGTATTCAGAAACATAGTAAATTTCACCAGGGGAGATGGAGGAGTGTTTATGTGTATATCACAGACAGACAAACAACTTTCAAAGGAGCATGACAGCACCATTTTTAATTACCCTTACCCTACCCAAAGCTTACTAAACCCATCACTCAAACTTCTCTTCATTTTATGAGCTCCTCCTTTGTTGTCACGCAGCTGCCTGCCCATCTGTCCCCTCGTACCCACCCCTAAAAAGAAAGAAGAGTCTGTGAGACTCTTCCTTTCAGAGACATTGCTTCACCTTTATGCCATCTCCTTGTTTGGCCCCAAAGGATGGCTGGCTAGCCAATGACGGGTAAGATTCCTCAAGAAAGAAACGACCTAAGACAGGAACAGTCCTGTGGAGACCACCAGGAGAACTTATGGGGTTGATAAAGATGGGCACAGACCCCACCTTCCCCCTTCTAAGGAGAGCTTCTGCCTCTGTGGCTGTATTCCTTCCCACAACCTGCTTGGGAAGTGATTCTAGATGTGAGAACATCAGTTCTCCATCTCAGTAAGTTTTCAACATAAAGGTTTTGTCCCCTGGGGAGGTACAAACAATAATTATTTATACATCATGGGACTTTCGACAGGCAAGGGTGATTGGTTTGAACTAGTTTTCCGGTAATGGTGTATGAGACTCACAGACCATGGAGAAAACAATGCTACTTCCTTGTATGTGCCTCAATAAAGGCCACAAGGTGGCCTGATTCGGGGCTCTCAGTCCTTTGAGGCTGTGAGACCCTTGGCCCCTGTTTCAAAACTTTCTTGATTTCTGTTTCTTTCTTAACCCTTCGCCGCCCCTTCTCGTTCTCTCACAGCCCGTGTTGTGCTGGATGCGACACTCCTTTTCTTCTCATCTTTTTCTTTACTCCTTATTTCTCTCTTCTCCTCCCTTTTTGGAGCAAAAACTACAAATTCCTAATCCCTCACTTTATCATATACGAGATATAGCTGCTTTCCCCTATGTATGCTGATTTGATAACTGACAACATTCAGGCCTCCCTAGCCCCATATATCCAAAGAATGCATACAAAAATGTTTCCAAATGAAGATACATCTCCTCCCAAACAGTGTCTAGTGCTAACTGGTAACAAAAAATTAAATAAATCCCTCCCAACCTGCCAATCACTCAAGGGTTGAGATCCCAATTACTCTGGAGCAGTAAGCATGGCCTTGGAGTCCATGGGACCCGGGTTCAGTGTCATCCCCAGGTGTGAACAAGTTGTGTGTCCTCTCTGAGCTTCAAAGTTAATAATATCTACTCTCAAACTGTTGTGACAATTAAATAAAGGATGTCTTTAAGGTGTCCAGTACTATGTTCAGTACATAATATGTACACAATAGTGTTAGCTATTTTGTCTAGCTTTATTGAGATATTATTGATATACAGCACTGTGGAAGTTTAAGGTGTGTAATGTGGTGCACCACAGTGTTAGCTGACACATACATCACATCACATACTTACCATTTCTTTTTTGTGATGAGAATATTTAAGATCTTAGAAAGTTTCAAGTATATAATACAATATTATTAATTATAATCACTATGCATTACACAGTAAAGACTGGGTGCTATTTAATTAATTTCTTGAGCTGGAAGGGTGAATCTTGAGTGTCACTCCAGACCTCTATCACTTAGCTCTTTTTGTACCTTCTTAGAGTTTATGAATGTGTTTCGGTGAATGCAGCAAAGGATAAGACCCTTTAAGAAGAATTAGCACAGATCTCAGATTTGACCCCAAGGTCTGGTTTTTGCATCCGTCTGACTACTTTCTAGAAGTAACTTCCCGAGTGAGTATATTCTGAGTTATGTATTAGATTGGATGTAACAACCATAAAAGGCTCATTATTGGTAAATAAAAAGAAAACCCAGGGGTCCCACTTCTTTCAGATCTGAACCACAGTGCTCAAGTCTAAAACTAATGGACCTCAGTTATACTAAGGAAAAAGGATGCTAATATTTGTCCTGAGTCCAGTAGAGCTATAGGAAAAAAAATATTTTAAGAAAATACTGTTGAGAGTTTCAAAGTAATATTTTTGTAATTGTAAATAACATCTAAGTCTTAAAGGCAAAAGAATCACTTAATTTTTGCACCTATGAGTATTTTTCTAAGATAAGTAGGTAAAATATTGAAATATTAGATGCAGACATAGAAACAGGGTTCATATGGCTACATACCATGCGTGACAAAAAACATAGACCTATTTCATTAAGTTGACCTGATAACTATATTTGTAAGTAAAGGTTTCAGAAATTTAACATTAATTCCACCAGGTAATATGAATAAATAGGGTTTGAGATGGAAAAGGCAAAAAATACACTTATTGGAGAATTATTGTTATTCTACTGGAGTTAACATTTTTGAGCAATTTTCATGTATCAGCTATTGTGCTTGAAGATATACACAATTGCTTTCATTAATTGTTGCAGAGACACCATTTTAAAAATAAAAACAATGAGCTTCAGGATTTTTAAATCAATGACTTAAAGTTACACAACCAGAAACTGGCAAGTTCACAAGGCTCTGGGACAAGCTACAACCCTGCCTCCCAGAACAATGATTTCACACTTATATAAACATTGCCGTCTGAGACACAGACCCTTTGAGACCATACTACGTTGGGTGGCCTATGGCATGTTAACTACTTCTCTTCTGTAGAAACCACACCTTTCTTTAAGATTTAATTTGAACAGACTTAGATAAAAATAGCAACGATTTTTTTTTTTAAGAAAATTTTCTCCATGAATCCCTGGTTTCTGTAATTTAAACTAATGAATTTCCTAGGTGCCTTGGCAATAGAGCAAAAGAAAACAAAGAAGTAGAAATGAATAAGACATAACATATTTTAGGGTGATTGGCTTTGTTAGTCTTTGATTGTGACTGATAATTTGAATTTCATTATCATTTATTCAGTATTGGTGTATAGCCTATTTATCATGAATCATTAGAGGAAGCTACATATAATGAATGTCTTTTTCTTTTGGTAAAACCTGCCTAGTTGCTATGGTAATAGTCATTATAAAACGAGTAGAATAAAATTAAGACCACTACATGTCTAGAATAAAATCAATGAGGTAATGCTCTAAAAGTAGGCATTTGTTGTTTTACATAAGAACACTGAAATAAAATTACATTTGGCCTAAACAGTAGGTATTTCCAGTTTTATATTAATCATATGAAAGAAGTAAGAAAGAGAAATGCTAACATAGATCGATTTCATGAAAAAGCTGAATTTTATAAGACGCTCTAAGTGCAATTAAGAGTGTATAATATAGCATATTGTTTTGGGTTCAGAGATTATAAAATTAAATATGTTGAAAAGACAGTTCATACCTCATACATGTTTTCCTAAATATATGGTATTTCCCCCCCTTTTTGCTCATCTGTACTCAACAAGAGAAATTAGAAAATGCCCTTTTTTTAAAATGACTGACTCAATTACGATTTGGTATTTGGCAGAAAACCAAGAATCGACAATTCTTCACATAACAGTTGGATTTTTTTTCTACATTCACCCTCCCTAAATTCAAAATACGAAAAGGTCAGACAATTAAGTTCACGAACTTTCCACCATGAGCTTACATGGTGGAAAGTTCACAAACCTAATTGTCCAACCTTCATATATGTTTTCCAATGACAACAGATTGAATACAGAACTCATGTACTTTTCACTGTCTCTTGTTTACATTAAACAACACTGTTCATCCCTTTCTCGGGAACAGAGAAGCTTATAGAAGCTTGAAGAAAAGAGTCCATAAAGTGTAATCCACTCTCTTACATTGTTAGAAGTTTGTAAATCAATTCCTTACCAGGTGCTGTAATTCTTTTGGGTTGAAGATAAATTGTTGGATTCCAAGGGAATACGAGTCAAAGAAAACCATTAGTCTTGACAAAATAAAGCAATTTACTCATTCGCTGTTCTTGTAAAATAGTATCAGTTTTTAAAAGTGAAAAGAATGCTTACATAAATCTTTTCACCTATTTAGGAAAAATAATTGGCTTATTTATGAACAACATGAGTGCAAATTTCGTTAAGAAATGTAAAATGAATTGGAGAGATGAGAGCTGGCAATCTCATACAGGATATAGCAAAATCCTATCAGTTATGTTGACAGTCAGAGCTTCCTTTTTTTTTTTTTTTTTGCTTTGTTTTGTTTGTATTGCTTTTGTTTTTAATAATCTTGCGCTAGAGGCCTTTTTCTCAACTGACAGTATGAATAGTCTGAAGCACGTTAGCTATTGGAGATTATGTCTTGAGATTTTCACTCAAAAAACCTTGCAAGTTTTCCTACCACATGCAGAAAAAAGCCTGGGATTTGGAAGAGAGAGAGAGACCTTCTTATTTTATTATCACATGCACATCTCCAGTTTCTGTGAATTTATCATTCCCTCAATCACCGACTGTCTCACTGTAGAAATTAACATGTATTTTACTTTTCTTTCTCTAACATTAAAAATGCATTGCAATGAATAATATAGCAGGGCTGTGTATAAAACTAAACCTTCTGCATCCTCTTTTAAATGTTTGTTCTTCAGCAGATATCCTCTGAGGAAAACATATTGAAAGGATGAACAGTAATTTAATTTTTTATCATAAGCATCAGTGGCAAATAAAGAACAAAAGTACTTTGCAGTGCTAAATAAAAAAGATGAGATATTCATCAAGGGAAAATACTGCCTTCAGATTGACTGCCAGGTCATGCATATTCTTTTTCTTTTCAAATAGAGAAAATCACAAAATTAATATGCAGGCCCTAGAAATATTTTCTATGTCTATCACAAGGAGCAAATATTGAAGACATTTGCTATACATTGTTGGTACTTTTAGAGAGATATCTGAAAGCTTTTATGAAAACCAATGAGATTACAAAACAGCATTTTTATTAAAATACGAATTTAAAAGTCAGAATTATGATGTTTTTCAAAGTCTGTTGAATTATGATCTTTCCTTAAAGTGAAATAAGAAAAAAAAAAAACTGTTGTCAAATTAGATTGTTAATTAGCTATGAAAAGTAAGAAAAAACCAAACGCCCAATTTTGACTGATGCCCAAGCTTGCAATAACATATGATACCTCTATGTTAATTTCTTTAATTTGACTGATAGGAAGCTTTAAAAGGCTACTATCAACTTCAGGCAAAACTCAGTGAAACAATACTGACAATCTTTGCTTTAGAATTTTGCAGCAGCTTTAAAAAGAAGGATACAAATAAAGTATTATCTTAATTTATAAGGGAAAGTTTAGAAATGATATTTGCCTATCATATTTCTAGGTTCTATAGCATTTGATTCATGGGTAATTTAAAAAGATTTAATTGGGAAGGCTTTATGGTCTGTGAGGAAATAAAACCAAGTCTCATGTAGCAATTACTCTATTAAACAATAATATAATTAAATTGTTCACCTAGACTTGAATCACAGGTCTCTAATTATCTGTGCTGACCTTCAACTGTAGACCATGTTCAAGGCACTAAACCGCAATACCGGCAGCATCCCACCTTCAAAAAACAGAATCTTTGCGCCCTAGGCCCCATTTCCAGTTTTCCGTGTTTTGCCCTTGAAGCCCTTAAACTTTTTCAGTTCAGGGTGCTTAGTGTCTCTGTCATTTCTTAGCAGTGCCTTTAGACCAAAAGAAATAATACCTAGTGGTTCCGTTTATTAAGTTGTGAGATACAAGCAACTTAATAAGTGTTTATGAACTCACAACATAGTATACATTTGAAAAGATAATACATATAAATGGAAAGAAAAATAAGTGTGATTTCATTCTTAAATAACTGTGATTTCTGACTAATGAGATGCATGTCCCTGTTGGGCACTGCACAGCTTCTGAAATTTGGAAATCAGATGCAACCTCCAAGTTTTCAATTTGTACTTGCTTTTGACACAACTTTTCAAAGATAAGATATAATAGAAAAGAATGTACTAAGATCTAATGTTGAGTCTATGAACTACCGTGAGCTAGTTGTTCTCCCAGCATTCAATACATGTTAGGTATTGGTGCTGCCTTCAAAAAAATTGAAATTTCCTACAGCACCTCTAAATTTATTAAAATAACCAGAGAATAAACAGAGAGTCTGAGACCCACATTCCTTGAAGAAATTCTCCAGGGAAATCAGACAAGCTAGTTACACGTCTAACCTTCCCTTTAGAGCTCAAATGACAATCTTTTACCTCCAATTCCAGTTTAATCTCTCTCCCAGCTCCCCTCTCTCTCTCTCTCTCTCTCTCTCTCTCACACACACACACACACACACACAAACACAACTGATCACCTTACACCACTCATTTCATTCATTCATTCAAGAAATATTATTGAGTACCTATTATAGACTCCTTGATAAATTTTATGGACATGGCAATAAACAAGATTCAGCCTTTGCTCATATACAGAGCTAGTGATAAAGATAGAAAAGCAATTACAATCAATTAAAATGCTATTCTCCTAAAGATAGAAAAGTGTGTAGAGTATTATGGGAACACAGAATCAAGGCAAGTTACCCAATCAGAGGGATTTGAGGAGAGCCATATAATCAAAAGTCTGAAATTACCAATAAACATCATATACAAATATTCTCTATAGAGCTCTGTGTTTCCAAACCAGTATATTTTATTGCCTTTTGCCACAGATCTTTAGGCTGGTTACCCCCATCAGAATATGATACCGATTAACCTACAACCCATGAAGAAAGGGAACCTAAGAAGAAATGTTGGGAATTTTTTGGAAAAGGAGAACAACATTCTCAGTTCATTGGAAAAATTAAAGCTTACAATCACTGCTAAGAGATACTCTTCTTGTCTGAAGCTTTCCTCCAAAGGGTGTCACCGTATATCACAAAACATAAACAGATCTTTCAAGCTAAACCCAGTTCTCCCAAATTGGTGTTAACTAATATGTTAATAGGAGGCATCAGTAACTAAATACACAAAACATGTCCTACTGTTCCCTCGCGTCCTGCTGCCTGGATGTTGTAGACAGCTCATGGTTCCCTTGATTTGACTTTTAGCCCTAACTCTTATTTTCAACTTTAAACAACTTTTCAACATGGCTGTAGTTCCATGATGTTGCAGATGAT
Source organism: Rhinolophus ferrumequinum (assembly GCF_004115265.2). Classification (NCBI taxonomy): domain Eukaryota; kingdom Metazoa; phylum Chordata; class Mammalia; order Chiroptera; family Rhinolophidae; genus Rhinolophus; species Rhinolophus ferrumequinum. The sequence continues at coordinate 25,871,069 of NC_046302.1, forward strand.
TTCAGGTGACCTGATTTCTACCTTTCCTGACCCTCCCAGAGTCTTTCACGAAGACATGAGTCCGTTCCTGCTCTGGTTCCCATCATCCCTTCCCAGAACCACACGCAAGAGCCTTGGGATGTGACCACAATATTGTTTGGCAGGAAGACAGGCTCCTTTATTGACACCTGAGCTTGTTTGAGTACCACACCCAAGAAGTATTTATCCATTGAACAACCCGCAGTCAGAAAATGTTCTTTCAATACCTTATGCTCAGGAAACATTAATATTCAAATACAACAATAGCGCATTGGTTTTAAATGTCTGGCTTTTTCTTGTGACCAGTGATTATCCAGGCCCCTAAATGTTTTGCTGTCATTGCAGATAATGTTAAACCTCACTGCATGGAGGGAAACAACATGTACTATATTTTAACTTTGTTTTTTTTTCACACAGCTTCCAAGAGTTACATAAATAGAATAACAGGGGTAGGAGCTGATTTTAAGCAGAGAAGTAACTGAAGTCAATGCCAGAATAAGTTCCAGTTCCCTGTGATTTTTTTGTTGTTTTCTGTTCAGTAAAAAATGACTGTGATGATAACAACTCGATCATGAGTTTGATAGAAAACGGGCAATGACTTGTTCCTTATCAACAGCACCACCTTCTCTCTGCAGCGATGTCACATCCTGGTGAACGGATAGCTTCGCTTTGCCATGGGGCAGCCTCACTGGGGGCTTAGGCAAATGATCACATCTCCTCTTTACCATGACATCAGTGAAGTCAAAGTCATTTTGTAATAGTACAAACTACATTTTGGGATACATAAGTTAAAAAAAAAAAAAAAACACAGAATAACACATGGAAAGAAACCTCACAGGTTCCAATATAGTTGTGCTAGACTGCTAAGCTCCTCTAAGAAGATTCTTTTATCTATTTTTCCCACATGCAAACTCTCCAAAAGAGGCTACAAATTTCATGAGTTTGACAGAAAAGTGTGAGTTCTAGCTTGTTACAATTGGAATGATTTAGAAAACCGTGTCTTAACTTGTGTGGTCGCCTCCAAATGAATGTATAATAAGGGAGAAATAAAGAGCTCTAGAGGTGTCAATAAAAATGAATCACACACACACACACACACACACACACACAAAAAGAAAAAAAAAAGAAAAAAATCACCACCCCTTTAAGTATGTATATGCCTTCGAAACTAAAAGCTACGTGAAATACACAGTCGCTTTTTTCTGCGCTGTAGTTCAGATAAGTGAAGTAACCGAAGCTTCCAGCAATTAAAGAAATTATAAGGCAAAAGTTAATTTGCTAGTAAATTTGTAAAATTCATGAAGTCAGGTAATGAATAGCAATGCAGGTAGAGTGTGGAGGAGGTCACAGCATGAGTCTAAGTGGTACTTGGATATATTCGTGTAAGTCTATAAAACTAGGGAAATGGTTTCTCCAGGAGTCTCTCTTCAGGAGGGCTCACGGAAGAACTCATTCTGAGCGAAATGACTCCAGGCACCATGATCTTAAACCAGTCTTGCATCCTAAACCACCAACTGTAGGACTATTCTGAAAGCATGACTTCAATCCTCAGGTCTGCCTCCTACATAATTCTTTTGAAGAGCAAGGCAACTGAGAATGTTGTGGCTTTTCCTGAAGATGGGGAAGAAAGAAGACGGAGCTACATACCTTCCTGGGGTGGCTGTGCGATGGTATAAGTGAAACTACTAGCACGTGTCCAGCCCCTGCCCTTTCCAAAGCTGAAGCCAAAGAAAAAGCTTTGAAAGCAAAGAAAGCAGAGCTGAAAGGCGTCACAGCCACAGATAAAAGGAGATTCGCACATCTCCCACCTTCCAAGGCCCACGACACTGCGGCTACGAATGCAGCCCAAATATCCTCAGAAGGGCATCCCCAGGAGAAACAAGTTTGCCACCATCAAGTTCTCCTAACTACCGAGTCAGCCATGTAGAAGGTAGAATACAATACACTTTGTTCTTTGTGGGTTTCAAGGCCAACGAGCACTAGATCAAACCGGCTGTGCAGAAGCTCTGTGACATTGACGGGACCAAGGGCAAACACCCTGATCAGGCCTGATGGAGAGAAGAAGGCATATGTTCCACTGGCTCCTGACTATGATGCTTTGGATGTTGCCAACAACATTGGGATCATCTAAACTGAGTCCAGCTGGCTAATTCTAAATATAAAATTTTTTCACTGTAAAAAAAAAACTGAGAAAGGCATGACACTAAAACTCTAACACATTGGAACACAGGCAGATCTACCTCTATAAGAACATCACATAAGAATAGTCAGTCTTTCTCTCCAAATTTGCCACACACCACTGTACAATACTGGAATTGTATGAATCCCATTCAGTATTGATGATAGAGTCTGGCAAAGTGTCACTGCTGCTTAAGGAGGAAACTTTGCTGAAGGCACTTTTAGTGAATCCATTTGAGAAACATCCTAGTAGGACTTCTGAAAGTTGTGACAATCAAAATGTGCAGAGGGGAATTGGTAGGGAGGGAATAGAGAGGCTGACTATGAGAGAGAGAGAGGGAGGAGAGAGAGAGAGGAGAGAGAGAGAGAGAGAGAGAGAGAGAGAGAGAGAGAGAGAGAGAGAGAGAGCACAACATCAGTTATCACTGTTATTATAAGCCCATTCCCACTGGTGAGATTACAGAATCCAGGTGTGGACACAGGAAGCCTCAATTCTGAGGGAAAACAGTGGAGAAAAGAATACATATCACTGATATTTTATATTTCTCAAAGGACCTCAAATCATTTAATCATCCTGTTTGAATTACATCTACATAGTCAACATATTGTAGAAAGTTATGAGTTCATTTAAGATGGATCCTTCAGGAAGAAATGGATTTTCCTCCTACAAAATACCTACATTGCCTGTAAAGTCAACCAAAATTCATTGAAGAATTACACAACACTCCATTTAGTTTTGGTTAGATCAGAAGACCTTGATGTTAGTAAAGAGGCTTTTTTTTTTTTCCTTTCTGAAGACATGGATGGGAACAGATGATTTCTTAAAGTCTCTTTCTATCTATGATTCTATTTGTTACATTGATATAACTTTCTACAGAAAGAACTTCCAATTAGAGCCAAAAGTTCACAGACACATTAGTGGCAAAACCCTGCCCAAATCTCAAAGTCATTGATTCCAAAGGACTAAGATGCAGTACCAATACACCTGTGTACACTAATGAAACCAAAAGTGTACCAAGTATAGAAATTTAGGTGCTGTTACTGTCATTTCAATAGCAAACAAGTGGCATTTCTTGCAGAATAAAAATGCTTACATATGTTTCAATCATTGCAATTTAATTTTAAAAAAATATATATTGGCTACAGGATCCCATTGATCAAATTGAAAATAAGAGCAGACTAATAGGTTGCTATAAAAATATATAAATTAACCATCAGGTAGAAATAATTTATATCTCTTTCTAATCTTTCACAGTCAGCATTATAAACCTCATTAAAAAGCTCTCAGAACCAATACTCATAATGCTATATTTTCTTAGTTTCTCTCTTATAATAACTCTGTCTCCCAGCAAATTATTCTCATTGTAAGCATCACTTTATGATATGTGCTCTTCAGAGATGCTATAATGAAAGATGAGAATGTTGTTTTAAGGAAATATGTCATAAGTTTCCCAAACAATAGGTCATTTTCAAGATATTAGCAACATACTTGCAACGTGGAGGAGTCTATTAAGTTAGTTTTTACAACTGATATCTGAACAAGTACCTTTCAGCACAGTTGCCTATGTTGTGGACTTAAGTGAATCGGCAACACACAATGACCTTTCAGAGACAGCACAGCCACGGCTATTCAGTTTATAAAAATACCATCTGCTTTATTAACCAGGCACTAGGCAGCTATCTCTAGTGTCTCCCTTTTCCTGTGTTCCCTGCCAAAGTCAATCCAGGGAAAATAGGACATTTCACATTGGGATTCACATTTCCCATTTTCATTCAAAGCTGCTCCTTGTTCTCCTTTGGATTTTAATCATATTCTTAATGTGAAATGGCATCAGGGATACATCATCCAGACAGCAGGTAACATGCTTAGTTCTTAAGATCTTTGCTTAACTACACCACTGCCTTATTTGGCCGTTACAAAATTTGAAAGAAATTAAGTATGTGAATTCTTTCTGCTTTCAGCCAAGACCCCAAAGATTAAGAATACTAACATCAGTTTTGAATAAATCCTTACACCAGGGAAATAGGGGTTATAAAAACAGCCCTTCAGTACCTACCTCCTAAAACTCAAAACTAATAAAGATGCTGATTAGAAAGCATTAGAGTAAGTGAACAAATTTAAGGAATTTATTAAAGGGAGAGACTGGTCAAAAACAAAAAAACAAAAACAAAAAAGAACAAGAAATTGGAGTTTCCTTTCCCCTCTAAGATCAGAGAACATTGATATTCATGGATTCTTCTAGTACAATACTCTGCTTGTTCCTTTACACATTCCTAAGTCAAGAGAGGGAGGAAAAATTAAGAGTAAAAGCCTATCAAAATATATCCCATAATGTGATTGCTCACCAGACATATGGTGGCTTTCAACCAAAGAGTCATAAATAAGAGGTTTTGCTACTATTTTGTAATAAATACCAAGAATATTGTTGATCAGATCAAAATCAGTCCTTACCAGATTTGATAATTATTTGATTAGCTTCTTTTTCTACCTATGCTATTAGCTTCTGCTATTAATAATAATTTTTTGTTTGTATAGCAAAAATACATTATACCAATATTGAATAATTCTAAAATCATCCTGCTATTTTTACCCTGTTTGCATTAATTTTAACTACAAATACAATAGTAAGACTTTCCTTTAGATGAACACCAATTTGCTCAAGTATTAGCTGTGAAAGAGTAACCACTCATTGAGAACAGAGCTATATATATGCAATGTGGTAGGCAAAGTTTCAGTTTAACAAAAAATTGTTAGAATTTAGTGATGTTAAAGAAATTAAAATTCAACTGCTCCTTTCTAGTTTCTTAAAAGGACATGCCAAATCCTTTTATATATTACGTACATTCCTTCCTATCTTACCAACATTATGTAAATGAAGTAATTAAAAATGAAAAATATTTATCATATTTCTTCTTTGGGTATTTGTTCAAATATATGAGCTGCCACTTTGAAATATCCTCCTGGTGTCATAAATTCCAAAGAATCCACTGTCTTTGTTCATAACATCTGCTAAGAAATGTTTCCTTCTTTGTCATGAAGGAGGGTCCCAACCAGAGACATGAATGATTTTAGGAGATAAATAAGGGATTCTTCATTGACAATTAGATTATAAGGAAAGTCAAGTCGATTGAAGTAAATGGGAGCTCTTTTTTTTTTTAATGCAGGGGAGCTAAGAGCCTGAAAAATCATAATAGCTTATTTTACATTGGAGAATTGGGAGGTCAAACCATTAACTTTGTGAATTTACAGAGGTTTCCCAGAAGCTTACTCAAATCCACTCTAAGGCCAATGTTAAACTTATTCAACTTATTAGCATAATGACATAAATGACCATTTGCAAAATGAAGACTGCCAAGGGTTTCTAAACACTGCTGGTAAAATCTCAGGTTCACATTGAAAAATAATAAACAAAAATCTACACTAACACCAGACCAGGTAAGAGATTGTAAACAGGTCTTCGATTCCTATAAAAGATGATTAGCCTTGTTTCTCTGCATAAACTCGTTTTTATCATAATTACTAGAACTAAAAGTTAGTATGTCCTACAAGTAATGAAAAATGGATATGGGTTGAAAAGAAAATAAAAACACTATGTATTTTTATTAAATATTCCTAAAGCATTTACTAAATCTTAAATTTGCTTTATGTTGATTGGCAATTAAAGAAAACAAGAGATAGGGAACAATAGATTTTAAGTAATACATTCCTTCACTTATGCCAACGTAATCATAGCTGTATTTAATTCAAGAAATTAAAAGAGGTGAAAACATTTAGCCATGACAAGTCTTGGCATTCATACTAGTTTTGAGTCAAAATTCATAGTTTTTATGTATGCTTCATCTGTGATTTTTCTTCCAGCCAAACATCCAACATGTAAGAAAGGATATTACTTTTCCAATGCCTAAAAAATGCCTAGAGAGAATAATATATATGTATATGTGAAAAGCCCTCTATATGACTCGGTCAAACCACAGACTCTAAGAGGACTGTATTACCATATATTAATAAAAGCAGCAGAGCACTTATCCAAGACTTCAGACTAGATAATCATTTAAATTGTATGGGTTATGCAGAGGTATATTCAGACAGACCTAAATACTGATTTCAGTTCTACTACTTATGTCATATGGTTGTTTTAAATTGATGTATAAGTACCTAGAACCTATTGCTGCAAATAATAAGATTCTCTTGTATCTTATTCAATGACTTGACAATAAATAGATACTTTGTAAATAGCACTGTCCTAAGCTCTGTGGGGAATACCAGGAAAGTGTATGACATAATTCCTGCCCTTACGGGGCTTACAGTAAAGATGGGCTGTTAAACATGACTAAATTATGTTTGGGGTAAATAAAATCTGTAGGAGTTCAGAAGACATAGTGATCAAAGAACCCAGGAAAATAATCATAATATCAGAAAATGTTCTAACTGGAAGAAATCTTACAGTTATCATTTGGAACATCCACCAATGTGAAATCCTTCTTGGGTCATCTTTTATTTCCTAATTGCTAAAGATCTGTAGCTTTTTAAAGTCAAAATCTCCCTTTTTGGTGCTCCCAACACTAGATCATGTTTGCCATCTGGGAAGACTTCAAAATTTAGATATTGTGATGTTCAGAGATTCTCTGGAGGATAACAGTTTAAAATAAATATATAAACAAACATGATTAATAAAATTAAGAAAATATTTTTATTCTTTCTATTAACAGATATGGTTCAACATCATTTTATGTTATGTTATTAAGAAATTTATTACCTGTAAGTCCATTTCTCTAAGTCTGCAGTGAAGTTAATTCTTCATTAATTATTTGGCTTGCTGCCATCTTTAAAAGCTGCATATAACTAGCACGGCTTCATTCATTTATGCATTTATTCAATTAACATGTATGGAATGCTTCTATGTGCTAAGTAATGTTATAAGTACGGAGGATGGAGTAATGAATATAACAAATGAAAATCCTGTTGTCCATTTGTCTCTCAGAAATTGTGTTGACAAACATAAGAGTGATTTTACTCACATTCTACTTACTTAACTCTCTCTCCCTAATATGTGTAGAAGTAGAAAAATTCTATGCCTCAATCACTAGAAGACCTCACAGAGCGCACATAGATTTGCTAACAGTGAATTCTCAAAGCCTCTGGGGGAATAAAGTAATTTGTATTCTAATTCCAAATTTACGAAGAGTCTTAAAGTGTCAAGGAAAGTTGTACTCTTTGAAGATGACCTAAGTAAAGATATAAAGTTCAGCCAAATATGTTTAGATTACTAGAAACTCTTTTCTCTTACCAATTCCTGAAAATGAGGATATCCTTTGCTTTGACACTTTTATACTGATATATCTTAAAGAATTGGTCTTGGGCAAGTAGGAAAAACACTAAGCTTTGTTTTTTCTGCTTACATACACTCTGGAAAGGATTCTGTCTGCTGTCGTTAAAATTGCTGGGAAAGTATTAGAAACTAAAGAAATGGACTATTTCATCAGATCTGTATAAATAATTGTGAGTCCTGATTGCTAGCCACTAAATCCTTGAAACTTAAAATTGGTATACATCAAAAGAGTTGAGTCTGGAGTTTTTCACCAAGTAAATCAGGCTGAGAATTTTAACATTCCTGCAACTTATTTTATTTTGATATTAGTGAACTGAAAATAGCTTCTAGAGACACAATTTTGTCCCATGTGAGTTACAAAAGTGTTCAAATGAATATCATATGAACTGCTTTCTGCAGTAAGCTGAAAGGAAATGACATCTAGGAATACACAAAAGGAGGTACCCTGCTTGTCCCCTTGTGCAAATTCTGATACTATTCCTCTAGCTTTGAGGATGAAAAAAGATCCTTTGTTTATCTACACTGTTAGCAGCACAGCATTAACCCTTTAGCTCTTTCCAATACTTTCATAATAATTTGGTCATCAGAATTTACCATACAAAAATACTACTTCTCCACACTGTGAGGAAGAGCTGAGCATTTATCTATAGAACCCAAAGGAGAGAGCATTCACATTTCTTCAGATTATTTTTGTTCTGGTTCCCACAGACCCTTCTGGGTGTAGATCTGTCTCTGCTTAATACTCATGTTATAGTCCGAATATAGGTTTAATCTGCTACTATTAGCAATATGAAACAGTTGCTTTTCCTCTTTTCCCCCAGGAATCTATGTAAATAAATTCTTTTCCCGCGGGATGTTGTAAGTAGCACCCCAGCTTCTCATTCATTAATGCTTCTCTATAATCATATAGATGTTCTTAGTCAAGCAAATCACTTGAAGCTGTTTCTTTATTTACAAAAGAGAACAAAATTCTTAGGTCATAGAGTTGTTAGAAGAATCACATTCAATAAGATTCACAAAGCACTAACACTGTGCTGTGCCAGGCTGGCAAAAAGTAGCTCCTCTCTATGTTTATTGTTACTTACCCTTTCTTATATTGTCCACAACTCATACAACCCTGTCCCCTCAATGCTCATGTGTTGTTTTGCTTTCAACAGATCGGTTTTTTGATTTATTATTCTGCTGAGCATTTATTGCTTATGAATTGATGGTTATATCTGCCCCACTGTCATGAACATTTATGTGAGGTTTTTTTCTAAACAATAACGTAAATACAGAAATTCGCAATGTAAATTTATTTCTCTTATCAGAGAGAATTTAAATCTCTTATCAGTACTTGTTTCTTCCTCTATGCTATCATACTCTTTTTTGTAATTATAAGTATTGTTCTTGTCAACAGTTGCATTATACATGTGTGCATATGTGTATACATAACATGTGTACATACACACGCACGTATGTGTGTGTGTGCGTACGCGTGTGCGTGCACGCTTCAGTGTGTGCATGGAGAGAGAGAGACCGAGACACACAAATGAAACAGGACAGAGAGGATATTAATTTTTGAAGATAAAGATAAAATTCTATTTACCATTATGGCACCAATGAGACCCCACAGGGTATATTACACATAACAGCATATGTTTGAAATGTTTGCTGAAGTAAATTGAATAGGGACAGGAATTACAATCACAAAAGATTAAGATGCCACAGAAGTGGTGAGTCACAGTGCTTCTTAGAAATATATAAATCTTGTTACATTTATCCAAGTGGCAATTCATTCTGGTTCCTTGAACACAATATAATATATTCTTTGTACAACTTGAACTGGTGCGTTGTGTAACTCTTGCTCTTTCTTACTGACTGGGCCCAATAGGTGACCCCTTTTTGCCATGACTATAAATCCCGAAGAGGCATAAAAAGATTATTTGTTTCCTTCTGTTTTTGTGTGATCATCCATCCTGCCTAGGGCTTTGAATAAATTGGGCACTCAGTAAAAGTTATTGTCACATTCACTTACCCATGAATCTCATGTTCCCAGCATCTGATACCTGCCTGAAAACTCACTGGACTAGTAAGTACCGATGGGGAGATGATGGCAGACGTGGAGAAAGACACAGTTCCACTTTGCCAGTGCTCAGCTGTTGCTAGGCTTAAGTTCTGTCAAATTTTCTGGGAGGAAAACACTGTGGCTGTGTTAATAAAATCATATTAATTATCTTAATTAACTTAGAGATGCCTGTCTAAGTCAATTTTATTGCTATTACAGAAGATTGCTTATGAAGTCACATGACAAATGTTTCCCTAAAATGAATTGAAAATAAAAGTTGTATGCTTTCTTTATCCCCATAACGTATATTCATGTTGCCAGAGTGTCAGACTCCGTAACATTCCATTTGCAGTACTTCTACCCATGCATAAGTTAGTGGTATATTTAACAACTCTCGATGTTTTGAAATGCTTACCTCCTAACCATATTTGTCATTTCTTGGCATCTTTAACCATCTTTTGGCATCACATGGACACAGCAGAGGCTTACCAGTCATCAATAATGAACCAAATCCAAAGTAAAGAGCTTTAGTACAATAGGGACTGAAGAATAGGTCTCCTGATGCACAGGTGTAAAAAAATCAATTGTAGACCACATAAAGAAATCTCAACCTAATTTTGGCTTTAACATTGTTTGAATTTGGTTTGTTTCTGGAAAGAAAAGAAACATTATAGTTAAAGTAAATAATATAGGACATGCAATTTTATTTAAAATGCCATGATTTAGTTAAAATAGAATTCAGTTTTATATTACAAGCCAATTAGTGGAAAGTTATAAAGGGACAAAGTAAGAACCAGTAAGGGGGCTATGCACATTTTTAAAAAGCATAGGAAAAATAAAAGAGACTTAAGGAAATATTGATACAAACAAAATGATTTCATAGAGCAGTTTTGTTTTGTAGTCTATATGAAAATTCTTCGCAAAGCTTTTAAAAAGTTTTGTGTTCTTGAGATGACAGGAAAAAAAGAAATTCCAAAACTTGACACATGATCTTTTGGTATAAGAAACAATGAGAAGTACTCAGAAATTGAATGTTGAAAAGGGAAACTGTTTTAGTGTTTTAATAGGGCTAATTGTATTATTAAGTTATAATGACAAATGCTAACACTTGATTAGAGCAGCAATAAGTTTATTACTGAGTTTAAGATAATATATCAATCAGGAAAAGGACCAGAATGCAGTTAGAGAAAGAGAGAAAAATTGATTAGAAGTAGGTGAATCAAGTGGTACTAAAAATTAAAACAAAAGGCAATCCAATTAGAAGAATAAGTAACAGTAAAAGCAAATTTAACCATTAACATTTACCTAGATAGTACAAAGTTCTACAACAAGAAAACAGGTTTCCCGCTTCTCCATGCCTCTAGCTTGTCAATAGATGCTCCTCTGAGAAGATGCTTTAAAATGAAGACATATCAATAATAATTTAAAGACAATATATCGACCTGATGCTTAAGACCGTGATGAAAAGTCATTAGAAAAAGCAGTTTGCAAACAAGATTAGGAGAGTCAGAGAGATTATAGGTAGAAGAGGCACATTTCATGAAAGGCATGTATCCACCTCTCCCATCTGCCAAGAGTTCCCCCATTCACTTTTATTTCTCTGCACTGAGAAGCTTGTATAGAATGAAAACTAAAAATATTGAAGTATCTAAAAGACAATTGGGTTGAATTGACTTAGTTAATTTATAATTAGATACATGTAGTCATGTTGTCTAAAGAGAAACTAAAAGTAAAGTGTTATACATCAATAAGATTGATAGTCAAACGATATAAATTTAACACATGGTCATCAGAGTCTACATTCAAAGTTAACGGTCCAAAAGATTTTATCCAGTTCTTTTGCTTTCTAGCTATAATCGTCAACTGTGATCAGACAAAAGATGAAAACAAAACAAAAAAAGTGTGTTTGTATAAATGTTAAGATTGTATGATATAACACGTTCACATATTTATACATTTCAGGCTTTCTACATTACAGTGTTTTCGTAAGTGTTTCTAATTAAGACATGCTGATTAAAAGTTGGAAAAGAAAAAATTTTCTGATATAATTTTAATGCTTTTGTTGGGTATCAATGGTCTCCAAACATGAATTCAACCATTACATCTCTCTGTTAGCTGGGTGAACATTCCAGAGGAGCTAATAGCTTCTAAAATTATTAAGAAATAATATAATATGGTTTGGTTTTTTATAAATATTTTCTAAAGTACTCTTGTTATACTTTATTATCTACATATATGGTGATAACAGTGAACTTTTTAACCATCGATACATACTTTATAATTTACTTATAATATTTTAATAATTTTCTATAAAAAAGTGTAATGTGTGATAATTTAAAATTGTCTAGAATATGGCTCTGAAAAAAATTATATAATTAAGTATTATCTCATCCTCCTAAGATGGCCTTAACGTGACCCTCAGGTTGACTAAACTATAGACAGGTTTCTTCCTGATTGTTGATCACTGACCTTCCTCTGCTTTAAGCTTTTAAGTTAGAAAGCTTGCAATTATAAATTATTTCTCTGCTCCTTTGAGGTATAAATATTCTCCCAGCTTCCTGCCAGTTTTACAACCCTGGAATGTCTTTCTTAAGGACTTAAGAGCCATTTTTAATGTAATCATCAAGAAAGACAGTGCCCCGTAATCTGTCGCTGAGGAATAAGTGACAATTATCCATTTCATAAATGACAATTAGCAACGAAGGATAGCATAATCATATTAATCCCCTTGCTTCCTTCAGTTACTTTTCCACTAGCTTCCACCAGTGTTTAAAATTCCTTCTTGCTTTTTGTTTCAATGGACTTTAGTTCAATCTCTCTCCCCTATTACCATAGTCTTGATTAAAGTCTTCTTTACCTGTTTAACTGATCTAATTTACCTTCTCTTTGACACATTACACCCAGTATTATCTCAGTGGAGGAACACATTTCTCAAAGAAGTGTTCAATTTCTTCAACAGAATTTTTTAGAGTAACACATTGGCGTGGCACTTATTGTATGATTATGGTGAAAGAACAGAAAACATGATGTGGAAGCAAGACTGTGTGATGCATAGAGAAGGTGCTTTGTGTGCTAATTTTCACACCTAACAATAACCCCAACCATAACCACAGTGTGGGGGTTCAGAACGAGCCACCCCAAGATGTGCCTCAGTGGTAGGCAGATTATTGTGAGCTAAAGGCAAGGGTTCGAGAGAAACTTTAACTACTTCTTTAACTTCCCCTCTCTTTAAATACCTAGAAGAATTTGAATTAGGGGCCTTGCCTGCGAGAGATTATCAGAGATATCTTCTTTTGACTTATTTGTAGGTGAGGGCAAACTTCTATTTACTAAACATCTGTTCTTTTTATCATCCTGTGATGACCCTCTGAAGTCCCCAAGGTTCATTACTTCATCCCTAGCTCAGGATATCTTATATAGATAGCTCAATCCCCTTTTTCATCTCTGAACCTCTTGTGCATGTGTGGTCTCTGACTCTCTCATGTATGTGGGGTTCTCATACATATACATGTATTTAATTTAGTTGTTTTCTCTTGCTAATCTGTCTGATGTCTATTGGATTATTAGTCCAGTCAGAAGAACCTTGAGGGTAGAAGAAAGTTTGTTCCTCCCCCACAATAGCCTAGCTTCAACCTAATATGCTAACATCTCCTAATGTTAGAATCTGGCTACACCTCTGTGAATACCAAGGATCACATACTACTTACAGGCAAAATCCAGCTAGGAATCATGTTTGGTATAGAGTACATATGAATTTGAATGTCACTATTACCCATATACGAGGTTGGACAATTAAGTTCACCAACTCATCCTAGACAAAGTGCTACATACCTCATTGCTGAATATATCACTACAGTCACCTTCGAAGTGCTCCCCTTGGGAAGGTATGCACCTACACCAGCACCTACACCACCCTTCAAAGCAAGTTTGGAACTCTTTTTCTGGAACGGCCATCAGAGCTGTCATTGTATTACCCTTGATATCCTGAATGTCATCAAAATGTCTTCCTTTCAATATTTCCTTTATCTTTAGGTAAAGAAAGAAGTCATTGGGGGCCAAATCAGGGGAGTAGGGAGAGTGTTCCAATACAGTTATTTGTTTACTGGCTAAAAACTCCCTCACAGACAGTGCCATGTGAGCTAGTGCGTTGTCGTGATGCAAAAGCTATGAACTGCTGACGAAAAATTCAGGTCGTCTAACTTTTTCACGCAGCCTTTTCAGCACTTCCAAATAGTAAACTTGATTAACTGTTTGTCCAGTTGGTAAAAATAGGGTAATGAGTAATCTCCTTGATATCAAAAAAGTTAGCAACGTCGTTGCAACAAGTTAACTTAAATGTCGTGAACTTAAATGTCAGACCTTGGATCTTACAGTTTTATTTATTTATATAATCTTCTCACTTCTTTTGAAATATTAAGTCTTTTAATACATAGCACCTTTTAAAAATTGAGTTAGAAACTTTTAGTGAAACAATATTTTCTCCTAAAATAAAAATGACTTTAATATTTAATAGCTTCAGGTTTATATGCCTTTTCTTTTCCAAAATAGAGAGTTATTTCTCTACTTATAAAAGTAACTTTGGACCTTTGGTTTAAGTTGGTAGACTGAGCACATGCATAATTTACTAACCCTACCAAAATCTTAGTAAAATAAAACTGAAGAATAACATAAAAAAATAAATCAAAAGAACACTGAAAACAACAAAGGGAAAGAAAAGATTAGTAGACTAGAGATTTTGAAAACTTTTAGAAAAGATAGATAAATTTTATTAAGAAATAAATTGGAGAGAAAGATCTGAAATTTAGACCGTATATTGTAGATGGCTACAAAATATCTATTAGACATTCTTCCTGGTTGAGCCTTGAAAAATTTCTAAGCTTCTAGTTACCAAAGAACAATAAGCAAATTCGAACTATGGGGAAGTTAACAGAATAATCTGTTCAAGAACAGTAATCTCTCCAACATCCAAAAATGGCAGTCAACAACTCTCCTAGGTATGTCTATATCTCTGAAGAAACTGAGGGATCTGTGTAACGCCTCTAGTGAAAAATGGTTCTTTTATTCCAGAATCCCCACACCCCACAAAAAACAATTCCTATAACACTGACTTCCACACTTTTCTTAAACTAGTCTCTTTTAATTGGATATCCACACTGTTTTAAATTATTCCATATTAAATACAATTCTTTTGAGAAGATCATTGTATATACTTGTGCATGTTCTTTGAGATGAAATTTAAAATTACTTCAACAAGTTCATAAAATGTCATTAAAATTGGAAATAAATTCTGTCTAGATTAATTTAGAAAGCATTAACATATTTTCAAATGGAGGTTTTAGAAGTGACTATGACTCATGTATTGATTTGTAAGAATTCCAGCCCCTAAAATTAAAGTGTGTTGATGGTGGTTGGGAAAGGAATACCATTCGTAACTATATACGCTATTACACCAGTTGTTTGCGTGGGGAACAAAACAAAGCCATATAGATAGGGGAAAATAACACCAGAGTAAAGCAGAACTCCAACTGCTAAATGCCTGCTAAAAAATTAGAATTATGAGTTGCATGCATCTGCTCTCTAAGAATATGTTTCCCATGCCTAAGGCAGAGAAGACAGAGCCATGAGCAATAAAGCCAGCTTCTTGTTTAACAAATACTGATTGAGAAACAATCTTGTCTTAAATGCAAGTGAATAATGAAAAAAAAAAGCATGAAACCAATACAATTTGTTTTTAAATTATGAAAAAAAGTTCAGAAAAAGAAAAAGAAAAAGAACCTAAAAAAAATCAGGAAAGAATTGTCATCTGAATTGTATTGAGTCCAGGATCCAAAAGACAATGGCAGAAAAGTGCTAACAATAGCTTATAAGCCATGGCTTCTCTGAAAATGCAACAAGGTAAAATGGAATATTGACAGAATGAGAAGAAAATTAGGTAGATAAAATAAGAAAAGATACAAATGAATTTTAAAAAATTAAAAGCTACTTTAGAGGCTGGAAGTTTCAGAAGACATAAAGATCCATATTAGGAACTCAATAAATATGAGTTAAATTATTCAGTGAATAGAAAAATAAATCTGTGAGTTGTAAACTTGTGCTTTCTTGAAATACAAAAACAAGTAGATCAAAATAATGGAAGAGAAGTTAATAGAGGAAACCAGATAATGGAAATTTTATTTACATGCTGATACATTTCCATAAGAATAAACTAAAGCAAATTACACAGAAGAACTATTCAGACATTTTTTAAAAAAGGTATCTCTTCCCAGAGAAGAGACTGGCTTCTGATAAGAAACATTTAGACATTTTTTTAAAAAAGGTATCTCTTCCCAGAGAAGAGACTGGTTTCTGATAATTCTAGAAATTCAGTATATTATAAGCAGAAAAGTATGTAAAAAGACTTATTTTTATACATTATTGTAATGTGTTAATGACAACAGTAAGGTCCCACCATAAGTCAGACATCCCTTGGGAAAAATCACAATAATCAAGTTACTTACAAAAATAAAAAAAAAGAGAGAGTAGATTTAGACAATATTCATGAAAATTGATGTTCACAAATAACATAAAACTGAAATCTCACAAATGTATACTGTCTGGAAAGTGGATAAATAAATCTCGGTATATTCATAAAATAGAATATTAATAAGCTATAAAAATAAATGATCACAACTAAAAAAATGTGTTTGAAACAGAAACATGATATTAAGTAACTGAAGGAATACTCATTTATATACAGCTCAAAAAAACCCCAATAATCATTATATTGATTAAGCACACATGCATTGGATAAAGCTATTTTTAAATATCAAGGGAAAAATAGACATAAAAATGAGTAATTATTAATACTAATGGGATAATACTGTTAAGAAGTGGGATGGCATGGGGAAGTACACATAGGTAGCTATAAGTCATTGGTAATATTATAGTTTTGGGGTTGCACAGTGGATTCACTGATGCTATTTAAGTTATTCTTTATAATTTATATATAAATTACATATATTCTTTTTATGTATCAAATATCATACTTAAAAATATAAAGAAAAGAGACTTTCACTTCAGGCAAGATTAAATAATAGGGACTGAATTCACCCTCCTATCTAAACTAAACTACTAAAATACCATTAAAATACAAAACCAAAAGTCTTTCAGGATACTAGACGTCAGGCAACAATAAAATGTAATTTCTAAGATACAGAGAACAAATGAAGTCATTCTTATAATTGTCCCAGCTTAAAGCATTAAGAGAGTTTTCAGGGTGTGGTACAGGAGTCAACACACAGGCAAACTCTAGTGAGACCAAGGTGGTTAGTTTTAGGACAGAATACTGGAGAAGCTAAAACTACACAAAGTGAGATTCTGGACATATGCAAAGAGTCCACCTCAGAATACAGCAAAGTAAAAATCAGTGTATGCCAGAAAATTAACCATGGCCAGGAGAAGAACCACCTGAAGGAATGAGAAGAATTGTATTTTGAAACTGCACTTCTTCTGTTACCAAAAGCCAGACTGGAAAACTACTGTTCAGAAGGATCTTGCATCAGTAGAGAAGAAAAGTTAGCTCTAGACTAATTGCTGCTCTGGTCCTGCATCACAAACCTTAAAAAGCAAGATCTGAGTGATAAAAAAAAGTTTCCAAGTTGCACAGCTGTGTCCCAGAACAAAGCTCAAAAATATTTAAGAAATACAAAAATATCAAGCTCCCAGCAAGGTAAAACTTACAATGCCTGGCATCCAATAAAAAAAAAATTATCAAACATGCAACAAAGCTTCAAAACATTACCCATAATGAGCAGAAAGATCAATCAAAACCATCACAAAACAGAGATATTAAAATGATCATACAAGGACGTCTACTTTCACCACTCTCCTTTGAACATTCTACTACAAGTCCCTGACAATTCAATAAGGCAAGAAAAGGAAATAAAAGGAATACAGATTGGGAAGAAGGAAATAAAACTCTCTTTCCTCACAAATGACATGGTCATCTATGCAGAAAATCCATAAGAATCGCCAAAGACACTCTTGGGACTAACAAGTGATTATAGCATGGTTTCAGGGTAATATTAATATATAAAAGTCAATTGCTTTCCTACAGATTGATAACAAAGGAGTGGAATTTGAAATTAAAGGTACAAAATCATGTATATTAGCATCCCATAAAATGAAATACTTAGGTACAACTCTAACACCTTAATTGTGATATTATACTATACTTTTGTAAAACATCACCATTGGAGAAAATGGGTAAAGGTACAGGAGATCTTTCTGTCTTATTTTTTTACAACTGCTGTGAATCTATAGTAATCACAAAATATAAAATTTAACTTAAAATTAAAAGGAAAACGTTTAGAATCTACATATTTCATACTAAGAAAAGTTATTTGTCAAGTGTGAAGAAAAGAAAAAGAGAGCTGTAAAAATACACTGTTTAAAAAAAATTGAAGATATGTTATCAAACAAAAAAAAATCAGGCAAAATTCAGTTCTCGAGAATAAGATATTTAGGATTTTTTAAAAGTGATGAGCTCTGAAACCAGTGAAACAAAGACGCAAGTCTAAAGAAATGGTGCACATCTGGTTACAAAATGTATGTGCAAATATAAGAAGTCAAATTTACTAAGAAAAAAATATAAATGAAAATAACATTTTAATAAAAGTAACCTATATTTGAACACTAAAAATTCTTGAATAAACAAAATACCAAAGACAGGGCCCCCTAACGGCTTCTGTTCCATGTTTAAGCCTAAAAATAAGAGAAATATGTGTTCTACAAATTGTCGTGCTAAAATAACTCTTGAATCTAGGACAACCTTTTTCTTTCATCACTTTCTCCTAATTTCTCTATTATTCACTACAGATTTTCTCAAATTGAAAGCAAGATCAGATAAAAATCAAAATTACTATTAAAATTTTATATAAAATTATGTGCATCTCTGTTTATTTTATTAAGTATATACTTACAGTTAAAATGAATGTTTTTAATATTTAACTTCTGCATCCAAATATCAAGCGCAAGTTCATATAAGTGGTTAAGCGCAAAGCTTCACCATCAATAAACAGTATTTATTTATGGTTTGGCACTATGTGGTATTGTTTAGTTTTATTGTTATGGTTTAGCATTAGGTGCTACATAAAAAGTGATGCATATCCTAGGTGGCATGGTGCCATAATGAACACATAAAAACAGAGCAGGTAATTTCTTAATTTCAATATTCATTTAAATTAATGTGACTAAAAATATTCTGTAATCCTACATAAAACTATTATGTGGCTTCGGCACTTGATATATTACAAGTTCATAATGAATCCCACAATAAAAATAAATGCCACATCCAAAGCAGAGCTGTAGAAATTGTCTTTATTCAGAGAGAGAGAGAGGAGGAGAGAGAAAAAGAGGGAGGGATATGAAAACCCAGTCCAAATGTATTATATTTGGATACTAAGGCAAACATTAAAATGTTGCTTGAAGATAAAGCCTAAAATCCACACTATTATCACCAGGATTACCCATCTAATTGTCTCAACTATTCATCAAGTTTTGGTTGCGGTCCCTTAGTTTATACATAACCTTTCTTTGAATTCTTGATAGTCACAGTCAGAATAATCTTTTGTTACTACAATAGTTCCATTATTAATTCTAAGACCTGAAAGTAAGCCCATGAATTGAACTAAACAAAATCTTGATCTTATCTGTTCTCTAGAATACATTCTCTATATTACCTTTATTTTAATAGCTGCTCTTAGAGATATGCTATATCCCACAGTGTTTCCTTAGCAACTTCTACGGTGCCCCAAGCTACAGATCTTAATTCCACCACATGCTGTATATTTTTTTTAGTGTAACATGTTTCAAGTTTAAGCTTTAGTATATACAAAATTCAGCACATTTTCAGGTTTCCTATGGGTACTTATAATAGCATCTGTTAGTAGCTCTTAGTAGAAGTAAGACAAGCTCCAAAAAGACAATGAATATAGCACGATTTCATAAGAATAACTAAATTATGGTTCTTCCAAATTTAACATCTAAATCCTCTTATAAAGATCCACTATGTTGGATCCACATTTAAATCGTGTTTCTGTGTTTGGTCCAAATGAAGAATTACTGTCATCTGAATAGCTTGAAAAGCATCTCCCATGGATAGCCCAAGGATATTACTTTCTGAGTCCCTTAATCCCAAAGCACATGAATGTTTCTGTATTTAAACTGAGTCCAAATGCTTTTAAGCTTCAATGTGTACAATTATATAACAATGATTTTGTACCATTTTTGAATTCAACTTTTATTCATTGCATTTCAAAGGGAAAATGGGACAATGCAAGAAATCTTCCACTATATTATTAATTTACCATTCTACTTACATTAACCTTATCACCATTTTCTCCATAAAAACATAAGAACAGATGTTTTATCACATTAGGTACTCAATAGGGGTAACCGAGATAGCAATAATGTGTGTATGTTGACTGCATCTATTTCTAATGGTAAGCCTATTTATTCTGTATGCACACAAATCATTCTCAGTTTTGTATAGGAGATGCAGGGTGATGATATGGAAAGAGCATGGACTGAATAGGCTGAAAAAGGTTAGTTCAAATCCTAATGCCAGGTTTAACCAACCCTTCCTTTTGGTAAACTATTTACTCTCCCTTGGTCTCCTGCCTGGGCTGTGTAACTGAAAAGGCTACTACTTTTGAAGGCCTACTTCAAAAGGCTATGAAAGGCTTGTTTTGTTTTTAAATTTTGTTTTAGAGACCTTTTTCTACAGGTTATGTCCAAAGAGCAAGCATTGTCTAAAACAATCCATTTTAGAAACGTGGATCAGTCTAACTTGACGATGTATATATCTTTTGCATAGCGATGGAAGCATGGGCAGCAATCATTGAGGCTGTTTTCCAGATTGGACCATGCCATCAAAGCAGACATGGGAAGAGTGGGAATCCTGGCTGCATTTTCCTGAGTGGTTCCAATAGAGCTGATGGAGACCTATCTTGATTTCAGTCGCAAAACAGACAAAGGATAAAAGACTGTTTTAAGAATTAAATGAGACTATAATTTTCATTAGTAGAGCTATCTACAACACACAACAGATATTTGGAATACATACTAGTTATCCTTTGGTTTATCCATTTTAATTTTCAAATAAGACCTCCTCAAAAATACTATTGCAAATGTGAACATTTTGTAAGTGCTGCCATGTGCTATACACACAGATACATAGAAATATAGATACTAAGTAGATAATCAGATAGCTAATAGTAAATGTGTATTCAGTGCCAAGCCCTGTGCAGAAAACTTTACATTAATCCTCAAAACAGGTTTATAAAATGGGTACTATTGTTACTCTACTTTGCAAATTAGTAAACTGACATTTCTGGAGGAAAAAAATTATGTGGCTAGGAAAGATGGGACCAGGATTAAACTGCCCAACTCCAGAGCCCACTTACTGACAAATGTCAGTAATAAACCACACTAGCTATGCTGAATACATGTTGTAATATATATATATATATATATATATATATATATATATATATATATATATATATATATATATTTAATGAGGATTAAACACATTCACACTTTAACATACAATTTTAAATTTATTTTGAAGTCCTTTAGCTTATTAAATAGATATCTTAAGGTTCAGGTAATAATTTTAATGAAAACTGCAAAAAACTTGAATTCAAACCCCATTTGTTCTCCTCACAGATTTTTAATTAGAATTTTCAGGCTTTTGACAGGAACTATATTGATATTATCACAGACTACAGTATGAAAAAGAAGTTTCCCCTTAAAAAAAAAAAAAAACTCCTAGAACTATGAAATGCCTAGTAGAAATCCCACTCGCAAATACAAACACTGTCCTTTTAAAAAGCTGTGCACAGTATTCTCGGGAACATTAGATATCTATTGGGAAAGACAGTCTGTCTTAGAAGTCAACCCCAAACTTTCTAACTCTGTAGGAGATAAATAGAGATTTGCCTGGAGAGGGAAGAAAAATATTGCCATGAATCACCTCCCTCACAGCAGTCCTGAAGCTTTTAATTTTCAGCATTGCTGGTCTCCAGGTATGTGTAGTTGATTAACAGTTAACAGAAATTGGACCGACTCCATGTGGAGTCCTCGGTGTTGGTGTGTAACACTATTTTAAAAGACATCTTTCTTGTCATCACACAGCTCTCACAAATGTATCCCAGACAAATGAAGAAATGAACATATGTCTGAGTTTTTGTTTAATTATACGTTTTCTTCTTCATCCACTGTCACTTCCTAAACCTTGCAAGTAAACTGATCAGATCTTCTCTGAGAAATGATTCAGCAATGATAATTCATGCAAACCCGGGCGGAGAATGTTCTGTATCTTTCCATCCTCTCCTTTGTTTCTTGTTCATTTTTTATTCATCATTCTCGCTTATCTTATATCACTTACCCTGTCCTTTATCTCCTTGGGGTATGGCTTTTATAGTAGCACTTAAAACACTGAATGATCAAGTGTTTCAGGACTCATGCTTACAGAATCTCCCAAGAAATTCAGTGCCCTTGTTTGTGTTCGTAGATAGCATAGACTGTATTTATTTTTTTCCTTTCTGTTATCTTAATTCAACCGTATGGTTTTTGTGAAATCCGTAACATATATTTGTCGATAACTGTGTAAATATGCTTAATTAATTTATCAGCAACCACAAATAGTCGTAAGAAGGATTACCTTCTGGAGCGTCACTTACCTTCATCCAGAAATTTAGATAATAAGTCTGCTGAGTAATGCAATACCTAACATGCTGTTCAATGTACATGGTGTGAAAGAAGGTGGTGTTTAGAAGACAGTGTCAACATCAAATTAGGAAATTCGCTTCTAAAAGTAAAGAGCCCAAAGTGTCATATAATAAGTATTTCCCAATATCAATTATAAGATGTAAGGGGAAAAAGTAAATAAAATGGGTATCTGTTCCTTGACTTCTGAATCTCATACTACATTCAGGGATCAAATATCCCCAGCCCCAGCCTCCCATTGTAAAGCCAGGGACCTGCTTCTGTGCCCTGATGTCCCTGTATTTCTGCTTCCTGGTAGGTAAAGGTAGTTGCATTAGTGATTTTTGGAGTGTTGTCGCCTACTTTCATGGCTTCTCCATAGGTTTAGTCAACTTTTGTGTCCTTGCCTCCTTTTTATCTCCTAAGGCTGGTCTTGCTATTTCACAGAAGTCACTGTTGTTCCCATTTTCCCTAAACAGGCAGACCTGTGTTTAGCAACTGGTGTGTCCATCTCTTGCATTAAACACCAAATTGCCAGAACCAAGAAAATAGATGGGCTGTTACCCAGAAGAGATCCTGTCTGTAGGTATCCCCTCTTCTTGGGTGCCTAACTCATTGCCATGATTCTGCTCGTCATTATCACTTATCCTCCCAAAGCACTGCCTGACTTAGCCCTGAGGTAGGTATAATGGGACCAGAATCATGAGTCCTTGTAAATCCCTTTACATAACTACAGTTGATGTTTAAATATGGTGAACTGGCTTATATAACTGGAAGAAAAATTCCCTTCTTCCCAGAACTTGAACAATTTTACATTTGCAACCCAACATATAAATTCTTAGATAAACGCATGTTCAAACCAAGGTATAGTGAGCAAAATGCTAAAATGTGTATACATTGGCAATAAGTGTTTTTAAAACACTGTATTATTCATCACTAAGATTTTTGCTAAATGTCAATTATATGCTTTTACATGCCTAAACATTCTTTCTAACATTAATTTCCCAAGGAAGTAATTTGGAGTTAATTGCACGGCAAATGAATTTTGGTGTTGCCTACTTAAGAAACCTCAAACCATTCTCTTCCTAGGATCAATAGATATTTGACATATAATAGCTTCATTTTGTAATCTAATTAAAGGATTATTTGACACACTTATATCTTTGGCATATTGAGTCAAGACTTTTTGACAGAGAGCACTGATGTTGAATGTTTATTTTGTCAGAAAATTCTTGCTTATTACACCGAGGAGCTGTTTCATAATGAAATACCTCATGTATGACGTTAGCAATCATTTGTATCAGGCAAAGTACAGAATAATTTCTACATTACTTAATACTATCCATATAATAGAGACTGTTTATATCTTATGGAAAACCAGGAGAATCAATAATTCCAATTACATATCACTATTGAAAACCTTTCTGGAAAAAAAAAATATTGCCTTATGATTGCAATTTAAGTCACTTTTAATTCTTTAAGTTAGCGCTTGATTTTGTATAACCAAATTCTATGTGCTATTTCTCATTTAAACATAATCCATGTAATACAATTTATCTTTTTCACTTGGAATAATAATTATATTATTCCCAGGATACTCATAATGAGAGTGTAATATATATATATATATATATATATATATATATATATATATATATATATGTATATATTACAAGTTAATATATATATTACAATATATATTTGTATGTGTATATATATATATATATATACATACATATATATATAAAATAGAATACAAATTTTCACAGCGTACTTACCACTTGTGATATAGAGTATATTGATCTAGTTGAATCAACAATGAATTCAAGGTTCAGATAGCTATTGTTACTTGACATCACTTCCCTTTTATTGTGTCCTTCAGGGAAGCTTAACAGCAATATAAGGATGGAAGACCAGAAAGAAATGTGCTCATCTAGGGTATTGACACTTCTGTGTGCTCCATTCCTTGTGTATTCTCTGCAGATTGTTTTGGAGGGTTTCTGAACTAAATTTTAAGACCATTCATAGAGATGTGAGATAGATGAGATGACTTTACAAATATCCAAGTTCTTGACTTTGGGAATATTTTTTTCACTTGCTATCCATGTAATCTAACCAATCATCACATTCCTGTATTTATAATCATTATTGAAAGCAATGAGCGTAGTTTTATTTATTATCCATTTACTCATTTTTTTTCATTCAATAAATATTGGTTGAGAACCTACCATGTGCCAAGTACTTCCCCAAGAACTTGAAGTGAAGCAAGGATAAAAACAGCATTGCAGTAATTTATTTTGAATTAACTGAATCTCTCAAGTGGCTATCATGATTTTGATGAGAAAACTAAAGCTTAAAGTTGTTACTCACTTAAGGCCTATTATAACTTCTAAATGCCTGAGACAGAATTTAAATCCAAATGCGTATCACCTAAAGCAATGCCCTCCCCCCTTTTCTTACTCCGTATCTCTCACATCTGTGGCTTCATATTCATTCCATCAACACAAAACATATTTGGTGCTCACCACCTCACAACTTAATTGTTCCATCTGCCTGGTTAGCCTGTGGTTTCCTTTGATTCAAATCAAGTTTACACACCATAGTCAGATCAATCTTCTTAAAACACCCGTTCCATCATTTCCATCACTTGCTTAAAAATTTTCAATACTCACCATTCTCTTTTCCAGCAAGTAAAGCCCAAACTGCTTAGTCAATATGCATCTAGTTACAACATACCAATCTGAATATTGCTCTCATTATTTCTCCTTACAAGAAGTCATGCTTCTACCCCTCCGCTGTCATTCAACCACATCATACCCATCTTGGCTCCCAGTTTATATTAGGTTGTTTCTCCCATCTGTAGTGTCCCCTCCATTGCAGTTATCCATGTCTTACTTCAAAGTTCAGCTGAAGTCCCAGTTCATTTGCTTTGCTTTTGCAACCCTTTCTAGCACATAATAACCTCCTTTTTCTAAAATGTTAATGCATTTTATCAACCCATTTGACTTTACTCTGGCAATAAACTTACTCATGTGTTAGTAACTAGAGTGCAACTCCAGGAAATCAGAAAC
Organism: Rhinolophus ferrumequinum; assembly: GCF_004115265.2. NCBI lineage: Eukaryota > Metazoa > Chordata > Mammalia > Chiroptera > Rhinolophidae > Rhinolophus > Rhinolophus ferrumequinum. The sequence goes on from NC_046302.1 coordinate 25,896,463, forward strand.
CATGTCTTAACATTCCTTTTCAACTTCTCCCCAGTACTATGTACATACTTAATAAATGCTATTAATTTAACTCATCGATATAGAAACTGTACTTAATATGCTATAATGAATATATTTCTCATTAAACTTAAGAATCAAACTGACTCTATAATTTGGACAGGAGATTGTCTGTTTGCATACACAACATCTTGCTAGAGTTGTATTTGATTGCAAAGGAATACTATGACATCAGCACTTTACCTACATCTTTAATTCTTTTTATTCCAGTAACTTACCAAATATTTCCCTTAAGTTACCACATTTTTTAATGTTTTAATTTGCATTACCTTTTATGTTGATGTTTCCTTCTACATTTGCATAATGACCAGTCTAGTAAAATTCCCCATTGTTTTATTTCTGAATTACTTTCAAACTCTCTGTGAAACAATGGCCTACTTTATTAACAAAAGAAAGAACAAATAAAAACAAAACAAAAACTCTCCAAAGTTCAAGCAATTAAGAGATATAGTACTCCTCCAATAGCTTACATTCTATTTATAACCAGGCAAATAAATAAATAATTACCATACAGGTATGATAAAGTACAAGTATGTATAGAAAAAGCACCAAAGCAAAACTGGGCAGTGGGAAAATAAAGGTGAAATAAAGAGAAATAAAGAGAAGTGTAAGAGATGGCTTCCTGAAGGAAAAGGTGCTCAGGCTGAGTCAAGAAGGATTACTAGGCTAACATTAGGAAGACAGGAAAGTGTAATGGAGGCATTCTGGGCAGAAATAATATTGCAAAATTCTTCCAGTGTATTTATACTTCTTTCCATAGAATACCGAAGGTCATACAGGTCACTACTGACCCATTCACGGTCCTGGCAGGACATAGCACACTCAAGAGGGTAATTGACCAGTACATAGCTATGGGTAGGGTTAAGGGGAATCAAGACAGAATAGCGCACACCAGGACTAGCAACAGTGAGAGCTTGGGTATAAAGGAACAACGGAAGGCACTATTACCTGAACTTGGAGGAAATCAGCTCTGAAAGGCTCTGAAAGGAGCCATCGCCTTGGGCAGAGAGATGCTGCCAAACTGTTGCACCCAACAGGGAAGGAGCCAGGGTAATAAAAATCTTGGCCTTAATTTCTTCCCAACCTCTGACCTCCTAATAATATTTGCTGGAAGCCAGCAAGCAGGCATTGCTACTGTCCATACATCTGCCTCATAGAGCACAGAACAGAGAGGTCGAGTGGATCTAGAGAGGCAAAGAGAAAATATCCAGCATAGTTCTTTAATGCCCCACAGTGTGCACACGCCACACACACACACACACACACACACACACACACACACTAGGTTATGTTATTTCTTTTACAAAGCACTTGAGGAGAGCAGCAAAAAAATAAAATAAAATAAAATAAAAATACCCTTCAAATCTCTCACAACTCGTTCGTAAAAACATTGTTCCCAGACCTGAAAAGTGTCTGCCATCTTCAAGGGTTGCCTATATACCTACCTCCATGCCTCAGGCAGGGTTCTCCTCCTCCCACCCTGTTTTCCTGTGACAGAGGTACACTGTCTTTCAACAGCACCCAGGATGATTTCAAGCACATCCAGAATGCCCAGAGTCCAGACCTAAAGAAGGAAGACCAGTATCCCTAAGGCATATTTATTGGCATAGGACTTGCCTCTTTCACCATGACTGAGATGGAATGTACACCTAATTTACCATATATTTTACCCTCTACTTATGACTTTAATCTATAACCCTTGGAGAATGATAATATACAATTGAAATAACTCAATATCTGTACAATGAGTGTAGTAGCAGAGGGGTGGTTTTATCACATTTCACCCTTCTGAATTATCAACAGAAAGGACAGATCTTTCCTCTTTTACATTTCTCAATATTTGGGTTATTTGACTCTAATAACTATGGATGTTCTCATCAATACTGCAGTCCTGCTAGAGCCTCACATAGCCAGAAAGTTGGTGGTGTCCCTCAAAATAAGACGAGAACATAACTCATATCCTTCCTGCAATTTGTAAGTCTCACTTCCAGGCTCCTCCAAGCTGCAGCATAAAAAAAAAAATGTATCTCCAAAAAACAAGCAACAATTTGCAATCACTCTATAATTAAAATCTATTTTGAAAAAGATACTTTTCTCAAGAGGAAACATAATATAAAGATGCAATTCTGCTTACAACACAAAAATATTATACATTGTTACTCAGAGTAATTTAACTACTTAGAGTTGCAACTTCTCACACATCTCAATTGCTGCTAGTGATCCGAGTCCCCGCGACCACCCTCAGATTTGGTGACATGCTAGGATTCACAGAACTCAGAAAAGTTGTTTTACTCAAGTTTACAGTTTATTACACAAAAAGATGCAGATTAAAATCAGCAAAGGAAACAGGTACATAAGGTGGAGTCCACGAGAAGCCAGACACAGCTTCTCTCTCAGTGGAGTCACACTGACAGAAATTAAACTTAATTATTTTAGGGTCCAGTCAAGGGCCAGTCTGAAGACCTTCAGAATGGGCAAAGTTTGAACAACCTAGGCCTCCTGAGGTAACCTTTTAAAACTCTCCAGGCTAAGTTTTAGTCACAGCTTTAATTCAAAAGACCTCGTACTTCCCATTTCCCCAGGAGTTATTAAAGCAAGAAAATCTCCACCAACTTTGTGGCGAAAAATAAATATCCAGATCTAGGAAAATGGCAAGAGGAAGTGAATTCCTTTTTTTCACGTTGCTCTACAGATTCCTGTCATTTCAACTTTTAGGAGCTGAACTCTGTCAAGTCTCAGTTTGGGCCCATCAAGTCAAGCACATTCTCTTACAGAAATCAAATAATAATCTCACATCAAACAAACAGTGGGAGTTCAATAGAGCTCCAAAGAGGGAGCAATTAATAAAATGAAAGTAAAATTCAGCACTATTAATATTAAAAACAGATGATCTCACGCTAGTAATAGGCTAATGTAAAGTATCTTCTGTTTTAGAAGCATCCTTTTTGGTAAATGCTATATTTTCCAATATTTATTATATTTGACACGCTAATTTCTATTGAAACATATTTCTAAAATATTCATCTTTCAGACAAATCATGCTGGACAAAATGATTACATGAAAAAGGTAGAGTGTATTTATAAGCTAGTCTTTTGAGTTGTGTTCTACTGCCCCTAATGGGTCTGAAATGAAAATGAAAAGATACAATGTAATCAAAAATAAATGAAAGTACCTTTAAAGAATACCCCTTTTTACACCTTTTGTTTGGTAGCACTGTAGCAGAACATTCTGGTATTTATGTAATTCAAAGAACAAAACAAAAAGACCAAATATAAGCAGTTGGGTATAAGTGAGTATGTATGACAAGTTCTTTGACTACCAGGCTTAGCCATCCACTGCTAGAGCTGGAAATTAGCTGATAAAAGTATAAATTAAATTGCATCACTTTGAAGCAATTAAACTTGCCTGATCACCTTGACTGTGATAGAAAAGGAACATTTGCTGTAGCAGGATTAGATCCATGAGAGGCAAGATGGTGCAGCATGAGGGAAAATACTGATTTAAATGTTGCCTCAGGAGCTAGAGGGACTTGCTTTCACTTACTAGAAATAAACAAAACACAAGAAGGTTTAGTGTTGCATATAAACAGTTATCAATCAAGATCTCTACCTAATGCCAATAGACCTTAGGGGACAGTTAAATGACTTGTATGTAACACAATGCTTACAGAACATCAAAAGACAACCACAGCACGATGGCAAAAATTGTATTTCATTTTTATTGAACCATCTATTGTAAATGATAAAATAATAGCAAAGATTAAATGGGGAAAATGTCTGTTATTTGAATTAAAGTATTTATCTTCTTTCAAGAATGCAAAAGACATACACAATTATTCTGACATTCTGAGTTCAGAAAAACAAGTGGCCAAGTGTTTTGTGTTGGATTTCTTGGCTTAAGTTATGAAGAAATTAATTTGACAATTTATTTTTAATGATGCATTGCTATCCTGTTAGTCTTTGTGCATGGGTGATCAAAACATCTCTACAGATTGAACACAGAATGTTTTCCATTTCAGAGCTTCCTATATAATAACTATTTGAAAAGGGTTTTGGATTAAACTCTCAACGCCTTAGCCAATATAATATTTAGTAAAATCATTTGACTGGTATTTTCATCCAAGTATTATAGCTGCCTCCTCCTCCGTTAAACAAATTTACTTTCCAGGTCACTAATAACTTCATGATTGCAGCATTGACACTAAGCAAAACTAACCATCCTGAAATATTTCCTTCCTTCTCTGGGCTTCTGTTTGACGTATTTTGTCAAGCATTCTCCCCTTACCTAACAAAGCCTTTTCTGCCTCTTATCCTCCTCCTCTTTCTCTTGCCATTCAATAAAATAGCATGTTCCCTACATTCTAGCCCTCCCTTCTTTTTCTTGAAATGGTTTCTCTTAGTGATGTCATAACTTTCATTGTATGAGAATGATCCCCAACTTGAGGTCTCTATCCCATCTCCCTCCTTCAATTCCAGTGTTCCCTCTCCCAATGTCGGGTAGATACTTGTCGATAGATGATCCCCTGGAACCTCAAACTAACTACATTACAAACAAAATGTGTTATCCTTTCATAGTCCAGGTTTCTTTCCCTTCATTCCTTCATTTAACATATAATATTTGAATATCTACCATGTGTTGGCTTTCTACTCATCCAAGGGTCAAAACACATTTCCTGTAAAATCCAGATAGTAAACGTTTTAGGCTTTGAAAGCCATATGTCTCCATTGCAATTATTCAAGTCTGTCATTAGAGTAAAAAAGCTGCAATGTGAGTATGGTTGTGTTATAATAAAACTACTTTTGGATGCTGAAATGGAAATTTTATATAATTTTAATATGTCACGAATTATTACACTTCTTTCGATTTTTTCTGTCAACCAAATGGTTGACCCTAAGTCATAGGCCATAGAAAAACCAGTGGCAGGTTGGATTTGACCTGCGGGTCACAGTTTGAGGGACCCCTGTGGTAGATACTGGAAAGTCATCAATGAACGAGAAAGATAAGCTCATTGCGTTCAATAATCTAAAATGTGAAAAGAACCTTCCCTTCATCTGCTAATAGTGACCTATTCCTCTGTTTACATTGCAACCTGTGTCGGCTTATTCCTTATTATCTACTATAAGGCACTCTGTCATCAAGCACTTTGATTCCTCTTTATCTCAGGTCTTCACATTACCAAACGAAACAGATTTATAGTGGGGAAAAAAAAAGAATATCCTAAATATTAATTTTAGCTTTGAATCTTTCCAAATTCTCTCACCATCCATACAGGAATGTTTATATTTAAACATAGTTTAAATATTTTGTATTTCAAACTTTTATTTTTTTCACTTTTCATTTTCTACATAGGTATTATTTTTAAAGGTTTTCTAAAACAGTTTCTATTTACATGTAATGGAAATATAATCAACCACACATTTTTAAGTGTAATTAATAATTAACACTTTACAAAATAATTTTTGAATCACACACTACTTTATTACAGCTTTATTTAGAAATAACTCACATACCATAAATGTCACCCTTTTAACTTAAATAAGTCAATGGTTTTTAGAATATTCAGAATTGTGCAACCATCACCACTAATGTCACAATTAGATCGCCACAAAAAGAAACCCCATGTCCTTTAGCAGTCATTCCCTATTCCTCGCAACTCGGAGCCCCTCACAAACATTAATTTACTTTCTGCCTCTAAGAATTTGCCTATTCTAGATGCTACATACAAATGGAGTTATATAATATGTGGCCTTTTATGTCTGGCTTCTGTAACTTAGGATGATGTTTTCCAGGCTCATCCACATTGTGGCAGGTATCAGTATTTCATTCCTTTTTATGCCAAACAGTGTTCCATTGTATGTATACACCACATTTTGTTTTGTCAGTGATGGACATTTGTATTTTTTCCACTTTCTGGCTACTATGAATAATGTTGCGATGAACATTCCTGTGCAAGATTTTGTACCTGTAGACATACGTTTTTACTTCTCTTGCAGTGGAATTGCTGGGTCATATATAGTAACTCAGTATTTATCATTTATAGAAACACAGCTGCACCACTTTACATTTTCAGGAGCAATGTGTGATAGTCCCAATTCTTTTGCATCATACGTATAACTTGTATTTTCTCTGGCAGGGTGCTGATTCAAATCTTTTTCACCTTATTCATGGATACCTTTTTCACATAATTTATTTCACCTTATTCAAGGCTATTGAAATAGCCTTATTTTTTACTATCCTGTCTCCAGTCTTTCATTTCTTTCAATTCAGCCCATAGTCCCATTAACATCATTTTTATCTTCCTAACAAATAATTTCTGTCACAACCCTATTCCACCAAATTCTCAACAATTATCTACAGCCTAGGAGATACACGGCTAACAGCTTCTTCTACAAATCTCTAAAGATTCATAGGCCAGCTTTATTGGATATCTGTTCCCCCACAGCTTAGATCATTCCACAAGAGAAACTCTCCAATTCAACCTGAACTGTTGATGTGTAGTCTTGTTGAGTTACATCTTCTGTGGGCAGGAATGGCTTCATCAACCTGCAACGTGTGCAGTCACACAGCGACCCACACATAGAAGATCTTTGCATTCGGTTTTAGGCTGTCCTATCACTATATTGAAATTTCAGTGTTTTAACAAGAGGTTCCACATTTTCATTTTGCAGTGGACCCTGCAATTTGGTAGCCAGACCTGCTCATGGAAGTTGGGTTTTAGTGTCTAACCCCATCCAATTCGGCACATGTTTTTTGTATCTCCACTGCTTTTGTTAAGATTACAAAGCCTTCTGTATTTCAGTTTAGTCGATTCTTTATGTCCCTTTTATGACATTAATGCTCACCAAGTTTTCATTCTGCTTTCAGTTTTCATCTTTACTCTTTCAGAGGAGTCATGATACCCATCATTATTTTATTTTTAGTTCATAGCCTAAGCTGACATATAACCTGAAATAATTTAGTAACTTTATTTCTGGCTTTAAGATACAGACACTTTGGACATTTCCTTATTAAAAAAAAAAAAAGAATACTCTAGCTTAGAACAAAGGCTTTCATAGTAGAGGTTTTGATCAAATATATATATATACCCTTAGGCAAAAAAGACAAAAGGGGAGGGAGTATGTATTATCTAAGTGGGGAAAATTTCTTGCCTATAAATTTCTTTTCCATGCTAAAAAGCAAATCACCCATTTCAGCTATAGCAAGCGCATGATTTTGGCCAAGGTATATAGACGTATTTCATTTTCAGAGAAGTTGTATTCTTCAAAACGAGTATATGTAAATTGAAGTTTTATAAATTAGATACTTAATTTTATTGCTTTAAATTGTCATCTCAGTGTTAGGAGGTAGAACTCTACAAGACATAATTTAAAAGAAGACTTTACACCTACATTTTAAGGTCAAACCTTCTATTCCATTAGACAATGTTACAGCCAACTGTGGAATAAGCCCATTTTTAAAACAAGTGAAATTGTTTGCATTTGGTAAGTTGTTAGCTACATTAAAATTGGATTCCACTTTGCTGATATAAGCAAAACAAAAGAAAACCCCACAAAGAACTTGAAGAATTGCCAGGAGTTAGCAGTCTTATTGTCTGTTGCACAGTTAGCATAAGGCTGCTTTTTTTAAAGACTGCTTTTTTAGATAATTTTTAGATTCACTACAAACTTGACAGGAAAGTACACAGAATTCCCATATACGCCCTGTCCCTACATGCATAGTTTCCCCCATTATCAACATCATTCATCAGAATGACACATTTATTACAAAGGAGAAGCCTACCTTAAGACACCAGAATCACCCAAAGCCCGTAGTGTATCTTAGAGTTCACTCGTGGTGCTTTACATTCTATAGGTTTGGACAAATATGTAATGACATATATGCATCATTATAATATCATAGATAGCTTTTGCTGCCCTAAAAATCCTCTGCACTCTGCCTGTTTATACTTTCACTCCCCAGCCCCTGGCAATCATTGATGTTTTTATCATTTCCATAGTTCTATCTTTTTCAGAATGTAATATAGTTGGAATCGTACAGTATATATCCTTTTTAGATTGGCTTTTTTCACTTCGTAGTATGAATTTAAAGTTCCTCCATGTTTTTTCATGGCTTGCTAGCTCATTTCCTTTTAGCACTGAAAAATATTGCATTGCTTGGATGTACCACCATTTATTTATTCATTCACCAACTGAAGGACATCTTGGTTGGACATTTTGGTTGCTTCCAAGTTTTGGCAATTATGGTTAAGCTGCTATTAAAATCTATGTGTAGGTTTTTGTGTGGACATAAGTTTTCAACTCTTTCAGGTAAATATCAAAGAACACAATCGCTGGATCATATGGTAAGAGTGTGCTAAATTTTGTAATAAACCACTATATTGTACTTCAAGATGGCTTTGCCATTTTGCATTCCTGCCAGCAATGAATGAAAGTTCCCATTGCTCTACATTCTCGCCAGCATTTGGTGTTGTCAGTGTTCCAGATTTGGGGCATTCTATTAGGTATGTAGTGGTATCTCATTGTTATTTTAATTTGAATTTCCCTGATGACATGTAGGTAGAGTGTGCCTTTTCATGTGCTTATTTGCCCTCTGTATATCTTCTTTGATGCAGTAACATAAAGTTTTCTTTTACAATTTTCTTTAAAATGTGCCTTTTCTTCATAACAGTCACTGGCTATATTTAACCAAAGTTTAATACAAGCATTATCTGTTTATTAGACAATAAATTTTGTGAAGTTTCTCTGGCTCTGAAACAAGTGAAAAATTGAGTATTAAATACACCCTATTGTTTGTCCTCAAAACTTAAGAAAAATGTAATTCCTGGTTATTGGCTTCCAAATTGGATCTTTGCATGGTCGTAAATGATCACCTTCTAATCTATTTGCTACATAACCTCTGCTAGCTTATTTTAAAGCAGAGTGGACCTGTAAAAACACCACATGAATCATTGTACTGCCAATATGAAAGGATTTCCTCTGTTTGGCCAAAGTGACTTCATCAGTCAGAACAATTAAGTTCAACTTCTAGGAGTCTCTTGTACCAATACAAAAGAGACAAAGGCCCTGAAATTTCACACTTTATAAGTACTTAAATTCTGAGTTGTTTAGATATGAAAATCAACTGGGTAGTTTATCTTCACTAACTATCCCTCAAAAGAATGGCTACTAATTAATTACTCATCAACAAAACTACTCCAAATGAGGAGATCCATAGAGAATACACACAGCTGTACTATTACCTCAAATATAGAGAGGGCATAATTCAGTTGTTTTCGGTCTGGCTGCATACATATTAGAACCATTTACATAAGTAGCAGAGATGGGGTGGGAACAGGGATGAAAATACCAGTGCCTGAGACCTTCCCTCACAATTTCTGATTTATTTGGTCCTAGTGGAGCTGAGAATGGATTTTTTTTAAGTACCCCAGGTATTTTTAATGTGCAGCGTTGATGGATAGAATTTATTTATTTTTTTTATCTCTATGGTTTCAAAACAGGCTCAGATGTATGAGTCATGAATTAGTTGTGTCCTCATTAATAGGTTAGCATTAAAAAAGTCTCAATATCCTGTTTCCATGTAAAAGAAGTTGTTTTGTGGATGCTAAATGCAGGCCCTTTCCTAAAAGTACCCTGAATTTCGGTGGTGAAGGTTCTGCTTGCTTTATTTCACTTGGTGTTTCGTCTATGGGTAGGATAATTACAGCTGAGTCCCAGCAGCATATGGCGGTGGGCAAGGGAAAAGAAAAGCAAATGAGGACAAAAGCACAAATACAAAAATAAACATAAGTCAAGTTTGTGCTACTGGGTAGTTTTCTTTCATCTTTCTGTGAGGTTAATTAACTGCACAATATGTCTTTGCCACTCTGATGCATCCAAAGCATCCCAGAAGACTCCTCCTCCACAATCTAAATTATAATGATGCCTGATGATAGCAGAATTTTTAGTTTAACTAGAGTTAAGTAAATCAGTCTGGGCAACATAAAAGTGTACCTTAACCATTATCCTTGTTATCAACTGAACCCCCATGGCAAGGTCCCACTGATTCCAAGAACTGGTGCTGGTGGATTCCCCCACATGCATGGTGTACTCTGACTGTGGGAGGCCTCACCCCACATCATATCCAACTCATCAAATAACCTCACGAACCATATTATATTTGCTGTAAAAGTTTTTTGCAAGGAGTATTATAAATTTGCTTTTAAAATTATTTGCCTGTGAGACCATCAGTTAATTAATTATAATTGACTATTATTTCTTTGGGATTGTTGCCAATTGAGAAAAATTTAGCCCATAAATTGTTTTCAGATTATGAAGATGATATAATATTATGTTTTGTGGACATTTAATTAAACATTATATAATTTGTTTAGGTTCTCTCTTCATGCTTTACTACATTTTCTTTCTAGTCCAAGATATGTTCAGAGGTCCCTGAAATCCCTTGGGTTCTAGACTGGTACCTAAGTGTCTGATGGGTAAAAGGGTCTTTGTTGCCTCAACTCTAAGATTTTGGTCAGAGACGGAATATACAAAGGGGCAGTGGCCAGACTCTATATGATGATAGAACCTCTGCAACAAGCAGCTCAGAATAGTCAGGACTCGCTCAGTGGCTGCCAGCTTCTCTGTTCCATCTCCTCTCTAGTCAAAATGTGTCTGAAGCCTTCCTGTTTTCCTCTATAAAGCTTTCCTGCTTCCCTACTTGCTTTTGAGTTTCTGCCAACCACAGGTAATAGTGGCCCTTGCGATAGCAAGCTCTGAATAAATGGCCTCCGCCTGTTCTCATGCAAGTGGCCTTTGTTTATTTCCAGCCAGCAAGGAAATAGTGAAAATGGACTGGTGGTTGAATCTACATCTCACATCTAATGATGCTTCTGATTCCTGCTTGCATTTATGTTTCAACGTAAATCTAGAGAATATTTAACAACTAATGAAGGGGAATGGAATCAGTGATGTGTATTGTATAGATTAAAGACTTTGTTAATTCTATGCCTTAACAATTACAGTCTGTTTTAATTGATAAAATATTAAATATATTTTAAAATAATGAAGTTCTTAGTAATCATATTTAGAAATGGATTAATCGACGTAGAAGTGGCCCTTATGCAAAAGGCCACCTATGCCCTGCCCAAAGAGAAGAGACATTGTCATTAAAATCCAACTAGAAATATCAACACAGGGAGAAATGGCTGTTAGTCACCTGAATGTCAAAATTATTCCTTGTTTTTGACAATATGGAAAAAATCTCTGAGGTTATAGTACTTTATATTAATGGACAGAATTAAATGAAACAAATCTAATGTTAATATATCTATTGCCTACCTTCTTCACCGCCTTTCACTGGTATTATTGTTTTCATTTTCTCACTAGTTCCAACAGCGTAATATAGGAAGTCAACAATTTGAAAATAACCCTTTTTATTATTGTTGCAAAAAAAAAAAAACAGTGAAGAATGAAAAAATAGATCTCAACTTCAAGTGTCTAAAACTGTCCAATTAAAACTCGAGCTTATGTTTAATCATCCAGGTTTCTCCATTGAGTAAGTGGTGCCATAGATTTAGGGCAGTCTATAGCATCTTTTATTGTTCTTATTTCATGACTGATCTACTACGGAAAGAAACAAAGGGAAAAAAATGAGTGAGTGTTTATGTGTGTCTGTGTATGTGTGTATGTGTTTTCTAAATAGCCTTATTCTTATTCTTGTTGTTTCTCCATGTACTTGAAAACATTTTAAATTCTATTTATATAAATATATGAAAGTAATGTATATGAAAATGCATTTACTTGCATGTATTATGAAATATGCATTCTAACATTTAGTCATTGATAAAACATCAATAGATAATAAAGCTAAGAACAATACTGAAATAAGCACATTCCACTAAATGCAATATTCATTATTTTACTATGTAACTTCTTAGGCAAAGTTTCCATCAGCTTTGCCCAGAAATTTTACCAGTTATGGTGTGGTAACCAGCTTCCAAGATGGTCCTTCAAGATCTCCACCTGCTGTATTCATATCCTTTTGCAGTCCTCTCATACATTGTTACCAGAATTGGTCTGTGTGACCAATAGAATATTGCAGAAATGATAAGTTGTAAACTCACAAGATTAAATTGTGAAAGTCACTGTGGCTTTCATTTTGGTCATTCTATCTTATCTGTCTCTCTGTCTCTATCTCTACCTCTTTCTTTTTTTCACATCACTTATTCTAGGAAAAGCCAGCTGCCATGTCATGAGCAGTACTAAGGAGAGGTTCATTTAGCAGGGAACTGGAGTAACTGATCCTGGAGGCGGATACCTCCAGCCCCAGCCAAGATGAGTGGAGTCCCAGCTGATATTTGACTGCAATCTCGTGACAGACCCTGAGCTAGAATCACACAACTAAGCCACTCCCAGAATCCTGACCCTCAGAAACTATGAAAACAATGTTTATTGCCTTATGCTTCTATCTTTTGTAGCAATCTATTACACAGCAATAGATAACTAATACACATTTAATATGCATTAACTGAAAAGGTAATTAAGCTGTTGCATTGTGATTTATTTGTGGAAATTTACTTGTCTGCTAACAGATATATAATTCTGTCCAAGTGCAGTATCATTTTAGACAACTACCAAATGAAAGACTATATGTAAAGCATCTAGAACAATGGCAGACAGACAGTAAATTCTATGTAAATAGCAAATATCATAATGATGCTGATGTAATACTAAAAGAAAAAAATTAACTAATGAAAACCTTTTCAGAGGTGTACCTGGAAATTCTCACAACCTGACAAGTAACTTCCATATATTATTTTGTAGTTAATGTTAATACCCACTCCTTCCTATTAGAAGAGAGATCTAAAGTCAGAAATATTCTAACTAGAAACATGCCATCCATCCTAGATGTCTAAGACAAAACCTCTCACTGTCACTCTTGTGACTTAAGCCAGGTTTGGAAAGGAATTAACAGAACCTAACCCAAAAATGCCAGGGTTGTTGATTCCCAAGCTGTAGGGTCAACTTCCTGTTAATAGGCAGGCTATATTTTTCTTATATAAGGCTAAAATGTGTTTTCCTATATAATAGCCTCCTCAGTAACTAAGGAGAAGGTGAAACCTAATTTATCTTGCTCCTCAGCCCAGAGGCTATGCCTCATTAGCATTTAATAGAAGACCAAGGACTTTTCCTACCTTTAAAACTAAAAACTTTCAATGAAATGGAAATATATACATATTTCCATTCTGTAGATGATGGTAGTAGCTTTTCTTTAAAAATCTTTTTTTTTTTTTCAATTTTCAGAAAAACTAGAATTTCAAACTTGAGAACTTCAAAAACGGTCATTTCAGAAACAGGAGAATGACAAAGAACCGTTTCAAGCAGCAACAGCTTCAAATGATTATTAGCCTTTTGAGACAGCAGGTGTTAGATTCAGCAGGGTCCTAATGCCAGGAACACATTTACATTCAAATTAAACTAACATAATTAGATGTTATTTCTTCAAAGTAGGAACCCCTATGTGTAAGAAAATAATTGCAACTCTCACTGATGCAAAATCTGAATTAAATTTTTACACTTAAACACACCCATCTTGTCCATACTAATAAGGAGGCCGAAAATTGGCTCAACATTTTTCCCTTTTGAGTACTACTGTGTATTTATCCTTCCGTTAACTTTCCCATCACTCACTTTGAGTTTTAATGTGAAAAATCAAGAGTGCATGCCCATATGCAAAACAGTGACTAAAAATCTAATTTTCATTATGATTACCAAAGTTATTTGAAATTTTTTAAAGAGAAGAGACACAAACCTCCATAGTCACGGCAAAATTCCCAACCCACCTCCCAGTCAGCAGCTACTATTGATACCTCCACTGAACCACGTAAATTTTCCTTATAAGGTCTGATTGTTATTTACCTGACCTGATCCCTTTGCAATATTAACACTGTAACCACTCCTTAGAAAACCTTTTCTTTCAGCTTCATTATCTGTGCCCTCTGCTCTTTCTCTTCTTATATTTTTATCCATTACAGCCCAGTCCTCTTAGCTGGCTTCTCTGTTCTTTATCACCCATAATTGAGTTGTTCCCAAAGTTCTGTCCCCAGCTGATGTCTCTTTCCAATCTTCACTGTATAATCTCACTCCATGATTTTGACTATTATTTTTGCTGGTCACTGTCACCTTTCAATCTTCTAGGATACTCTAATTAGTTTAAATGCTCCGCTTTCCTTTTCTTGACCAGCAGATTTCTAGGGTCGTTGTTTTTCAAGGTATATCTGCTGTACATTTATAACTTGACATCCCACAAGAATTTAAATTCAGCATATTAAATACTGATCTCGTTTTCATGTTCTACCTGTATCATTTTCTCATCTTGGGAGCCTCTTTCAATAAATTATGCTGCTTCTCATCTAGTTACTAAATATTTGAGTCTTCTATGTTTCCCTTTGCCCCTCACTCTTCATAGTCAAGTTCTTGCTAGCATTCTACTTGCATTTCTTCAAGTTGGTTTTTTGTTGTTTTCCGTTTGTTTGTTTTTTGTCACTACAACTTCCTTTGGATTTTTATCGTTTCTTGCCAAGATTCCCAACTAGAGTATTCACCTCCAGCTATGTGTCGTGGTAAGCAAAGTAATGACCCCTCAAAGTTGTCCACGACCTAATCTCTGTAACCCGTGGATATGTTACTTTACAGGGCAGAGGGACTTTGTAGATGTGATTAAGCTCAATTACCTTGGATTAGAGATCTTCCTGAATTTTCTGGGTAGGCCTAATGTAATCACATGAGTCCTAAAAAATAGACCATTTTCCTGGCTGCAGTCAGAAAGAGATGTAATGACAGAAGTATCAGAGAAATGCAACTTCAGTGTATTTGAAGATGGAAAAGGGGGTCAGAAAAGCAAGGAATGCAACTTGTGTTGAGAAGCTGTAAAAATCAAAGAAACAGTTTCTTCTCTAGAGCCTCCAGAAAGAAACACAACCTGCTGACACCTTGTTTTTAGTCCAGTGAGACCTGTGTCCATCTTCTGATCTACAGAAGTATGCTATAATAAATTTGTGTTCTTTTAATCCATCCACTAAGTTTGTGGTAAATTGGTAAGGCAATATAGAAAATTGATACAAATCCTTATGAATAATTTTTCACCTATCAAGGGATCTTTCTAAAATGCTAGTATGTTTATAAACATATGCGTATTCATTTTCTATGCTCTGTAACAAACTTAGCTGCTAAAAACAATATTCATTTATTATCTCACAGTTTCCATGAATCAGGCATGGCTTAGCTGAATCCTCTACTCTAGGTATCAGCCAGAGTTGTGATCTCATGCAAAGCTTATGTTTATCTCCCAAACTCCTTTGTTGGCAGAATTCAGTTCCTTATGGTGATAAAGCACAGACGTTTAACTCCTACAATCTACTGGAAGTTCCCTGCCTGAGCCCCTTTCTACACATGGCAGATTGTTTCTTTGAGCCAACAAAAGAGCCATTGCTATTGCTTCTCCTTCCTGTGATGTCAAGGTCTTCTAAAAGTCTCCCCTGGTTAGGTCAGACTCACACAGAATAACTTCCTCCCCCTCACTTTTTTATTTTGGCTTAAAACAACACAAATTTATTTGTCTTACAGTTTCCACAGTTCCAGGGTCTGGGTTAGCTGAGCCCTCTGCTCAGGGTGTCACTAGGTTAAAATCAAAATGTTACCTGGAGCTGTGATCTCATCCCAGGCTCGAGATCCCCTTCCCAGCATAAAAGTTAATTCTTGTGAGTGGTGTAAGAGAAGATAAGGGTCTAATTTTATTTTTCCGCATGTAGTTAGCCACTTTCCCCAGCACCATTTGCTAAAGAGACTGATTGTTCCTCATTGCATGTTCTGGGTTCCCTTGTCAAATATTGGTTGACCATATATGTGGGGGCTTCTTTCTGGGCTTTTTATTCTATTCCTCTGGTCTATATATCTGTTTGATGCCAGTATAGCACTGCTCATATCCATCCATGGATGGATCCCAAATTGTTTTTGTTGGGCAGGGGCACTAACAAGGGGTGTCTTACTCAGATTAAGTTACTGATGTCACTTAATCTCCTTTTTGGTTACTTAAAGTTGTAACTTATTAGGGACCTTAGTTACATTTGTAAAACCCTTCACTTTACCACATAACATAATTACAGGAATGATATCCCATCACCTTTTCCATATTCTCTTGGTTAGAATCAAAATTACAGGTTCTACCTATACTGAAAGAGAAGGGATTATACAACAGGGTAGGTCATTTGGGTTATCTTAGAATATTGTCCAATATGTGTTCTGCCCTGTTGTTGCCACCAATTTATCTTTGATAAATGGTTTTGATCCATAATTGCTGACAAAAATTGTGCAAGTAGTAGTGCTAGATCTACTACAAAGAGTCAGAGAACAAGAGGTATGATTACTATTAAAATGCAAGTTTTCCACCTAAAATTGTAGTGCAAGATAGAGGATAAAAATCATCACACCATTAGGTAGTAATAAAAGTCATCATAAATATTTTTGTATGTATTAGATAAAATATATCTGAATAACCTTGGTCTTATGACCTGAAGCCTATTCTAACTTTGAGGGCATTTTAGAATCAATGAAGAAGAAGGATGGACCATCACCCACTGCAAATTCAGCTTGAATATTAATAATACCAAGCACACAAAAAGAGTATACAAAAAGGTTTATTACTTACATAACATAGAGCAGACAGGTCTCCCAAGCTAGTCTGACATTGTTTGAGAGACCAAGGTAAGTAGACTGGCTTGGTGTTTTCATTGTGGTTCGGCATTAGAACCAGGCTGAGGGACGCCACATGCACGCAAGAGCTAGTGTGGTTTGAATTTTCTACCAGTGCCAAAGGAGAAAGAATCTGGGCTTTCTTAGCTCACATGCATGTAGAGAAGAAAAGGGAGGGCTAAAGCTTAAAGCTGTCAGCAATTAAATATAAAAAAAAAAATGGAGTCATATTATTTATTGCAAAGAGATTAGGAAGATTTCAGGAAGATTGTCAATGTATGATTCTAAGAATGCATCTGCAGAGAGACACTAGACAGACATATCCAGGCATACCACATTTTATTGTGCAGCGCTTTATTGCACTTCACAGATATCACATTTTTATCAACATTGAGGTAAGATCCTCTAGCAGCATAAAAATTACAAGTCACTGAAGGCTCAGACAATGGTTAGCATTTTTTAGTAATAAAACATTTTTAAGCTATATATATATATGTATATCTTATATATATTTAATATATATATATTTTTTTAAAAAAATAATGTTAATGCATACTTAACAGACTATAATATGGGGTAAACATAACTTGTATTCACTGGGAAATCAAAAACTTTGTGTGACTTGCTTTATCGTGATATTCATTTTATTGCAGTGGTCTGGAACCAAATCCACAATATCTCCAAGGTATGCCTGTATCTGAATTATCACATGCACCATACCTAGGTTTGCATTACCCTCCCAACTCGCAAAGGCACACAGGAATACAAGTAATGGCCTATTTAACATCCATGATTTTCAGCACTAGATTTTGAATAACATGAGGGCAGGGAATATATTTTATGTCTTGGTATTTCCTGGTTCTAGCGTGGTGTCTGGCACATAATGAATGTTCAATAAATATTTATTAAATAAATGAATATATTAATTCTAATAAACTAATAAAACACTTATTTTTAAAATCCTTGAGCATAAATAGTGGTATAGAGTGTAATAGCTCACAGCATGGACTACCGGATAAAACGTGCAATACTTTAATCAGGATTACTCTCCATTCCAAAGTAGTTAGTCAGCATTTTAAACACTCTGATCAGAAGTTTGCATTCCAGCGTCAGCTTCTACAAAAGCTTTAATAATCTTTATTTTCTCATAAGCACTTAAAGGGTATGAATTGGCATAAAGGATTTAGAAATGATATTTAATTGGTAGAGTGAGTTTTGTCCACAGTATGTAGACTGACTATAAACATGTCGTATGTCCCTCAGCCCTGTCATGGTCATGGTCTGAGAATCTAACAAACCCAGCAGCCTGTGATGTTCATAATTTAGGGCTCTGTTCAACGGTCCTGCTCAGAAATGTGCAGAGGACCCTGAACCTCAGGGCTCCTGGGTACAGTCTTACGCAGCCAAAGCCCATGGGTCAAGCATCTCTGGCCTTGGGGAACCTCATTCTTCCTCCACAGTTATTTATCAGTTGCTGAGGGTGTTATGATATTAAAAAGTTTGGGAGGAACTGCTCTAGATAATTATTTCATCTGCCTCAAGTGCACCTTTTATAGAAGATGCTTATTGGAGTGCCTAAAAAGACGGAGCTAGGACCTCATGGAGTTTACAAGAACAATACTGAATGATTGTTTTTGTGCCTGCTCTCATGTGCTTTTAAGTACGAGGTCTGACAATTAAGTGGCGAACTTGTTGCAACCATGTTGCTCACCTTTTTGGATATCAGAGGGATTATTCATTATGAATTTGTACCAACTGGACAAACAGTTAACCAAGTTTACTATTTGGAAGTGCTGAAAAGGTGACCGTAGTGATATTCAGCAATGAGGTATGTAGCACATTTTCTAGGATGAGTTCGCGAACTTAATTGTCCGAACTCATCTGCAGAATTTAGTTTGAAAGTTGTTTTATTTTAATGTACAACCAGATGGTGCAGCTGTGTGGGAAGCCCACAGTCCTCACATACCTCTGATAATGAAAGGCTACTGATAGCAGCAGAAGGAAATATAATAAACATAAACCGCCAAACTGGCTTAGATACATTCACAACATACCATCTCAAAAATATATTAGTTTATCATAATAAAAAGGAACATTTCTTAACACTCTGTGGGACTTATACTTAAGAAATATTTTATGAGGAGTGTCTTATTAGTTTTTCTAGGACTGTCATAACAAAGAGGCAGAAATCAAATGGCTTAAAACAACAGAAACTTATTGTCTCACAGCTCTTGGAGGTTGAAGTCCAAAATCAAGGTGCTGCTACACCCTTTTAAACCTATAAGGGAATCTTCCCATGCCTCTTCCTTGCTTCTACCGTGTTTCCCCAAAAATAAGACCTAGCCAGACCATCAGCTCTCATGCATCTGTTAGAGAAAGAATTAATATAAGACCCAGTATTATATTATATTATATTATATTATATTATATTATATTATATTATTATATTATGACCCAGTCTTATATTAAAATAAGACCAGGTCTTATATTAATTTTCGCTCCAAAAGACACATTAGAGCTGATGGTCCAGCTAAGTCTTATTTTCCGGGAAACACAGTAGTTGCTTGTAGACAATCTTTGGTATGGTATACTTTTGGCTTGTAGGTGCATCAGCCCAGTCCTTTGTCATCACATGGCCTTCTCCCTACGTGTCTTTGTCTTCACCTGGCTGTCTTTTTATAAGAACACCAGTCCTACTGGATTAGAGACCGACCCTACTCCAATATGACCTCATCTTAACCAGTTACATCTGCAATGACCCTATTTCTACACAAGGTCACCTTCTGAGGTATTGGGATTTAGGACTTCAAAATATCTCTTGGGGAGAAGGGGACACAATTCAACCCATAACAGAGTCTATTTGTGAACTTGCCCATCTGAGTTCCACATCCCCCCAAAAAAGCTGATTTTTAATTATTTAATGAAGAGAGTATTTTAGCTTCTCTTGTGCAACACATGCTAAAATCTTAGTCCTTGTTCTCAGTGAGTTTTCAGTCTAATGATAAGGCAAACATGCAAGCAAGTAAATACTATAATATCATTGTTCTAATGGAGGAATATGCCTTATCGTGATGAAGCATAAAATTTGAGAAATAAAAATAATTATAACAGTAATAAAATAAAATAATTATTACCATTTTATTGAACATTTAAAACACACACACACACACACACACACACACACACTTTGCCCTTAATTCTGAAATGCTCTAAGCTCCCATTAAAAACTTTCATTTCTCCTGAAAAGAAAGTAAAACTCTTTAGTATCTTATCTCGGAGAAAATGAGGCTAATAGCATAGTAAGATGATTCAGCAATTTAGAAAGCAGTTTTGGATGCAGAAAACCAGCATCCTTTTGTCAGTTCCCACATTTCTCGTGCCATAGGAAGTAATCAGTATTGTCAGCCTTAAAGAAGAAAATATGACAATAGCATTTTTGTTTTCACTGACAGATCAAATCATGTGTCAAGCCCTTCACCAACAAAGCACCTTTCCTTTAAAATATAATTTCTAACAAAATTAATGCTAATGTAACTAACCCCTTTTTACTAAACACTTCACATCAGGGCAACACACGCATTTCCCATAAAGAAACAACAACAATACCAATAACAAAACCACAGTTTTGTTCCTTAGTAGCACAGGTGAGGTAGATCGGGAAAGGTATTCAGAAAAGCTCTTAACTCCGGCTGGAGCCATGGGTGGCAATGCACATAGTCCTCTGTAGACAAGGAATCTTCACAGCTCACCCACTAGCTCCTCAGTTGGTGAACAGCCCGGTTTGCATTCCTACGGTATTCCAAAATCCTCCTCACTGGTCTTTGAGGCCCTGAAACCTTTCCACTCTCTCCTCTCCCACCCTCCAAGGTCCCTCCTGTCCTGCTCTGCCTCAGAGCCACAGGCTCAGTCATTTGGTTTTTTTCTAGCACTTTTACTTTAATGCTAAAGAGGACTTCAGAACTTTGTATATAGAAGCATTTCTTTTGTACCATGCAGAAAACATCTGTCCTTTCTTCATTTTGATTTGCATTAGGGGCAGGGGGAAGCCCTCTCCACCCTTAGTTTTCTTAATCTGGGAAATATCTGTCCCAGAATTGGAATTGGCAAGTACCATGCCTCAGTTATAGATGGAGTGGGAGAAAAAATATTTAATATCATATTAAACTTAGGGAGGGGGACATAAAGAGATTCTAACCATGTCATTTTACAGTGTAACCTTCTCACGGAAAGAGACACAGTGAAAGAAAGAGTGAAGGGAAGGAGGAAGGAAGGAAGGAAGGAAGGAAGGAAGGAAGGAAGGAAGGAAGGAAGGAAGGAAGGAAGGAAGGAAGGAAGGAAGGAAGGAAGGAAGGAAAGGAGATGGAAAGAGGGAGAGAAAAAAGGAAGAAAGAAGAAAAGTAAAGAAAATGGGACTTATTCTCTCCGAATATAACAAAAAGTTCGTTACTTACACTGATATTTGGGGGACAGGACGAAGGACAGGAATTTCCACTATGAAGTTAAGAATTGGAAGACGAATGCCTATACTAATCTTTTTCCTTTGAGCCATTCATGGGAAAGTTAATATGTATCACTTGTTAACAGTAACATTGGATATATTAAATTTATGTTTGGGTAAAACAAACAAACAAAAACGCTGAAGTAAAATTATTTTTTTCTATCCCATAA
The DNA here is from genome assembly GCF_004115265.2 of Rhinolophus ferrumequinum. Classification (NCBI taxonomy): domain Eukaryota; kingdom Metazoa; phylum Chordata; class Mammalia; order Chiroptera; family Rhinolophidae; genus Rhinolophus; species Rhinolophus ferrumequinum. Next base: position 25,917,916 of record NC_046302.1, read on the forward strand.
ATATCTTCTAATACCCTAAATGTATTCATAATATCCTAAATATCTTCTAATTCTAAAAAAAAAATGTTTAAAAACTCGATATTGTTTCAATTCTCTCTTACCCTCTTACATTAAATAATTTTTACCTAAATGACTATAATAAAGTAAATGGTCTTCATACCAGGAGTAATTTGTGCAGAAAATGTTAAATGGTGTGATATAATTATCACATATGATTATAAAACTACTTCTCCTGCATGAATATTAACTGACAGGGAGTTGCCCTGTGCAAATGGTGCTTGGATGAAAGAATTTATCTCCTAACAGGAGCCTTGAATGGTAACTTCTTACATTCTCACTGGCCAAAATTGAAAAGTACAGATTCACAGAATTTAGATGATCAAATTTATGCAAGTTTTCATCATAAAAAATACCATTGAATTATATCACTCTATGAATAAGATACTTCACTGTCATACATGGAGCTAGTAGCCATTTTCCAAGACATGTTCCAAACTGTATTTTTTATTTCAATATGAATTTGGTAGGCAAAATATTGCCCTCCTCCCCACCCAAAGATGCCATATCCTAATCCTCAGAACCTGCGAATATGTTACTTTCCCTGTCAAAAGGGACATTACAGGTATGATTAAATTAAGTGTTTTGAGCTGGGGAGATCTTACTGGATTATCTGGTGGGCCTAATGTAATCACAAGGTCCTTACAAGAGGGAGACGGGAGGGTCAAGTCAGAGAAAGCGCCAGGACACAGAAGTAGAGGAATGCAGGTAGCCTCTGGAAGCTAGAAAAGGAAGGAATGGATTCTCTCCTTCATCCTCTAGAAAGACCTCAGCCTTTGACTTTAACCTTGTAGGACCATTTCAGACTTCTGACCTCCAAACTATAACATAACAAATCTCTGTTGTTTTTAATCTACTATATTTGTAGTAATTTGTTACAGTAACAGTAGAAACTAATTCCGTCGGCATCATGTCATTTGATATTAGAGAATCAATTAGGTTTAACATTTGAGAGCTTAGGCTCTGAATTCAGACAGACCTAGTTGAAATATGCTGTTTGGCCTGTGGTCATGTACTACAAGGCTAGGCAATTAACATCCTCAGACCTAAATATTTCTCATTTGTAAAATGGTTTTAAAAATAGGGGTTGTGAAAAGATTGAAGGAGGTATTTGTAAGATACTTTAAATGTGTCTAATTTTTGCTACAAATATTAGCTACTGTTATCACATATTATAAATGTATCAGTACATTTTTACCAGACATTTTAAAGTGTGTTTTTTTACCATGGTCAGAGAAGCATTAGAACCACGTTGTCTTAGATAGCTATTATTATCCCCTTGCTGCTGTGAAGGAAATGAAACTTCCAAAACTGAATTGAACCAAGTTATCCAGAGCCACTCTCAGAATTTTATGGTTAAATATGAAGCAGAAGATAGAAGTGCTGAATCTGGAAAATATGATCCATCTATAACATCGCAAAATGGAAGGAAGAACAGAAGATTAAATTGTAACTTGGATCACATTTTTTTTTAAATATTCTTTTTCAGAAACAAAAGCATAATCAGGCAATTTGTAGTCAGCTTTCTATTATAGGCACCAAATCATACTCTTGGAAAACGTGAGATAATTGACTTTTTATTCATTTTTAAATACCTGGAGCCATAACTTGAACCTACCTTATAAAACAAATGTGATTTTTTTATTTTCACATCAGGATTTTTTAAAAGGTTACTGTGAAGTGCCTATAAATATGCAAAGATTTCAACAGCTAAGACAAACATCTCAGTAAATAACTTAATTGAGCTGTGAATTTTTAGTGATTGAAATCCGATTACTTTGTGGCTTAATTTGTGTACTGCTTGACTGCTCTGCAGTTTCAGGCAATTTAACAATGTAGACAGTATATGAAGATGGAATGTTAAATAGTGACTGAGGCATTCAAAGTAAAAATGTCTGCATTATGTTCATTTTTTTTTTTTTTTAGGCATACCACTGAGTGAGATGCAGGCTTGATTCAAAGGCTCCAAGGAGTCAAAATACATAAAAGTCACAGATTCTTTCCCCCCACATCTTTGGATAATTAGCTTTAACCTCTTGTTGAATTTTGGTGGTCATTAGACTCATAAAGATTAATAGCATAGCACACAAAATCACCTTCACTCCTATAAAATACAGTTTTCTCTATGGTAAAAAATAAGTAGTGTCAGTGAGTTTTTGGATGACCTTGTGCCTTCAGAAGACATGTCGAGTCCAGGCTCTTCTGAGAGACTTCTTGTTATCCTAAAACTCAGCTATACGAGTTTCCGATATTTTACAGAGCTATCTACCCAGAGATACTAAAATGTAAGAAAGTGGTAATGAATTAGGTCAAGAAAGAGAACAAATTTAGACATTGCATGCCAAACAACCTGAGGTTTTTTTCCTCAGCATGTCTTTTTGCAAGCTTACATTCCAGAATATTGCTTCCAGTGTCAGTTCATTTTATTCTACCTTCACAATAAAGCCATAAGTCTGTCCTTCTCCACCTTCTAGCCTAAATCAATTGGAAGAATTTAATGCAAGAATCTCAGTTTTTCTTCATCAGTCTCACACCTCTGCCCTGATCCCATTCTTCTCACATGATGACCTCTCCAAAAAACAGTCATTACTCCTTTCTCAACACCTGTCAATGTCTTCTTAGGCAGTTAGGAAAAAATCCAAAACGCTCATCGTGGTCCTCAGGTTCCTACTGTTTTGACTGCTGCCCACCTTCCCATGCTCATTTACATTTGTACCAATATATCTACATATTATCATTTCAACGTGTAATCAATAGAACAACATCAATCAGACAGTGATATCCTTTTGGCATATTAAGTCTTTAAATCCAGATCAGTTCTTCTCGATTCAGATCAGTACCACACATCTAGCGCTCAGCAGTGACACGGGACACTCCTGCAGGGCAGCCAAGGAACAGGGCTAGAGAACCAATTAGTTAACATCCATGAGAGTATCAGCTGAGGAGAAGCATAGGTGACTTCATTGACTATTTCCTGTTTCCTTCACAAACTGGAAAATATTTTTCTAGAGTCAAGAAAATGCCTAAGGGAATAAAGAAAATCTTTCCTCCAAACTAATAGTATCAATTTCTAAGCTAAATGATTTTGTGTCAATATAAATTACAATTAACTCTGTAACACATTCTAATGCTTTAGATTGAATAGCTGTTCCTTTTTTGAATATTAACTTTCACTTTATAATGATTCCATATTAGTGCTATAACAAATGATGAAGTTTCAAAGTAAGTACCTCATGCTAAATGTGTCTTTACCAACAAAGAAGTATTTCATTAAAACCATTTTGGGCATTTACAATGAAATTAATGCAACAGTAAACACAGTAGCGAGTTCATAATTACTGTGACAAATGGGGACTAATTGTAGGAGCTAATAAGGTCTATCCTTAATATATTATAACATTGCTATTAAGGGAATGTAAAATGAATTTAAACATTTTCTAATTTTTAATTTCAATAATTTTAAAAGACTGAAAACTACTAAAATTGAGCAATGTGAGCAAAAATACACTCAATTAGTTCTGCCTTGAATTAGCTTTTTGTCTGGTCGATTATATTTTTTCGGCTTTTAAATTACTGAGAATAAAGCAATTGTTCAGTCATGAAAGGCCATTTAAATTAGGTGGTTTTAAATGGTCATTTGGACTTACTAAATGCAATTTTGAATGCCAGTGTCTAAATTGCAGTGATCATTGAGCAACTGACTGATGGGTCATCTATTCCCATAGCAGAATCAAACTGTTCGAATTAATCAATAGTCACAGGCACAGCCAGAAATAGGAGTCTTTAATATAATTTCAGTTAAACCATCTACTCGTATACCTCAAACACAGAATTAATACAAATCATTATACCCTGAAATGAGGAGTGCTGTTGGCAAATTACCAGGAAAGAGACAGGTAATAGGGGTTTGGCAAACCTTACTTTTCTCGTTACTGACGTGTTTCAGTTCCCACCTGGATAGACTATTCCTTGAGTTCTTGATAAAAGCAAGGTTATCCCTGTCTGTATTTCATGTTTCCTAAAAGCCACCTGACACTCCAAGCTGCTCATGCTCTCTTCCTTCATCCTAAATACAGAGTCCTATGAAATCATCTGCCCCGGGGGCGGCCTTGTCCTACATACAGAGCCATTGTCACTCTTCCAGTCCCAGTGTCTACAAAGCAATACTTCTCAACGCAGCAGCACATAAGGATCACATGCTGGAACCTGGGTCCTACCGCAGAGATTCTGATTTAAATGGCCAAGGCTGAGTCCCAAGCATTCGTATTTCTAAAAGTGATTTCAATGTGCATTCGAGGATAAAAACCCACCCTACAGTGTCAGATTGCAGCACTCTAGGTAAAAAGTGCAGCCTTGAGTAAGGAAATGACTACCAGCTTAGGCACCATGGAGAGGGAGAAAGTGCTGAGAAGAGATGTCCTCAAGGGGACTTGTATAGGAGGAGGGAACGGAGGATGGCCAGTGAAGCTGGGAACCAGAGAATGGGGAAGACTCTCTATGTCAGAACTTAAGGCCCTTGGTGAGCAATTTATACCCAGAAGTCAAAACAGAATTAGTAACAGAAAAACATGAAAGAGGTCTTTAGTGACTTGAACTAGCAGCAGAGTATAAATTAAAATAATGGGTCAGGCCAAAATCAGTTAAAAATGTTCTATTTCATAGGTTAAAGAAAGATAATAAACCGACTCTTAGAAAAAGAAATGGTCAAATTAATGTGAAAACAAGTTAATTTTTTTTTTTTCTGAAATCCCTTCTCTGGACCCTGCAACTACCTCTGCCTATTTGCCTCTTCCTCATCCACACACAGCTCAGCAGCATCTCTAATAAGTATTGTCCTACTTCTTTGCCTCCAATTCGCTTATCCACTCACTGGGATTCTGAAGCCACCTTCACCACGATTAACATCTAGTTCTTTCCTGCTAAATCCCATGAACCTCTTTCAGTAATCTTATACAGGCTCTCAAGCAGGTTTGGCAGCGTTGACCACTGTTTTGAATTCCTCTTTCTTTCCTTGGCTTTTGTGGCATTATCTTGTTGACTATCCTCCTGCATCCTGGAAAATCTTACTAGTTTTTCCTGCAATGGTTAACTTGACCTTTAGTGTCCCATTCTTACTGTTCTCGGGATTCTCTCTTTGATCACATCTCACACACCACACCTTACCCAGGCATTTTTATTAACTCCTCTCATTCAGCTACTCTAAAGATGCTGATGACTCACTCATACACATATTTTCCTCCTGCCCAAATATCTTGTCCAAGCTCTAGAACGCGCATGTTCTCTCATGTTTTTCACAGGCACATTATACTAGCTATGTTCAAAACTGAATTTCTGATCTTTCTCCCAACTTCTATTACCAGTTTCCCTTAGTCATCCTAGTCAGAATTAATAAGCCATTCTCAACTTACTTTTTTTCTCTCTCTCCCCTGCCAGATACGTGGTCTTGCTCCCCAATGCTTTCACATCAGCTGAGAGCTGGTTAGAAATTCAGAATCTCAGCCCTCACGCCAGACCTACTGAATCAGAATCTGCATTTTTTCCCAAGATCTTCTGTTTATTCTTACGCATAGTAAAGTTTAAGAGGCATTGCTCGATAATTCACATCTGAAAAACTCTAATTCAACTCTTGCTCTCCATTTCTGCTGGTATTATTGTAATCCAGGGCATAAGTCTTAAAATTAGCTGCATGTTACAATCATCTGGGGAATTTTTTTTCTTAAAATACCCATGCCAGGTTCTATCCCCGGAGATTCTGATTTAATTAGCCTAACGTGGAGTCCGGGAATCAGGAATTTTGAAAAGCTCCTCAGGTTGTTTTACTGTATAGCCGGCACTGAGAACCACTCATCAAGGCCATTATTACCTTTTGACAAGACTATTATAATAGTCTCCCAATTGATCTTTCTGTCTTCATCCTTCGAATTTGCCTTATTTCTAATACAATGACCTGTGTTTAAAGCCTGTTTAAAGGGCTTATGTTGGCCCCAGCATCAAGCACACACTGAAACAGGACGTACAGAGCCCTCCATCACCTGTCCCCTGCTTATTTTTGCAAAGCCATTTTGCACCATAACCTCTCCTTTCCTGTGTTCTTCTGCATCAGTCAGACTGAACTGTTTGCAGTTCACCAAATGAACTGTGACATTTTGTGCCTGTCTCTTTCTGCTCTTTTTTTTTTAAAAAAAAAACAGCTTTACTGAGGAATAATTGATACACAAAGAACTGTACGTATTTAATCTGCATAATACGATAACTTGGACCATACGCACACACCCATGATACCATCACCACAATCAAGGTAACAGACATATCCAACACCTCCCAGAATGTCCTCGTGTCCCTTTGTTTTTATGTGTATATGTGTTTGGGTGTGGTTACACCACTTAACATGAGATCTATACTTTTACATTTTGAAATAGATACACCATATTTTTAATTATAGATATGATGCTGCACAGCAGATATCTAGAATTTATTCATCTAGCGTGACTGAAACTTTATACCCATTAAGCAACTGCTCATTTCCCCTAACTCCCCACCCAACCCCTGGCAACCACTATGGAAGTCGCTGCTTCTATGAATTAGACTGCTCTAGGTACCTCGTCTATGTGGAATCGCGTAGTACCTGTCCTCCTGTGACTGGCTTGTTTCACTTACTATCATGTCCTCAAGGTTCATCCGCAAACAGCAGGATTTCCTTCTTTTTTAAAGCTAAGTAATATCCCATTGTATGTATATCCCACATTTTCTTTATCTGGACACCTGTCACTGGATACTTGGGTTGTGAATAATAGGACAATGAACAAGCCTCTGCTCTTTCTGCCCCTCTACCCGTAATGGCTTTCCTGGTCCTGACCCTGAAGACGCACTCTGAACACTCAGTTTAAGTATCACATTCTCTCATACAGCTATCCTGACCCTACCCTTCTATTCCTGTGGTAGACATGACCTTTCCCTCCTTTTAACTGCTATACTTTGTGCATATTTACAATATTGCATTATCGCTGTATTGTAATTATTTTTCTTTATGTCGACCTCCTTCTATCAGTCTGTCTGTTGGATCAGGAACCATATCCAATTCAGATAATTCTGTATGTCCAGAGCTTTGTGTAAAGTAGGGACCCAATCAGTACACATTCTGTATACAAAGGAATGCAAAAGAATTCATACAGTAGTCTCCCCTTATTCATGGTTTTGCTTTCCATGGTTTCAGTTACCTGTGGCCTGAAAATATTAATTGGAAAATTCCAGAAATAATTAATTCATAAATTTTAAATTGCATACCATTCTTAGTATGATATCGTCTCACACTGTCCCACTCCGTCCTGCCCAGGACATAAATCATCCCTTTTGCTGTGTATACACGCTGTACACACTCCCTTCCCGTTCGTCAGTCAGTAGCTGGCTCAGTTATCAGATCAATTATCAGTTAGTGAGAGAGAGAGAGAGAGAGAGACAGATCACATTCACATAAATTTTATTACAGTATATTGTTATAATTGTTCTATCTTATTATTAGCTATTGTTAATTTCTTACAGATAAACTTTATCATAGGTATATATATATATATATATATATGTAGGAAAAACCATAGTGTATATAATATAGGGTTCAGTACTAGCTGTGGTTTCAAGCATCCACTGGGGGTCTTGGAACATACTCCCTGTAATCCCATAAGCAAAAAACTACTATACCTATATATTGTTCTTAAACTTTGAAAAAGATTGTATTTCATAAGGAAGGATATGTGTCTTTGTCATAATAATGTGACAATATCTATATTTTCAGCATCAAAAGACTGAGTGAATTTTTAATCTTAATATAATTAGCTTCCTACTGACTGTAAGGTTGGAAGTTCATTACACTATCAATGGTCTGCAGCACTCAGATGACATTTAGCCATTACCCTTGACTATAAAGAGTTAGTAGAGGGCAGTGGTTAAGAACGGGGCCTTGGAAGTTAGACAATACCTGGTTCAAAGCCCACTTTTCCCACCTGATAGCTGGACAACTTTCAGCACTTTCTAAACCTCACTGTTCATCTATAGTGGAAGGATTTTTATTATAATAATAGAAAGTAAAATAAACTATTCTGACCTTTTTAAAAAAATTTTCGTAGTAAGAATTTCTAGTTTTTTCAACTAGCCTTCTCCTAAGAAATATATCTAGTGTGACCTCCTTACCCAAAGAGGACACCCCGCTGATCAGTTAATAGATGCTATCACAGTTAAGACTTAAAGGACTTAAAATCTTAACCTGTATTTAAAAAAGGAACTGACACAACAAAATTTTGTTACAATATATTTATTAAATATTTACTGAATATCTTCTATATGTTAAGCACTGTGTAAGATAGTAAATCATTCGAGACATTAATATGTGTTAAAAACTAAAAGGTACATGCAACAATAGTACCTAATATTGACTTAATACTTACTGTATGTTAGACAGTGTCTCTAGGCCTCACATCAACTCTAAAAGGTAGGCATGATTAAAATGTTTGTACTGTAGATGAGAATAGCAGATTTTCTCAAGAGTACCTAGATCACAGGTGGGAGAGGTCAGATTTGAATTGAGTATTGTCAAACTCCTAAGGCCTCACTCTTAAGTGCTGCTCTCTACTAATTCTTTACAATCAAGAGATGATGACTAAATAACATCTGAATACTGCAGACCATTGGTGGCATAATAATCTTCCAATCATACACTCACACCAGAAGCTAATTATCTTAAGATAAAAATTCACTCAGTCTTTTGATGCTGAAAATTTAGATACTTGGGTACATCTGGTTTATTCACAGAACTTTCACTTTTCATCCAGATGGCTTGTCATTATAAATGTCATAACATAAACACAACCAAACTTGAACTGCTCAAGCTTTCCTAAATGGACCTCTGAGCACTCGCTTCTCTTTCGGAAGTGTGTTGATTTGGATACACTATCGCCTTTTGTGTGATGTCCTATAATTAAAAACTCATGATGCTTCCTTACAAGGATATAAAAGTAGAAAATACAAAGCTGTATTGATGATAAATCTTAAAGTTTACTTCTTTCTGAAGAACCTAGAAAACTGAGAAATATCACTGGTGTTGCAGTTACCTCTATGGATGGAGAAACTGGTATTTATACAACACCTTATGCTCTAACAAGAATAAGAACAGAGGTCCACACTAGTGGTACTGAAGGCAAAACATAACAACGGAGAAGTGATGGCATTGAACTCTGTCTACTAGGCGAATAATAACACAGGAAGTCTACAGGATTAAAAACTTGATTTTTGTGCTTTGTTTTGTTCTGTTTTTTTCAACAAGATTGACTATGGTGTGTGCTGAGAGTATGTAAAGCCTAGAGCAACCTAGTTCAGTAATGATACCTCCTGTTATTTCATGAGGTCTATTCCCTGGGTAAGCATCTTAGAGAAGCGAGGCTAGAATAAAATTTTTGCTTGAAGAATTTCCTAATGAATCATAATTTTCCTTTTGCTAGAGTCTCCCACTCCACCTACTCTACTACCCTGATAGTTTCACTCTTTTCTTGCAAAAGAAGGGTTTGGGCTATTTACCTAACAAATCACCTAATAGATTGTATATTTTGACATTAATCTTTGACTCAATTATTTCATAAAATACATGAAATTCTCCCAAAGGTTCATTTATTCTCAATCACTTCTTCTGGTTTTCTTCTTTTTAATTACAATTTTTATTGAGATAAGTGTAGACTCACAAGCAGTTCTAAGAAATGATAGAGAGATCCCTTATACATTTTTCCTAGTTTTCACAAATAACATTTTACAAAATCATAACATAATATCACAAGTGCTTTAACATTGATAAAATCCACTAATTTTATTAAAAATTTCCCAGTTTTAATTATACTTATTTGTGTGTGTGTGTGTGTGTGTGAAGTTCTACGCACTTCTATTACCTCTGTAATTTTGAGCATCCATTACCACAATCAATATACTGAATAGTTTCAACACCACAAGTCGTCCCTATATCCCTACAATTATATCCTTCTCCCCTCTCACCCACTCCCATCCTTAACCTCTGACAATCACTGATCTGTTTTCTATTTCAAAAATTATTCGTTTCAAAATGTTATATAAATGGAATGCGACCTTTTGAGGCTGGCTTTTTTTCTTCTGGAGATTCATTCAAGTTGTTGCGTGTATCAGTACTTTATTCCTTTTTATTGCTGAGTAACATTCCATCGTATTAGGTCGGACAATTAAGTTCGTGAACTTGCCACCGTGCACTTGCACTGACAGCACTGTACAAACAGCTCGGTGAGGTTTCATAACGTTGGTATATCTGTGTCTCACAGCTGTGTTTGTGTCAAGATGTGGCGGTGTCTTGCTGAGTGGTGTTCATTATTGTTGTTGCATGTTTTTCTGTGCTGTCCTGAGAATGTCTGAGCTTGAATTAGAGCAGTGAACAAACATGAAATTTCTTGTTAAAGTTGGCAAGAGTGGAAGTGAAATCAGGGACATGTTAGTCCAGTTTATGGGGATAATGCCATGAAGAAAACAACAGTGTACAAATGGGTTAAAAGTTTTTCTGAGGGAAGAGAATGCATCACTGATGAACATATGTATTTTAAGTCAAGGTTTGTTTGTTTGTTTTTGCCCTTGGATGTTTAATTGTTCTAGCAGCATTTGTTTAAAAGGCTATCATTCCTCCATTAAATTGGTTTTAAACCTTCATCAAAAATCGCTAGGGCTCATTTGTGTGGATGTATCTCTGGTGTTCTATTCTCACCCATTAATCTATGTGCCTATTTTTTCACCAATACCACACTCTCTTCATTATTGTAGCTACATAATAAGGCTTAATATCAATAGTAATTGCTCTCACTTCATTCTTCTTCGTGAAGAGTGTTTTAGCTGTTTCAAGAACTGTGTCTTTTCAAAGAAATTTTTGAATAAGTTTATCTATGTCTACAATGCCCACCCCCCAAAAAAATACTTTGCTGAATTTTTTTGATAGGAATTACTTGACTTAATTTGAAAAATACCAAATAAAGAGCTATAATTATTACTAAAAACTGGTACTTATAAAAGCCAGGCTCATAGACAAATGCAGGTATCTTGATGATTGTTTTTCCTATTCAGATGTTCCACAGGTTATATAAGAGTGTGGTCAGGTATTATGCCCGTAGTAAAATTATAGGTCACAATATCATACATCAGGTAATTCAGAAACCAGTATTTTTGTTTTCATATGGACAGTCATGATATGTAAACAAGATGAGTTTTGCTCTTCTTCAGACATACATCTTGTGGAAAAGGAATGGTAATACCTGCCTGTGTTTACATGCTTACAGAACTAAAATTAGCATGAATTGATCAGTTCTCTTTTCTTGGAGAAGAAACTGGCATCTCAGCTAATAGTCATTATTTTACACTGATTAATTTAAGCTTTTATTCACATTCATCATAATTAGAATCGGAGTTCTACATGAGGCACTAATAGCCTCCTTAGAAAATCAAATGGATTATAATTAGGAATTGATGTGATATTTGGCAGAACCATGCAGCCTTCTGGATTACTTTCTGCATGTTCTCTGTGAAGAGCCATCCACATGAAGCAGCTGGAACTCCAAAAAGACATTTGACTGGTAAATTGACTTGATTGATTCAAATTTGATTACATACTGGAAACACGTTTAGTTCAAGTTAAGCACATTAATATATATCAGTTAGAAGAAAGACCCAATTGCTTCTTTGTTATTCATTAATGAAACTTAATGACTTCAACAAAACATTAATGAAGAAAAAATATTGGCTTGCATAATTCATTTGGAAAAATTAATTAATTGTTGTATTAAGGGCAGCCTGTTCCACAAAGTAATTATGAGGACTTTGATTGAGAATTGTTTTATGTGATTTATTTAGCAAGCTGTTGTTTACCTTTTTCATTTCATATTGATTTGTTATGCATATAGCTTTTTCTCCTACAGAAGGAAATTAAGTATAATTTAAAATGATGATTGTAATATATACTTATAATTGATAAGATGACTGCATTTTAATATGTTTATAAGTTCAAAATGCATTACAAAGATAGAAGGCTTATTTAGTGGAATATTCACCCAACTAGATTTTCAACACAATAATATATGACAAATTAACTAGAAGGCAGAAATGACATAAAACTTCAAGTTAGCATCAAGGCTTTTCTTTTGATTAGACAAAGCCATGGTTTGTTAATATTGAAACATAAAGTGCCAAAAATAAATATTTGATAAGAAAGTTGTTTTCTGAAACGCTATATGAAGTGCTATGTGAATAGGTAATTAAACATAATGCTGAATCTATAGTTCAGAATTCTAATTTTCTTTCACTTCTGTTTTCTTCTATGACTTTGATCTACATACTAATCCTCATCTATTTGTGTAAAATGGAAATATTAATGTTAACACAAAAATTCTTGGTTAGTATATACTGACTAATGGCTTTAATCAGTTTGACAATTAATACAATGGTAAGAATTGGTACTATTAAAATTAATCCTTAACATAATGTTCATTAAATTATGTTTTCATTAGATACAACTATGAAAGAGCAGGTAATTTGTTTTAAATTATAAATAGGTGATCAAAAGCTATCCTTTTTTAAAAAGGTAACTCATTATCTTCTGTAAATAAATGAAAGTATTTCCACATTGAATTGCTTCAAAGAGACTTTCATTCCATTACAGTATAGATTATTTTGCAAGTAATAGCAACACCACTTGCATAACAGCACCATGTTTCATTAAGATAAAAAATAAAAGATAAAAACCTGAATAGTTGCATTTCAAAATAAATCATCCCAGCTCTCTGCTGATCAGCTTTAGCTTTTTCATTACTGTATGGATAAGATGGATATTTTTCACAACCTAGTTTAGACAAAGTGTTCAGAAAGGAATGAGTTCGCCTGATCAAATGAAAGTTAAAGTGAAAATAGATGTCCTTACTCCCTCCCCCGCCAATGGAATTATTTTAGAATAAGAGACAATTATTTTTCAGAACTGTTAAAACCTCTTATGGTTTTTCTCCTTCATGCATTATGCAGCAACTATTTTAAACTCAACCTATCTCAGAAAGGTGAAAGATAGAGAAAATAAATGAAAGAATGCCACTGAATATCATTCTTTCTGGAGACAGAAAGCACATGTCTGCTTGAGTCCCTGATTTCTATTATTCCACAGAAGCAAATAGCACAAACCACTTTTTTAAACATTGGATTCCTTCACTTTATTTATTTCACTAGTAACCACCGGATGGCAGCATAGGACAATAAATCAAAATTGATTGCTCTGTTCAAAATTATCCAACAGAGTTTATCTGAAAGTTTTTGGTCTCTAACACATACAACTGGTAACAAATTCATTCATTGGGAAAATGTGTGTACAAAATCCATTCTGATCATATCAAGTTATTTTGGCTAATTAATGCAACATTTTTAATATTTTCTTTATCTTTCTGCATAACAGCATGTAATTTATCTTCAAGCTGAATGAGCTAGCCAATCAACTTTAGGTATTTTTAAAGTTTAAAAACTGCAATATTTTCAAAACACTCTATATTTTGTTGCTTTACATATATTTTCTGTTTTCTCACATGCCCACAATTACTTCAAATTATACTATTTGTCACAATACCCCTACAGAAATATTTCATGAAAGGAGTTCCATTTCAGGAATTCCACACGTTCTCTTTTCAAAAGAAACACACACCAACATATGAAATATCTGAAAAATACTTCAGAAAAGGACTATTTTACCTTTTATAAATCCAGCTTTTAAACCCTGTTATTAACATGTATTAAGAAATGCATGTTAAATTTGACCTATTTAGAAATAGGTCAAAACATTAACATTGCATTTCGAGATTCATGTCTCTTACATACAAAACTAGCATTTTGACCTCATCAAGACTGAATATCTAACCCACTGTTGTCAACCCAGAATATTAACATTAAAAATCTTATCAAATTCCTGAGATAATAACCCTATTTTAAAAGTTTCTCATATTCTAAATGATGTAAATAATTCAGTTTATTTAAAACAAAATTTTTATGTGAAAATTATGCACCATGTAATTATAAATTGGACCTAACCTTGGAAACAAACTTACCAATATATGTTGCCATCTAGTGGCCATTTCTTAAATCACAGTTTGGAATTACAAGATGGGATCAAAACATATGGTGAATGTTCAAATTAAAAAAATATATTAGTAAAAGACACATTCCCATTAATGCCTCTCAAAATACTCCCCCTTGCTTCCAACACACTTATCCCATCGTTCTTGCCACTTTCTGAAGCAGTTCTGGAAAGTCCTCTTTCCGTGAGTGTCTTGAGTTGCGCTCTTGTCGCTGCCTCGATGTCCTGAATCAATTCAAAACGTCTCCCTTTCATGGTCATTTTGACTTTGGGGACCAGTCAGAAGTCACATGGTGCCAGATCCAGTGAATAAGGTGGATGAGGACACAATATAATGTTTTTATTTAACAGAAATTGCAGTACCAGAAGCGATGTGTGACACTGAGTGTTGTCATGATGAAGGATGAAGTAAAGACACTCACGAAAGAGGACTTCCAGAATTACTTCAGAAAGTGGCAAGAACAATGGGATAAGTGTGTTCGAAATGAGGGGGAGTCTTTTGAGGGGGATTAATGGCAATGTGTCTTCTACCATAATATTTTTTTTTAATTTAAACATTCACCATATCTTTTGATCACACCTTGCAAGCTTCTAATCATGACTTGCTCTTTCTGGTGACCAGCCACCATCCAGGAGCCCATCTGGAATGACCTCGTTAGAAAAAAAGATACTCCTAGTGCTCTTATCACTTGGGAAATAACAAGGGTTTTAGGAGTTCTGTGCCAGTAACTGAGGGGCAGAGAAAAAAAATATGTATTTTCAATTATCTCACAATATGTAATCAAATTATTATAGGAAACCATGTTAATATGACCACTGACTGAAGGTTGAGTTGGCTGGCCTACAAGAACAGGGAAAGGAAAGGGAGACTGTTATTTTCAAAGTGAATATTCTTAAACAATAGTTTCAAATTTGGCTAAAATGATGGAAGTGTGTCCATCAAATATCTTTAATCTTTGGAATTTTTTTAAAAAAATGTATTTTATTGTGGTAAAAACACAACGCAAAATGTACCCTCTTAAATTTTTAAGTGTGCAGCACAGTATTGTTGACTATAGGTACAATGGTGCACAACAGATTTCTAGAACTTCTTCTATCTTGTATGACTGAAACTCCCTACACATTGAACAGCAATTCCTCATTTCTCCCTACCCCCAGCTCCTCACAACCACCATTCCACAATTTTATTCTATGAATTTGACTGTTTTAGATACATCATATAGGTTGAATTATACAGTATTTATCTTTCTATGACTGACTTGTTTCACTTAGCATAATGCCCTCATAGTTCACCAACGTCATTGAATATTGCAGAATTTACTTTTTATGGCTGAGTAATATTCCACTAAATGTATATACTACATTTTCTTTATCCATCTGCAGATGGAAACTTGGTTTGTTTCCACATCTTTGCTGTTGTGAATAGTGCTACAATGAACATGGGAGTGTTAATATCTCTTTGAGATCCTAATTTGAATTCTTTTGGATAAATACCCATAAATTGCTAGGTTGCTAGATCATAGGACAGTTCTATTTTTAACTTTTCGAGGAACCTCTATACTGTTTTCCATAATGGTTATACCATTTTGTGCTTATCCTGTGTGTAAGGGTTTCAATTCCTCCAAATTCTAGCGTATTGTCTTTTGGCCATTTGTGATGAGAGCCATCTGATAATGTGAGGTAATATTTCATTGTGGTTTTGATTTTCCTTCCCCTGATGATTAATGACATTGCAATTTTTTTTCACCTACCTGTTAGCCATTTGTATGTATTCCTTGGAGAAATATCTATTCAAATCCTTAAGTTATTTTTTAATAAGGTTATTTGTATTTTTGGTATTGAGTTGTAGGAGATCCTCATATGTTTTGGAGATTAATTCCTTATCAGGTATATAGTTTGGAAATATTTTCTCCCAATCTGTAGGTTGTCTTTCACTCTGTTGATTATTTCCTTTGCTGTGAATCTTTGGAATTTTGAACTAAGGCGTTCAGTAGTTATCAGACTCCTTGCACGCCAACAGAAAAGTCAGGTGCTTTTTCAATAGACATACTAAAAACTCAGTACAACTATATAAAAGTAAGTAAAAAGTATCTACTGCTAAATAACAAATTATCCCAAAACTTAGTGGCTTACAGGAACGCATTTATTATCCCACAGTTACTTTGGGTCAGAAACCCAGAGCAGCTGAGCTGACTGTTCTGCTTTAGGGTCTCTCACAGGTTGCAATCATGGTGCCCTCTTGGCTATAATCATCACAAGGCTCAAGTGGTCAAAGATATACCCTCAAACTCACATGGTATAGGCAGGATTCAACAGGATTCCTCACGGGCTGTTGCAATGAGGACCTTGGTTCCTCTCTGGTTGTTGACTTCAGAACCTTGCTGTACTGGCATCACCAACATGGAGACTTGCTTCATCAGGGTGCAAGCCAAGAAGGCAGTATAATCTTCAAGCAGAATGGAAGTTGCAATACTTTGTAACCAAATCAGAGAAGTAACATCTCATCAACTTTGTGTAGTCTATTGGTTAGAATCAAGTCACTATGTTCAGCCAATACTCAATGGAGGATTACATAAGGGTGAGAATGCTAGGATATGGAATTATTGGGAACAATCCCAGAAGTCTTCCTACCACAGAGGAGATGAAGTTCTTTGATGAAATTTTGGTTATGCTGAAGACCTGTTTTAACTTCTTACCACACACATTCTTACACACAACACAGATTGTAATCTGCCTGGCTAACTGGAATGACACATCAACCATCTCTTTGAGATCTGACAAAATGTCTTAAGTCTTAATCCAAAGGAATAGTGAGAAAATGGTTCAGCATTGAATAGTGAATGCATTGGATAGGGTGCAACCCATGCACACTAGTGATAATCAGTCAATGTGCACATTTCAGCAGCCAGTCTCAAA
This sequence comes from Rhinolophus ferrumequinum, assembly GCF_004115265.2. Classification (NCBI taxonomy): domain Eukaryota; kingdom Metazoa; phylum Chordata; class Mammalia; order Chiroptera; family Rhinolophidae; genus Rhinolophus; species Rhinolophus ferrumequinum. The sequence continues at coordinate 25,935,038 of NC_046302.1, forward strand.
ATTTCAGTGCCACCTAAAGTCTAGATGATATTTAACTTCACCAGTATTTAACCATACTGATTGAAGCAACAATAATATTAGGTATTTGGATTCATCATTGAACAAGGGGCCACATAGGTCAGGATTTGGGGAAAATAGAATGCACTTAAGCTAGTTTTAGCAATGAGATTTATGAAGGAATTATGTGCTTACAGATTTGCTGTGAAGCCTAAGGAAACAGATTGAACTGAATTGAATTGAATTGAATTGAATTGAATTGAATTGAATTGAATTGAATTGAATTGAATTGAACTGAACCGTTGGAATATGTAGGAAAAAATATAGAGCCACACTGAAGACCAAAATCACCATGAAAGCTGCCTCTACAGTGCCTGGCTCTAGGAGAAAGCCACCACTGCCACATTCATGAAATTACCAGTATCAGAGCAAAACCACAATCAATTAGCATCAATTGTCAGGAAGCTGTTGCTTGAAAATAAGGTACCTCCAAAAGACTTATTTTCAAAAGAAAAGCACAGCAAAAACAGAATCCACGCCTCTGCAAGGGCATCTAATGAATGGAACCTAAATTATAGCCAAAGCCCTAAATGCAAGAGAATCCGAGAAATACAGCCTGTATCTTTCGAGCTTATACACTACAGGAAGGTACAACAGAAGGAAGGAGGAATGGACGTTTTACATGGTTCTAGGTCAATCTCAGTGACAGCTTTTCAGGCCTTTGAATTTGACTCAAAGAAATTTTTTTGACATCATAAGATGAGAGACTGTAACCGCATGGCCCTTCACCATCGTTGTACCAGCTTCTGGCCTCTCTTTCCTGGTTGTATTTCTAGAGCAAATGCCGGATAATCAATGTCTATATAACAAATAGTAAAAAACAGGAGTATAAAATGGACTGTGACACCCGACAACTGAGATCCTTCTCTGCTTATGTACACAGCATCCCTGCTGTAACAAGGAGGCTTTAGGTTAATAGTTTTTAAAATATCACATTTTCTTTAAGTTTAAGTTGGTTGCCATTGCCGCTTCTGCTTTCAGCAAATTTTAAGGAAGAAAAGAATGCTCACATCATCAGGAGAAGCATTCATTGGTCACATATAACAATATAGATTGTATCCATTAGCAGCTGAGACACAAATTGAAGAAGCATTCACAGTCAATCAGTGTCACATGAGAGGGTGTAGAGTGTGCACCCTGGTCTGATTTGACTAGGTTAATTTCAGTTGTCCTTCCTCACCCAGCACTACCTACATCTTGCCAGTGGATATTAGATTTTTTTTCCATACTTTGCTTTCATGACAGCTGTACCTGCTTCTTTCCACTTTGTTTACTGTGTTTCTGCATGTACTGCTATTTTAAGTATACAATCCCGTCAGCACGTGAGCACAAACTCATGGCTTGAAGTTATCTGGTTGGTCCACTCAATCTAATTGTAGCTGGGAAATTCCCTCTCCTTCTCTATTTTTTTTTTTTTCATTTTGCTTCTCTTGATGAAAATTTCTTTCCCATTGGACTCCAATAAAACTCTCCTTAATTCCAGCAGATTCTATTGTGATATAAAATAACCTAAATCTTCAGATTAAATACTATCCCCTTGAATGCTTTTGCTTGCAGAGTTCTAGTTTTATCTTTACTTTGTCTAAACTCTGGCATAGATATTATTCTTTTATATAAGAATCATGGCTATTTTGTTTTATATTTCTGTCTGTATTAGTTTATTTCATACATTTCTGACTCTGGCTTTCGTTTTCAAAGTCACAATTTAGGACGTTTTTCTACCATTTCACTTGCTATCAATCTATTGTTTTCTTCTGAAGATCTTGGCCACATCCTCAAATGTTGCCTTTTATCACCTTGTATATATTTCTTTTTTTCACCAACCACCCTTTAAGTTTTCAATATCGGACATTCCATTCACTACCAAGCATCAGAAAAATATCTGTGTCTTATTAGGATTCTCTACTCTTCTCAATTTGGACACTCCTTCTGTCCTCACTGTTTTCAGAGATTAAAAATTCATACCTTTATGGAAAAGAAAACGTCCATATCACACATGGTAGCTTAAAATATGGTCTTGAAATATTTATAAATATTTATATTTTAAAAATATTTTATCTGGCACTTTCTCTAATGGAAAGAAACCATATCTATGTTTGAAATTCATTTTGGGAGAAACTATTTATAATGTGGAAACATTACTGAAATAACAAGACTTTTTTGACATTTTTCCCACTAGAACGTATTTATAAAAACTAAACAGACAATAAGTAAAAATAAAAATGAGCTAAACAACTAGGTGCTGACTTATTTAAATAAGCTTTTTGGTATAAACTCATCCTTAATATATTTTAAAAATTGACCAAGGTAATATTTTGTTCAAACACTGCCATTGTTTTCATGAGCCAATGACAGATAATTTGTAATGCTTATTATTGAAAACTCTTTGGGTTTTGGCATGATATGAATTTAATGCATGTAGATAAAAGATTTTTGATGTTGGTAAACAATGCTAGCACATGACATCCTAGTGTGTACACACCTAGATAAATCAATAATGGTTTGTCCTCAGACCAAGTTCAACATAATTTAGTATAAAACCAGCTAAAATGCATTTGCCAGTTGCAATGAAATAAGGAATGAAACTTAATTACATGTTCAGAACCTTGAAAAATAAAACCAAAGTAAAGAAAGATTTGTCGGTTTTACATATAACGTAGCTCTGACACCTGAGAGAGTACTGAGAAAATAACATAAGTTATAAAAAATGTTCTGAGTATTTCTACTAATAGGATTCAATTCTAAGATAATCTGGCTGACACTAGGAGTGAGCAGCCCTGCAAATGACAAAGGAAAAACCACTGAGAGTAGGAAGTCCTTGCAGTTCACCTTGAGACCTCAGCTTAGTCAGGAAGATCACAGATAGCTTTTCATTTTCCAGGACTCTAGGCCAAGTGGTGGATGAAGCTTTGTTACCATAAAAATAGAAAAGATCTCTAATTAGGATAGTTCAGATTGGTAAAATATGGGGATTTTGTTACTTTGTTACTTTTCATTGAATGTTTAAAATTTTTAATAATGAGCATGTATCATTCTTATTATAATAATACTTATTTTTTTAAAACCAGAACATAATAAAGTATACTGGGATAATTAAAGATATTTACGAAATACCTACACAGGAAAGTTTATCATGATATTGAGCAGTTATTGATTTGTGTGGCTATTGTCATTTTGGAACACTCTTATAGACTGTCAAAACCATAAAGTAGCTCATATCTCTCTAATGTTTACACTTGTTTCATTGTTAAAATAATCCTTTAAAAGTGCTTTGTTTATTATTCTCTCAAAACGAACCCTTTATTCTCAAAGGTCTTATTTGGACAAATTTTTATTTATGAAGCATTTCTTAGTTAATTGAAAAAGTAATTGAAAGCCAAAGCCAACTTTGAAGACTACTTTTGAGGATATCTCATAATTACAATGTTAATTGGGTTGATTAAATCAACACAACTTTGAAAATTACTTTCACAAAGAATGTCCACATATTATAGTTTCTAAGAAAGACAAGTGTCATTTCTTTGAAAATAGAAATGTAAGAAATCTCCAAAAACGTAAGAAAGGCTTTGAAATATCGAGGCAATGCTACTACTGGTATTTTAAATTGTATTTTTTTAAAAAAAGAAAGAGGTATTTCTTTTAAAAACAGACATATTGCTGAGCCTCATCAAAATATACATATATATAGAGAGAGAAATGCACTGCCGTAAGTGTTTTAAGCATTTCCAGGGTGTCCAGGGGGAGAAAAAAAGAAAGTATAATATGGCTGAAAGAAATACTATCTTTCAACAAATCATTAAATTTTCTATAAATGGACGTCTAGTATGAACATCGAGGTCTAAGTCCGTGTTTTTCTACCTTTCCTCCTGGAATTCATAAGAGCACAATGAGAAACATCAAAAACAAAACAGAATAGACATAAGACCCTGCAATTTCATTTTCAGGAAAAGACTGTGATGATGGCCCCAAAGGTGACCCCCAGTGATTTGTTGGTGTCTGTGCCTTAGTGTCACAGACACTAAGTTTGGGCTTATGATTTGCTTCTAAACAATAGGACATGGCAAAGGTGATGGAATGTCACATCCATGATCAAGCTCTGTTATATAAGATGCCAACATTGCAGACTAAAGAGAGAGCAAAGTAAGCAGCTGTGTTGATGAAGCCCATGTGACAAGGAACTGGAGTGGCTTCAGGGACCTTGCGTGGCCTGTAGGACCTGAAGCCAACCTATAAAGATAACAGTCAACAAAATGCAGGGGCACTCAGTTCTATAGCTACAAGGAAATGAATTTTGCCAAAAACCTGAAAGAACTTGAAAGTTGTTCTTCCCTCTCAAGCCTCCAGATGAAAACACAGCCCAGCTGAGATTTTGATTGCACACTTGTGAAGCCTTGAGCAGACTATCTAGCTAAACTGTACTCACACTCTTGCCGCATGGAGTCGAGATAACAGATATGTGCTATTTTAAGCCACTACATTTGTGGTAATTTATTACACATCAATAAAAAATAAACATACAGATATAATCCTCAGCCAACAAAATATATACAAAGGCTACCAAAAGCGGCTGAAATCAAACAGAAACTTTCTAAAAAAGAAAGAAGCAGTGAATTGATAGGACCAGTGGAGGAAATCTCAGAAAGTGCCAATAAAAACACATTCCTTGAAAGTGAGAGCTCATTTCAACGTGCAAAAACTTTAGATTTTGCTTTCAAAAATCGTATGGTATCTGGATTAAGCAGTTACCATAGAAGACCCAGGTTAGTTCATAGATGCAAGGAATGCAGGATTATAGAAAGCATAGCATGGATACACCATAATTATAAGAAGCTGAACAGAGAAAGAGGGTTTTCAATAGGAAAAGTGATTATGCCCTCCCTTCCATCCCCAGGAACCTCCTCAACAAGCTAACTTAATACATTTCATTTCACTTAATGCTAAAGGCATTTACTCTTCCCAGACAAGAAAAACATCTTTAGTTGCATTGAAAGAGTCAAGATATTTTAAGCGAATAAAAGAAATTTGATCGAGGATCATTACAGAGCATAAACTATACCATGTAGAGTGTAATATCATCACTAGAAACAGAGCTTCTTAAACTTGTGCCACTCCACTCAGGTAATTAATCATCAAATACATTTTTTGTTTGTTTAAGTTCTTGGACCACTAGGGATAAGATGCCAAATAGTGATAAAGGTTAGAGTTCTAAATGTAACCTGTTCGTTGAGGCCCCTTGATGTGTTTTTCATAGAGTCCACATATTGAGGTCACTCAACTCCTTGTGAGGGCCTTTACAGTATCATAAATTGTGGGACTCCAGGAAGTGATGAAACTGGGAATTCAAATCCGGTTCTGACTCTAGATGTGGTAATATTAAATAACCAAACAAATTCTGACATTTATTGAATGCTCACTCCAGGCCAGGCAATGTTTTATGAACTTTACATGGGCTAGCTCAGTTAATATTCAGAGTACTCCAGTAAGGTAAGTACTGGTATCATAACTCACATCTCTGCTCTGATTAAAAACAATTAGTGGATTCTCATTTTATTCAGAGTGAAGTCTCTGACAAAAAGTTTGCAAGACTTGTATGTCACTTCCAAAAAAAAAAATACTTTGTAAAATTCTTCTGAGGAATTTCTAAGTCCAGAAATTATGCCACTGAGGATATAGCCCAGTAGTAGAGTATTTGACTGCAGAAATTATGCCAACTTCCTGTGTAATGTTGTTATTAAAAAATAGAAAGGGACCTACCTCTTAAAACTGCTTCAAATAAAGTAATACGTTTGGTACCACATTATTGCCCATGATTTCTGCCTCAAAGGTCATGGTGAAAATAGTAAAATCCACAACTCTGCTTGGAAAAAAATTCCCATTGACTCTTCAAAATGCAAGGATTCTGGAACTGATTTTGGAAAAAAAATGTCATATTACCAATAGATATATGAAATGAGGGTGGACAACACCTGCATGTTTAGCAAGTATTATTTTGGGTAGATAATAAAATGATAGGGGGGAAAAAGCCACTTAAATTGATCTCTATCCTGAAATCTTAACCTTATTGCTTTTAACTAGAATTTTAGGAGAACAAACCATAGCCCCAAACTGACATTTTCATGTAAGGTTGGCAAGGTAAGAAAAATAAATAATTTTCTCATAGAAACCATCTCAAGTACACTTATTTGATTCATGTTTTTTATAAGCAGCAGTCGCAGGAAGAAAGCACTTATAAGTAGCTATCCACCACACACATGAATTGCACTGAGCTTTTATGGTGTGTGAAATAAAGCATTTGATTTTAAACAGAGGAAAGGGAAAAAAAAAAGAAACAGCGAGTTAACTATGAGTTCATGTTAGAAGACAAGTTATATTCCCATTATTAGAAGAGGAACAAGATGCCAAATCTCTGATATCGGCAGCTTAAGTTCTCAGAAACACTTGCTGGTTTATGTCTTTTAATGTATTCTTTGTAATATTCCAAAACTATTCACATGGGTTTTCCAGCAAAATGCAAAAGAGGGGATATGGCAAGTGGCAAAACTAGGATGCAAACTGAGTTCAAACTCAGGGAGGCAGTAAATATAAAACAAAAAGAAAGGAGAAGAGGGAGGACAAAAAGAAGAAGAAATGAGGAAGATGAAGGAACTGAGGAGAAGAAAATAAAAAGAAGAAAAGAATGTGAAGAAAGAAGAGGAAGAGGAAATGAAGGAGAGAAAAAGAAAAGGAAGAAGAAAACCCTTTGTATGTATTAACTCATTTCACCTACGATGTAGGTGAAACATGATGTAGTTATAACATCATGATATGTAGTTATAACATGATGATGTTATAACTCATGTCTCTATTCCGCTCAAAACCCTCCAATAGGTTCTTACCTTATTCAGAGTAAGATCGCAAACCGCCATTATAGCCACAGAACCCTACTTGATCTGGCTTCCCACTGTGACCCCTCCTCCCCACCTCCTCCTACTCGCTCTTCCATTCAAGGTCAGGTGCATTGGCTTTATGGAACACACCATGCAAAATCCTATCATGTTTCCCCGAAAATAACAGGAAAATAAGCCCTAGCATGATTTTTCAGGATGACATCCCCTGAATATTAGCCCTAATACGTCTTTCGGAGCCTACCTTAATATAAGACCCGGTCTTATTTTCGGGGAAGCACAGTAGCTCAGAGCATCCATGTTAGCTGTTCTCTTTCCTCAGAACATACTCTCTCCTCCCTGGACCCCATAGTCACATGGCTTGCTCACTCACTTCCTTCAGGTTTTTGCTCAAATGTCATCTAATTATAAAGGCCTTCTGTAACCATTCTTACTAAATAAAAATCTCCTGTGGTTTTCTAAGTGCCGTATTCTGCTTTATTTTTTTCTGCATAGAATTTATTAATGCATGTCATATTTTATATGTACGAGGTCTGACAATTAAATTCACGAACTTGTTGCAATGATGTTACTAACTTTTTTTGATATCAGAGGGATTATTCATTACCCCCTGCGGGTACCAACTAGACAGTTAACCAAATTTACTATTTGGAAGTGCTGAAAAGGCTGCATAAAAAAAAAAAAAAAAAGACCTGAACTTTTTGCCAACAATTCTTGCATTATGACAATGTACCAACTCACAAGGCACTGTCTGTGAGAGAGTTTTTAGCCAGTAAACAAATAACTGCATTGGACCACCCTCCCTACTCACCTGATCTGGACCCCAGTGACTTCTTTCTTTACTCAAAGATAAAGGAAATATTGAAAGGAAGGCATTTTGATGACATTCAGGACATCAAGGGTAATACGATGACAGCTCTGATGGCCATTCCAGAAGAAGTTCCAAAATCGCTTTGAAGGGTGAACTAGGTGCTGGTGGTGTCAGTGCATAGCTTCCCAAGAGGAGTACTTCGAAGGTGACCATAGTGATATTCAGCACTGAAGTATGTAGCACTTTTTCTAGGATGAATTCGCGAACTTAAGTGTCAGACCTCATATTTGTACATTTGTTTATTATCTGCGTCCCCTCTCTGTTCAGAATTTAATTGTCATGAGAACGCAGCCTTTGGCTATTTTATTCACTGCTGTATCTTTAGCATCTAGAACTATGTTTGGCATGTGGTAGTTGACCAAGAAATAACCGTCAGTAAATGAATAAATGAATGAATGGCTTATTTCAGACGATAAATTGAAGCACAGTGAGATTAAGTAGTTTATCCAAGTTACCTGGCAAGTTAAATACTTTTTCCATGCTGAACCAAACAACGTTTGTACCTATTTAGAACATAAGTGGCATTCAAATTTGAAGGTTTTTTTTTTAATTTATGTATACATGTGTGGTTTTGTTTTTGCTTTTTTGTCCTTTTCTTTGGATCATTGTTCCAAAGTCATCAGATCGTCATCTATCAAGATAATAATCTTATTTTATTGTTGCATGTTTGGTATGTGTGTTGGTGATGGGAGATAGGAAAGTAGTCCAATTGGTTGCTGGAGATAATAATTTGCTGAATCAGATTACCTAACAAACCTGATCAGAAAGATAGGCTTAAAGGAGCTTACAACTTTTTCAAGTATTAGTAAATATAATTAAATAAAAGAAAAAAGGAGACTCTGCAAACTGGATCTCAGAAAGAGAAACCTTTCACTCTCATCCCCAATTGCATAAAGTATCATAAACTCTCTGAAACTTGGACATAATCTATGTATAAAAGAGTGACAGAAAACCCTAATTTTCATATAATGGATAAAATTTCATTTTTTATTTCATTTTTGCCACTCTGCTAAATAGAGGATGAGGGGCGTGTCAACATAAAGGCAAATTAAGTTATGAAAAATGTTGATATTTTTTTACATCTGAACTTGTGATCCTGGATATTATTTGTGTCCTAGGTTAACATATATATAACACATAATTTCTTCTAAATGATATATGACCTTTCTAAATCAAGAGGGTGAGGTGAATAAAGCTTCCTTTTGAAGAATAAATACAGTGTTTTAAAAATTGAACTGAGGAAAGTATTCATATTTAATTCTGAGGCACCATTCTCATTGTGGATCAGATATATCCAGCTTCACAAAGTTAGAATCACAGAACAAAAATGTGACTGAACCAATCTGATTCTAATAAAATCCTCACCACTCTTTTCCTCTCTATTTTTTCCTCCTTCTATGCCTAATATACTTAAGCTATTTTCTTGCATTTTCTCAAACAACTTTATATCATTATATATCTGCTTTACCTTATCTATGATGATTCATATTAAGAATAAAACCCATAAATTTCAATGTATTAGGAATCTCTGTGAAATTGTACTTCAGCTTGGAACCTGTCACACACCATGTCAGAGAAACTTGCATAGTCTATGAGCCAGAATTCTCATTCTCAGCCCAACTCTGTAACCAGTAATGCAATTTAACTCCAGAGACTCAGATATACTTCTACATAGGAAGTGAACCTATGAAAGTTAAAATGGGAACCTATCTTTTAATAAAATAAATGTGTACACATTTATATCACACAGCATATAATTAGCTTAATGTATTTTGAAAAGAAAATCATAAATCAATTTTAAAAATTTGTGGGAATCCGTAAGAAATATTTAGGTTTTCATCTGGAAATACACTGCATCTCTTAGCTTTCCCTAATGTAAAACACTAGCTGATAATATCCAAAAGGAATATTTTCTTCCCACTATAGTTGCATTGTGCACAGGAAACAGAGAATGATTACAGAAGAGAAGTTGCAGGTATCTCAGCCAATGGCTAGCTGCTCTGGCTTTTTTGCAGATTAGCTTCTGAAAGTTGTTCGGCTTTTGAAGTCAGATGTAATAACAACGTGCTTCTCTGGCACTGCCCACGTGTTTGTGCAGGCCCAGGTGTCTTCTGGTTGTGTTTCAAGGAGAGGTCTGAGTGCCGGAAGGGCGTGTTCACCTTCTTGTAGATACCTGAAAAGGAGCCAGGGACGCTGGGAGCCGGAGGCAAAGGTAGAACACAAGCCTCTCTACTTTGAGGAAGCATGGGAATTACCTCACCCAAAGAATACCATAAACCAGTTTATCCTGAATGGAGTGTGGTTCCTTTTTTTTCCAATGTGGTGAAAAACACGTGACATGAGATCTGCCCTCAACAAATGTTTTTGTGTACAATATAGTATTGTCAACTATCAGCACAGTGTTGTACAAAAGATTTCTAAAACTTTTTCATCTTGCATGACTGAAACTCTATCCTCGTTGAACATCAACTCCCCATTACCTCCTCCCCACAGTCGCTGGACGCCACCATTCTGTTTTCTCTTTCTATGAGTTTCACTGCTTTTGATACCTCATGTAAATATACGTGAATATAAGTGTTTGTCCTTCTGTGACTGGCTTATTTCATTTAGCATAATGTCCTCAAGTTTCATCCATGTAACATATGACATGGTTTTCTTCTTTTCATGGTTGAATGGCAGCCACTGTGAAAAATAGTATGGAAGTTCCTCAGAAAATTAAAAATAGAACTACCTTATATGATACAGAAACTTCATTTCTAGTTATTTATCCAAAAGAATTGAAATCAGAATCTTAAAGATATACCTTGGGTGACAAAAAAAATGTATATAAGTGGACACTTGGGACAACATTGGTCAATCAGTAGTTCGCTGTAATCAGAAGTGTCTGGATGCTGATGGTAACCATTGTGAGCACCTCTTGTAATTGCAGAAGTCAAATGTGACTTGTATTCATCTTTTGTTATCGGTATATATTGAGTATTACAATTTTAATAGTTTTTTCTTAAAATGTATATATATATATATATATATATATATATATATATACACACACACACATATATATATATATATACACACATATATATAATTTTTTTTTGGCACCCTCTGTATTTATAGTCCATGTTCACTGCAGCACTATTCACAACAGTGGAATATTCACAAAGGTCGAAACACCTAAATGTCCATCAATAGATGAATGAATAAAGAAAATGCTGTGTATATAAATACAAGAAAAGCAAGTTTCTTACCTGTCTTTCAGTAATCTCCAATTGCTTATTTGAATAGAAAATAATCTCAATTTACTCCTATTATGTTCCAGAAATATAACTCCTTTTATATTTCTTTTACTCAATGTCTATTTCAAGTCCTTATTGAGCCAAAGTGGCAGAAAATAAATATGTCATTTGGGATTTTATTTCCACCCCTCTTTCCTGGGGATAAGTGTAGGTTCACCTACTCCTGTAGAGTATCAAAGGGAACTGGGTCGGGAGAGCATCTGATGCTTGGTCATTCATTCACACAGGTGGTCACTAAGGCGGCTCCTACTCCGAGTACAGTCACCTGGGTTTTTGAGATCTGGAGTCTCTATGTGCTAATTCTATGGCACACTTCCAGAGCGTCTAATAAACCTGGAAAGATTCCATTGCTTAAATGGGTTTCGAGTTGGAAAATAAGCACAGAAAGAAAAACATGTTACAAAAATTTCCTGTGTATTATAAAGACATAATTTTTCAAAAAAAAAGTAATAATAAGTGTTTTTCCACCACCACCCGCACTGCCCTCAGCTGAATCATGTGGCTTTGCTGCTCTCCCACAATCATAAAGTTGGGCAGCCAGTAGACAGGGTCAGGGGCTCAAGGGCCTCTTGAAACTCAGTAAGGCACAGACCAGGGGAGAGTGCATATTGGTAAATATCATAGTTTCTCAGTAGACATGATGCTGTCACTTTTTGGTTAACTAATTTTCAAGCAGAAGCTACTATTTTAGCATGGGCCTTTCTTGGTCATGAATATAAAAAGTCTAGACAGACACATCCTAAAGATGGTCAGTGGTATCACACAGAAAGTATTTCAGCACTGCAATGTAGCATGTGTTTTCAGCAATGACTACACTCCAGAATGGACTCTACTTTAGAGAGTATGCTGGTTGGTGTATAGGGCTGATAAATACAAAGATAGTGAGAAAGATGGATTCATTTGGGTAGTTCAGAACTGAATAGAGAGGATAAAGCAAGTTTTCAACCTGAGCTTCAACTCTTTAGAACATTTTGCTCTGTATTTTTGACTATAGATATTAGAATTACACCCAGATTGATATATTTCTGTCCAGAAAAACATTTTCCACTTCATATAAAGTTAAGCTATTTTGATTTTACAAATTCTTGTATAGTAAAGATAAACACTTTCCAGTTTTCTATATTATTTAATTAAAATTTTTTCAATAAGACAATTTTTGTTTATATTTTGCAATGCAAAATTGATTCATTTGATCAATGGGCAGCTTATATCAAATTTTACCAGTTATAGTATCTGCATTGTCAGTTTTCTGCAACTATTAACAGTAGCCTATTTTTATAGCTCTAAATTTTGCCAAGAAGATATGATGCTTCTACAAATAACATATATTAGAATATATAGCTACACTTATCAACGGGTGTATTTTTGTTTTACTACATTTGATTTTTCACAAAAAAAGATTCATTTTGAATTTGGTAAATAGCTGATAGTCATATTTGTTTCTGAGAAATTCTGAACACAAACTTTCAGATATTGAGGATTTCTTTCCAAAGTAAAGGGATGCACAAAATATTTAATTTCAATGAAAGAAGCCAGACACACAAGAACACATATTATATGATTCCATTTATATTTAATGTCCAGAATAGGCAAATCCATAGAGACAGAAAATAGATTAGTGGTTGTCAGGATCTGAGAGAATGGAGACATGGGAGTGACTGCGTAAAGATTTCCTTTAGGGGAGGTAAAATGTTCTGGAACCTAGTGATGATGGTTGAGAAACATCCTGAATGTGCTGAATGCCACTGAATTGAACACTTTAAAATGACTAAAATGGTGAATTTTATGTTATGCAAATTTTAGCACAATTTTTAAAAAGTAAAGGGAAAATAAAAGTTTTAAGGTTCAAGTAGATGGAATCAAAATAAACTACAGTTTATCTGAGATCCAAGATGGTGGAGTAGATAAATGCTGTGCTTGCTTCATCCTGTGAATACATCAAAATTACAACTAAATTATAGAAAAATCAACCTGAAGAACCATCTGAAGTCTAGTTGAATAGAAGTTTTATAACTAAGGATATAAAGAAGTCACGTCTTCTACCAGAAGACTGGTAGAAGAGACAGAGATGTGAAACAGGTTGGTCCCACACCCATGTGTGGGGGTTGAAAATCTGGAGAGATATGTCAGCCACAGAGATTCCCCACACAGGAGCGAAGGACCCCAGCCCCCCACACCAGACTCCCCATCCCGGACTACTGGTGCCAGAAAAAGGAGCCTCCACAACGTCTGGCTGTGAAAAACAGTGGGGATTCCAACCATCTGGGTGGGACGGAATGCTAGAGGAAACCTAGACATCCTTTTAAATGGCCCAAAGAGGCATGCATTCTGGGCTTCCATGGAGGGATGGTGACTCTGGGGGCATCAGACACATATGGGGAGAGACTGAGTTGTGTAACTTTGGGGTGAGAACTGGAGGGACAGTCCCCACTTTCCGTGTGTGGAGCTCTTCTCCTGTGTAGCCAGCAGGCAGGCGCCATCTTTCCTGTGTTGAGTCCACCCCACAGACCAAATCTGAATCTGATTGGCCTGGTGAGCTCCACTGCTCCACCCTGTTGACTTGCTGAGACCCTGCCTCACCCAACTTGAGAATCGCAGGAAGCTTTATCCAGGGCTGAACCTTATAGGAGCTGATAGGTGGCAGCAGGCCTCAAAGTGTCCTGGCTTTTTTAGGAGCCACCCCAGGCCCAGTGTGGCTGGAGTGTAGCAGCTGTCCTCAGTTCCCAGTGTGGCCTCTCCTATATGCCTCCAGGTTTAGAACAGACAGCAAAAAACTGTGGATCACTTTGTAGCTCCTACTGGCTACTCCGTGGCTGGTCACAGGCAGTAGCTGACCTGGGCCTGCACTGTAGCCCTTTCCAAGCGGCCCCAGAACCAATATACTTGGAGGTTGGCTTCAGACCACATCAGAGCACCACCCAATTAGCCCCAAAAGTGTCACACACAAAGGGCATTCTCAACAAGCACCAGAACCCACTGGGGCAAATCCTGCTTTGTGGAGTAAGCCCCTACAAGTGGCCCATTAGCTGTGGATGTGGCCAAACCCCACAGCCAGTCAGCCTGAGGGTCAATATACCCACTCACATGCCAACCGCAAGCAAGGCTCAACTATAACAGGCGGGCATGCACAACCCATACAAGGGACACTCCTGGAGCCCCTAGCCCAGGTTACCAGTGAGACTGTGCCACTGGGCCCCTCAGGATCCTTACTACATAAGGCCACCCAGCAAGACTGGGAGACACAGCAGCCCTACCTACAAACAAAAACAGAGAGGCAGCCAAATAGAGGAAACAAAGAAATGCATCCGAAATGAAAGAACAGGAGAAAACTCCAAAAGAGGAGCTAAACAAAATGGAGGCAAGCAACCCACCAGAGACAGAGTTCAAAATAATGGTTATAAGGATGCTCAAGGAACTTAGTGAGAACATCAACAGAGAGATAGCAAGCATAAAATTAGGACATAGAAACCATAAAAAAAGAAACAGTCAGAAGTGAAGAATACAATAATTGAAATGAAGAATGCACTAAGAATCACCAGCAGACTAGGTGAAGCAGAGGACAAAATCAGTGATTTGAAAGACAAGGTAGTAGAAAACACCCAATCGGAACAGCAAAAGGAAAAAATAATTTTTAAATAAACGAGGATAGTTTAAGATACCTCTGGGACAATACCAAGTGTAACAACATTCACATTATAGGGATACCAGAAGAAGGGAGAAAGCAAGGGATTGAGAATCTATTTGAAAAAATAATCACTGAAAACTTTCTAACCTGGTGAAGGAAATAGACATACAAGCCCGGGAAGTGCAGAGTCTCCAATAAAGATGAACCCAAAGAGGCAAGCACCAAGACACATCATAATTAAAATGCTAAAGGTTAAAGACAAAGAGAATCCTAAAAGCAGCAAAAGAAAAGCAATTAGTTACCTACAAGGGAGCTCCCATAAAACTGTCAGCTGATTTCTCAACAGAAACTTTGCAAGCCAGAAGAAATTGGCAAGAAATATTCAAACTGATGAAAAACAAGGACCTACAACTGAGGGTACTCTACCCAGCAAGGCTATCAATTAAAATAAAAAAACAGATCAAGAGCTTTCTGACAAGAAAAAGCTGAAGGAGTTCATCATCACCGAACCAGTATTACAAGGAATCTTAGAGGAACTTAAGATGGAAAAAAAAAATTAAAAATGTGAATAATAAAATGGCAATGATAACATTTCTATCAACAATTGCTTTCAATGTAGGTACATTAAATGCTCCGAAAAACATAGGGTGGCTGAATAGACAAGAGACTTACTTCAGATCCAAAGACACAAACAGACTGAAAGTAAAGGAATGGAAAAATTTATTTCATGAAAATGGAAATGGAAAAAAAAAAAAGCTGGGGTAGCAATATTTATACAAGACAAAATAGACTTTAAAACAAAGGCTGTCACAAGAGACAAGAAGGACGCAGTAATCCCACTTCTGGGTATTTATCTGAAGGAACCAAAACATTACTGCAAGGGGATGTATGCATCCATATGTTCATTGCAACATTGTTTACAGTGGCCAAGATGTGGAGGCAGCCTGGGTGTCTGTCGATGAAAGAATGGATAAAAAGGAGGTGGTACATACATACAGTAGAATATTACTCAGCCAGGAAAGGAAACAGATTCTTGCTATCTGTGGTGGCATAGATGGACCTGGAGGGTATTTTGCTGAGTAGAGTATGTCAGACAGTGAAAGGCAGATGCAACGTGATTTCACTTATATGTGGAATCTAAAGAACAAAATAAACAAACAAAACAGAAACAGACTCATAGATACAGAGAACATTTTGATGATTGTTAGATGGGAGGGTGTAGGGTTGGTTGGTGAAAAAGGGGAAGGGATTAAGAAGTACAAATTTGTCATGAGGATTTATGGTATAGCATAAGGATTATAATCAATAATATTGTAATAACTATGTATGGTGTCAGATGGGTACTAGATTTATCAGGGTGATAGATGCGGGGTGGGGGGGGCAGGGTGAAAAAGGTAAAGGGATTAAGAAGCACAAATTGGTAGTTACAAAATAGTGATGTGGATGTAAAGTAAAACATAGGGAATGTAGACAATAATATGGTAATAACTATGTATAGTGCCAGGTGGGTATTAGATTATTCAGGGAGATCACTTCTTAAATTACATAAATGTCTAAACACACGCTATACACCTGAAATTAATATAATGAAATATTGAAGGTCAATTGTAGCTGAAAAATTTAAAAAGGGGGTGAGAAAAGTGAGGGGCAATAAGTGGTCCAAATTTCCAGGTATAAAACAAATAAGTCACGGGGATGTGATGTACAGCATGGGGAATATAGTCAATAATACTGTGATAGCATGTCACCATGTCAGATGGTTGCTGGGCTTATCATGGTGATCACTTCTTCACGTATATAAATGTTGAATAACTATGGTGTACACCTGAAACTAAAATAATGTAATATGCCAACTATATTTTTAACAAAAATATTTTAAACAAACAAATAAACTGTATGACTAGAGAGGCCCGCAAACTTAATCTGGATCTTATCTGTTTAAATCGCTGCCATTTTAAGTGTTCTGTCCATGCAGCCAATCCTAATCCTAACTAACACAAGAGCCATGAAGAAGCAGTGTAGAGCTGGGGTTAATCCTTAAAAAAAATAATAATAATGTTCTCAATGTTCATTGTAGAAAAATGAACACAAAATATAAATCAACTATAGTTTCATTGTCTGGAAACAATCTGTTCAGGTGTTTTTTCTTCTCCTGTATAAGCATAAACTTTTCTCTGTAAAGAGATTAGATATTATTTTGTAGTATATTCAACCATATAATTTTACTACCTATGTACCTACGACTTATAAATCTTTTACCTATGTACAGGGAATGTTCTATGTGCTTTAAATATACTAACTGATTTAATCATCCCAACAAACCCATGAGGTCAGTATTGTTACTTTGATTTTAAAAATGAGAACACTAAGAGAGGGAATAAGTAGCCTTCCTAAGTCACAAAGAGAGTAAGTGGCAGAGCAAACTCAAACAGCCTAAATCTAGAGTCCATGCTTCTCAACCACTATGACCCAGTATTTAACCAAATCAGTTCTGCTAGACACTTGAAATTTATCCATGTTTTGCTATCACAAACAAAAATTCAATGAACATTCTCGGAGCCAAATATACACACAAAAATGATTAAAATGGAAGTTCCTGAAATTGAAATTGTGGTTCAAATTATATTAAAATTTAAAGCTTTTGATAGAACTCAAACACTTTTGATATGGTCAGCCTTACATTTGTGGGGAAACCACACACACACACACACACACACACACACACACACACCTGCATTAAAGATTCACTGTGGAGTGCACAGCACCATAATTCAGTTGTGATTAAAGCTCGAAGCCTACTCGTGTACTCGTATATCCTGTAAGTGGCGAAGTGGCAGAACCAAGATTGAAATATGGCTTGCCTTTTTTTCTTTTTCACTCATAATGTTTCCCTTTGACTGCACTGTTCCTCCCATGAAGAATCCTGTATCAGCATTTTATTTCTGAAGCACTCTGTAAGTAGAATCACCTTCTAATTCTTCTTTACCCAATCAAAATCAGATAGATAGAAGATAGATAGATGATAGATAGATAAAGATTGATGAGATACAGATGGATATTACTTGTAAAGTTGTGCCCCAAAAGGTGATCTCCTCACAAAAGTATAATATTGTCGTGCGGGGCGTCCGGCGGGGTCTCTGGTCCCGCTCCCCACACAAGAACGCAGGATATGGCTAGGCCAAAAAGGAACACCCACGGAGCCATAGGTAGGGAAGTCATACCACTGTGGTCTCGCTGGCGGCTGGGTTGGAGATACAGGAACCAGGAGCAACACAGTTCTCAACCCTCACTGCGCCGCTTGCAGGCTCAGCCACCCTCTTCTTGCTAGCCCCCATTTTTTGCTAGCGTAGCCACGGCAGTTATATTAGTGCCCAATGGCTCACTGGTTACAGCTGACGGCCAACTAGCCACAGCTGATGGCCATTTGATCAGTCGATGGCCATTTACTACCTGAGCCAGCACCTTTCTATGTGAGGCCGAGAGCCTGGAAACTGCTTTTTGGGGCTCTGTCCCCACAAATATATATTAATGATGTTGACAATCTGATAATGATCCATTCTCTAAATATTCTCTAATAATACAATAAAGGCATTATTGACAATTCCGTGCCAGTCTTAAGCACAATTTTATAACATGATCACCTTGGAATTGATCTCTAAATACAGCAAAGACAACAAATCAGGTTAACATAGTTTTATTACATCCTATATCTGTAAGTATTACTTTACATACCCAATTTTTGCTATTTTCACCTGCCATGTTTCTTTAAAAACAAAGTAACTTCTTTTAAAAGCAAAATTAAAGCTCTGTTAAAAATGTCACAAGACAAACCCCACTGCATTTTAGACAGACAGTTGGCTGCTTCCTCGTAAAAAATAAGAAAAAACAATCTGTACAATTACATTAAAAATTCATGAACTGTAAAAAAAATGAAAGCTTTAAAAAGAGATTTCCTTTCACACTAAAATAGCATAATTTTTACCTTACACATATAAGGAAAGAAGAATACTACATATCAAAGATGTTTACATTAAAAAATAAGAAAACTTTAAAAGAAAAATTACCCTGTCGAAAGTCTAAGCCTAAAAATCTAGATTTCGGGGGCAAATAAGAAAACTGAAAATGTAGCATCAAATACAGAAGTTTAGACGCACATTTAATTGAAGACCTCTATCTTAGTGCCCAGAGAGCCATATAAGGAATGAAGCATTTGCCACCAATGCCTTGTTTGTTCTGCACAATGAATTCAGGCCCATCCTGTAATTGCCTTCAGACTCATCATGCAGTCAAGCTCCCTTCTCCATGAGTCCACACTCCAAATAAGGTGAGACACGATGGAAGGGTTGGTGATGTCTCACCAGAATCAAATGGCAGCTACCACTGGCCTGAGAAAAGAAGGAAAAGGAAGGGCCTGGCCTAGGGAAAACTTGGAAGCAAACAGTGTTGCCTTGACTACCACTCACATCCCTTTCTTGGAGTCTCTCAAGGCTTTGAAGGCCTGGGTTTTCATGACATGCTCTCTCTCTGACCCCCCAAATTCCCCCTCCTCTACCAAAGTTCCCTATATCCCCCAAATGAACACTCAGTCTTTTTCTTTTACATATTCAATATTATTATTTCTTCTATTATTTAAAAAATCCTCGTAAGAAAGCAAACTCATAAAAATTAATTCATACTGAAAGGTGATTGACAACCTGGAATATTTGCCACCTAAGTGTTATCAGCAGCACTGGGAGAGGGAGAGGGTCAGCACTGGGAGGGCTGACTCACACCAATGCCACTTTAAAAATAGGGCAGTGAGTAGGGAAATGGCGTTTTGTATTTCCCAGGCTCTGGTAAGAACACAGTGCAAATGGTGACAGATTTGTGGGCTTCGGTCTTAGGACAGTCATATCTCCCTGAGCTCTGCTTATTCTCTAAAATCTGGCCAAGTGGACGTAGTTACTCGGCTCTAACTTTTTCTAAATGACAGTTGATAGGAGAAAGAAATTGGTGACATAGGATTTATTTTCACCAGAATTAAGTTAAAAAATGTTTTTATTCGTCTCTGGAACCCTGTCACCAGAAGTCAGGGAGGCTTAGGCATGATAGTCATTCACCATTTTGCTCCTAATTTGTAGGGGCAGAAATAGACTGCAAAGTAAATCTACCGTTCCACCTGGTTACCTTTCATGTCCACTGAAACCAGAAAAGTCTAATTATCTGTATACCATTTTAAACAAATTACACAAATGTACATGAACTATTTCTTGATATGCTTAGCTATCATGCAGCACATAAGAGGTAAGCATATGAGGCTGTCTCTTCAAACCCTGGATTTCTATTGTAGGACACACCACATCCCAGCCTCATTTTAAATTATCATCATCTTCCACTTTGTTTTTCATTTCTTTTTAAATATATGTGTGTGTGTGTGTGTGTGTGTGTGTGTGTATTCAGTTCAAATTATATTCCTATAGAACATTGCCACTACATCGGCTAGCTCAATAAACTCTGTCAAATGAAGAATTTTTGAGGGGTGTGGCAGGAGAGGGGGCTGAAACAGGTCCCAATTCACAGTTGCAAACTTTTTAAGTTAATTTAGTCTTAAATGTTTTTCTTCCAAAATTTTCTTCAAGCAGTGATACCTAGTATTTCTTCTCTATTTTTTAAACTATCACTTGAAATGATTATACAATAATGTGATAACAGATTTACAATAAATTTAGATAGTCATTATTTTAAGTGTAAACGTCATTTCCTTGGAGTATTCCACAGATCATCCAGAGGAGCTACTGGTATCACAACAAATTTGAGAAGCACTGAAAAATGTAAGCAATCTTGAAAGATAT
The DNA here is from genome assembly GCF_004115265.2 of Rhinolophus ferrumequinum. Classification (NCBI taxonomy): domain Eukaryota; kingdom Metazoa; phylum Chordata; class Mammalia; order Chiroptera; family Rhinolophidae; genus Rhinolophus; species Rhinolophus ferrumequinum. The sequence continues at coordinate 25,955,602 of NC_046302.1, forward strand.
TAAATTGCACCTAGGGGTTAAGTTTCCCTAAACTCTTTTGATTCTTTACAGCATTTTGTAATATTTATTTGCCTTAAGAAGGAGTAATATATTTTCTTTGAAAATGGTAGTGAATGAAAACGCCTGCTTATTTCTTGTTGCTACTTATAACTGATTGGAGTCTGTTTCTTCAGGCTGTAAGGCACAACCACAACCATCTAAGGATAACATAGTCTAATTGCAAGTGACCACTGTTGAAAGAAAACAAGAGCTACATGTGCTATACTTGCAAATGAAAATATGAAAGTACAAGACTCAAGCGAAGAAAAGCAACTTTTTCTCAGTACAATTTTCATTTCTGGCAAGTTATTGATAGTAGTCCTGAATCACAGGAAAACAAAGTTAAGAAAAAAAAATGTTATAATCTCAATAAAGATTGCTAGTATGTTTCATTAAAATACGGACAATAATTCACTGTATGGTGAATATAATTTTGTTTCTTGAGAATAAGGGAACTTATATTCTTCATAATAACCCTTTTATGTACCATAGAACATACTTTCAAAAGCATAAAAACAACACAATTTTTTAGTCTATTCTATAGTTACTGGTGTAGTTTAAAGTTGCGACTATGTCTTTTTGAGAATTTTATTAGGGCAATCGAGTAGATAAGGCTGCTCTTCATGATAGTGTTGCTAACCAGAAGGAAAACAAAATTCTAGAAATCTTAGGGGCTACTGACTAGGTACTACTGATTTTTTAAACCTAAAAATCCATCATAATTTGCTACAGTGTTGATATAATTTTATTCCACTTAAATCTAAATCTGGAACAAGAACAGATAGTTATTCTGCTATACTCAATTTAGCTATTGTTGGACTAATACTTACCTAATATACATATTGGGAAAACATCTGTAAAGAGAGCAGGTCCTTTATAAACCTTAATTCCAATGCTGCAGCATGAGATTTGCTAGTCGTCCATTTACTCATAAGTAAAGAAGGCAAAATCTGTTTTAACATTTAAATTTCTTGGAAAAGATAAGCAATAAATTGTTTTGAAAATACAAATTGGTAGTTAGCATAATTCAAACTTTAGAAAACTTCATATATATTCATATATATATATATTTAGAAATTGAAATTTAATTTTACAGTATTCCTTTTGGAAACTTCCAGAATATCTGACAAAAGCATGTCTAATTGTAGCATTGTAGCATTATCTCTTTGTGCATGTTTTTGCTAATGCAGTAAATTTAGCTTCCAAATTATTTAAAAAGTCAAGACCATCTTCTTCCTGTTTTTCACTGCAACAACCTACAGAACCAACTGGGGATCCTCTTCCTTCATAGTTATACGTAAGGACATAATCTTGAGATGGGACGTGGTCTTCATTCTGATTACACAGATCCAATTTCTGTAAAATAAAAAAAAAGGACTATATTATTGTTTTAAACACACAAACATATGAACATAAAATTTATTTTTTTATTTACCTTTTATGTTTTATTTTTAACCAGTGTGTCCTCTAATGGAGTCCTACATACAAAAAATGCACATGATTGGTCTATATCACAGCCATACCATAAAGTCAGTATATTTTACATTTCTAGTCATCCATATTAATACAAAAACACGTACACAAATGTTATATTTAAGTACATTTAAATTATCATTAAATGCTTATTCCTAAAATTTAGATCTAGAGATCAGGCTAGTACACAGAATGGTGACAATATGCATAGTGGTTAGGAATTTGAGCTTCAATAGTCCAACAGTCCTGATTCTGAGTCATAGCTCTGATTTTACCAACTAGCTACATGACTTTGAGCAAATAACTAAATATTTTTGTCTCCCTCTCCTCACATCTAAAATGGGAATACAGACTGTGACTCACAGAATAATTTTTAAATGATGAAATAGTGCATGAAAAATACCCTTATGCCCAGCACGTAGTAAATAGATAATAGATGTTACCTAAAATCACCACATATTATATGCAATTATAAAGTCGGTAAGAATTACCTCATTGGCTTCAGAATCAAGTTTCCAAGATAGCCAAAACAGAACAAAATAGAGATGCTCAAAAAATTTCAGTGACATGAAAAATAGCATAACCTACATGCACAAACCTGGCCTTTGGAATGGAGAGGCCAAACATTCCGCCACATCTACCCTCATGGTCTGTCACTGTCTGTCATTTGTCACACTCCGGTGCCTCCTCCCTTCTTCCCCTGTGTGCCCATTCCCTCTCTCAGCCAGAGCTTACTTCCTTGTCTTACATTATCCATTGTCTTTCGTCATGACCATTTCAGCCTCACATCCCATTACCTGACAGGCACACTGAAAAACACTCCTAACAGTGTTCTTAAGCTTCTTAAGCTTTGCTCCTTCTCAACCTGATATTACATGAAATGACTGTCTAGAAAGAGAAAAAGGATTAATACTTGAATTTCATGAAAAATAAAATGCCATGGACATATAGTAAGCTAGAGCTGTGTCACAGAAGATTGCCCATTTGCAGCCCCTCAAAGGATTGGACGGACTTCTGGTTACAACAGTACCTCTGATCAAAGAAGTGAAAATTTAGTGCCAGAAAGAATATTTAATCTAGTGGTTCTCCACCAGGGCTGCACATTTGAATCAATTGAGGAACTTTACATAAAATTTTTTTTTAATTATTTTTAAAGCCAAACCAATTCAATCAGAATCTTTCAAGGTAGAGCACAGGCACTAATATTTTTAAAAGCTCCCCAGGGGATTTTGATGTGCTGTTAGGATGGAAAATTCCTTTCTTCACATGCTTGCTTTCTTCTGAATAAAACACTTTATGTTTGCACGGTGCTTTTTACATTAAAAATAGTTCAGTTAGATCATATTATTTAATGTTCATCCTAGAATTGTGTACAGAAACTTGGTTTATGCAGAGGAACTGAGGTTTGATTTGGGGAGTTTTGTGATTGGGAGGAATGAGATTTTTTTTTCACATTCTTCTATATTAAAAGAAGGTAAACACACACCTAAAACTGAAATGTAACTTTAGTGAGGGATATTAGAAACCTCCACTTTTCATGATATTTTAGAAATTAAGAGAATACGGCATATGAAATAAAATCTCTTTTATATTAAATAATGTAACACAACCAAAGAGCAGGGGGAAAAAATAACAAGAGAATGAGAGAGAAAGAGGATGCAATAAAGAATACAGAAAAGCAGTTTCTTAAAAATATATATGTTAATTTCAATGTCCTAGTGTTCTCTACTTGGACACTTAAATTGCAGAGTCAAATAGCTTAGGGAAACTCACTTCATGAAGACGGGGCTGTGTGAAACTATGCCAGTCTGAGCAATTGTATCTGGAGTTGTCCATCTCCATGTGTCCTCCCCGGCAGGAATCCAGGGTGTGAGTGTGATGATGCCCTCGACATGATTCCAAGGTCTGGTGTCCTCCTTTCATCATTTCAATAGTTTCTTGCCCTCCATTTTTGATTCCTGATCCCATAGTGCCACAAATACCTTGGCCAGAGTGGTTGATTGTCTGGGTCATAAACCCATTGGCAGAACACTGAAATAAAATAGATCATTCATATTGGGAGAATATGGATTTCAAGTAAAGTCACAAAAAGGCAAGGGAGAAAGAATATTTTTTCAACCTTTAATTCATTCATTAATTCATTCCATCATTCATTCAACAGACATTTATCATTTTCCAATTATGTGCCAATCTAGGGATGCAAAGGATAGACATGGTCCTTCAGTGGCTCCAAGAAGCTCTTATTCCAACAAGGTAAAAAAATAGATAACTATTTAAAGAATATGATTATTCTGATATGTAAGTGAACATGGAATGCTATAGGAGCACAGAAAAAGAGCATTAAACTTCAAACCCAGAGATTCTAACTGTAGTAGACTTGGAAAACTCAGCTGAAGAACTCTTACTGAGAAATGTAAGAGGGTCTAGAGGCAAAGGATGCTTTAGAGGTCCTCAATTTCAGCCTGTTGAGAATGGCTACCACATAGAATTCAGAGAGAGAGGGGAAGCTGGAAAGTTTGTAAAAGATCAGAAGACATAAAGACCTACCTTCTGTGCTAAAAAATGTAGACTATCCTGCGATTATGAGGACTCGAAGAAGGGTCTTCATAACAGGGGAGGAACATAGGTTTTAAATCATTCTAGGCAATAATGTGAAAGACAAATAAGAAAGAAACGAAATTATGTCATGGTAATCAGAGAGATCACTGAATTATTTTAGGTGAAAAATGATAATGATCTAAGCCAAAGTAGAAACAGTGATGATTAAAAGAAGTGAATGTACTTCATAGAGAATTTACTGGTGGTTAGATGGATGAGGCAGCAAAGGGGAGGGTCAGGAATAATTCCTACCGTGTGTGTTCTGCTGTGCAACTAGATCGATGGAAGAATTCACACTGAAATAGGGAAGAAGGAAGAGCTTGTGGGTGAGAGGAGAATGAGCAATTCAGTTTTGGACGTGGTAAACTTGCGAAACTTGTGGGATGTCCAAGATGAGTATATGGATATGTGTGGGGGGGGTCCCTCAGGTGAGAGATCTAGACTGGAGATAGAATTCAGGGAGTCACTACCATATGGGTGGTAGCTGAAGCCCTGGGAATAAATGACATCATCCAGAGAAAACTGTAGACTAAAAGACAAGAGGTCTAAGAATAAAACCACAAGAAAAATCATCTTTTAAGGGGCGGATAAAGGAATTAGAGCTGTGACAAAATTGATCTGGAATAGCCATTAAGATAATAAAGAGAACGAAAGAGGCATGACCCTAACGCCATGCAAAGAAATATGGTAAAAAAGTCAATAATCAAAGTAGAAAAGAAAAATCAAAGTAGGATAAACACTGGTTCAAATAAATTAAGCACTCATTGGATTCAAGTAAAATAGTGGTCACTGGTGATCTTTGTCAAAAGAAATTTAAAGAAGTGTTGAGTGAACAGGAAGTAATATCATAGTGTAATGGAGTATAAACCTTTCCTTCCAAAAGCTCAGTTTCAAAGAAAAGGACATTTGAGGAAACTAGAGAAGGACAAAGAGTCAAGGCAATGTTTTAAAATAAAAAAGATTGATTGATAATATTTTAACTTGACGCTGGAACTTCACACCAATCCTCTGGACCACAGGTGAGAAGTTTAGTTACAGCGGGAACCTCAGTGTGTCAGATCTGATTATGTTTCTTTTTTATTTAATATGCAGTCTCTAACTAAACTGAAAGATTTTCAAGTTCAGATTTACTGAACCTGAAAAATACCTATAAAAGTCTTACATACTCATTGCCTTAGGGGGAAAAAAAAAAAACTAGAAAAAGAGAACTAAAAAGTAGCCATTTGGTGGCACTGTTACTCTATATTTTTGGTTTAAGTTGCTGCTACAATACATTTCTACTATTAAAAAAAAATATCGTGATGTTCAAAGGTCCTTGATACTATAATTTTGTCATTATAAATACACGTTCAGAGATCATATTTCTAAGCTAATGAGAGGAGAATTGAAAATAAACTAAAATGGGGGCTAAGCCCATACACAGCGCTGTTTCACATTCTCTCTACTCTCTGCCCACCTCCGAGCGCATTCCCCAAAGTTGATTCTCACAGGGTATCAGCAACTCCTTCTCCATGCTTCCTTTCCTCCTCGATCACCCTGCTGATGTAGCATCACACTGATCACCTTAGGCTGCTGTTGTACAGAAAAGCCTTGACTGGCTCTCTCTTATGAAAGAATAAATCCAAAATCCTTAGTGTGGCCTATGAAAGTCCCATCTCCCACTCCTCTTATATCCTCTCCTGCAAAGCCTAACTTAAGTTTCAAGCCTCTATTCCAAAACATCATTTCTTCTATTTCACATCGATTTATTTACTATTTGTTGAATAATCCCTAAACTTCGTCACCTCCTTTTCTATTCTTTAGGTTATTTTCCTCCCCTTTAGCTATTCCCAACATCTCTTCACTTTCAAACCCTTCTTATTCTTTAAATTACAGAGTAATCTGTACCTCCTTCACCAGGCCTTTCCCATTGATCCAGGTGGCAGGTGTATATTAATACTTACCTGTCAGAAGTGTCTCTGAACACAGACAATGCTCTATCACATTGGTGTTAATGGTTTACTATCATTGCCTATTTATTTTCCTTATCAAAGTAGATTCTATTTCTCATAAATAAATTGAAATCTTTTTGAGGAGATAACATGCCTTGTAAGAGCTTCTTCTTTATATACTTCCCCAAAAAACAAGAAATATAATGCCAAGCACCTCAGAGGTCCCAGGAAATATATAAGAAAAGAGACTGGCAGTAATCTTCCACTCTACACACACACACACACACACACACACACACACACACACACACACACACACACACTTTTTAAAAACATATGTTTCTTTGATATTTTCTTTGTTTATCTTCAGAGCTTTTAGCAAGTTTTTTTTTTTCCTATTATAAATAGTCAAAGAGAAAAGCAATATCTGGAAATATACATTGTAGGGAGGAGCCAAAAAGATTGTTATCATAAATTTACAACATCAAAGTGCAGGTTTTAAATCGTAACACTAGAGAGTAGAAAAAAGATAACAGACAATATACCTGGTGTAAAAAATTTAATAAATACCACTACATAAATATTTGAATATTGATAGCTAAAATATTTATGCCTACAAAATGTGGCTCAATTGAAAATATAAATTAACTCCTAAATGTCAAAATAACTTCATGAGGATGAATTAAGAAATTACGGGAGATACTCAGAGATAACTATTCATTTTTTAAAAAATTACTTACCACCTTATCATCTCCAGGTGCTTCTGTGTTTGATATAATTAAATTTTGCTGTGCTAAATCTTCAGGAACACCTTTTTTTTTTCTGGCACCAACAACTCCACATACTAAAGTTAGCAGAACAGCTGAATTTGAAAAAAAAAAGAATATATAAACTTTAACATACACAAAATAAAATACCCATCTTTTGTATCTTAGGGTGCACAGGAGGCAAATAAAGTCACTAAGTGCTGTGTCCCATGAATCACTTTGACCTTTCTAAATTAACAGACCATGATTTAGCTTATTTTAAAATTTGGCATGATTATATGTATATTTTGATGGTAGCTCTTTTTAAGAGTTTGAATTCTACCCATCATATTAAAGTATTTAGAATCATGACTTAAGTAGTACATTTTTTTTCAAAAAACATCACTGACATTTATTTAAGCCAAAGACTTTAAAAGAGATTTATTGACTCCCTAAAGGTTGATTTGCCTATATGAAAGCATGACAAAACATTTTTCCCAAAATAGATTTATCTCCAAGTCTCATAACTGAACCTACTTTGTATTTTGTCTATTCAGAATTTTCACTCTACATCATAATTTTGGGAGGTTGAAATATGTTATAATAAAACTAACAGTAATAACATTTCTTTACCATGTTCTACAAGCTCTGATACCACAGATTGCCAAACTACAGCCCCAAATCCAGTTTACCACATGTTTTTATACAGCCCATGAATACGGTTTTAATGTTTTGAAATGGCTGGAAACATCAAAAGTGTAATAGTTTATTACACGTGAAAATTATATAAAATTCAAATTTGGGTGTCCATAAATAAAGTTCTATTGGAACACAGCCATACCCATCATTTAAATATTTTCTATGGCTGCTTTCTTGCTATATGGGCAGATTTCATTGGTTAAAACTGAAACCCTTTACAAAAAAAGTGCACCAACCCCTACCTACTCTGTGTGGCCCCTTGGACCTTTCAGCTTCCATGTCTTATGCCTCTTCCCCTCTTGCCATTCCCTGATTTCCCCGGCATACTCTCACCTCAGGGCCTTTGAACTGACTTTCCCTTCCGACTGAAAGCCCTTTCCCCAGGTATTCCACTTGGCTGACTCTCTCACCTTTTCCAAAAATCATCAAAGGTTACCTTCTCCGTTAGGCCTCACCTAATCATCCACTGAAAATTGCAATCATTAGCAATCTCCCACACTCACCCCTGACGCGTTCTACAGCACTACAGATCCTAATTACTTTGCTCTATTTTTTTAATCCACCACATTTGATTTATTTATTAACTTACTGTCTCCAGACAGACTGGTTTTGTTTGTTCTTGTCTGATTTGTTCATTTATGAATCCCACGCACCTAGACACCTAGTTTGGGGGATATCATAGGTGTTCGATAGATATTTATTTTGTTGAGTTGATGAGAAATAATGAACACTTATTAGAAATATACCACACACTGTTTTAAGCTCTTCCCGTGCAGTAATTAATCATCAGGGCTACTCCATAAAGTAGGCTACTGTAATTATCTCCTTTTACAAATGGGGAAACTGAAGCACAGTTAAGTAACTTGCCCCAGGTCACATGGCTTGCAAATGATAAAGCTGGGGTACCAGCTTAGTCTGATTTTCGAGTCTTGTCCTTAATCACAGAATAAAGGAACAACAGCTAATGTAACCTGGAGGATTCAGTGGAAATAAAGAGAGGAAAAGACATGGTGCCACTGGGAACTACACAACTGGTGAGAAGGTTAATAGAATGAAAAATCAGCAAGTAATATCAAAAAAGAACATTCCTGCAATCTGAACGTCTCCATTAAGTCTGTGGCTGAATGGTGAGAAGGCATGAAATGAACATGGCTTTTAGTGGGCTTTGATATAGCAAAAGCTTTGGATTGTTTCATAGTACTAAAAGAGGTAGCGCTATGATCAAGAAATAAAAGTCATATGTCGACAGATTGAGCACAGTCTAAGGAATTTTCAGCAGTTCTGTCCAAATAGGAAATCTTTTATCTCAAAACGGATCTTGCTCCTTCTCACAGAAAATGTTCATCAGAATTCAGATAATACTACAAAAGGAATCTGTAAAAGGGATTCACATCTGATGGATGGTTGGACAAGATTAATTTCAAAGACCTTTTCCTGAACTCAGATATTTCTTCTATATTTTAACCTTAAGTAAGTAAAAGGACTCACAAGAAAGTAATGCTACACCCAGTAGTATCGCAAGGATCGCCCACTTTCCAAGGGATATTCCTCCTGCACTCCTTGAAGTCGCCACACATTGGCTTGGATGAGTGCAGTCACACAGATTAACTCTCAAGGCTTTTGTTACAGATTGACCTTCTCTATCTTTTACAGTAATCGGAATTTTATATTCTTGAAACTGAGCGTTTTTCCGATATGAAAGACGGGCGGCTGTATCTGAAAGAAAATAAAAGAATTGTATTCTTAACGAACATGTGTTTCTCCCTTAGCATTTGTCTTACCACACTGGTTGGTAAAGATATTATTCTCAAAGAACCACCTGCCACATGAAAGTGGATAAAAATCAATGACTATCTTCATCTTTTTCAAGCTTTAACATAACCACATATGTGTTGCTCATTGTAAAATTTTAGAGAGAAACTTAAAGAAATAACTTAGCATTAGAGTGACTCAGTAGCATTTCAACAATATTTAATGGTGCCTTACCTATTCCCTTATCTCTAAACTCATAATTCTAGATTGGCTCTTCATATACACTTCAAGCATTTTTGTGTAGTAACAATTTATGACACTCATAAAGAATTAACACTTAGTTACAAACAATAGATGTTTTAAGTTCACATTCTCTTATCCATTTTTACCTTCTGGTGCCTGTCCATTAACCTTATGGATAAGGCAATTTTTCAAAACACAATAGACACTTTGTGATTAATGCCTTGCCTCCAGAAGTATTCTCAATACCAGAAAGCTAATTAATGTCACCTAGGCTAGCCATAAGGCTTACACAAAAACAGCTATGTCTGTATAACAATGCATATTTACCAGCTGTGCTGTTTCCTCCAACAGTCTCAATACCTTATTTTAATGACCTTATTATCAACTGACCCAAAGCTCCACACACTTTCAATGACAATTACAACCTTCCTGAGTTTTTGCAATGCACTAAGTGAAATGACAAAGTATTAACAGCATCATGCACATCCTGGCAGTCATTTTGTAATTCACAAGCCGTGCTTAAAAGGCCTTCAAAGATTTTTGGCTGCACCTCATTCCCGGAGCTTCCCCAAGGAATGTGAATTACTCCTTGGGTTTATGTTGACCCTTCAGGATCATACTGTGTCTGTGGTAAGATCCTTCAAATCCCTCTGCTCCCTCAAGACCACAAACTGAGCCAAAGTCATGTCTCATTCATTCATACGAGTGCATCAGCCTCTGATTTTCCGTGCAACTCAGCTCTGCCCTCTTCAAATTGTCCTCCTAATTGTCACCAATGTCACCTTTTTAACCTAAATCTGGATGCAGTATTGTCTTACTTGTATACCCCCGATGCATACCTGCTGCCACCTACTGCACAAAAGCCCTTCTCCATTACCTGGTACCATCCATACTTCCTTCCACCCAATCTCACAGCATTTCTACTAAAACTTTCTAAAGTCTAACAACACTGATTTCCTTATTACCCTAGTATTTTCCCCCTTTTTTGCATATTTATTAATGTATTATTGATTCAACAAACATTTATTAAGCAGTTAGCATCTACTAAACACTGGGTTAGGTGCTGGAAATACAAAAATGTATTACAAATGTCTTGAGAAACTCATGTATATATTGGAGGAGAAATGTAAACAGATGATAATACAATGTGGAAAAGCTCTATATAAAGGTAGCAAAAGATCATGGTGCTGATCCTTCTACTTCGAGAAAGAGTTTCTAGATGTGAGCATCTGAGCTGGAGTCATGTCTGTCTTGCTGTTAATCTCTGTATATATCCCCAGGGTCTGGAAGAGTGCCTTGTAGATAGTAGGTGCTCCATAAATATTATGACTTAATATCAAGCTAAGAAATGGGAAGGGAGGTATTCTAGGCTAAAGGGACAGCATACAGTGAAGTCCAGTTGCATGAAAGAGCATGACCCAGTAACAAACAAGCAGTGAAGCGTGGCTGAATTACACAGCCTAGAAATCACTGCCAAGGAGACCGCCCTGAAAGCTCCAGTGCCAGCCCTCTGTCCATATCCCATGATGTTTCCTTCCAAAATGCTATAAGATGCTTGTCCCACACACTCAGATTCCACATTTCCCGAGTTTGCTTGCAAGCAAATTTAAGCTGCCCATCCTCTGTTCTCTCGTCACCTCACTGGAGTTACTTAATAAACAGCAAAAAAAGAAAATAAAAAATAAACATAAAAGTTAAGAATAAGTTGCCCAATATTTTAGCAAAGCTTTCTTGTCTGTTGTAAAAGTAAATTTTGCCTTCAAAAAAATTATGATTTTTGTTTTTCAGTTTATGGGCAATATATAACATAGGCCCCATGCAGTATTTGATAAAGTTTAACTTAGGCTTCTAAAGTACGTTAATGAGAATCAATTTTACATGTTTCATGTAAGTAAATAAGTCAATCCATTCTCAGTTATTGCAGAGCATATTAATCGTAATTTTTTCATTGAATACCGTTAACTTTGGAGAGGGTCCATATTCTGTTGATTTCTGGAGAAGTGTTTGGCATGCTGAAATAGAATGGTGCACCATGGATAAGGTCATCATGGTCAACAGCTGAAATGTCAGTATACTCCATCTTTGGTTTGCAGATTACTAGATAATCCTGGAGTATTTCTGGTGCGTTATCATTCACATCTTCAATGTTAATTACAAGTGTTCCAGTGCATGATCTACCATCTAGGAAGGAAGGAAAAAGGCTTCGTGTCATTTGTAAAGTCTTTTATAGTTTCTTAAGGAAATATAGTAATCAACTAGATTCTAAATATGATACATGGTTATTTTTAATAAACCCTGGGTTATTAGAAGAAATGGTAAGTCAGAACATAGATGGATAAATGAAAACTGCAGATCATCTACAATGAGAACTGCCGTTGATAATATCAGATATAACTGCCAATAAACTTTTTACCAGAGTTATTACCAAAAAGTAAAAATAAATGTCTGAATTTCAAACTCTATTTCCTTGGGTTCTTTCGGGTGCAGATGTTAATAAGCAGTAAAGAGACTACAGAAAAGCTGTTCCAAATCGGATACACTTTCCAACCACCTTGGGAGATTTTTTTAAATTTTTTTTTAATATGATGCCTCGGCTCTCCAACGAGGGAGTCTGACTCAGTTAGTCTAAGGTAGTGTCTATACCTTGATGTTTTTTTAGGTGTCACAGATTATTTTAACATGAAACCAGGGTTGAGAAGCTCTGGCTTACTTTAAGGAACAGAATTCAAGCAAAGAATCATTTTGACCTAATAGTCAGCTGAGCTATTTAAAGGCTCAATTTAAAGTGACATAAAGAGTTTTAGAAGAGTCTGGTGAGAACATTTCATCTAGTCCCAGAATTCAGTTTCATCTTTGTCCTCTAACATAGAGATCGATAAGCATTTAAGGTCCCATCTTGCTGGGGATATAAAAATAATTAAGACACGGCTTGTTGGGTCTAAGTAGTTTTACCTTGATAGCCGATTAGGAGAAATAGGAGCAGAGTCTTTAAAGTAATATCTAAAAATTCCATGTATTTATCACAAGAATAATTGTTCACAAGAATAATTGCATTATTCTGCAATTCCTTTATAAAATGCCAGGTTAAAACTTTTTTGTTTACCTTGGTCCATTGCCAGGACTGTAATATTATTATTTCTGGGAGTTGCGGCCTCCCTGTCCAGAATTTTGGAAGTTTTGATTGACCCTGAATTTTCGTCAATGGTGATCCACCCTTCAGGATCATACAATTTTTTGTACCTGTTGATAAAAAATAAAAATAGCCTTTAGAAAGATAAAATGTATTAAAATACGTTACTGTCTCAATTACTTTAAATATTATCAGTATGTGTTTATAGATTTCTTTGTACCTTAAACCCTTGCTACTTTTAGTTTCCGGGTCATAGGCTTTATAGCCGTTGATCTTTGACCCCACTGCTGAATTTTCTTTAATCCATACATATTGGGCTGTAGGGTTGCATTCAGGCCCTTCATCCTGATCCTTCACAAGAACTGTGACCAAAGCGCTGTTCATAGATGTCACTCTGAATGGAACATCTGTGGAAAATGGAGCTTCATTGCTTACTCCAATTTCCAGGACCACTTGACGATTTTCTTCATAATTCAGTGGCTTAAAAAAAAACAAAACACATGTACATCAATATGAGTGTAAAATACATTTGATATTTCAAATAGCATGTAAACTCTTTTCAATATGAAGAAGCAAAAATTTCAGCTTCCCATTTAGTCAATATTGACTTTTATCCTTTACCAAAGAGAGAGGTGATTCTTCACTAAGCCCTTAGCAAGAATCGTCCAAAAGTTTCTGCAGGTGTTTTGTAGAGCTATGGAAAAGCAATTCCTTAAATATTTTTATAGTTCATTCTTACTAAGGAAAATTATTCTGAACTTAGAGATAATGTAAAAAGATAAGTGTTCTTATGCCCCTGTTTTAGGGTACTAACAGACCAGTCTAGGAGAATGCAACTTTGTTTCACTTATTATTTACTATCTAAGGAAAATTATTCTGAACTTAGAGATAACTGTAAAAAGATAAGTGTTCTTATGCCCCTGCTTTAGGGTACTAACAGACCAGTCTAGGAGAATGCAACTTTGTTTCACTTACTATTTACTATTGAGTAGGGCCCAGACATTTTACAGAGCTTATGAAATTAGATGTCAACTTAAACAAAATTGAAGATGTGCAATGATCTTATGTTTCTCTCTGATTGAAAAGATATTCCCAGTGCATGTTTCAATTGCCCTATCAGGCATGTGACTGACCAATCTTATTTCAGCTTTTCCTTTTATCAAAACCCATCCAGGGGTTTTCTCATTTCTTCTTAGGAATATGTTTTGTCTCCTTACTGGTTCCTTCATTAAAGAGTTAAGTAGAACTTTTACTCATGCTCACTATCTACTTTTTATGAAAATTATATTTTGAAAATTTGAGAATGATACTTTGGTATTGTCTGTAGTTTGTCTAAAGAAACTTTCACCGTGAAAATGCAGTTAAGTAAGAGAAACATGACATGCTTTGTGGTACTATCATCATCATCATCCCTGTTTTACAGAGCAGGAAAGTGGAGCAGAGGAGATAAACTGATTTTCCCAAGGCTAAAAGAGTCTCATTTGAGCTGGAGTTTGAAGCCTGGTAGTCTGGCTTGAGTTCATTTCCTTAACCACCACACTATAATTCCTCTGCTATTCTACACTGCTTAACAGTGCACCAGCCTCTAAAAATTTTTACATCAATCCTTTGATTCTAATTGATTTTCAGAAAGCAGATTAAACAAAATTCATAAACGTTATTTTATATTGTACTGCAAGTTGAAGCATTTTTTCTTTGATTCTCTTTCTGCTTATCAATATAATCACTGGCTGAACATGGAACAAAATCAAAACTGATGAGTAAAATTTTTGTTTTAAACCTTTCTTCACACTTAGCTATTATCAGGCTGAGATACTAGTATCATGAGTCCACTAAGAAGTCAAGAGAATCTCTGAATCTTAGAATTCACAAAAAGTATGTGAAATGCTTTTTGGTGTTTTAATGACTATCCCAGAAACTGCAGAGTCAAGAGGGAAAACAAATTAATATCTATTTATTTGTTGCTAATGAACACTATCTCGCAAACCACATGTGTTGGTATGATCATGCAGAGAGTCAGAGCATCTGTTGACAGTGAGAAATGGATGCAAATTTAGGAAACACCTGCTGCACTGGAGGAGGCACAGTTATTGGATCCAGCGCCACTTGCTAAAGCCTTAGAATTTCTTTATGTAATTTTTCAAGGCTTAGCTGGATGTTTTCTTAGTGACTTAAAATTGCAAGATTAGAAATCCACTGGGACAAAATCAATGATTAATGAAAAAACATGATTCTCTTCCACGATGGGGTAACTTTTTGTTTCATTAATTGAAAAAAAAAAATGTTCAAAAATATCCTACTGCTGCACCGAGATGCTTACAATTTACAACTCCCAGTAAAATGAAGTGTTGTGTTGTGGAGCTAAGGACCCTGTCTGTCGAGAATGACCAAGAACAATAGCTTCCTCGCTCAAGCCCATCTATATGCACTATATGCTGCTGCTGCTGAAATAGAAATAAACACTGACATGGAAAGATTACCAAGGACTCAGCTGAAGACTGTACCAACTCAGCCTCTACGGTGCCAAAAAAGTTATATATTTTTAAGATAAAAATTATCTTTTTATTACAAACAGTAGTACCAAGAATGTGTTAATACTTTTAAAAATATAATAATAATAATATCCTATAGTTTACCAAGTGCTTTCAGTTTCATTGTTATATTGAATAGCTAGCTACTAGGGAGGCAAAGAGAAGTATTATTTATTCTTTACAGATAATACAGAGGCTAACTTTCCAAAAGCATATGCAAAGCAATATAACAGTGCTTAAGAACATGTACTTGGAATCAAAGAGACCTAGGTTCAAATTCTGTCTCTATGACATTCTAGCTGTGTGAGTTTGGGAAAGTTTCTCATTCTCTCTAAGAGAAAACAAAGCCTTCTCTTCTGTACAATTATTAAAAGAATAACATTTAACATTGTAGCACATAATAAGCACGCTACCCTATTGGCTTTAGTAATCGCTCAGGCTCTCAAACTGTCACACAGGTAAATGAAGGGAATAGTGTTGCGTTTTTTGATAACAGTCAAAATGATGTAATAATAGGAGACACTAACGAACAAGGCAACGTTTGGAAGCCTTGTTCAGCTAAAGAAGTACACCCAAGCAATCTTTGGTTTAACCTGATTATTTAATCCTGTAGATTATATTAAAAAAAAAAAAAAAGAAAGAAAAAGAAAAAAAAAAAAGTACACTCCTATCCTAAACAGAATCCTGGCAAAGGATTCTTCCAAGGCAATCATAATGTGATTCTTTACTTTAACCAGGATGGAGAAGGTTAGTCATCATCAGGTATGTAACCCACAGGACAGAAAGATGGATTTCAAATGCCCTGATTATACAATGTTTGATTTTAAAATAAAAGAAACATCATAAAGGTTAGAAAGTTCTTGAAGATACAGCAAGCACACAAACACAAATCTTTACCAAGGAAAAGGATAAGATACTTTTAAAGACCAGTGTGGTTAGCAAAGGAGCTCTGTGATGAACTAAGGTTTTCTAAGGTTTGCACACACTGTAGAAAGGAAGTCATTAACATGGCGAATGCAAATTCCATTGACCAAAATGTTAGAGCATGTTATGAATGACTCAAAGAAAGATAAAAGGTAAGATTAGCAAAAGAGATGATAATGACAGAGGAAGGAGATCATTTAAATGGTAAACTGAGAGACGCAGAAATGAACTGAAGTTCCAAAAAGAGAAAGTCCGCTGTACAGCTGAAGTCATGGCTTTATCAAGTCAAGTAACCCAAATACGCAAATGAGGAGATATAAGAGGAACATGGCCCAAGGGTACCCAGCTGGAAGCAGAAGAACACAGTGTTTCGGAGGAAGGGTTCTGCATCAGGAATATCTGGGTTTGTATCCTGGCTTTATCACCTCCGACCTGAATGAATTGGGGCACGTTACTTCACTTTGTTTGAGTCAGCTACTTCATCTGGAAATGGGAAGAATGATAGGAACAACTACAGGGTTGCTGGGAAGGTTAAAAATCTCTTAATCTGTTCATCAAATGTTTTTTGTCTTTTTACAATTTCAGAGTATGCAAAAAGAAGAAAAATAAATTATTTTTATGAAGCAACCCTGATCCTGATATAAAAACTTAAGAGAAAGGGTGCAAAAAAGTAATCTATAAACAAATACTTCTAAAATTATAAAATGGTAATAATACCTTATCCTAAAGGGATATGACAACTATACATAAATTTCATGAGGTGCCTAATATCATTCCCTGTGGCATAAATGTTACTCAGTGAATGGTAACTATTTTAAAATTCCAAAAATATTCCCTAGGTGTAGGAACTGGAATGCAACTATAAATATAAGTGCAACTATCTTTTGTTTAAAAATAATGAAAACAGATGCATACAAATTTTATTGGGGAGGAAATTTTAACTGAGCCAGAGGAAAAGCAATAAAGTATCACCATCTAATTGCTCTCCCTCCAGGGAATCTGAGCTTGGGTCTTTGACTCGAGCTACTACAGTGGGCATGATCTATCCATCTCATATCTCAAACTACTTCTTTGACTTATTTCCAGATAAAAGTCAAGATGGGGAGGGCGAAGGTGGGGGAGGTGCATAGACGAAGATGTCAGGAGAAAGCTTTTACAAAAATCTGTTGCCAATCACATCAATTTTGAAGTGAAAGCCAGTGCTACATAAATGTGTCCAGCTTTGGAAACTGTAGTAGATGCATAGCAGCCCTTTTCAAAAGAATTATTTACCACAGCCCCTCAGCCCACCCCTCCTCCAGCTGCAGCGTGGTGGACGCCCCCCTCGTCTGTGCTGATAAATTCACATCTCAAGCACACACACATTCAGCTCTTCAGATTCAAGGTTTCCTCCAAAGCCAGAGAGCTCCCTCTGGCAGGCAAAGCTCAGCCAAGAAGTTCAAGAGAGTTGAGGCTCGCGGGGGTAACCTTCAACCAACCAGGCATGGGTATTGAGGATGGAAGTTGATGGATAAATTCCCCAGGTACCCATCTTTGAGAAGATAATTCTGAAGTAAATTCTACATGGTTCATTGAGTGATTGAACACCAAAGGTGACTAGCTCAATAACGCAGACTTGATTGACTTTCATTCTTTCCTGTCTTACTTTCCCAATTTTACTCTGGCTTCTTGGGATCCACACCCTAAATATCTACCTTCATTGAGAACCTTGTATTGGGCTCTGCTTTCTGGAGAGTCCAAATGAAGGCTAGATCGAATTGGGCCAATAAGGAGGAAAAAAATATCAGTACCATTTTCTTATTTCCTCTCCTATTTCTCTCAATTATAAAATTTCTTTTTTTTTTTTTTTTTTTTAGGTATTCAGTTTGGGCAGATCATGTTATAGAAAATTGAAATAGGGAGAGGTTTGATATTGAGAGTCATCTGGAACAAATATATTTGACTATTCACATCTGGACAGAACTTGCCAAGCCTTAGGACAAAATCTCTGGAAATTCTTACAGAGGAAATAACTCAAATAGAAATGTTTATGTACCAATGCCTCCATCATATTGTTACTGGCAGATAAACTTCCTTTATTCAATGAACGATGCCAATATCTGTATGCAGGACAATTTTCATTTTTTTTCTGGGCTAAGAATATAAAACCAAGGGTGCTCCCCACACAGGATATTTTCTGTGCTCATAAACTGGATCCTCACATGTAACAGTGTAATGACAAATACAACAAACAGAAGAAAGAATAAGCTCATTAAGTGCTGTCTAATGTAATACTATATTACCTTTAAAAGAATCAGATACAACCAGGCGAGGGACAGCGAGAGAGAGAGAGAGAGAGAGAGAGAGGAGAATATGCATTTCTAAATTATATCATGTAAAGAATAATTAAAAGAATCGGGAATATTTATCTTTGAAAAGGTTAAATCTCAAATGGATATAACAGGTTTTCAAAAGAATGACACCTGTTCTGTACAGCATTAGCAATAAAACCTGGATCAAAGACATGGAATATAAGGAGAATAATTTAGGCAGAGTAGAAGTAGAACTTCTGAGAATCAGAACTCTCTAAATATTGAATAAACTGCCAATGAAGATAAGGAGATCCTTATAATTGAGAACGTTCAAGCATAAATTAGGTGAATAATAATTGGCAAAAAAAATGATAGAAGAAAGGCGGCATTAGATGGGAACAGTTGGCCTAAAGAGACTAAGTTCTCTTGCAACTTGTAGAGTCTATGAAACCGTTTAGTTGATTAAACCATTAGTTTATTAAAACTTGTTAACTTGCCAAGCTGTCAATTATTCATTATTACTGTACCTTTACAACACATAGAATGCCTTCATTTGTTTTTTTGTCTGTACTGATTTTGAAATGTCCATTTTCATTGCCTTTTAAAATGGTAAAATTAGCTCTCCAATTGGCAGTATTAATTAAGTCTTTATCTTCAATAGGTATTCGTAAGATTTCCACATTGAATGCATTTTCCTCTACTGACACTTCATACTGCAACAGGAAGAACACATTAAACATTTACTTCATAAAGAGAACTTTTACAAAGAAAGTAAAATGTTTCATTCACTCCAAAAGTACTTGTTCTTATAGTTTTTGCCTAGATTTTTTAAACTGTGAATCATAAATGGTATTGTTTTATGAAGGGTTATCTTTAAATGAAAGAGGAATTTCATTACAAATGTTGACTAATGTTATGGCCTTTAACGAGAGGGTGGTAATATAAATACTACTATGAATAAACAAAACAGTTTTATATGTTTACTATTTAATTTTATTCATAAAATAAACGCATATACTTCAAAGTATGATAAATGTTTACTAATTCAGATTAAACAACAAACGGCAATAGACAGAAATAGGTTTTGGTATTATATACTTACAGCATTTTTTCTGAAAGAAGGTGCATGGTCATTTGAATCTTGTACTGTTATAAAGCAAGTTGACGTACCCGTCAATCCAAAAAATTGACCATCCATGTCTTGTACTTTCATTATCAATTTGTACTTGTCTACAACCTTAAAAGAAAGCAAATATTTAATTGCTTTTATAAACTGTTGTTTAGATTTATAAATGAAACTTTAATTGTAAACTCTTCTATTTGTGTATATCTATGCTTTTATTTCCTTGTTTATATACCCGCTAAGAACTTGGTAGACCAGGATAAAGCTGAAAAGGTAGGCAAAGGTTAAGTTATAAAGAGGCATACTGAGAATTTAGACTATGCTTTAAGTAGCAGGTAATAGGAAAAGGTTTTCCAGGAGTCATAGGGGGAGACCAAAATAAAAACATTTGAGTTTTAGAAAGAATATTATTAAAGAAGGTTGAGCATAATTTGGACTAAGCTGACTGGGAGTCAAAGAAACCAGGTACACAGCTCCTGGAATAGTCTCAGACAGGTGATCCAAATCTGAGGCAGTGGTAATAAGAACAGAGAATAAGGGTGACAGGAAGGTTAGGTGGGAGTCAATAGAGTAGGACTTGATAACAGATTCTATATGTAAGTTAGTAGAGAAAGAAGAGTTGAGAATGATGCTCAGGTGTCCTACTGGAATAGATAAGCACCAACCAATATAGGAAATGCAGGAGAAACTGTTCTCTAAGGAAGTGAATACTAGCAAGGTTGGCAAGGAGGGACCAACAAAATGAGTTTTGTTTGGTGTACATATTGAATTTTATGTGCCTGTGGGAAATCTAAAGAGAAAGATCTAGAAAGGATATATGGTCTCATTCTTACAAGAGAGATAGCTAGAAATACCAATCTGGGAGTCAACAGTATGTAGATAGATGGTGGTTGAAATTATAGCAGGAATCAGATTATCTAGGAGAAGTTAAAGGATGAGAAGAGCTGAGAATATAAGAAATAATAGCATTTCAATAGCTGAGGATATAAAGAGGAAATAAGAAGGCTAAGCAAAGAACACTAAAAATAAACGATCAAAGAAGCAGGAGGAAACTCAGAAATCCAAGGGAAGAGAGAGTTTCAGTAAGTGACAATAGACAGGGACGTATGGTAACTGTTGGATTTGGCAATTAGGAAATCATTGCTGACTGACATACTTCTGGGAATGGAGTTTTGCCAATGGTGTGTTGACGATGAAATGGACTCATTAGTTTGTGACACAATCATCTCTGTTGCCTTTCTCTTCTATGTTACTGTTCTTATGTTGTTTTTTTCTTTTTCATTTTCTATTTCCTTCTATCTCTTTTCCAGTCTCCATTTTATTCACCTCTCTTCCACATTGGAAGTCAATATTCCCACCCTGAAGGGCTCCTCCCAGAGGCCCCAGGACTCTGATACCCTGTTTTTTCTTCCTGTAGATGCACTGTTTCTTTACCCCTCATGTTCATTTCTTTACTTCCTATGTTAGTCCCCACAAAATCTCGTTAGATTTTTTTCTATTCAGGCAAACAGATCTGGGTTTGATGCCCAAAATAACTTACAAGCTGTGTAACCTTAAATTATTTATTTTCACCACCATAAATAAAGCTGCAATGAACATTGGAGCACATATATCTTTATGGATAAACGTTTTCAGAGTTTGGGGGTGGATACCTAGGAGAGAGATTTCTGGGTCATATGATAATTCTATTCTTAATTTTTTGAGGAACCTCCACACTGCCTTCCATAGCAGCTGCACCAATCTGCATTCTCACCAACAGGTGTATGAGGGTTACTTTTGTTCCACAGCCTCTCCAACACTTGTTACTATTTGTCTTGTTGATGATACTCATTCTAACTGGTATGAGGTGATATCTCATTGTGGTTTTTATTTGCGTTTTTCTGATGATTAGTGACGTTCAGCATTTTTTCATACGCTCATTTTATTTTCAGTGGTCTTTGTTTTCAGTGGTCAACACATGGAAACGACCAAAGTGTTCTTCAATAGATGGATAAAAAAGATGTGCTATATATTCAATGGAATCTATTCTGCCATAAGAAAAGATGAAATAGTGCCATTTGCAACAACATGGATGGATCTTGGGATCATTATGCTAAGCGAAATAAGTCAGACAGAAAAAGTCGAGAACCATAAAATCTCACCGATATGTGGGATATAAAACTGAAAACAACAAAGGAACAAGATAAACAAATGAAGAAACAAAAACTCATAGACACAGACAATAGTTTAGTGATTACCAAAATTAAACTTTTGATTACCAGAGGGTAAGGGGGGAAAGGGGTGATAGATGAGGACTAAGGGGATCAAATATATGGTGATAGAAGGAGAACTGACTCTGGGTGGGGAACACACAATGTGATACATAGGTGATGTAATACAGAATTGTACACCTGAAACCTATGTTAACTTTACTAACAGTTGTCACCCCAGTAAACTTTAATTTAAAAAAATGATCTTTTCTAAGCCTCATTTTTTCAATCTGGAAAAAAATGAGGAAGAAATCCTGGTTTTCACTTGATTACCACATCATCTCCACATATTACACATGAAAAACACATTCAAATTGTCCCTTTCAAACTTCCCTATTGATTATCACTATTATGTGCTTTATCACATAAAATTTCCTGCCTCCCCACACACAAATAAATAAATAAATAAAACCTAGGTACTACTTTTGATTCCTTTTAATAAGTTCTCACCATCTCTCTCTTTTTCTTTGGCATCAAAATCTACTGATTTCTTCTTCATAATGTCTCTCCCAGTCATATTGATCCTTCTATTTATTTTAATCTAGTTGTAGTGGGAAGCATTAAAGTGTTCCACTAAAGCTATTTTGTACATATGAAATTGATTCATCTATCTTATTTAATCATACATGACTCAGAGTTAAAAATAGGCTGACAAAATCAAGTCAATCAATCAATGACTATCACATTTCTCCTCTGTAGTTAGATATCACATCTATCTAGTCAAACAAGGAAATTATAAAGGTCAAATAAAATTATGCATGAAATGCTATAAATGAGATGACAATATGCTATTACTATCATCCAAATAGGGTTACAGATTTGTAGTAATCCATAAACCTTACCTCAACTAATCCTTTCCTGATAAAAAGATATTTATCTATAATAACTGGATAGGGATGAGGTTCTGATCTATGCTCATGGAACAAATAAAAAAAATTGTCCTACATGAGAACTGAGCTGGAACCAACTAGCCACACAAGAAATAAAATAATATTCAACAATAACAACTTTCATAAGAAATACTTTTTGTTTCCACTCCTAAATACCAATCAGTATGTATTTCTATCACTTATGGTTTCTCTTACATGAAGAAGTAGAAGTAATATTAAAAAAAAAAAACACACAACAGGTAACATATCCAGGGATTCTTATTATGTTATGCCTAAATAAAATAAAATTAGAAACTTCTAATCCAAAGAATAGCAAATTACAGTAATTAGAGGAGAAAAGGAAGCCTCAACCCCCAGTAAAATGATATTTTACAGAGTGTGAAAGCTACCTCTCTGTCCAAATAGTGAGAGACTATGGTGATAACTCCTGTGCTGGGATGCACGGAAAAGAGTCCAGGTGATCTTGGTGTCTGCTCCAAAATGCTGTACTTCAGGCGTGTATGCATCGTATCTGGTTCATCTCTGTCCGTGGCGCAAACCACTCCCACTGGAACACCTACATGTTTAAAAAAAAAAGTCTTTAATTTACAGAATTGTTAAATATGTTTAGAAGTATCTACACTTTTCAAATTTTAACCATGATGATGGAAACCTATTTTAAAATGTATATCTTACTAGAGGTATTGTGTCTTGTGAAAATACTGATAAAGATGATTTCAAATTTACAACATAAAACACTATGAGTTGCATTTGTATATACCAATAATAAAACATCAGAAGGAGAAATTAAAAAAACAATCCCATTTACAATCGCTCCAAAGACTATAAAATACCTGGGAATAAATTTAACCAAAGAAGTAAAAGATCTATACTCAGAAAATTATAAGACACTGATGAAAGGAATGAAGGAAGATATAAATAGATGGAAACACATATCATGTTCATGGATAGGAAGAATTAATATAGTTAAAATGTCCATACTGCCTAAGGCAATATACATATTCAATGCAATTCCTATCAAACTGCCAACGTCGTTTTTCACAGAAATAGAACATATAATCCTAAAATTTATATGGGACCATAAAAGACCCCGAATAGCAAAGGCAATCTTGAGAAATAAGAACAAAGTGGGAGGTATAACAATACCTGACTTCAAATTATACTACAAGGCTACAGTAATCAAAACAGCATGGTACTGGCATAAAAACAGACACATAGATCAATGGAACAGAATAGAGAGTCCAGAAATAAATCCACGCCTATATGGCCATTTAATCTACGACAATGGAAGCAAGAATGTACGATGGAGTAATGACAGTCTATTCAATAAATGGTGCTGGGAAACCTGGACAGACACATGCAAAAAAATGAAGTTGGACCACCTCCTTACACCATATACAAAAATAAATTCAAAATGGCTTAAAGACTTAAATGTAAGGTCTGAAACCATAAAATACCTAGAAGAAAATATAGGAAGAAACTTCTCAGACATTACCCGGAGTAAGATTTTTACTGATATACACCCTCGCGCGAGGGAACTAAGAGAAAGAATAAACATGTGGGATTATATCAAACTAAAAAGTTTTTTCACAGCAAAGGAAACCATCAATAAAACAAGAAGGGATCCTACTGAATGGGAAAAGATATTTGCCAGTGATATATCTGATAAGGGATTAATATCACAAATCTATGGAAAACTTACTCAACCCAACTCCAAAAAAACAAACGATCCAATTAAAAAATGGGCAGAGGACTTGAAGAGACATTTTTCTGAAAAGGACATACAGATGGCAAACAGACATATGAAGAAATGCTCAACCTCGCTAACCATCAGAGAAATGCAAATAAAAACCACAATGAGATACCACCTCACCCCAGTCAGAATGGCTATCATCAATAAATCAACAAACAACAAGTGCTGGCGCGGATGTGGAGAAAAGGGAACGCTTGTGCACTGTTGGTGGGATTGCAGACTGGTGCAGCCGCTATGGAAAACAGTATGGAGGTATCTCAAAATTCTGAAAATGGAACTACCTTATGATCCAGTAATTCCACTCCTAGGTATCTATCCGGAGAAATCCAGAACTTCAATTCAAAAATCTCTATGCACTCCTATGTTTATTGCAGCACTATACACAATAGCTAAGACATGGAAACAACCAAAATGCCCATCGGTAGATGACTGGATTAAGAAACTGTGGTACATTTATACAATGGAGTATTATGCAGCCATAAGGAAGAAAGAAATCTTACCATTTGCAACAACATGGATGGATCTAGAGAACATTATGTTAAGTGAAATAAGTCAGACAGAGAAAGATAAGTTCCATATGATCTCACTTATTTGCGGATTCTAAAGAAAAGAATAAGTGAATGAACTAATCAGAAACTGTTTGGGAGACAATGAGGAAAAACTGAGGGTTGCTAGATGGGCGGGGGGAGTGGGGGGTGGGGGGGAGGGTGAGGGGATTGGAGGGCAGTCGGTGACCACAGGATGGCCACGGGGTTTGAAAATTAATCTGGGGAACGTAATTTGGTGGTTACCAGAGCGTAAGGGGGTTGGGGGGTGGGGGATGAGGGTGAGGGGGATCAAATGTACGGTGATGGAAGGGGAGCTGACTCTGGGTGGTGAACACACAGTGTGATTTATGGATGATGTGATTCAGAATTGCACAACTGAAATCTATGTAATTCTACTAACAATTGTCACCCCAATAAATTAAAAAATAAAAAATAAAAAAAAAATAAAAAAAAAAACACTATGAAATTGAGAATCAAGGTATATTTTTACTTGGCTCGCAGTTCAAAATGTTTGATAGTAGATTACTAAGAGTTTATTTAAATGGCATTCAAGAATAATTTCAATGAACGTTCCTACACAATTGCAACAACAAACCTAGCTGGAGAGATAAACCGTGTCTCCTGAGTAAGTCAGATTTTTAAAAATTGAACTTTTGATTAATAGCTAAATCAAGACTGATTTGGGATGTAATTGCATACGTGGTTAAGTTGACCCTTCATGACCCAGTCTCCTTTCTATGATGTTTCAGTTTTGTGGTGGGTCTGATTTGTCTTGTTCTTTTCTACCAGCTTAGTATCCACACCCCCTCTTCCCTCAGTCCCACTTAATCTTCAGGAAGGGATTTTATTATATTCACCATCTGGGGAGAATTTAAGCCAACTGTTTCTTCTGTTAGAGCTATTAATATTTGCCACCTGTATGGAATGTAAGACTATTGCCCTGGTAAAGGATTTCCCATAACGAATAGCTACAGGTGTATTTACAGTGTAAGAATAGTAGTGTTCCAATGCCCACGAAAATGCAATGCATAGATCCACTTTGCTTATAGCACTATATGTAAGGCTGACCTGAGACAACACAGACACATACAAATATATATATATATACACACACACACACACACATATATATATACATATTCATATACATATATACATATTCATTGAAATATTGTATTTGAAGGAAATAAAAGTCTAGTGAAACTTTTAACACAAAGATATATTAGTTTTAAATGATTTTGTCACTGTAAAATATCCTTAAATATGTATGTGTGTATATATATGCATGTAAATAAACATACTTAGCATATTTCTATATTTTCTATATATTTATAATATATAGTATATATAGTAAAGAATTTCCCATTACATGCTTATAACTAATGACAAGATTTCTGCAGTGGATCAATATGAAGACATGAAATATTAATGTTTTTGCCATAAGAAAGTAAATTTTATTCATCTATCTTTCTATAGGAAAAAAAATTTATAATCTTTGTAAGACATAACGTTTTCTTCCCGAAAAGTTATTGACACTCAGGAAGACATAAACACAATTTTAATTTTCTGGATACAGAATTGCTTTACTTATACACAAAATCTTCCTAAAATCTTGAAAATTCCTTTCCATGAGTGTTATACTTCAGTATTGGTTGAGCATCCTTTATCCAAACTCTCTGCATGTGAGTTAATACAAACTCAAGAGCACCTATTAGATAAGAGTTTCACAAACATAATTGGTCTGAAATTACCCGTGTGACATCCTTAAAGTACCCTGGGTTAATCTGCATCCAAGTGTTTGTCCTTAATTCTTCCCTGTTAATACTGAAGAGAACAGAATCTTCAAGAAAGAGTTTGAAATCAATCAGCCCTCTTTGAAAAAAGAAAAATGTAACAGTCATAGACTCGTGATGCTGAAAACATTATAGGTCATCTCATGTAATTAACTCATTTTACAGGTCAGAGAACTCAAAGGAACTTACCTGAGTTCCCACAGTGAGTTAATAACAGACTCTGAATCAAAAACTAGGTTTCGTAAACTCCAAACCAATGATATTTATTTTTGTAATTGTACCATGTAATAAAGAGGTTAATATCTATGGCATCAAATTATCAAAGTAAAATATGAAGGGGAATAGCAAGTATAAAAATGCAGTGAAGATCTAAGTAACTAGAAGAAATTTTAAAAGACAAGTTAGCGAAGTCATCCTTTATGACTAAGTCCACGTTCTTTCAGCTTTATTGTGAGTGGCTGTTCTCCCCATTGCAAGTCTCAGCAGACTTCATGAATGCCACATTTAAAAGCCAACTAAACTGAAACATTTGGTTGTCTACATGTGAAAGTAAGTGTTTAGGATGGAGAGCATGTGATCTAAGTTTTTCTAAAATTATTCCAGCATTCTTTTTAAATTAGAAGTAGTACAGTAGTAGATTTAAAAGAAGAAAAAGAAATAAGAGCTTTAAACAACTGTATCTTTAGTGGATGTCATTCAACACCTCCCTAAATAAAACCTAATAAAAATATCTATATTGATTTTAGTTTTACTGTACATTCTACCCTGCATATTGTCTATTTGAAGTGAGAAAATTGATAAATCCACATAACGATACAATGAAATTAAGTATATAAACCAAATGTGGTACAAAGTTTGAATAACTTATCTGCCTTTATAACCAATTGGTATCATATTGACAACACCACAAAGTCCTTTAATATCCCCTAACTTACATGTCATTTGGATTTGATGGGATGAAAAGTACTCTGGTAAATAAATACTGGTCCAATATCATCTCAGGATGATCTAACTTTGATATAAAATACTCAATGTCTTAAAAAATGTACACATATATATTTAACATAATACATTTTACTGTTAAAAGTTGTCTCACCATAAAGTCAGAAAGGAAAAGGTCATTCAAGTCTAATACGGATATATTTAATTAAATGAAAGACCTGAATTTCTATATCTCAAAAAGGAACTTTAATAAAATTAAAAAGCAACAATCCACTGAGAAAATATGTGCAACGTGACAAGTTAATGGCCTTAATATATAAAGAACAGATTTAGGTAGATTAAAAAAAAATAGTTAAGAAAAAGATAAATCGCAAGGAAAATAAGAATAAAGGAAATGAACATACATTTCATACAATGAAAAATACAAATGGCCAAAGAAAATATGCATAAAATAGTTCAATGCAAAAATGTTGTCTTACCAAGTCTACTACTTTCTGAAACTTCAAAATTATAACTTTGTTCTGTGAAAATAGGGGGGTTGTCATTTTCATCCTCCACTCTGATGGGTAGCGGAAGGGGTAGGTCTGCTGAATATCCATCAGCAGTTGACGCATAAGCAATCAACTGAAAAACAGAAAAAAGCAAGTTCAATAGGCCATTAATATAAGATCCTAGCAAGACAGAATACTATGCTTTATCTACCACCTTCCTTGCAAATCCTGTCAATAAGAAATGACTTCAAATTTTCTATTCCGTGTTTTTTTAGTCATCAAATGGAGCTACAGTCAAGCGTATCCAGTGTTTGGTAGAAATGGCTATACTTCAAATAAAACTTCAGAGTACAGTGAAGTCAGAGACAACTCTGTTAATTAGATTGAGGAATGAAATGTGAACGTACAGACTAAGATTCTAGTCCTTATTCTCTCCATAATCAGAAAGTTTTGGGGGGAGAACGTCAAACTCACTGTAATGGGAAAAATCTCTACTATATCATCTAAGTAAAGCAATGATTCCCAATCTTGGAACTACAAAGCACTTTTACTGTTTTACCTAATAGAGCACACATTTGAAGGATTTTTCTAACAAAATATATTTACCAATTTCTGCATTGCTAATTAATTAAAGGCAATGGAATGACAAATAGAATGTATTTCTATTCAGCATATGATTATAACATATAGTTGATAATTTTCTAACCGAAAGCTAAGAAATATCACGTGGTGGACATCAGTCACATTTGCTTTCCCAGCATCTCTTCCTTCTTCTAGAAGGAGACTCCTTCTTTCTTATGGGAAATCACTGTCCCTGCACCACAGGGACGACCACATGACCCCACAGCATTTACCATATTACACTGAAAATTGTCTGAGTTATTCCCCATTGACAGTAAGCACATCCATCTCATAATACTAGTTTACTAACCCTTGATCTCCCACTTTTACCTCCTTATCTGGTTCTCACATATGATCAGAGAATCATACTTGTGGAAAGAAGACCAAAAAAAGTAGTTAGAGTAGAAGAGGGAAGACTGTGTCCATGTCCTGGAGAGAGGAAGTGTATCATGACCAGAGAGAGCAAGAGTATCTCATAAGCAAAAACAACTCCTGGAAACTTACTGGAATTTACATTCAAATACAGTTAAACTCTTTGCTTCATTTCAAGTGTACCTAACAGAAGTTGAGACAAAGAGCAGACCAAGTATTCCAAAATATTGCATAATTTACTTCCTTTGACTTTAAGATAGCCTCTAAGAAGAGAGTGCAAGAAGACAAGAAAGAGTTAAGTATCAGAAAAAAACATGGTTTAATCATTTAAAGTCATGTATATTAATAAAACTCCTACATCAAAAATATCATATTCTTCACGATCCACAGGCCGAGTACAATACAGATTTCCCGTGTTTTTTTCAATGAAAAACAAATTTAAAGGTTCTTGGTCAACTCCACGCCCACTTATTGAATAGAAGACCGTATAGTTCTGTGCTGCATCCGATTGAACCTAGAAGGAAAAAAAAAAAAATGTAAAAAACTTAAATTCCATTAAAATGCTAGTTTTAAAAAACGCAGCTTATGTGTTTATAATTTTCTTTTAAAGAGATGACTTAATAAAATAATAATCATGTGTCACTTCACCAATACACAAAACAGTTTAACAAACATTTGACAAAAGATTTTTGCAACTGCTCAAATTTAATACAATGTTCAACATAAACGGTAACCAAAGAAAATTGAATTAAAAACAATAAGGCATAATTTCCTATCTAGTGATTTGGCAAAGATAGAAAAGAACAATAATACCCATTGTTGGCAGGAATGAGGCAAACAGGGACTCTCATATATGGTGAAGAGAATGCTGATGGAATGTTTCTTAGGGAGGGGAACGGACACAAATTAAAAGAATGAGCTATGAGAATAAACAGGGAAGATTCTTCTTGGTGGAGGAAACAAGAAGTGTAAATGGACCAGACTAGTGTGTTCTCCAGGCTGGAGTGTTCAAGGAGCAGCAAGCAAGAAGGCCACAGTGGTTGAGAGAACTGAGGGAAAGCAGTAGGAGATAAAAAAGAATGCAGTAATAGGGGCAACATCAGGTAAGTAATCCCAGGATATTGGCTTTTCCTTGGAGACAGATGGGGAGACACGGGATAATTTAGACAAGACTAATATTACCTGATTTATTTTTTTTAAAGATACTACTTGGTGTTTTGCTGAGACTAGACTTGGATGGGTGGGTGAGGGAAGAAACAGGAAGACCATTTAGAAAGTTACTGCAAGAATTTAGGGAAGAGTGATAGTTTGTTAGACTAGCATGGTAGCAGTAGGGGTGGTGAGAAGTGGTGGTTAGATTCTGGATAGAATTTCAAGATATAGCCAACAGGATTTGCTAATGGGTTGGATGTGTGGTGTGAAGACAGAAGTTGAAGATGACACTATCTCAGAAGATGTACCGTTAATATCTACTCTGCCCATCTTCTTTAGTATGAGAATTTATGGCTGAACACAGGGTTGCCCTGAAGAAAGACAGTTCCCTGCCTTTCTTGCAATTAGGTATGGCCACATGAAAAGGTTAGGTCAAAGGGATGTGAATAAAAATGACACGTGGGAGATCCAAACTGTGCTTTAGAAGGTGAAAGAGCTTGCTCTTTCATTTGGACACAGCCATGAGCCATCTTGAACCTGCAAGGATGGACGAGCAAAAAAAAATAAAAAATAGAGAAGCATGGATCCTTAGTGTTTTCTCAAATTAGAATCTCTTTACCAGGTCACATTTTCACATGAGGGGATTAAATCTCTACCATGCTTTAAGCCACTAAAATTTGAGATCTTGGTAAAATGCAGTTATACCAGTATCCTCTAATAATACAAGAATGAATGTTTAACTGAAAACAATAGACGGATATGGTAAATTGGGGCACAATATCTATTTCATCCTCCTTTCACTATGCCTTCTCAGAGTGTAGATGCTGGAAAGAGTGAACCAAAAACTCTCTGTTTTCCAGTCTCTTGAAACCAAGGTTCTGGATTTAAATACAATCAAGTGTGCTTGCTTGAGACTTGGAAGCCATAAACGAAGTAGATGTCTCATTTTCACTGTTTCTGCTATTTTTGCTGGCATCATAGTTTAGATGCTTTTCTTTTCTTTCCCTTCCCTCCCTTTCCCTCCTCTCCCCTCCCTTCTCCTCTCCTTTCCTTTGCTTTCTTTTAGCAGCAGCACTTCCAGTAGTTTTGCACAAGTTTAGTGGATGTTGGGAGACAGGGTATGGATCAATCTTTTTGCTGACTGGAGCAATTAAGATGTTCTGAAGCTGTATTTGGACAAGCAGCTTCCTGACTGTGGTGATTTCTTGACCATGGCAATGGCACTTTGGCTCTAGAATTATTAGCTTCCCCATCGTGGAGAAAGCAGTGTGCCCCTGAGTTGTGGATTCTGTGGTGTAGCTTGGGGTTCATTACTGAAAATTTAACCTAAAGTTTGTTTCCTCCAACTTCCCAATAATTCTATAAACTGTTTAATATATTGTAATAAATCCCTATCTGTTAATTATAATAGAAATATGCTCTCTACAACTAAAGCCTTACCAAACAGACTCTAATGCCAACAACTTTCAGTTGGAGCTGCCATTAACTGAGATGGGAGGGTGTGTTTAGGAGAAAACCCAAACATGTGAATGGTATGTCTGTTGATATGTCTATTAAACTTCCATGTGGATATATCAATTAGGCAATTTGGGCTGGAAATACGAAGTTTTAAATCTCCAGTGTATAAATAATACTTAAAGCTAGATTAGATGAGATCACAGAGAGAGTGAATATTAACAACAACAACAAAAAAGCCACAAGAGACAAGCTTCATGGACTGAGCCCTGGAAATCCACAAAGTTTAGAGATTGGGCTGGTAGGGCATGGGGGTAGGTGACACGGAGAGCAGGGAAGAACTAACAAAACATACTAAGTGGAAAACTAGGTGAATGGTGTCCTAGAAGCCAAGTGAAGAAAGTATTTCCAGGAGGAGAGAGAGGTCAGCTATATCAAATGTATGTCTTTATGTCAAAGAAATGAAGACTCAGAGCTAGTGACTGGTTTGGCAATCCAAAGGCTAAAGTTACCTATGACTGGCATAACTTTCGTAATCAGAAAGCATTTCTTAAAATGCCACTTCCGTGCTTAAAGTACAATAATCAAAAAGACGAAATAAGAGTCTAGCATTGGATAAAATAAAAAATAAGTGTAAGAGACCCTGGAAGAATAGTTTAAAAATGTAAACAAATAACACACAGGTCACACTATTGGTATAAAACATCAACCACAGTGATAGAAATTTAAGGGGGAAAGGCAAGCTCCATGCCGTAGCCTTACTTCAATAATTGCTGTCATTGTGTATATTCCATTTGGATCTTTAGGAAAAGTAAACCTGACCCTGCTTAAAAACGTCTTGTTTCCAGGAAAAAGTTAAACTTCCCAGCAGAACACACATGTTCCATTATGATTTGACCCCAACCTGCCTCTTCTGCGTCATCTCCCTGCTCCACAGCCATCATACCTGGGATCCCAGACTAAGCTACCCAGGGGCTCCTCTAAAGAGCCTTGCTCGCTTTCACCTCCATACCTCCATCCTCTCCACAATTGTTTACTTGCACAACACTTTCTCATCCTTCAGAACTTAGCTCAGAGGTCTCCTCCTCCAAGCTTTTTCTTGTTTTCTGTTCCATTTCACTTCAGGACCTGGTGCTTATCCCATGGATTCTCAGATCACCCCAAACCATCTCTGCACTCATCCCTCAGCATTGTAATCATTTGTTGCTTCTACCTCCCTCACTGGGCTAAGAAACTACATGAGAGCAAGCACCATAACTAAATTTATTTCTAGCTTCAGTACTTAGAGCAGTGCCTTCCACAGGATATTACTATATCCTGCTCAGTAACTAGCTGCTAAATGAATGAATAAACTAATAAAGATCACTGAATGGCTAGACAGTCTTTCTCATATTATTATTAGTTTTTTAGTGATTTTTCTCATTTTTCTCACTTTTATTACATTTCATGAATATCTTCAATCAAATCTGTTATTTTAAAATACTTAAAGAGTTATTAAACCTGAACAAAACAGACTCTTGGAATTAAAATACTCCCAGTCAAAAGGAATTTAAAACCTACTTGTTGAAGAAACAAAGGGAAAGGGCCCAAGGAATTCTCTTGCATTGAACAGGGAATAGGTGCCCATCTCCTCTTGGAACGCCTGAGAACAGTTTCTTTAGTGTGTCTTTTACTCAGTACCTGAATTTAGAGAAAGAAAATCAAATAAACAAAAGCATCAAAGCCTACTTTGCTGTAAGGTAGTGAACAGCCCATAAACCAACCTAACGCCTCTCTGGAGGTTCAGTCTCAGGAATTTCCATACTGAAGCTAAAGACCAGATAATAAGGTCTTTTTATATTAGAAGGGTAAGAAAGAATGTAGCCAGATGTTAAAGGTTTCCTAAACTAGAGAACTCCTTTTGTATACGTACCTTTCTAACACTGATCATACTTTCAGGTTAAGAAAGTCATCACTGTAACTTTAGTTCTTCTTGTTCTGTCCCAAGTAGAGATGAAGAACACATTCTCTTTGTAACAATCTATAGACAGCATTTACTTGTTCTTTCTGCTAAAACCCCATGCTCTCAGACAAACCAGAGCAAGCAAATGCACGTTTTTCACTGCCTTAACACTCTATCCACAGTGTCCAATATGGAAGCCCTAGCCATACGTGACTGTTTACATTTAAATTAATAAGAATTAAATAAAATATAAAAATTCCATCCTTCAGTTATAACTAGCCACATGTCAAGGGCTCAGTAGCCATTAATATTGTGCTATCATATCAGACAGTGAAGATTATAGAACATGTCCATTATTGCAGAAAGTTCTATTGGATTTTGTAGTGATTTCCATCTCATTTCATGGTGTAGCAAGGAAGACATTTTATTTCCTGAGAATTAATTAATGAATTGTATTAACCTCTTATTAAAGTGCTAAACAGTCATTTAATTTTATCATTAAAACACTTAACATTGATCTCGTCTAAACCTTTCATCATTTCTGTAACTACTTTTATACCATATTCCTCATGCTGTGCAATTTAGAACAGCAGTGAAAAATTCATTGAGTGATGGTCAATACCATGATGTACATAATCTTATTCCTACTAAGGCATACTCTGAGATTTCCATCCTATTTTAACATCACAATCACTGTGGCACTTGAAATCAACTTCTTATTCAATGGGAACTACTGCTCTTAACATGAATTTAACATACACCTATTGACAATGGGTCAGGGATTACTGAGGCTATAAGCACAAAGGAGATCAATGCATGCCCTCAAATGACTACAGATAAATTGTTTTCACTAATAAAAAAAATTCTGAATGCTATAATAGAGGGGTAACCACACTGACACTGGCACACAAATCAATTTGTTAGACTTCTGTGGTGGAAGAAGCCTTCACAGAGGAGGTGTAATCGCAATTTAACTAAGGCAAAACCAAAGCCAGTTTTAGCCTGTGTTGAGAAAGAGAGAGAAAAGGCGGTGGGGGGTGGCAAGGAAAAGCAAACATAAATTAAGGAAAAATAAGAAAAAAAGGAGAGGAGGGAAAAAAACTATCCTTTGGTCCTCTGCAACTTTTAATGAAAATATTTATATGAAAAGAAAAACATGCCTGAAAATATCAATGTACTTTGAATACCTTCGTCGGATGTTCCAGGAGCACTGTAATCTCTTTTTGGATCTGTTTCTTCATGTCAGAAAGCCATATGGTGAATGATCTTTTCTCATCAGACAACACAATAGTGCTGGCTGTGTACACTGACCCATCATCTAGAACTCTGAAATCAGGGTCGCTTGACTGGATGAGATCTGCTGACCTGAGGCACTCTTTCAAATTAACTGTAAGTAAAAATTTCCATGTTGTAAAGTGAAACATTTGGGGGGGGAACCTTAAAATAATTTATACAATCTTCTTCAAAATCATGAAGTAAAATGAAATAAATCAAACACTTTGCCTTTACCAAATATCTTAACCAGTCTCTTTACTTGTATTTAAAAAAAAAAAAAGATAATTTTCTTTCAGTTAAAAAATAGCAATTCCTTGATTGTATATATATCTGTATTAAATAAGTCGCTTTAAAGCTTTATATGCTTCTAAAAGCTTTATGAAAATGATCTTCCTACAAAAGAGGTGTGTATATTGCAATCATGACAAAGCTGAGCCATACACCCTACACCCACACACACACCTGAAGAAACAAACAGAAAATTTTCCTTAATATAGTTTGAGTCTTTTAAGATACACCTGTCTTCAGCCAGAAGTTACACGGGTCCAAAGAGCAATGCAGTGTATGAGTTAGGCAAATAGTCAAATAAGAAAAATTTATCTTTGAATTCTTCCCACTGGCACTCTTCTGTTACACTCCCTCCTAACAATCCTCTTCACCCCGGGCCCACAGTTCTCTTTGTGTTCCTAGCTTCCCAGAACTCCCCACTAAAAGGCTACATGGGGTCTGCTTTCCCTGGAAATTTTGCCCTGTAGAAAAAGGTAATGAAATGTAAACATCCATATAAGTGTTTTGATACTTAATATCAAAAGTATTAAATCCATCCCCTTCTTCAACTATCTCCCTTAACAGAAACCAAACTGATAAATTAATACTCACTTAAGTAATAACCTCTCAACGGATTCATATGTCACCCATGTATAGTGTTTTTTTACCTTTTTAACTTTTTTGAAATTTTTCAATTACAGTTGACAGTCAATATTAAATTACTAGTTTCAGGTGTACAGCATAGTGGTTAATTCCAAGTATAGTGTTTTCTCTTTAATCCTAATTTGTCACAGGTGGAAATGTTTAGTCAAAAAGAAGTGAATGTTTTTAAGAGTGATTTATCTCATCTTTACATTTTTAACAGAATGATAACCTCTAATCTATTTCCCTAGAGGAACACCCCTGACCTCTCCTTACAACTCTTCCTTTTTTCTCCACATAGGAATTAAAGTGACATTTGCTTAATACAATTAAATGAGTCACTATAACCAGAAATGCTGCACTTTGTTGAAAAAAATAATTTTCTATCTCTGGGACAAGCTATATATCTTTTTAAAACATGATACTTTGTACCACATGGAAAGTCCACCTGGGCAGAGCATACTTACTGTTGGGAAAGTTGGAGGTTCCCTGCTTTCTCAGTGTGCAAATGGTTGATTCAGTTCTGTTTTGAATGGAATGGCTCACCCTACTATGTTCACCAAAGCAACCATTGCATCAATGAAAATACTGCTCTGATTCTCTCAGCTCTTTATCTATAGCTCTCTAAAGCTTGACTCCCAGGGCAATGAAAGGGCTATGTTCTACATGTAATTCTTTATGTAATTTTTAAACCCTTAAGGCATGAATGACTATAAAAGCATGGCTTAGAACATTTGCACCAGAACCAACCACAGAATTCAACAGAGTTATAAAGAACAGAAACATATAGTTAAATTATCTTGAATTGTATTGATTTATAAATAGATTCAGATTAATTCCAAAATGCAAAAGTTAGGTAACGTGCTTTTTCCACTGTAGGTAAACTAAATTTCTGTTTTAAAACAGTTTTGAAATTCCTCACCTCTGCCGACCATTTTGTCTGCCTCTAGTTTAGAAGGCATATTAAATACCACCTTTTTGCAGGCTTCACAAGCAAAACTGAAGACCTAGAACAAGAAAAAGGTCAAATCAATACAGCACAAAATAAAAAACAAAGTTTTGGTTATGCAAGATAAATAAATCCTAGAGATTTGTATAGCATAGTGCTTATAGTTAATAATACTATATTGTACACTTCAATTTTTTGCTGAGAGTAAATATTATGTTAAGTGTCCTTATCATAAGAAAATAATAAATTAAGGAGGGTGGAAGGAAACTTTTGGAGGTAACAAATATGTTTATGGCATAGACTGTGGTGATGATTTCACAGACATACACTTATCTCCACTCATCAAGTTGTATACATTAAATATGTACAACTTTTTGTATGTCATTCTTACCTGAATAAAGTGGTTGTTAAAAAAAGAATAAGAACAAAACCGCATGATCATCTCAATGGATGCAAAACAAGCAATTGACAGAATTCAACACCCACTTATGATTAAAAACTCTCAATAACTAGGAATAGAAGGAAACTTGCTCAACATGATAAAGGGCAAAAACTTATGGAAAACTTACAACTAACATAACATTTAATGGAGAAAGATGCTGTCCTCTGACATGAGGAACAAGACAATGATGTCCACTCTCACCACTTTTAGGCAACGCTATGTGGAGCTTCTAGCCAGGGCAATTACACAAATTAATAATAATAATGAAATTCAACGTGTCCAGTTTGGGAAGAAAGAAGTAAAACTGTTTCTATTTACAGATGATATGATTGTGTATATAGAAAATTCTAAGAAATCCACTACAAAGAAATCAAAACTAGTAAAGGAGTTCAGCAAGGATGCAGATTCAAGGTCATCAACATACAAAAATCACTTGCATTCCTGTTCGCTAGCAATAAAAAAATCTAAAAACAAAATTAAGCAAACAATGTCCTTTAAAGTAGATATCCCATCATCATGCATCAGAAAACATATTCCCAAATTCACCTACACATTCAATTCAAACTCCATTAAAATGAACAACTTCAACAAGGTTCAAGGGAAAGAAATAGTCTCTTCAACAAATGGTGCTGAGACAATTTGATAACATCATGCAAAAAAATAAATGAATTTGGACCCTCTACCCCATACCATACATAAAAATTAACTCAAAAAGCATCACAAACCTAAATGTAAGAACTAAAGCTATTTAGAGGGAAACTGAAGAGTAATCTTTCATGATCTTGGTTTAGGCAATAATTTCTTAACTATAACACCGAAAGCACAAATAATGAAAGAAAGTTTGATAAATAGAGCTTAATCAAAATTAAAAACTTTTGCTCTTCAAAAAATACCACAAAGAAAGTGAAAATTAAACCCACAGAATGAGAGGAAACATTTTGAAATCACATAACAATAAAGGACTTCTACCAAAATATATAAAGAACTCTTACAACTCAATAATGAAAAGACAACACAAAAAAATTGGCAAAGAATTTAAACAGACATTATTCAAAGAAGGTATGCAAATAGCCAATAAGCAGATGAAACAATGTCCAATATCATTAGGCATTAAGGAAATGCAAACCTAAACCACAATGATACACTTACTAGGATGTCTAACATAAGCAAGACAGAAGTAACAATCATTGAGATGAGGTAGAAAAACTGTAACTCTTATTCATTGCCGGTGGAAATGTAAAATGGTACAGCAACTTTGGAAATGTAAAATGGTACAGCAACTTTGAAACACAGTTTGGCAGTTTCTTAAAAGCTACACATAAACATAACATATGATCCAGTAATTCCACTCTTACCCAAAAGAAATTAAAACCTATGACCACATAAAAACTTCTATATGAATATTCACAGCAACATTTTTCACTATAATCAAAAAAGAGGATACAACTAACATGCCCATCAACTGTTGACTAGATCAACACAATGTTTTATATCCAGAAAACGGAACATTATTCAGCTGTTAAAAAAAAAAAAAGCAATGCATAACCTAAAAAAACCTCTTAGGTCCAGTGAAAGAAACCAGACACAAAATGGTACATGGTGTATGATTTTATTTATATAAAATGTCCAAAGAAGGGAAATATGTAGAAAGAATAAATTTCTTGCCTAGGGCTGGGGGCTAGGAATGGGGAATGTTTGTAAATGAGTATGAGGTTTCTTTTTAAAGTGATAGAAATGTTTTAAAATTAGTTTGTGGTAATGATTGTATATTCTTTAAGTTTGCTGAAACTTATTGAATTCTACATTTAACACAGGTGAGTTTTATGATACATAAATTATGCCTTAATAAAGCTATTGAAAACAAAAAAAAGATGTATTGTCACTGATAAAAAAATTATTCTTTCCACACCCACCTCTACAAATTGACAGTGAGAGGCTCTTTCAAATTTACAAATTCATGTAAGTAATTTCAGCAAAATAAATTGAATAACCATAAAGAAGTACTTCACTTCTGATAATAATCAAATATAAAACAGATTTCTTCACAAAATTAAAAGATTTTAAGTCAGGCTAACATTATTGTAATATATATATATATATATATATATATATATATATATATACACACATATATGTATAATCAAAATTCTTAACTAATCTGTATTCAAAATGTTATTGCATTTCTGTAACATCTATCTTATTCTTGCTTGAATTAGTTAAGAAAACAACTCAAAAATCTGAACATGTGGGGTCAACATGTAATAGTATTGTTTCATTTAAATACAAGCCAAAAAAATCATTTTCAGAAAGTCATAATCAGATTGCTGTGACCATCACTGAATAGCTCTTCCTTTCTTATCTAATGATAATGCCATATCCATCATAGGCACGGCTCCCACAAATACAGAATCTACTTCTGGGCTCTCTGCACTATTTCATCAGTACACGTGTTTATCTCTACATCAGTACTATATAGCTTTAATTCATATAGTTTTAATTAAAATAACTTTATTATAAATCTTGGTATTTGTTATGGTGATCCCAATCCCTATTACCTTCTTTTAAAGTTTCTTTGCTTTTTTTAGCTTTCTATTCTTTCATAATTTTTTTATGATCAGCTGATCAATTCCATGAAGAATCCTTTTAGATATTTTTTTTTTTTATCCAGGAAAGTTGCTTACTTTTATTAGTTCTAGCAGTTTGTCAAGAAAGTGTTGGATCTCCCTTGTAACTAATCCTATAGCAAGCAAAATGGCAATTCAATGTTTTACCTTATTTCTAAGCTTGTAGACCTTCAGTAGAATGCCGAATAAAAACAGTTATAGTGAACATTGTAGATTTATTTCTAACTTTAAAGAGTGCTTTTACCATTTCACCATTAATTTTGAGTCTTTTTCTTTCATTGATACATTCATTCATTTTTAAGTATGCTTCACTATGTTGACAAAGTTCATTCCCTTATGTTCCTAGTTTGCTCAGAATTTTTTATCACAATAAATATAATTCTCCCCTTATTTTGAAATGAACATATAGTTTTTCTCTCTGAATATACTATATATGCATATGTATGTATACATATACACGATGATAAATATTCTAATGTAAAACCATCTTTCCATACCTAGAATAAACATTACAGGACATGATAATTTTTTAATACATTATTGGTTTTGTTTGCTGCTATTTATTTTAGTATTTCAAATATATGTCCATAAGTGAAGTAAAGTTACTTCTTTTCAACTTCATACAATCTTCATAAAATGAGTTAAGAAGAGTTCCAGTTTTTTCTGTGCTTTGAAACAATGTACATGAGGTACAAATTATCTGTTCCATATAATTATGGAAGAATTCACCTATTACAAGTCTGGGCCTGATGGATGTGAAGGTGTGTGCATGGAGACACTTGGCTTCTAATTCAATGTCTTTAATGATTACAAGTCTATTTAGACTTTCTATACTTCCTCAAGTCAATGTTGGTGATTAGTATTTTGTAGGAAATTGCACATTTTGTCTGTGTTTTCAAATTAATTGGAATAATCTATTAATATTATTATGTTTTTTAAAACATCTGTCCTCTTGGTGACTATGTCTCCTTTTTTTCCTTAACATTGTTTTATCTGTGCCTTCTCTATTTTTTTACTCGCTCAATCATAGCAGGGTTTGTCTATACGTTCAAAGAATAGCTTTTGGTTTTATTCATCCTTTCTATTGCTTGTTTCTTATTTTAACATGTTCTTCATAAAATATAAATGAAAAAGGCTATATACAGCATATATGAGTATTTTAAGAAATAATAAATGAAAACTAGAGTTCTCACCATTTAAGTAATAAAACATTACTGTTATTTTCAAACCTCTCCCCAATTGTATTTCCTTCCAGCCCTCAACCCCTAAAACTTGGGTAACAACTAAAGGCTGATTTTTGTGTTGTTTGTTTCCCTGCCTTTACTTATTTTACCCCATGTATTGGTGCATATCTATCTATCTACCCATAAAGGAGATGCAGGTTTATTTTGCCAATTTTTGGCTTTTAAATACAGAGAGTGCCAAAAAAATGTATACACATTTCAAGAAAGGAAAAAACTGTATTAATTATAATACTCATAACAAAAGATGAATACAAGTCACGTTTGACTTCTGCAATTACTAGAGGTGCTCAAAGTGGTTACCATCAGAGTCCAGACACTTCTGATTATGGCAAATTGTTTGAGCATGGATGACAACACTTAAAATGTGTATACATTTTTTTGGTACCCCCGGTATATGCAGTCATATGCTTACTGTATGCAACTGGATTTCCGCTTAAATTATGTTTGTGAAATTTATTCACGCTAAGTATATAGTAGTAGTTTATTTTCATTGCTGTATCATTGGAAAGAATTTGCAATTAATTCATTGACATAATTTTTGAAAGAGATGATATTCATAAATAGATTTCAGTTGTGTCATGCTTCTTGAAACTAAATTTAATGTGATATTATATTTGTGGCGATTGGATATATTAATTAAAATAAAGTAAAAAATGTAAAGTCACCATTAAATTAGTAATGATGAACTAGTAACCTTTAAATGTATTTTTTAAATAATTTATATAGAAGAGTGCCCAATAAAAATTGCAATATGCAAAGACTTAAAAATTGATGAATTATGGAATGAATATTTGAGCTATTAAAAAAATCTATTTTAATGGAGAACCATCCAAGGTAACTTTAAATATTTGGTTTATGAAACCTAGAGTTGCAAGCAGCTTTAAATTAAAATATAACAAAGTAAGTTTTTAAAAAATGATAATAGAAATCATTGTCCACGGTATTCTGGAAAAATAAACTGCTTTGTTTTATTTTAAAGTACAATCCATTTTTTATTAAATGTATGATAAGCTTACATACAACTAATTGTATATATATGCTTATCATACAAATCATTAAATCCTGATAGAAAAATCTAATACCAAAAAGAGAGTGAAAACTAAAGGGGTTAATTGAGATTGTTTCACTTCTGTACATGGTTCAATTTTATAGTGAATACGTAAGATAAGCTTTCTAAAATGACTCCTTTTTTCAATAAAGGAAAAAAGAAGCTAAGTAACTGAAATTAATGGAATGTCTGAAAAATAACAAGGATCCTCTTGACAGAGCATAATAGTTAAGGATTTTAAATTTGTCATTTTTCTTATGGACACTGCCTTCTGCAAAATGGAAATATTTCCTTTCAAATTCTTATCACTTTAAAGGTAAATTGTAAGATTTACCTCTCTGTATTTCCAATGTGTAGATAATATGACTAAATTTCCTTCTACCCAAACTTTTTGTAATTTGGGATTCTAGTTAAGTGAAATGTATGAAGAGTCACAAGTCACCACAGGTGTCACATATGGAATACCAACTACCAATAGGATTGCAACAGGACCCAAAAATGTGCATGGGCTTACATGTATTAAGTGATTCAGAAGGTGCTTCAGGATCTAGCTGTATCTCAATATGCACATCAACAATCTCCTTTTTAAAAGGTAACTGATAATGCACTTACCCAAATACATACTAAAACTTTGACTTCCTTAAGATCATGGTTTTAATACAAACTAGTTCTCATTTATAATACTTCCTTTATTTGCCTTAAGCTTTTTTTCACTAATACCAAAGATAATCGGAATTATTACACTCATTTTTTTTCAAGGAAAGAAAGTCTTCTTGGTAATGGAGTCACATTATTCTCATTAGTTAATGTTATAAAATCTGAAAAG
Source organism: Rhinolophus ferrumequinum (assembly GCF_004115265.2). Lineage (NCBI taxonomy): Eukaryota > Metazoa > Chordata > Mammalia > Chiroptera > Rhinolophidae > Rhinolophus > Rhinolophus ferrumequinum. The sequence goes on from NC_046302.1 coordinate 25,998,607, forward strand.
GTAGCATGCCTGTTTGTCAATATAGGCTGCAGGTAGAATTCATATTATCCAAGGGGAAAAGTATGTTATGCTATAAATGACCCTATTTTCATTCCTTTTGAAGAGCCCTTTTAGCAAAATGATAGATTAACTGTGTCCAAGTACATACCGTTCTTAACATATAATAGATAACATAATTCCCAAAGTGGATTTGATATGAACAACGTTAAACACATATTTAAAAGAATCTCATTATTTGTAACCAAGATGAAGACATCTGAGCAACTGAGCTAATGCAATTCAGTTTTCACCATCCCTAACAATTTTTGTAAGAGTTTTCCCCTCTCCTTTTTTTTTTCTTCTTTTTTTGTGTGTGTGTTGGGGGAGGGAGATCATTAGGAATCACAGCAGTTTAGAGTGCTGAGAATAGAGAGGTGGTAAAGGGGTGCAGATGCAGGAGAAGAAAAGTGCAAATAGAAAGAAAGATTGCTCAACCCACGGGACCGCTCAGTGGGAAGGGCTAACATGTTAGGTCTTAGTTTTGTATTACAGACTTGCCTTGAAGAGCTCTCACTTCAAACACGAACTTGTTTTCAAAAGATCCATTAAAGCATCTATAAAATGAAAACTGTGCTTCAAAGTGTTACGCCATTCATATTAGGCTGAAAAGTTGGTAGTCGTAAGAACCAAAAGGAACTACAGACATAAGATGGCCAATAGAAGTCTTAATTTACCCACCTGGACAGAAATCGAAGGTGTTTGTAAACTGGGGATTGCGGATGAAAGAAATTATTCTATATGCACTCTCCAGTATTCAAATCTCCAGAGATGCCATTTAATCTAAACTGTAGGATTTTTTAAAAATAATCCTAAACGAGTATTATATACTACAACTGATGCTATCTCTAGATTTATACGAACTTTCTTGCTTTGCCACACCCCAACACCCTCTGTCATTAAGACAGCTCCCTGAATGCCATGCCCTACCCTCCAGCGAATATGGGAAATCTTGGGAACACAAAACCTTTGTAGTTTCTTCTCCCTATTCTCCAGTCCCTTTCTCAGAGAACAGTTTTTATTCATAAAGTCATTTCATCAGCTCAGACATTTTGTTGGAACAGATGTCTGGAAGTCGTTGCGCTCTTTTGTACAATTCCTTGTCCTTTAATCTACCTTAGGTAGTAACTATCAATCCAATACACATAACTCACTGACTCAGAAAGGACAAAGCTTGGACTCATTCTCCCTCCTTGGAGGCGGAGGAACAGCAGGAATCCGCGTAGTCAGAGGAGACCTCCCGAACTAGGCGGGTCCTCTCGCCACTGAATGTCCATTCTTGGATGAGAGGATATCGCGGGTCCGCGGCTCCTTTCCACTGCACTTTCCAAGTGCAACCGTCAGAGTTCCTGATTTTTCAGCTTTCTGTCTCCCGAGTTTTCGAAAAATTGTCCCTGACTTGCTCTCCAGCTCGATTTCGTCCTGGGTCGCAGGTTTCCCGGGCACAGGAGACCCCCAGGCTGGGCTCTGGGCTTGCGCAGTCCTCCCGGGAGCCAAAGTAACACCCCACCCCACGCCTACCCACCCCCCCACCTTGACCCTATCCCCTCAGCCTCCTCACAACAGTCCCTAACCCACCCACCCCACCCCAACCCCAGCCTTTATCCAGCCTTCCCACGCCCTCGCGCCCGGAGTGGCTCGCGGGGATGAGCGGTATGAGTGAGCTGCTGAATAACCTTTAGGGGAGGCAAAACCTGAAAGCGGTTTTTCACAGGTAACTCCACGCCGGGACCCAGAAGCACCACTTCAACCCCTCCACGCCCTAAACGTCCCCAGTCCAAGTCACCCTCGGGTGGGAGGCGGCCCCTTGAACCACATCTCAAGTCTGTGTTTTGCTTACTCAAGGATCCTGAAATACCTAGCCAAATACTCTTCTTCCTCCTTCACCCAAACGCAGCCGAACTACCACCACCAGCCCCGGGAGCCGGGGGAGGCGTGCGAACCCCAGCCCCTGTTCACCGGTGAGCGCGCTCGCCAGAGCGCAGTGACGCCGCGACTCAAGAATTCAATCGAACGCGGCCTCCCAAACAAAAAAGTTCAGTCCCAGTCGTCCTTCCAAAGCTCGTTTTCTATCTATCCTCACGGCTCCGAGCCTGAATTTGGGCTCGTTCCTGCCTCCCAGATTAAGCTGTGGGGCGGACATCACCTTCCAGTCGGCTTTGCCCCTTACAACTGCCCGCGCGGAGACCCACCCCCTTCCCCACCCCGGCTCCCGGTGGCTCCCACTCACCAGGAGCGTCAGCAGCAGCCTGCAGGGGGCTCCGCGCAGGGAACTCAGGGGCCCCGCGGCGGCCATCGGGGCGCGGGACGGGATGCGGAGATGCGAAACCCCGCGGAGATGCGGCGGCGCGGGAGGTGAGCTTCTCGCTGCTGCAAGTGTTTAAGTCGCCTTGGCCTCTCTCAAGCTTGCCTGCCTGGGAGCGTGTTCGCTTGAGAGACGGGATTGGACCCAGCAGACGCCGAGCCGCCCCTCCTTGTTATTTCTCAAGTTTTATCACCGCGGGAGCCGCTGGGGAGCTGCCCGAGCCTGCCCCTCCGCTTCCCCAGGTCTGCGCTGGGCGCTCGCTCGCGGGAAAGCGGTCCCACGAGCCGGTCCCTGCCCGCTCTCCCACGCCCCTCGTCTGCCCCGCGGCGCTACCGCCCCGCCTTCCCACCGCGCGATCCTCACAGCCTAGATCTTCTCCGGCGTCCCGAGAGCCGTCGCTGCACCGCTCATTCCTACTGCAGAACCCAAATCCGCCTGCAGGGATCCCTGCCCCTACACCGGCGCTCCTAGGTAGCTGCCAGGAACGTTTTTGTGATTGGATCAGAGGCTCCTCCCTTGAACTCCTGATGAAGTTCTGCGCAACAAAATATGTACAAAACATATGTATTCTTTCCAAATTTGACTAACATGTTAAGATAAACGACGGAGGAAAAATTATCCCAAATGGCATGAAGAACTTGGCATTTGGTATACCGGAAACTCAAACCAACTAAAAGAAATTCTGACCAGGTTTACAAACCCAAAGCATAAGTGAATTACACTAGAAGCTTTCTTTACTGCCAATTTTGTAAGCTTATATGAACCTTCTAAGAAAGAATTTGTTGTTCTTAGATGTAAATTATTAATTTAGTAATTACATGGTGATTGTACTGAGATGCAACTTTTCAGTTTGAGGTCAAAGGAAAATCTACCGCACAAAATCCTCCACTCTAACAGGAGGCTTCTATGGGCAATAGCATTTGTCAACCAAAAAAATGGTTAACCTGTTATAGAGAATAAAAAGCATTTATTTCAGCAAAGGATTACAACCTGAGAGAAGCAGATTCAGCCACCCTGTTCCCCCGAAAATAAGACCTAGCCAGACAATCAGCTCTCATGCGTCTTTTGGAGCAAAAATTAATATAAGACCAGACATTATATTATATTATATTACATTATATTGTATAAGACCCCGCTCTTATATTATAATAAAATAAGACTGGGTCTTATATTAATTTTTGCTCCAAAAGATGCCTTAGAACCGATTGTCTGGCTAGGTCTTATTTTCAGGGAAACACACTATAGCAACTCAAACTGCACTCTAGAAAGAACAAAGAAAGGCAAGTTTCATAAAGGCAAAAGCCACAAAATGTATTTTTTTCATGCAAATAAAGGATTGCTGACTAGGTTAACAGGGATTGATTGGTTAATTCCAATATGCAAATGAGAAGCAAAAAATGGTAAGTAGGAGGTAAAATCCATATCTATCCATGTAGTAGTTGTTACAGGATTTTTATGGCTCAGCCTTAAACTGAGTTTAGCAACGAGTTTAGCAACTTAGCATCTCTCAGAACTGAGGCATAAGATGTGCATAGGCCTTACTTCTTTAATAGCCTTCTGACTATTTTTTTTTAATAATATCACGCTGATTTTTTTTTTTTTTAAGATTTTATTGGGGGAAGGGGAACAGGACTTTATTGGGGAACAGTGTGTACTTCCAGGCCTGTTTTCCAAGTCAAGTTGTTGTTGTGGAGGGTGCCATTCAGCTTCAAGTTGTCCTTTCAGTCTTCATTGTGGAGGGCGCAGCTCAGCTCCAGGTCCAGTTGCCCGTTGCTAGTTGCAGGGGGCGGAGCCCACCATCCCTTGCAGGACTTGAGGAATTGAACTGGCAACCTTGTGGTTGAGAGCCACCTGGCCCATGTGGGAATTGAACCGGCAGCCTTCGGAGTTAGGAGCATGGAGCTCTAACCGCCTGAGCCATCAGGCCGGCCCCCTGACTCTATTTTAAGTGATTCTCTTAGCAATGCTTTTCTATCGTGTTATTATTATTTTGGTTATCATATTCACCCACCTTGTATCAGGGCCCAAGGTCACCCAGGCATTGTGTGAGGGGCTGGAAGAAAGGAAATGTATGAAGCCCAGTTCCTGCCCAAAGCCATTCCAAGTCTAAGAGGGAATAAAGGCAATCATCAATAGCCCAGTATGCTAAACCTTTTAATAGAGGGGTAGCTGGCAACACTAGCGACACAGTCCTTTATTTCTCCCTGCATTGAATGTTCTGTCCTCTGAGCTCCACCTGTGTGATTCAGAAGGAACTCCTTAGATATGTGTTGCTGCTCCTCAAATCCCATGCGTTAAGTTCCAAGGTCAAGTTCCTCAGAGAGTCCAGATCAATCAGGGAAGGTGCTATGGCCTTCATTTATCCCACCATAGTCACCCCAATAGGCTCATTGTCTAAAGTCTTGGGCTTCCCTGAAATTCACAGGAGTCAGCTCTCCGGACAAAGACAACCTCTGAGGTATTGGAGGCATCCATCAGAGATCCTGTCTCACTTCTGGAGGCCTCTGTACAGAAGAAAACTTCCGTTCTCAGAGAAAGCTCTCGGAATTCCTCTCCATTCCAACCATTTCACCTCCCATCCTCACCTTCACCAAAGACCTCAAGAAAAGCCTCTCAAAATCTCCTCTGTCCCCAGCCAGCCTTAGAAACACAAGTGGACCATTGCTTTCCTGTAACATAGGTGATGCTATGGGCTGAGTTGTATCCCCCCAAATTCATAAGTTGAAGCTTTAACCCCCAATATGACTGTATTTGGAGATGAGACCTATAAGGAAGTAATAAAGATTAAATGAGGTTATGATGGCAGAGTCCTGTTCTGATAGGATTAGTGCCCTTATGAAAAGAGACACCAGAAAGCAAAGCGACCCTTTCCATTCCCCCCCCAACCCCACCATATATGGACACAGAGAAGAGACAGCTGTGTCAGAAGAACTCCTGTGGCTGGAAATTAGGTTAGAAAGAGGCTGGGGACAAACGAAGCTGAGTGAAATTTCATCCTGGAATAGATGAAAAGCCATCCACTCGATCTATAAAAGGGGTTACTAATTACAGTTACAGAATTACCACTTTTGGTGAGTTAATGAACTCATAAATGTGATTAATGAACCTGTTTATGCCTTGACACAGCTGTCCCTTAATACTTAAGGAATAAAAGTCTTTGAAATGTTTGTCTTCATTCTAAGTAGTCCTACTTTTCAGTGATTTCAACTTTATCAATGAGTCTGACCTGATGATTACTGTCCTCCATGTGACTAAAACTCTAAGATAGCTATCTGGTTGTTTCAGCTGTACTGTGTAATTGAGAAGATTGTTAAATCTACTGACTATATAACAGTTATGCTGAGCTTCCATTTTCAGCTTCTACAATATAAAAGTTATAGAACTCTATTCCAGAAATAAAGCATATTGGAGATATTTTTATTTGTATTGCAAAATTCTAGATGCAGTGTGAATACTGAATACTAACTAGATGTATTCATAATTATCTTGAAATTTCCTGTTATGTTACAGCATGTACCTGTCCATCATGAGTATATTAGTCTAAGTAGTAATAAAAAGCAATGTATTTTTATAATTTAGAGAAGAGTCTTCATAGGCAGTTATAACATAAATATGACGTGGAGATAAATTAAAATTGCTTTTATTTTTCCTATGTAAATTATAATTTTATATGAGTTTGCTGAAAATTTATTTTAAATATGAGCTTCAGTTTGAATATGGTTAGAACTGGATGCCTTCTATAATAAAATTAACTTTAAGTCATGAGACATCATAAAGAGTTGTTCTGAAATGCCTTTATTTTAATACCTTATCTTCCAAACTACAAACTTGGTTGGAAGTCACTACTAAAAAGATAATGTATAAAAATGGGAAACAAACTTATTTTCCCTGTTATTTTTTCAGTTTCAAGGGCAAGAGCAGCAATGAGAAAGGATAAAAAAATGGGAAATGATTTTAAGCGAAAGTATAGAACTTCAGGAATGCAGGTGAATTTTAAAATTTTCAGTTGAAAGCAAATTTAAGACCATTAAGAAGAGTTCTCTGTACCTAGGAGGAATCTCTGACCTTGGAAGGATAATGACCTTAGCAGGTGACAACTGACTCCTGGCCCACTGAGCCAAGCTTCCTTGCACAATTCAGTGCCAACAGGTGTTGGTCTCACCCACCTACTCACCTCAGTGGCTTACATATGACATGGCAAGTGTGGGTCTTCTCAAACATACCTAAAAAACAACCAGAGTACCTATATGATATTTGGAACAAATATGCTGGTAATGAAAAAGAAATTTATGAAAAACAAGCTTAAATTAAAACCAAGTAAAGGATTGGTTTGAATAGTCCTTCCTGTGGCACAAAATGAGTTCTGCCATGAGATGTTAGCTCAGAATCACTTTTAGAATACTATTTAGGATAAATAGTCACAATAATAAATAGCAATAAAAAAAAAACCCAAAAACAAAAAACACTTGGAGCAACAGTGAGGAACACTGTACAAATGTGAAATCAAATGCCAAGAGCCCTCACAGACTTCATTTTTAGAAATTAATTGCCCTTAATGTATCCACTTGTTCTTCCAGAGATGGCTCTTCCCTCATGCTTGGGAACCCAGCTTTGGGATTCTTTCACCCCACTATTGTTTTCTCTCTCAGGTGACCACCTCTGTTACTACCACTCTGGCCAGCAGAAGAGAACACTGCTCTTGCTGTACCACTTTTCCCAAAGTGTGATTAGAGGCCCTCCACTGATTTCCCAGAGCGCCACTGAGAAGAAACGTGACTTTCTGGTCATTTTAAAAGACCACTGGAGACGTGGGAATAACAGAAAGTTGAAGTCAAGAGTAACCTATAATATTGCATTGCTGCCCAGAACAAGAGCCACCCCAGAATCCTTGCCTGCCTATCTCCCCTCCTGTGTTCCGGTGGCAAGCACCCCTCCCAGGTCTATGTCCACCCCCGTGGAAATGGTCCAGATAGTAAAGAAAACCACACATCTAGCTAAATGACCTTTGTCTTCCAGTGATGAGAAGTTTTCCCTTACTCCTTTTCTGTTCCGGGTCCTCAGTTATCATTTGGATTAATTTCTGCCCAAAGTGATTGACAGTGAGACCATCCATTCCCTTCAGGAGAAAACTCACTCCCATCCATAGAAGTGTGGCCTTTCACTGTACCCTTGAAAACCATCATACCAATTCAGACATTTGTACATTTTAAAAATTCATTTGTACATTTTAAAAACTGAATTATCCAGTTTAAGTAACACCCTGACAACAGTCCTATCCAAAGAGGGTGTGCCAGGGTCAGGAAGGTTCCCTTTCAGTCTCTCCTTATTAATTAATGATTCAAGAACTGTTACAATGGTTTTACATTTCCTCTCCTAAAATGTTCAAATATCTTTACAAATATCCTCTCCACCAAGAGGACTTTTAAGGAGGGAGAAGTGGTCTCCTAATGACACCAGGCTAGAAGGAAAGGTAATTTCCACACAGAAAACAAAAGGTCATTGTGTGAGTGATAATTTCTTCCAGTAACCTGAAAAAAGCAGTGTAATGAAGCCCTGACACAGGGTGAATTTTCAGTCCTTCTCATCTTGGAATCATGCCGTCATCCTTCACTTTGGTTTCCTTCAGAGTCAAAAATCTCCTCCCACTGGGTGAGGATATAGTTTGTCCTGGATGTTCTCATGTCCCCAGAAGCTCATTGTGAGCATCTGTCTGTTCAAAGGGCATTGCTCAAACATGAAAGCTACAGGTGTGAGTGGGCTGACTTACAGATCCCATGTGTCATGTATCTCCACGTCATTCTCTGATTCACTGCCTCATCAGCCTTCTTTTTTCCCAGAAGTTTAGGGAGATCATCACTCATCAGCTTGGGAAAGTGGCATATCCCCCAGCTCAAATGCTTATCAACTAGCTCAAGAGTAAAAGAGTAGTTTTTTCTAACAATTCCTCCTGGACAGTGAATGGCTTAATTCAGCAATTATTAATTTATTTTTATTGATAGTTTTATTGACTATTAAATATGTATGCATTAATTTTATTTATTCAAGATTTATTAATCTTGAGTTGTCTTTTCTTTTCAGTCTGCCCAGTTGCTAAGCTCTTCTGTCACTAGAAAAGGACTAGCTTTCTACCAATTAGCTTTTAGTATTCACTGAGCAGGCCAATGCCTCAACAATTGGTTCTTTTCTTGCGTCACTTTCAAACATTATACTTGTGTTTGCCTTTCAGTAATATAATAAGCTATACACTTCCCTACTGGATAAGCTCTAGTCTTAACTTGTACACATCTATGAAAGGTTACACTAGATACTTGTTCCTCTAAGCAATCTGTTCCTCTAACTGTTCAAGTCATGCCTGAACATTACAAAAAAAAAAAAAAATGAGGCACTAATAATATTCCGAGTAAGCATGTAGGCATGTACAAGAAAGGCTATTTTGTTGCCCCTCTCTACTGAGATTTCAGTGTTCTTTACGTGCTCAATAAAATTGGCTATTTCTCCCAGATTTCAAGTCCCGTTTAAACGGTCAGGGGAAGTCCAAATCTTAACTATAATACTTCACTATTAAAATGAGAATCTCAGAGTGACAAGTTCCAGTCAAGATTACAGAGTAGATAAAGCTGTGCTTACCTTCTCTCACAATCACATCAAAATTACAACTAAACAACCATCATTAAGAATCACCTGCAATCTTGGTGAACCAAACCCTTACAACTAAGGACATAGAGAAGAATCTACCTCAAGACTGGTAGGAGTGGTGGAGACACTGAATGGGCTGTGACCACACCCACACCTGGGTGTGACCATTAAAAATCAGGAGGGATATCTTGGCTGCAGCAGTTTCCCACTGAGGAAGGAAGGTTCCCAGCTTCTCCTCAGCCCCAGGTTCTTGTACTGGGGAGAGAAGTCCCCATAACTTCTGGCTGTAAAAACCAGTGGAGATTGTGGCTAAGTGAGACAGAGGACAGCTGAAGACTCAGGGGCTCCTCTTAAAAACACCAAGCCAGACTTATTCACTGAGGGAATCACTATCTCTGAGCTCCAGTGCTGGGACATATGGAGGGGAACTGAATTGTCTGGCTTCAGGACCAGGTATGTAGGGGCAGCTTTCTTCCAGACAAAGGAGCTGTCAGAAGCCATTGTTCCTTTGTTGAGCCCTCCCCCTTCCCAGCATGCAGATGCAGGTGGCAGCCATATCTGAGTCTCCATCAAGCTGGCTAACGCTCTTTGTTTGCCACACCCTGGTGATTCTGAGACCCTGCCCCACCCAACTTTCAGGCACACCCAAGCCACTTCCCATGGCTTTTTCATAAAAACTGCCTGCCTTGGCTCATGCTGCAGACTTTCCTAGAGTCTTGCAAAGGTTTATGGAACCCAGACAAGCAGTATCAGGCTTCAGTGTGTCCCATACCTCTGGCTAAGTATCCCTAAGCCCAATACTAGTGGCAGCCAGCCTCGGTGTGCCGTTTGGTCTCTCGAAGCACTTCCAAGCACAGCACGGGTGGCAGATATCTGTGGATTGTTTTGTGGTTCCTGCTGGGTGGCCCCAGATGGGGCAAAGGCTGTGGCTGAACTTGACCTGTGGCGGGTCTCTTCCCAGGTGGCCCTGAGCCTGACATGCCCAGGGGCAAGCTTTGAAAAGAGCTGGAGCATCACTCAGCCATCTCCAAATATGACACACCCAAAGGGCAGATTTGACAGAGCCAAATCTTTAGGGTTAGCCTCTGCACCACACTCCTTCACTGTAATCACGGCCAGTTCTCACAACCAAAGAGCCCAAGAGCCAGTCCATCCCACTGATGTGCAAACAGCAACCAAGTCTCAACTTCAAGAGGAGGGCACATACAACCCATACAAGGGACACACCTGAAGTATGCAGCTCAGGTGGCCAGGAAGACTGCGCCACTGAGCCCCACAGCACACCTACTACATAAGGCCACTCTGCTAAGCCCAGGAGGTATAGTAACCCTACCTAATACATAGAAACAAATACAAGGAGGCAGCCAAAATGAGGAGACAAAAAACCATGTCCCAAATAAAAGAACAGAACAAAACCCCAGAAAAAGAACGAAACAAAATGGAGACAATAAGGATGCTCAATGATCTCAGGGAGAACTTCAACAAAGACATAGGAAACATGAACATGGAGATAGAAAAACATAAGAAAGAACTAGTCAAAAACAAAGAATACAATAATGGAAATGAAGAATACATTGCAGGGAATCAACAATAGAGTAGATGCAGCAGAGGATTGAATCAGCAATTTAGAAGATAAGGTATCAGAAAACACCCAATCACTGCCTCCCCCTCCTCTTCTCATCTTAGGATGGGTGGGCAAAACGAAGTTGGGAATGGACAAGCACCATGGATATGGCTATGACATCTTTTTTCCTTTATGGTGACCTGAACTTTCTGTAATATTTCCAAGATAATTGACCGATATTACCAAATCTCAACTTTTCCTTTCTCATTTGGTACACTGAAAGTCAGGTTTCTTATGACATAATGTAAATCAAACAACATCTTATTTGCTGACACATTCCCTTGTTATAACATATAAATTATTCCCTGAGAATAAGGTGACCTGAGTCTTGATCTATCAGGCTCTGCCAGTGACAGTTTTCCAAGTTCATCTGTTCACAGAAGAAGGAATAATTGTATTATGGCAATTGGCTAGAAAGATGCCAGGTTTTTCCCCCAAGTTTGACCAAGGGCCTCTAACTTATTCCTCTCCAAAATTCCTTCTTGGAGGTTCTTTACTCACCCTGAAATCTGATGACAGAGTTACAAAATCCATGAAATGATGAGATCGATTTTAGAAGAATTCAGGCCTCTGGGTTGTCCTAACATGCAGGTTTTTAATTATTTTTTAACGTTTCTTAATTTTTGTATTTAGAAGTAACATCTCCATTCCCCATTTTTAAGCCCTGTTTACAGCACTTATAAAATCTGCCTAATCTGTACTTTAACAAGACTTAAGTCTACTTTTGTGTATTTCATCAGGTTCTTACATGGTGGGCAGGATGAAGTATATTGTAGTTTCTGGATCATCATTGCTCATTATCTGTATTCTTTTATTCTTACTTTCAAAGTCTCTCCCTTCATATAAGTAAATTCCAGTAGAAGTTTACATGGAGGAAGTATTTCTCCCACATACCCACTCAAGTCTAGATGTTTCCTAGCCTTGGTGAAATATCATGGCTAGCAAGATTCCAGTTGGTGTGCTTTCTCATCTCAAGGGCAAGAATATTTTAAATCTCTTGGCTTGGTGTTTTAAATGGTTTCCAGATAAACTGCCTATGTCATTAGGATTTTCCTCTGCTTACAATAGACACAATTCTCACAGTTTACTTTGATGTCCACAGCCATTTGCAAAAAGAAAAAAAAAATATCCCCTATTATTTTGGCCTTCTTTTCCCATTTGGGTAGCCAAAGCTATCATGTACAGCATTAGTGTCAGGACACAGTAAACATGGGACAAAGACAGGTGCTTCCATTTTCTTCACACAAAGTACTGCAATAAAATATCTTATTAATCAGGAATTTATGCCAGTGTTGAAACAAAGTCCTACATCTCTTTGAGATAGCTCTGCTTAGCTCTACCTGGTGGTTATGGGTTTTATTTTTGTTTCTGAATCTCTTTCTTTAGCTCCTGCTTTACCTTTTTTTTTTTTTTAATCTTTCCATCCCACACTCTCAGCTGAGACAATACAAATGTCCTTAAGCCACATATAACTGACAATGGTGAATGCACGATTCCTGAAGACAGAAGTTTTCTTTCACACTTCCTTTAGGAAGTCCAAGCAGTCTTGACACCCAAGCTAATTTAAGTAGCCTGAGAAGTGGGTATTACTAAATATCACTACGGTCACTCTTGAAGTACTCCCCTTGGGAAGCTATGCACCAACGCCAGCACCTAGTCCACCTTTGAAAGCAATTTTGGAACTCTTTTTCTGGAATGGTCATCAGAGCTGTCATCGTATTACCCTTGATGTCCTGAATGTCACCAAAATGTCTTCCTTTCAATATTCTCTTTATCTTCAGTAAAGAAAGAAGTCATTATGGGCCAGATCAGGTGAGTAGGGAGGGTATTCCAATATAATTATTTGTTTGCTGGCTAAAACTGCCTCACAGACAGTGCCCTGTGAGCTGGTGCATTGTCGTGATGGAAGAGCCATGAATTGTTGGCGAAAAGTTTGGGGCTTTTCTGTGTAACTTTTTCAAGCAGCCTTTTCAGCACTTCCAAATAGTAAACTTGGTTAACTGTTTCTCCAGTTGGTACAAATTCATAATGAATAATCCCTCTGGTAACAAAAAAAGTTAGCACCATCATTTTGACTCTTGATTTGGACTGACAGAACTTTTTTTGGTTGTGGAGAATTGGCTAACATCCATTGTGCACGTTGACGCTTTGTTTCAGGGTGGTCTTGGTACACCCATGTTTCATCACCAGTGATAACTTGGCCCAAAACATTGTCTTGCCTCTCCAAAAGGTCTTGACAAACTTCCAATCTCCTTTGCTTTCATTCATCGGTGAGTTCCTTTGGGATCATTTTTGCACACACCTTTCTCATGCCAAGATTTTCAGTTAAGATTTTCCTAACTATTTCTCTATCAATGTTTACTTGGTCTGCTAGGCTTCTCACAATCAGTCGATGATTTTGATGCACAATTCGATGTATTTTTGCAATGTTTTCATCAGTTCTGTTCATTTTCTTCGTGGCATCATCCCCATAAACTTAGACTAATATGTCCCTGATTTCACTTCCACTCTTCCCAGTTTAACGAGAAATTTAATGTTCATTGCTCTAATCCAAGCTCAGATATTCTTGCGATGGTCACAAAAGCAGGCAACAACAATAATAAACGCCACTCAGCAAGACACCACCACACATCAACATGAACTCTGATATCACCAAGGTTATGAAACCTTAATGAGATGTTTGTGGAGTGCTGACAATATAAGCACATGGTGGCAAGTTCTTGAACTTAATTGTCAGACATCATATACACCAACTGTTTCTATTCATTGTCTTCTAACCCATTAATCATGCAGGTTGCCACCTCTCAAATTAATTGGCTGTGTCTCAATCAATTGCTTGAGTCTCAGTTTTAAAAACCCTGAATTTAGGTAACCGGGTAGAATTGTGTGTCAGGACTGAAGCAAAAGTCGTGAAATAACTGGTAAATGGGGTTTATCCGGTTAGAGGTTTTTGGCAAGTGACTATGAAGGAGAAGAAAAGGGACAGGAAATTGAGGGTTGTGGTGAAACTGATTTTGAAGCAATGAATAAATAACTTTAAGCTGAGAAAGGACGGAACGATGAGATCAATGAGACTATGAAAAAGTGGTAGGGTTTTACAAGAGACTAAACACTGCCAAAAATATTATTGGGAACTTTCCTAAAGGAACTCAGGCAAAAAAAAAAAAAAAAAGTAACTTCCTATGTAGTTGACTTTCAGGTGCATATCCAGACATTTGAAGCATCAGAAGAGTCCTGGGTATGAGACAGAGACCTATGCATTTGTCCCTTAGAGACATGTTACCAGGGCTGCTTACCAGCTTCATGCAGGCATGGAGCTAACCCCAAACTAATCCAACTAACCCTTGACACACAACCCCACACCACAGACATTTGAAATACAAGCTCTTGATCTGGAGAAAGTTTGGAAATTAATGTTTTACTAATACTGAATTACCATTTCACCCATATTTAATTAACATAGAATCACAGAAAATTGTGGCAAAGTGACTACATATTTATTCTGGTCTCATGCCTCATTTCATTGAAGAAACATACGTCAAAGAAGGAATTATATGATTTACCTAAAGATGCAGAGCTGAGTTCTAAGAAGGCTGAAGTAAATCCCTAGAATTTTAGATCCTTATTCCTTTCATTTAAAAAAAAAAAATGGAGATAAATTAATTTGTTAGTCAAATCAAAATGGTTGAAATCAGTACTGTTAGTTTTGGTGTTGTTTGTTTATTTGTTTTCTTCCCTACTTAAACCTAAAATGTATGGGCAGGGTTGAAGTTATAATTATTATTGGAAGAAATAGTACACCCAATTATAATTATAGCAAACAAAACTGTCTGCAAGTTAAATCCTGTTCTAGTTTCTAGGAAACTATCCAGATTCTTTTATTGTCCAAGAATTTATTTTCTGAAGCCTTGTGAATAATCAGTGAACCATTTAGAGTTTCAGAAATACTTTTATTATGTAGAAGTTTTTTTAAAAATGTTGATTCTCGTAAAATTTCTATATAAGTAATGCATAAAAGAGGAATTTAACTGATGTTTATATAAAACCTTTGTATGATAAAAGAGACATCAGAATTAGAAAATGGCTGCTAATTTTTCATTTTTTAAAAATAAAATTCAGGCTCCAGAGGAGACCACAATGCTACAATATTTAAAAACTAATGGAGATTAAACATGGTAGTCATTGTACAAAGATTAACTTTGTGTATATGGCAGGGAAAATGGGGAGTAGCTTGGTTTGTTACAGAATGAAAAATTTACTTGGTTCACCCTTGCACTCATGCAAATATTGCTTGAAATATTTCATCTGGCATTTCTAGTAAATTGATTACTTATTCTTAGTCTAGACAGTAGATGAAAATTCACTGCTGACAAACTCTAAATATGTTAAAGTAAAAATTTAAGACCAAAAGTATATGAGTGCACTCAAGTGCAATAATATGAGATGATAAAGTCTTTTCCCTTTTTTTAAAATTTAATTCAATCATTTACTGTGAATATATTATGTTCATTATAGGCTTAACATAGGAAGGCTAAGATAAAAAAATATTTGTCTTCACATGTCTATAAATCTCCAAAAACCCTAAGGCCTATGAGCTTTTTTTTGCTCTTTATTTCATTTTATGAATTTCCCCAATTTTATAATAAATCTTCATTGTAAAATGGAAACACAGAAACATGTAATAAAGAACTATTTCCATCACCCAGAGATTACCATTCAATATTTTAGTATATTGTATATGGTCTTATATTTATATAAATTTGGGATTATACTGGTCTGGAGAATTATCATATTTTTTCATTAATACTATATTTTATGCTTTTTCTTAATTAGTCTTCAAAATAAAGTGATTCCATGATATTCCATTATCATTATCAGAATAACAACAGCTACCGTTTCTACAATGATGAGCCTAGCACTATACTCTTTCTCTTATTTATCACATTTATCCTACTTTGCCCCCATTTTATAGGTAAGAAATCTGAGGCTTCTGTGACTTACCAAGTTTCTTCAAGTGAGAACAAAGTTGCAATTTGGATTCATGGCTTTCTGACTAGAAGAAAGTCAGTGCCCACGATCATTATATCACTTACCCTCCGTTCCGGTACATTGGATCATGATAATATATTATAAATCATTTACTTTCCTGCCATGGGACATTCCATTTATTTCCAATTGTCCACATATTTAATGCCACAGAAATAAGCATCCCAGCATGTGTGTGGAATCTTCGCACCATTATCTTCCGTAGGATAAATTCCTTTTACCTGATTTGACTGGTAAGTTTGCACCCAAGCTCTAGATGTTGCTCCCTCCTCCTCTCTACTCTGGCTTTCTGAACTTCTCATTCTCTGTGGGTTCCCCTCATGTCCGTGGTTCCTAGAAATTTTCCAATTGGCCCCCTTTCCCATCAGAACATTCCTGAAGTTGAAAAGTTGGACTCTTCCCCCACCTTGCTTCCCTATTCCATAGGCCCCTCAGAAGCTTCAATTCTGTCACCCAACAAGCATTGCCTGTCACCCTACCTGGCATGGCTTCCACACAACAGCATAGTACTGCCAAATAGCTGCCACTTCATGGACCCTGTCACCTGCGGCTCCTGGTGTTGACCCTCCCAGTCTTATCTCTCTCTGGAGATTCTACAATCCTGATTTGTTTTTGGAATGTATGCAACATAACTTATATGTGTCTTATTGGCTAGCTGCATTGATGTGGCAAAATTAGTTGTCCCGGTCCAATCTTAATTAAGATTATGCTTCCAGTTCATCTCCATATGGGGAGTAGGAACTATGGAGTAGAGTACATTCTGAAATGGCTAATTTGCTGAAACTGTGGAATTTTACTTATCAAGGTGTTTCAATTCTTTGGTACATTTTGCTTAATGTTTCATAATATGAAGAAGCAAACTTAAACCATTTGTTTCATAAACTTCCAAATAATCACATACACCCCGTTACTAATCCCAATCAATGGTTCTCAAACTTTAGAGGATATAAAAGTAACCTGGGAAACTTACTGAAAAGTGTAGACTTCCATACTTCCTCCCACTAGTCTGTGGTCCCTGTAATTCTGAGCCAAGAGGGAATCTTTAACACCACTGGTAACTCTGATGCAGATGATCTGTGAACCATACTCCAAAAATAGTGTAAGCAAGTATTTCAGCAAGTCTACCCTAATATTAGTCAACTGTAAAAGAAACAATACTCTGCTTTGTCTTCATTCCTGCATCCTAACATAGTAACTAAAATAGGCAACTAGCAGAAACTCCACAGTTCTAAACTCTTAGCTATGTCCAGATTTTCTGTTGGGACAGAACTGAACAGTCACGAAGGAGCTAAAGAATGGCCCAAAAACCAACGGAGAGCCATCAGTGACAGCCTTCTCTTTAGTCTCACATGTATCTAGAATTTAGAACATACCAAATGGGTTTAAAAGTAAAGAACACGGCCCAAAGCCACAACACAGTAATATTTCTCTATTAAAAAAAGATTAGAAAAAATAAGGTCAAAGTGCTCTGTTTACTTTATAACTAGCTGCATCAAAGCACTGGCTTGCTTTTTAGTTCTTGTTTTGTTTGTTTGTTTGTTTTGTTTTTTAGCATTATTGTGTTTTGTTTAACATGAAGACTCTGTGTTCCTTCTTTATTTTCAAATGCAAGTGATGCGTTTATTTCCTTAATTTAAGAAAAAAGTTAAATAAAAGTGATTTAAGTTGCTTCTTTGCTTGGTAGAGTAAACTACCAGGGGCGAGGTGGGGAGCGAGGATATTCCTAGGAAGGAAGACCAGAATCTCACTTTGTAGGATTTCAGTCCTTAGATTGAAAGTCAGACCTGGGGGAGAGAAAAATCATAGAGGAAAACATACAAATTATCCAAAAATTAACAAACAGAAAACCACAGAAGCATAACTGTCTTATTTACTAAGCCTTGCCCATCATTAGCTGGATAGTTCTGTTCGTTACAAGTCTGTCAGAGAACAGCAGGGCAGGGCTCCAATGTTAGGTGTTATCTTCCAGGCAAAATTATCAGCTCACAGTACATTTTAGTCATTGCCTCCAGGCTCACAACTGCACGATTCTTTTCTTTCTCTGGTTTTCATCTGAAAGGTTTTTTTTTTTTTCCCTCAGTGCATACTTGAGCACCCCCGGTGTCCTGTTCCAGAATGTTCTCCCAATTTAACTAAGAGGAAGCTCTTAGATCTATATCACCTTCCATGCCTTTGGTTTCTCAAGATATTTCTTGAGTCAAGACCTAACTGTTAACAGTTTATAAATAATTAACTGCTTTGGCAAACCCACAAAAATCATTTTTTGAATTTCTAAAACATAAGTGACGATTAGTTATTTTTCCTCCGTGGATTAGTAAGTGGCCCTGTAGCAAAAATTATTTTTTGCTGTTGGAACATACTGACAATAACACGATGGCCACAAATACACTTTTTACATTGGTCAATGTGTTTCATATTGAGGAAAAAATGGTTCTTTCAGCAAAGCTGCAGTTTAATCTCTAGCAGTTACCTAATAACTATGTGAATTCGTTAATCTATTCATATGACAAACATGTTGAGAGTCTTTTTTGTGTTCTATGTGCTGGGCACATGGGGGTGAAGATGGGCAAGAATCTTTGGGGGTTACATTTCAGTGTGGTGCAGCTGGTTACAAGGTCATGCAATTATTGGAGGTAAGAAGCAGTTAGCTAACCCAAACCCTAAGAGCCAGACGAAATCTGCACCCCCACCACCCCAATAGAGACGTTTCTGCTAGTTGCTTTTTTCTTTTAGTTATTATGTTAGGATGCAGGAGTGAAGACAGAGCAGAATATTCACCACTTCACCACTTCATTTTTCTTTGCACTAATCTGTGAATACAGATGTCTGACATTTTATGCATTCATTCAATGTCTCTGTGTTGACAAAAATAATTCAATGCAGAAATCCAACAACATACATTATGTCTATCTATAATGGGAAATGTATGTCAAGGGAAAGTAATGCAATGTGCTAGGAATCAAATAACTTAATTTGTTCTTTTTTTCTCTTTGTGACCTGGGCAATACAATGACTCATCAAAATGTACTGATGGCCAAAATCCTATGGACATGCAAATGGGAACACCTTTCTTTGTCCTCAGTAAACTTCCCATATGAAAAGAAGCACGCACATACACACACAAATGCACCCGTACAGACACATATAAACATACATATACACCAATAAGCAAAAACTTTACAACAAAGTGTTCTAAACACATAAATGTCTTATGGTTAGAGGAGATGGTATTTGAACTACTAGGTCTTCAAACGTCATATTTTCACAAAGGAAGAAGTGGATAACAAGTGAGGAAAGACAATGCAAATGGAGGCCTCATCATGAGCAAGGCACAAAGAATGTGTGTGGGAGGCACAAGGAGATTGGTATTTGAATATGATTGCGCATTTCAAATTTATTCTCTAAAATCATTGAAGGCATTAGGCAAAAGAATGCAACGATCATATCTGTTTTTTGATGGTGGTTGGGAGGAGGGAAGAAATTGGCGATACAAACACGGTTGCAGCTGGATGATGCTGAGGGTTTGAACCAGAATACTGGCTAGAGAAACATATGAAGAGAGATGTGGAGGACAGCAGAAGCAGGGTGCTGCCCATCCTCATGAACACTTGGCTTGGGAGTAGCAGAAGCACAACTTCACTCACTAGAATAGTTCAGTTCTTTTGCATTATCTGGAATTTTTTTACGAGCACTGAACGTTCACTATGTGCCAGGTTATCATGTGACATGTTTTATAGGCATGGGCTCATTCCATATTTACATTCACTCAAAGCTACACCATGTCTCGTCCTAGAGTGTGTGGATGGATGAGTAGCTGATTCATTGTCTACCTTCTCATACCAGCACGATCTATATTAGGAAGGCCTTACTGGGAAGGCATTAAATGACTACGCAAAAAATGAATGAAATTGTGTTTAAAATTCTCAGAAAATTTGGCAGTTTTGTGCAAAAAATATGATGAGCTATGCAAAAAGAGAAAGAAATTAAGGATTTTTATTCCAGGCCTAAATAATTAGGACTATTTATATAGAAAACCAGAGAACCTTATTTAATGTGGTACCACATTTGTCTTTTTGCATAATAAATTCAAAGTACTAGGTCTTGCAGAAGAACTGAATAAAAGCTGTAGATCTGCATATTAACAGATATTGTGTATCCTCTTGGAGTTTCATTTATTCAAGGACATGGAAAATATGATGGCTCTAGGAACATAGAAGAAAAAGCATTTTGTGCTCAGGATATAACTGCCTAAGGGGTTGACCATGGCAGAGTCTGGTGTCAAGACTTCAACGTGGAGCCCAGAAAAAAGGCTGGAGATGAAGACTAAAGGGAAGGCTGTAGTCCAAGTCAGATTCATCTAGCAAAATCAGGAACCAGATAAAAACCAGTCTTACGTTAACGAATCAAAATGAAAAGCAGAAAGTGATTACAGGGAGATCCCAAACACAGACTGCATTAAACTAACAGCCAATCCCTGTTCCTTTCCTCTTGTTGAAGCAGTATCGTCCATTCCTTAGGGGAAGTCTCTAAGATTTTGCCTCCTATTTGCTTCCTGAGGCAAGGTACAAGGTCTGACATTAGGTTCTCCAATTCATCCTAGAAAAAGTCCTACATACCTCATTGCTGAATATCACTACGGTCACCTTTAAAGTACTCCCCTTGGGAAGCTATGAACCAATGCCAGGGCCTAGTCCACCCTTCAAAGCAATTTTGGAACTCTTTCTGGAATGGCCATCAGAGCTGTTGCTGTATTACCCTTGACGTCCTGAATGTCATCAAAATGCTTTCCTTTCAATATTTCCTTTATCTTTGGGTAAAGAAAGAAGTCATTGGGGGGCCAGATCAGGTGAGTAGGGAGGGTGTTCCAATACAGTGATTTGTTTACTGGCTAAAAACTCCCTCACCGACCATGTGAGCTGGTACATTGTCATGATGCAAGAGCCACGAATTGTTGGCGAAAAGTTCAGGTTATTTTCATCTTTTTCATGCAGGCTTTTCAGCACTTCCAAATAGTAAACTTGGTTAACTCTTTGTCCAGTTGGTACAAATTCATAATGAATAATCCCTCTGATAACGAAAAAAGGTTGGCAACATCATTTTGACTCTTGATTTGGACTGACAAAACTTTTTTGTTTGTGGAGAATTGGCTGACTTCCATTGTGCACTTTGATGCTTTGTTTCAGGGTCATATCGGTACACCCATGTTTCATTACTGCTGAAAACATGGCCTAAAACATCATCTTGCCTCTCTAAAAAGTCTTGGCAAACTTCGACTCTCCTTTGCTTTTGTTCATCGGTGAGCTCCTTCGGGACCATTTTTGCACACACCTTTCTCATGCCAAGATTTTCAGTTAAGATTTTCCTAACTGTTTCTCTATCAATGTTTACTTGGTCTGCTATGCTTTTCACAGTCAGTCAATGATTTTGATGCACAATTCAATGAATTTTTGCAATGTTTTCGTCAGCTCTGCTTGTTACTGGCCACTCTGACCTCTCCTCAGCAGTGATGCGTTCTCTCCCCTCAGAAAAATGTTTAATCCATTTGTACACTGCCATTTTCTTCATGCCATTATCTCCATAAACTTGGACTGACATGTCCCTGATTTCACTTCCACTCTTGCCAAGTTTAGCAAGAAATTTAACGTTTGTTCATTGCTCTAATTCAAGCTCAGACATTCTTGCGACGGCTCACAAAAACACTCAACAACAATAATGAATGCCACTCAGCAAGACACCACCACACGTCGACAGGAACACAGCTGTGAGACACTGATATACTAAGGTTACCGAGATGCTTGTGCAGTGCTGCCAATGTAAGTACACAGTGGCAAGTTTGCGAACGTAATTGTCAGACCTCATATGGCTGACTAAGAATGTTATCTACTTTTTGTTTACGTCTCAAGATTTATCATACTGATTTGTGGGCTATGGATAAGATGTAGCTCCCTGAATACCAAGAATGAAAGACCTGGAAACTTATGAGCCATGAATTTTCCAAAGGCCATCACAGGTAAAATACTGGTCAAGCTTGTAGGAAAGATGAATGGTCACATCATGGCAAGATGTCAGCTGTGGAGCAAAGGGGAGACTGGAGCTGTAATTATTTCTAACGATACCATCCTCCTCTCACATAACAGTAGCAGCTAACGTATATTGATGGCTAGTTCTGTGTCAACTCTTTTCCTCAATTAACTCTTTCAACTCTGACAACAAAACTATGAAGTAGACTCCTCCAATTCCTTCATACAGATCATACAATTGGGGAAAATTGACTCTGAAATCCCACAGCTAGTAAGGGTGGGGCTGGGAGTTCGCATCAAGGCATTCTCTTCAGAGTCTTTGCACTTAGGGTTACAATGGCAACTGCCAAAGAGACTTAAATTCCCAGGCAAGCACCGCTTGCCTCTGAGGCCAGCCATCTCTCTAGCAGAACAGCTACAAGAGCAGCTAACGAAGGGCTTTGACAGAAGGAATTTTATGCATGTATAATTTTATAGGGCTTTAGAATTAGTGCCCATTTTAAGAAGTGAATGTGCTTCTTTCCATCTAATTAGTTTCCCAGTATCTCAAACTAGGTAATCCTTTACAGATGCCTCAGCAACCTTTGCAATGTATGCTCTGAACCACTGGACATATGATACCCAGTTATCAAGTGATCATTATGAAGAGACATATACTCAACTGACAAACATTCTAAAGTCAAAAACAAAATGAAAACCTTTCCATTATCCTATTTTCTTAATTGATTTTTGTTAATATGAAATAGGCCATATATGTGATTTATTTAAAATCATTTAGTATTCTTAGGAATGCATTTTAGGTGAATCATTCTGTGTAACTTTCATGCTTAAAAAACATTTTTTATTCAAAGGTCTTACAGTCACCCTAGGAAAGGAGCTCTATTATTATCCCCCATTTTATGATTAAAAAAAAAAAAAAAAACCCAGACAGAGAAATATGCAACTTAACCAATATCCCATAGTATCACAGTATTTAGAATAGAAAATTTATATAAATGTGGTGATAACAATGGAGCAATGATCTCTCCAAATCAAACTCCAAAATTCTAAACAATGTAGAAGAGGAGTCTAAAAAAGAGACTCATTTCTCCAAGAAAATAAAATCCCAAAAGCTCATATTAGACACATGATTAACAAACTGATACTAATTTTTAAAGACTACTTGATTTACTTTATCATAACTAGTAATATACAAGAATTTTGTACATAATTTATTAAAAATAACTTTGTGAAATAGCATATTTGACTGAGTAGTAATGAAACTATTGAAAAGATAAACTGATTATTGAACAATTACCCAATGTTAATCCTTAAAAATAATTGTTATAAGCCAACCTTCTGAATTCAAGATAAGCATATTACTAATAATCATATATATTAGAAATACATTTAAAATGTCCACAAGGTTAGCATACATAGAAAATTTACTGACTGAAATCAGCTGTGAAACCAGGCCTGGAATTTGGTTGACTGTTAAGTTTAATTTTGTCTTACTGTGTTAAAATTTTAATAGTTTGCTCTACATTTGTTAAAAACTGTAATCTTGAAACATTAAAAAATAACTTTACAAAAATATAGGGTATGACTAGACATGTCATCTAAAAAGTTATAAAATAGTTGTTCCTAGAGAGCTCTCACAATCTCTGTACTTCAGTTTATTTTAAAAACAATCCACTATTTTGTATTTATAAACTGTATCCTTGCATTAAAGATATAAACTGTAAATATTCTATTATATACAAAATAAGTACATCCCAATTTTAATTACATTATTCCTTTTGTTAACATAGAAAGTTGCATCTAATAAAAATAGGACACATTTTTACAGTTTCAAAGGCAAAATTAAAGGTTCTTTGTTGAAGAGAAAATGAAGCATTCACCAAGGTATTTGAAACAATAAAGTCAACATTCCATTGATTTTAAGAAAAACCAAGAATACGTGCCCTTACAGAAAACAGAAACAGAATAACTCACTTTATAAGAGAAGAAAAGACCAATGACTTTTAAAAATATTTAGATTCTCCAATCCAAGTAGGAATTGTAAAAAACAAAGAGGAGAGAAAGAGAGAGAGAAATAAACAGAAAGGGAGATGGTGAAGAAGAGGGAGAAAAAAAGGGAAGCAGGAGGAGGAGAGGAGAGGAGAGGGGGGGTAAGGGAGGGGAGAGAGAGAGAGAGCATGAGCAAAACCTTGCAGGAGTAAAATTATATTCTTAAAGGATTTTTTAAATTTAAATTTTGCTGACAAGGTGGGTAACAGAGGAAATGTAGACTCAGTATAGGATTTCATATAAAATACAAGGTAGAAACTAAACTCCACCAAAATGGAAGTGTAGTAACAGTCAGTGCCTGGTTGGAAATCTCCCTTTGCATTATGAAGAAAGGTCATGTTCTAAGAGTAAACCGATACTAAGAATGCCGTATATATACTTTAGAATGTTTAGGAGAACAGTCTTCAAGCACCACACAATTAACTAGGTAATTGGAGAGCATGTTAAAGCAAGGTCTCTACAGTTTTCTATTAGGTTATCCTTGAAGTAGTCTATGATACAGACTTAAATTAATTATATTTTATTGCACTATAAATTGGCTGTTGTTGCTATACCCAAGTGTAAACATTAATGCAGCCTTCCTTAATATTTCCATTTCTGTAGATCTATTTGGGTGGAAGACAAGCAACTGGAAACTGTGTAAGAATTGGGAGATTTGTGCAATCCCTTACAATATTTCTCAATAAATGTGCATTTCGCTATAGAGATCCTATCAAAATAAAGGGGGGAGAGCGCCAAACACAGCACCTTCTATTTTTAAAACATTCTGACTTTTAATATTTTTCTGTAAGTGATAAAGCCACTGACTTTTGTAGACTTATTAGAATGTACTCATCTCCTTATGCATGTTTCTGCTAGTGTCCTAAATTTGGGTTCCAAATGATCCAAAAATTCAAGCCCGTCTTCTTCCTGTCGTTCACTGCAACAGCCCACAGAGCCAGCCACCGATCCCTTCCCTTCGTAGTTGTATGTAAGGACGTAGTCTTGAGCGTGCTTATGATTGTCATCTTGATCACACAGCTGGACCCTCTGCCAAGGCAAGAAACACGACATATTTTATTATTATTATTTTAAACACCAAAACTTACTAACATAAAAATAATGGCTTTTATTTACCTTTCATTTAATTTTTAATCAGAGTGTGTCCTCTAATGGATTCCTACATACAAAAAATGCACATGATTGATCTGTACCATAAATCACACTATAAATTCACTATTTAGCAGGTTTCTAAAAGTTACACATGTGACAGCAAGTATACAAGGGTTCACTTTAAGTAATCATTACTTTCCCTTTCAAAGTTATGGCTAAAGTGAAGTGCATCCATTACACTGAACCCAAATCGACGTGGGCTCAACTCTTTCCAGACAGGCATAGTGAGAGCACAGGCTAGAATTATCTTATATTGCACTTCTGATTTCTATGACTTCTCAGGTGGGAAACCTGAACACAAAGTCCCGAGAAAAGAAATTAAATATGTCACCTTATTTCAGTAAGAACTGAAAATCAAACAAAATGTGAGGAAAAGTAAAGATCCGCATCACATCTGAACATAACTACATCAAAATTCAGGAAAACAACTTTCCAATTAGTAGACCAGTCATAAAAAATAAAGGTCAGGCCATTAAATTGTAATTATGTAGAAAGTCGAAAAGCAATCACAATAGATTTGTAGGACAAGTAGGGAAACTCACTTCACCAAGACGAGGCTGAGTGAAATGCTGCCACTCAGATAAAGTGCATCTGCCGCTGTCCACTTCCACATGTCCTCCCCTGCAGAAATCCAGGGTGTGCTGTCCTCCTCCCTTACACAATTCCAGTGTGTGATGATGGCCGACCCCCTGGCAGGATTCCAAGGTCTGCTGTCCTCCTCTCACCATTTCAATGGTCTCCTGCCCTCCAGTTTTCACTCCCGATCCCATGGTACCACACATTCCCTGAGATGAACTGCACACGGCATGGGTTGTGAAGCCATTCACGGAACACTGAAATGAAGCAGTTTGCATTAGGGAAATACAGAGGAGAAAAAAAAACAAGGGAAAAAAAAAAACATGCAAAAAATGACAGGAATTTTTTTGTGCTAGAAGGTAAGCTCTTTGAGGGCAAGAACTAAATCTATCTGAGCAATCCTGAGTAGTTAACTATTGCAACCCCAGTACTTCATGAAGTACAATACGTCAATTCTTGATGTCAAGTAGGCTGCACTTTGAGGCAAATCAGAAAGCTTAATGTATATTCCTTCTTTAAAAACTTCTTAGAATATGTACTTCAAAGCATTTCAGCATCTCACACCTCAAAATCAGAATTCCAGTACTATTGTATCACATGCATCTACCCTTAGTTCAAATTCATTCCCTTCACCTACTAGGGCAGAAACAGAAATAATTATCAGTATTTTTATTCGGTGTCTAATCTAGTTCCCCTTCATCTGAAACAAAAATAATAGAACTAAAGTTGCCACAAAAATCTTAGCTGCAATAATAAATCCTTGCGATCAGAATAAAAATAAATTAGTATGAAAATGAGAACACCAGCGCTTTGGCCACTAATTTTCTATGCTGCGTTTTTATAGGAAACTCTTAAGTTTTATTTTTTCTAATACCTTCCTAGATGCCAACAAACATTCTTTTGTTTTCTAAATCTTTCCTACTCTAATCATCAATTATGCTTTTTGTGGGGAATTTACTTATTCCTCATCCACATACTAGGCTAGAAATCAAACCTGGAGCAATATAGTCACTTGCTGGCGTTGCTGTTTCATATATTGGACCTAAGTCTCCTTTTTAATCCACATTAGAGTCTGAAAGACTCCAATAAAGTTCTTCTCACACTGATCAAAGCTTGTAGTCATTTTATTGCTGTTGCCAGAAAAAATTAAAACAATTATGCTAATGATCTGTGAATAATTAAATGAAACATTTTTACAACACAAACAGTAGTTTCAATATATAAAAAAGACTGAGCCTAAAGTTGAACTCATGAAACATTTTAAGTAGAAAATAATAATGACATGTTGAAGTTTTTAACTATTAAATAACACTAGATGGCTAAATTGAAATGCCATCTATTGCCATGGGAATCAATGTCATTTTATTTGTTCCATGGGACCGATGCACATGGTGTGTGTGTGTGTGTGTGTGTGTGTGTGTGTGTGTATAGTAAGTTACCTGATTTCAAAAGAACTTGGTTCAGAAAAAATAATTATAGTTAGCCAAGCCAATTTATCCTTTGTGTTTATTTTAAAAAGACAAACTACTCACCACTTTGTCATCTCCAGGAGCTTCAGTGTTTGACACAATGAGGTTCTGCTGGGCTAAATCATCAGGAATTACTTTTGGCTTTTTGGCTGCCCCAGTAGCCCCACAGACTAAGGTAAATAAGATACCTGGAGGATGAGAGAAATTACTTCAGTTCATCATAAAACAATGTGAAGTTGTGAATTTATGATGACTAATACAAAGATAGCTTTCCAGAAAATGTATGTGATTGCTTGTGTCAAAGTTCCATACAACAGAAAACTCTTCCTTATATGCCACAAAGACATGCTAACTGCTGTATTTCTGGGTTAAATTTTATGTTTATGTTCAGTAACACTAGAACTATAAATGCACTTTCGACATATACATTAAATATGTGTGTTAAATACAAATACAGCTAAATACCAATGAACAGCTATAGATAACAGTGTTGATGTAAGAATGTGTCTTGAAAGTTATTTTAAGGCTATTATTTGAGTTCATAAAGGGACTTACAAAATAGCAAGGCTATGCCCAACAATATCGCAAGGATGGCCCATTTTCCAAGCTTTAGTTGTCCACCACCACCTGTCCTTTGGTCTATGCGATATGAGCATTCATCTTCGGTAACACAGTCACATACAATAACATTTAACGGAGTGACATGGGACAGGCCATGTTTATCTGTAACTCTGACAGGCACTGTATATGATCCAAATGGAGGGTCATTTTGATAGAAAAGACGTGCTGCTGTATCTGAAAGAAAATAAAACCAAGCATTGTAGAAAGTCATTGACTTCTCCTGAACATAAATAACTAGTGATAGGATAGCCATCAAATTTCCCTACAAATGGATATTCCTAATGGGATGGCACAACTGCTACAAGATTGTAAACGCGAATGGACTGAGTAGTTCTAATCTACAGACATTGCAAATACACAGCTTATAAAATTTCGTCTATGCTGTCTCTTAAAAAGGGTCTTTTGGTTTTTATAATTACATATTTATCGACACATTAATAAATTCTATCCTTACTAATAGAGTTAAGAGACTGGTTTTTATCACAGCATTAACATTTTTAATATAACCATACCGTGTATATTTTCTTCAATACATGATTCATCAGTCATGGTCTGAAATTCTGGACACAGTGCCTTCTTAACTTGCCACCACAGCTTCTCGATGTCCTTATTTTTCTCCCCCTTCCTATTTTCCTTTTCCCTTCTCGCATGACCTTTCTTTTCTAATTTGCCATAATAGGAAACTGAGGAATATTCATTGAAAGCATGGGGTTGAAAAGTATTTCAGGGCATTTTAAAGACAAATCCCATTCAGTTTACAAGGAATCTTGAGTCGTAAAAACTGGAGGGCAGGGATATCAGGACACCACAGCCCCACCGGTAATATACAGTCAGGAGATGGAGAACGTGCTGGAGAGTTAAGAGCTGATGTAGGGAGTGATGAAACGGTGATATGAAAGGTCCCCTTTACTTTTGCCATTCTTGTCACCACAGAGCCTGTCGTGGGTAAAGTCAGAAGTATAGAGTAGGAGCCAAATTGGGCGAGAATCCCAAGTAGAAAACAATAGACAAGAAAAGGTCAGAAGTCAATGCAGCACAGAAAGGAGAAATAGTATTGTGGACACTGTGATGCACAGCCAGATCCCCCTGCAATTAAGGACTTACATCCTAGCCACTTGGGAGACTACCAGCACCTGCAGAGATTGCACCTTCTTGCCAAAGGTCACACCTTTTGGAGTAGCCCAACCCACTGACTGAGCAAGGAGAGAGGTGAGAGGCTCAGCTTGGGGCCACTTTGAAAAGCCAATTAGCAGAGACTCCCCATGGGGTTAGCTGAGACTGTCTTTGGGCCCCAGTTGCAGCTTGACTTGTCTTTCTGACCCATCCTGCTTCCCTTCCTGTCACAGCTATTGATGCCAAGCAAATTCCTTAATAACCGTCTACCTGAGAAACTCTGTCTCAGAGTCTGCTTCCTGAAGAACAGACCATGAGACATGGGGATTCCATTGTGGGATCATTAGCATTTAAAGAAACTATGCAGATAAGGAGGTACACTAGTCACTCTAAGGGTGTGTGTGTGTGTGTGTGTGTGTGTGTGTGTGTGTGTGTGTGTGTTTGGAGTGAGAATGAGAATCCACGTGATTCCTAAGGAAATCCTGGCACAGGACTGATTAGAGATAGGCCTAGAGAGACCCACTTGCCACCACACTAAAACTGAGAAACTTGCCTTTTTTCATTGGTGATTCCCACATCGTAAATTACTCTTACATTTCATCAAGAAAAAAAGTATTTTAGTGTGGGAGGAGGATGAAGAGGATGAAGGGGGTCAAATACATGGTGATGGGAGCAGACTAGATTTCAGGTGGTGAGCACACAATGCAATATACAGATGATGTATGTAACTGTACACCCAAAACTTATATAATGTTATTAACCAAGGTTATCTCAATAAATCGAGTTTAAAAAAGAAATAAGTATTTTAGATGTCCTGATGTTGAAAAGGACAAAATATTGTTTACAAATACATACCATTTGCCATAAGAAAAGATGAAATACTGCCATTTGTGACAACATAGACAGATCTTGAGATTATATGCTAAGTGAAGTCAGACAGAAAAAGTCAAGAACCATACGACTTCACTCATGTGTGGGATATAAACTGAAAGCAACAAAGGAACAAGACTAACAAACAAAGAAACAAAAACTCATACACAGACAACAGTTTGGTGGTTACCAGAGGGTAAGCTGGGAGGGGAGATGATAGAAGAGGGTAAAGGAGACCAAACATATGGTGATGGAAGGAAAACTGACTCTGGGTGGTGAGCACACAAGGAGATACATAGATGATGTATTACAGAACCGTACACTTGAAACCCATGCAATTTTACCAACCATTGTCACACGATAAATTTAATTTAAAAAAAAGAACAAGGGAAAAAAAAAAGAAATACATACCATTAATTTTTGTCAGTCTCCACATTCTCTGTATGTCTGAATCAGAAACACTCTCCAAACTGAAGCTAAAGGGTGGGCCATTTATTACATCATCAGGATCAAAAGCAACAATCTCTGGGGAGGTCATGACGGTTTTACAGACTATCACTGTTTGTCTAGGTATTAATGGGCCATTATCGTTCACATCTTCAAGGATAATTCCCAGTATCCCAGTACATGTTCTTCCATCTAGAAAATCGGATATAAAGATACAATTTTTAAAAAATTGTATTGAGCTTTCACTAGGAAATTTTACATTGAAAAAATGTTTTTTAATATTTATTAGGCACTGTAACATAAATGACTAACATGCACAGTCACAGGCTCTGTCCTTAGGGAATGTTAAAAGTAAAACATTATCACTTTCAAATGGGTTGTACAGATAATAGTTGCTATTTAGATTATCATTCATTCACTAAACAGATGCAATAGACGTGGAAACTTTTATGGAGGTAAGTTTTGACTGATTTTCAAAAGGAGAAAGGAATAGGGTGCAGACAAGGGCATTTCTGGTATATTTAAAAGCACAAGGAAATTTGAGGAGGAAAAGCACAGCACGCACATCTGTGTCCTAGACATAATGAAGGGGAAGGCAGACTGGGGGGAGCTGACACTAGAGAAAAGAGCCAAGGGTCCCTAGGGAGCTTGGAGTTTAATATACACAGAGAAAGCACTTAAGGTTTTGGAGAGGGAAATTAAAGGTAGAAGATGTGTATTTGGAAGATTAGAACAAATACAGTACATGGAAATGTTCGAAGGGAGGAAAACCCAAAAGTAGAAAATCATTTGCAAACCAAAATAATCATTCTGGGGTGCAGCCTAAAGAATTTATCTATGTAGTCCATAAAGACTTACCAAATAACTACTTTGTACGGGGCACTGTAAAATATGGGGGATTCAAAGACAAAGTGGTCTTGGGTCCACTCAAATTAGTAATACAGTTAGGATGTCCGAAACTGAACACAAATCCAGGATTCTGTCTGTAAATCATTTATTCCTTCTGCTTAATAAGGAGGCCTTGGACATCCTTAATAAGTGACATCCTTAATAAGGGACATCCTTATTAAGGGGTGGGTTAAAAGCTGAAAAAACCTGTGCCAGCCACTGTCTGGGGCTGTGTCTTATATGTAGCTGCTGGCCTACGGAAGCTGGAAGTTCAGGCAGAGCCCCATAGTCACAATCTCGACGAAGGCAACAGAAGCTGTGATATTTCCAGCACCAGCATGGGTCAGGAGCCACGGCCCACCAAGTTAAGAACTGGTTCCAAAAGGTGGCCACAGAAAAGGATGAAGCGGAAGCAAATATAAGACTGCCAGTTAAGATAAGGTAAATTGGGAGAGAGGAAAAACCAAAACCAGAAAGCAAACCAAACACCTGCCACTTAATGTACACCTGAAAATTAAAATTCCAGAGGGAGCAAGATTAATGCTAAGAAGGAGAGCCAACAAAATTGCCAACCAGAAGATTAACATACTTCATGCAAGACATTTTCGAAACATGTGTATTTAGCATCTTCAAAGACAGAAAAAAGGGTAACTGTTTAAACAATAATGAAACTATAGCTCAAATTCCAGTAGAAATAAA
The DNA here is from genome assembly GCF_004115265.2 of Rhinolophus ferrumequinum. Taxonomy (NCBI): domain Eukaryota; kingdom Metazoa; phylum Chordata; class Mammalia; order Chiroptera; family Rhinolophidae; genus Rhinolophus; species Rhinolophus ferrumequinum. Next base: position 26,030,158 of record NC_046302.1, read on the forward strand.
ACAGCAACATTCATCTAATAGAGACTCTAAAGGAAGAGAATAAGTAGAATGGCAGGGGAGAAATATTTAAGAGATAATTGTTGAGAATATCCCAAAATTAAAGAAAAACCTGGACCTCTTCCATTTTAAAATATATTCTGACTGCAGTGTTAAATAAAGAACAATGTATGCATTAATTTAGAGAGAATTGGAATATCTAAAACTTCTAAATTCTAATTTCGCAAGCTATAGTGCAATAATTTGTTTACTGTAATTAGTGTATTTATTTTAAGGGGCACAAAGTTCAAATGCATGTAATGATAAAGTTATATTTTATGCACTAAATGGATCTCATATAATCATTGTGTTCCTATTTCTTTCCATTTTGTAGGACTCAAAGAATATGATTTTACATTTTATATGATTATATGGATTTGTACTGTTTCTTTGTAATTTTATGATACACTCTGAATCATAACTATGATTTATTTTTACATAATATCCCTAATCAGAATTCTAACCCCCACGCACATCCTGTAAGAAATAGAACTGTTTTCTAGGAGTGCAATATATGGCAATAAGTATGTTCTCTCTGTAATGAATCTCCCTGCCAAAGTTAATATTTTAAGACCTATGACTAGATAAATTGAAGCTAATATGATTAAATAAATATTTAAATTTCATACATTTTAAGTAATTTCAAATAATTATTTAAATTTCATAAATTATTAAAGTTTCAACTAGTTCTATGACTAAATTATTTTATAATTACATCTAAAACTGAGGTTGCTATTAGAAAGCACATGCGTTAACATATTATAGCCAACCTCTCAATTACTCCATATACCACCTGGGAAGAAGTACATTTTGAGAATGTATACAGCTGACTTAAACGAAGTTCTTACCTTTGTCTGATGCAAGGATTGTAACATTATATATACCATTTTTGATAGACTCTGCCTCTCTATCCAAGCTTCTGAAAGTTGTGATTGATCCCGTGTTTTCATCAACAGTGACCCAGCCTTTTGGATCATTTATTTTCTTATACCTGTTAATAATGATGAATTAAAATAACTAAATGTAGCTTAAGCCAAATTAAAATACTGGTATCAAAATAAGTTACAAATTTTAAAAACGTTAAATTTGGAGTTAAAATTATAAATACCTGATGCCATTGCTATTTCTTGTTTCTGGGTCATATGCTTTGTATCCATCGATCCTTGTTTTCACTGGTGCATTTTCTTTAATTCGCACAGTTTGTACTGGAGGGCTACACTCAGGGCCTTCATCCTGATCTTCTACATTAACAATAACTGTTGCTGTGCTCATGGCTAATCTTGAACTGACCTCTTTAGAATATGGAGCTTCATTAACTACACCAATTTGCAGGGTCACCTGTCGTCTTTCTTCATAATTCAGTGGCTACAAAAGCAAGCGTGTTGAAAATCAGTTCAAGACATTTAATATCTGACAATGCTAACTAGTGTGCATAACTAGCTAAATTGGACGTATGTAAGTGCTGTGTTGGGAACAGTCAGGAGAATATCAAACATATACCCAGAAATGAGGTGGTCGTGGGAGGAGGGCAATCCTTCAATTGACTGCTTATTTGGTGAAGCCAGCAAAAAAAAAAGGAAAAAAGAAAAAAGAAAACAACAACAAAAACAAATAAAATGTTCCGCAACGGCAAATTTAACACAAGTATTAGGTTGGTACACAAGTAATTGTGGTTTAAAATGTTAAAAATATCGCAAAAGCCACAATTACTTGTGCACCAACCTAGTAATATCATAGGTCCTGATAACCATTTCAGGAAGGATTTAATGAAGTTGTTTCGAGGTTAACACTTGAGGGTGTCCATACACTAACCAATAGTTATTTACTATTCCATTAATTTTGGGACAGCTTATCCCACCCTCCTCAGATGAATAAAATTATTTCTATCTGATTTGGGGTAGAAAACATGGGTCAAATTTTATAAAACATTTTTAAGAGAGGAAAAACAAGAAAATAGAAAGCTTATGGACCTTACACTTCCCCCCCCCCCCTTTTTTCTCTTCTATCCTAGTTACTTCCCAAAAAAACGGGTAGTATAGAGTTTAATGGAATGTTGTTTTGTTTTTGTTTTCGTTTTGCCTGAGAATAAGTGAAGCCATTTCCTGGAAGACAGAAATTGTGTCAGGTCTTGGACTTCACAGAAATAAATTTACTTCTTAGAATGAATAACAAGGTTTAGGGTAGGGGTTGCATGAAGAAAAAGACAAAATTTAAAGGACATTTCTTTGCTGTTTTGAAACAGAGAAATTAACCCACAGACTGCAGCTAAATTTCATCATTGTAAGAAAAATGGATTCATCATTTTTGATCCATGTTCCTTGTGAATATGTACAAAAGAGAAAATCGATAGACCCAGGATCGAATCATGTTTTAGTTACAGATATGCAGATATAAGCCTATGACTCAGTTTAACGCCAAAGGGGCCAGATCACTTCATGGGCTAACTGTGGTTCTTGAATTAACAGTGAGTTCTTCGGAAATGCTGTAGAATAGTATTAAAAAGAGGTTTTAGAAGTATTTACATCTTTCAACAGCTGAGGATTCCCATTCGGAACCAGTAATGTACACTGGATACAGACCAACAGGTCTACAAATAGCCTCCTCCCCATGGGTCTGATCAAGAGTAACTCATTGTTTGGGAAATTCAGTAAATACGTGGAGGTTCCCTGACCCAGCTACAGAATGAATGGTCTGGAAAATGGGAAAATTTGGCACTGTCCCACCGGCATCACAGTTTTTGAATTAAGAGATGTTGGTTACAAAGTGAACACTATATCATATTATTTGAATATACACATACTCCTACATATATTTTTAATCATGCCTTTGTTTCCTCACGTTAGTAATTTTCAATTAACTTATGAAGACAGAGTAGTTTTTGAAATTTAAAGTGCTACGTATAGACTAATGAATCAGTTGGTCAAGAGATACAAATTTCCAATTATAAAAAAATGTCATAGGAAAGTAATGTATAGCATGCTGATTATAGTTAATAATACTATATTGCACATTAAAAGTAGCTAAGAGAGGGGACCTTGAAAGTTCTCATTACAAGAAAAAAAATTTTACGACTATATATGGTGACAGATATTAATTGTGATCATTTTGCAATACATATACAAATATCAAATTATGTTGTACACCTGAAATTAATATAATGTTATGTCAATTATACCTCAATTTAAAAAAAAACGTTCCCAAAGTAAATATACTCATCCCATTATATATGAAGAACGGAGCTTTTACATTTAACTATATATCTATTTTATTCCTGCATTTACCAGACCCCTTTCATTTCATTAACTCTAATACACCAATCTATAGTATTATAAATAACAAATAACTAATTTACTAATTTATTCTTACCTTAACCACACACAGAACTCCTTCATTGGTTTTGGGATCTGTTACAATTTTAAAATTTCCATTTTCATTGCCTTTTAAAATGGTATAATTAGCTCTCCAATTAGCAGTATTAATTAAATCCTTATCCTCAATGCTAACACGTAAGATTTCCACATCAACTGTATTTTCTTTTACTGACGTCACATACTAAAATAAACAAAAATTAAAAAAGAAAGTTTAATTAGCAACTCTCAACAAAATTGATCATGTGAAGTAAGCCTGCTTCTTTTAACTTCCAAAGTACTGTTTACATGATTTTAAACCCTAAGTCCTAACTGCTATCAGGAGGATATTTCATTTGATATCATGTGGCCTGATGGAGGTGTACATATTTAGTAATTAACACTGGGTTGTACATTTTTCTTTTATTAATATTGTACTTACAGAAGTACTGGTAAATGTTGGCAAGTTGTCATTCACATCTTCAATATTAATGACGCAAATTGCAGTTGTCTGCAAACCAAAATATTGACCATCCATGTCTTGTACTTTTATTTTCAACTGGTACTTATCAATTAACTGAAAAGAAAGTAAGAATTTACTTATTGAGTGAAAGCAACAATATAAATAAAATCTGAATTTACATGCTACAATATTCCTTGCATTAAAAATTTAAGACGTACACTATTAAATTTCATAACTTTCATGCACTGGCAAAAGAATAATTTCCATACACTAGCAATTTTCAATTAATTTATGAAAATAGAGTAGTTTCTCAAATTTAAACTTCTACTCATAGAATATGGAGTCAATTAACTTTAGGTTTCTTTACTCAACAGAAAGAAAAGGTAAAAGCAATAGTGCATTTTGCATTGCCCAGTAATAAATCAAAATCTTTCTCTCCTATCCAAAGCACATTCTTTTCAAAAATACATAGCAGTGACTCTTATACCAGTCTTATAAGAAAACAATAAGTGCAATGTCCTCCTGTAAAAAGGATAGATTTTAAATATTTACATTGATAGAAAGATCATTAAGTTAGCATGATAACAGGCTCTCGTCATAATTTTTCTCTCTATGGAAAATAGAATCTGGTTCTTAGGACTTTCCATTCATCAGAGATTGTAGGAGGCTTATCACTAGTTAAAAAATGTGTTTCTCTTTATAAAGATTTTATTTATCATAAGTAATTGAGATATGGAAGGATTATAAACAACACAATAATGCCTCTAGGACCTAGTCAAGATTTGATGATAAAAGAGGAATTGGTTTATAACCGGCTTTTCTTGAGCACATAAATTCTGTAAAAAATCTGTATAATATATAAAACTGTAACACTCACTCATTCATTCAATTATCCAGCAAATGATTTTGTATCCTTCACTGGCACATAAGATAAAAATAAACGAATTTATAAATAATAACACAAGTGCTAGTTCCACTTGAAAATTTCCTTAAAGACGCAGTAAAAAAACGATTAATTTTATTAAATTTCAATCCATAGGCCATATGAAAAAATGGGAGCTATGCATGCAGCACTTCTGCAGCATAACATAGCATGGCATTTCTCACATGAAAAAGTACTTGTGTGATTGACTTATGAGCTGATATGACTGCTGATTTGTTTATTTTTTTATAGAATGCCATTTTTACATAAAATAACACCTATGGTTATTCACGTTAGTATATTTGGAAGACATTTTGTCAAACAAAGTGAATATGTCACTTCAAGGAAAAAAATTATTTGTTGCCAATAACAAATTGGAGTGCTTAAGCAAAAATGAGAATTCTAGAAAACTTTTATGAACCACTGTGATATTAATGGAGGTAAGAAGGTGATTTTTTCAATATTGTTTAATGACATGTGTCAACATTTGGAAGACCTGCATAAAGTAGCGAACCAGTATTTTCCAAATGACTAATGCATGTAACAAAATCATACATGGGTAAACTACCATGTTTCCCCGAAAATAAGACTGGGTCTTACATTAATTTTTGCTCCAAAAGACGCATTAGAGCTGATGGTCCGGCTGGGCCTTATTTTCAGGGAAACAAGGTATGCAGACATAGTACAAGATAGACCAATGGGTTTTACTGTAACAAAGTATGAAAGTTCATCGATAAGCCTTCAGAGTGCACATTGCGAAAAACATTTAGGAAACTACCACTTGTCAAGTTTTGGTGTAGTATCAAAGAAGAATATCCACAATGATCTGAAATTACTATTAAAATACTCCTCTTTTATAACTTCATATCATGTTGGATTTTCTTTATATATAAGACTACAAATTATAACAGACTGAATCCAGAAGCAGACACGAGCATCCATCTGCCTTGTATAAAGCCAGGTATTAAAGAGATTTGGAAAAATGCATAATGTCACTCTTCTCACTAAATTATTTATTGTTTTGGAAAATGCAATTATATTTTATAAAAAATTTCATGTATGTTAACATGTAATATATTTATTATCATTTTAAATGGGTAATTAAATGCATGTTTTAAACTTTTATCAGTTTTAAAAACTAATGGAGTAAATATTGATAAATACACCCCACATAAACATAAGATCTTTGAAATCCTCATTAATATTTCAGAATATAAAGGGATCTTGAGATTAGAACATTTGAAGACCACTGCTCTATTCCATGAGAGATAGAGAGAAGAGGAAATGAATCTGATGTGAAGTTTTAGGAATCAAAAAAATATCTGATAAATATATTTTATCCTATTTTAAGATTAAAAATTATAAATGTAGTAAGTAGGCCTTACAGATAAACTGTTATAAGAATTCAGATGAATAAATGCTTGGTGGAGAAGGTAATAACCAAGTGACTAAAGTACTAAACTAGGATAGTTGTAGTGGAAATGGACAGAATATAAAAGTAAAATAATTTGGGAGGTAATATCAAATGCTTTGGAAAGTGATTTGATCCAAGGGACAAAGGAGATGTCAAATATAATTTGGAGAATATGAATTCAAGGTCGCAATTGAAAATTTATTAATAAGAAAAGAATGCATTAATGTAATGCTGACTAGAAAACATGGGAAGAGAGTATGTTTAGAAGTAAAGAAGAGTTCAATTTTAGATGTCCTGCAACTTAGGTACCTGTGAAACATCCGAATAAATATTTCTAGCAGTCATTGGAAATGGTAAGCCAGAGACTAGAGAAATATAGACTCTTACTCTATACAAGCGGAGGAATGTAGATGAACTTACTGAGGAAGACATAATGCAGACAAAAAAAGCATTGGTATCTATAGATAGAAAATTCCCACAATTCCAAAAGTTTCACTTTTCATATTTGGTACTTGTTGTTAATACTATAAATATGTTTATATTAAGAAAACTGTTTTTATAAAATATAATTCAACAGAGAACGAATTAGAGGTTCAAAATTAGTGCACTGCATGGTTCATTAAAGTACTTAAAATGGTAATTTTTCTAAAATTAGATTTATAATATGCTTTTCGAAAACACATTTATAGGTGATATACAGGTACTATTAAGTAAGCATGTGTCAACCAAGTTTTGTTAACATGTATGTTACCTCTCTGTCTAGCTGAGATGATGTCGTGGTGATCACACCTGTAGTTGGATGCATAGCAAACAGGGTGGGTGACGCTGGCAACTGCTGGAGGATGGAGTACTTCAGGCGTGTGTGCAATGTGTCAGGTTCATCTTTGTCCGTTGCACATACCTGTCCCACGGTAGAACCTACATATTGAAAAATCCTCTTTAATTTCCAAAACTTCTCCATTTTCAACTTTCTCTTTATTTCATTCCTCTCCATCTACCTCAAAAATGTTTGGGACCACTTAATTACATATCAGCTTTTATAATAGCTTTTTGACTTTATAATAGCTTTTATAAATTTGTAGATTTCTACACGAAGTATCACTTCCTTTTAAATATCCCAGCAGTCTAACATTTTGGAATTTGGTGGCCATTTCCATATTTACTGTGTTAATGTATAATATTATAAACATTGATAAAATCCCTCCATCGTCTTTGTATTTCTAGACTGAAGAATTCTAATTAGTTTGTAACCTTTTTCTTGTTGTAAGCTTATACTTAAATTGATCATATGGGTCAGTTTTCTCTGAAAATTCTTGGGTTAGTTAGATCTCTCTAGAGGAAGACTCAAAAACTGCATTCTGCCTTCCAGCAAAAATGGTCCGTTTTCACAAGATTGAGAAAACATTTGTATTAATCTCAATGACCTTTATGATCATGCCCAGAATATTATCAATCATTTAATCATTGTAGAACATCAGTAGATCTCTTCAAGTCTAAGATTTCAGTTGCTCAATGGCTTATTCTTTTTAGAGTTGGTTCTCTTAAAAACTATTTATTTTATCTCACACAGGAAGGCGAAGTAACATGTACTGAATAACTCCTATTTTTCAGGCACTGTGTTTGGCATTCCATGTTTATTATGCTTCATTTAATCTTCATGACAATCTTGCATATTGATATCCCACGTTACAGATAAAGAAAATAAGGCTTGCCAAGATTAAGAAAATTGCCCAGGGTCACAGTACACAGCTAGCTAGTGAAAGGCAGAGTAAAACTCCACCCAGAGCAGCCTGATTGGCAAATCCCTTTTCCTTGCCAGCAGGATATGCTGCCTTTTTATGGCACAGTGAAACTCAGTTTTTGAATTGAAACATCTAGTTGCCAAATGTTGTTAAAGAGGGTACTCACCAACTCTGCTGTCTTCAGCAACTGTAAAAATGTAAGTTGTTTCTGTAAAAATTGGGTAGTTATCATTTTCATCCTCAATTTTGATTACTAGGGGCAGTGGAAATTCTGGATGATATCCATCTGGAGTTGTTGCAAAGGCAACTAGCTGTGAAGAGAATAAAATAAGGAGAAAAGCAAAAATAATCTATCAAAATATGGTTTAAACTAGCATTGGCTTTAATTTGCAGAATGCTCAACATGGCAGTATGAGTTCTATCATTTGTACTGTATTTGGATGTAGACATAACCTTAATGCCACAAGAGGTGGTTAATTTCATGGTGTAGTACACTATGTTTCAATTTGTCTAATATAGTAACGTAGATAATTTTGGTTTTCTCACCATTGCTGTATTGTTGTTCATGAGTGTAATAGTTTTTATTATTATTTTCCCAAAACAGTCCTCAGGAGCATTTTGTTTTGTTTGAAAGTTTCAGATGCATGGATTTTAAATACAGCTTTCTGCATCTTTTTTAACTTAGGATTCTTAAAATTCCAAATTTCCCATGTGCAGTTAACTGAGATATTTTCTTTTTTACTAATTAGGATTTTAGACCTACTGATGGTTAGATTTAGGTAAGTGTCTTCATACAATTTTTTTTAATTTAAAACAGGGAAGTTAGGGTCGGCCCGGTGTCTCAGGAGGTTGGAGCTCTGTGCTCCTAACGCCGAAGGCTGCCAGTTCGATTCCCACATGGACCAGTGCGCTCTCAACCACAAGGTTGCCGGTTCAACTCCCACAAGGGATGTTGGGCTGAGCCTCCTGCAACTAACAACGGCAACTGGACCTGAAGCTGAGCTGTGCCCTCCACAACTAAGATTGAAAGGACAACAACTTGACTTGGAAAAATACCTGGAAGTACACATAGTTCCCCAATCATGTCCTCTTCCCTTTCCCCAATAAAATCTTGTCAGAAATAGGACAAGTGAATGGCTGTAAATTGTGTGGGAATACAACTTATTTCTTTGGATTTCATAATATTACATTCAATTTGTTTTTCTCGTAACAGCTATTATAGAAAGAGCATAACAACACAGGTCTTTAAAGGGCCATGTTGTGGCAATTTAACTCTAAATATTTAATTCGAAGTTTGCATGTCCATTCAGTTCATTTGGTTTACTGAGGAATAATTAACTATTCCAAAACAGATGTGAATTAATTAAAATTGAGGTGAGCAAAATGACCTGTTGGGAAATCAATACAACATTAGGTTAAATTCTTACATCGTTAACTCTCATACTACCATGGGAAGTTACTCAGATGACGAAAAGACTAACTAATCTTAGTTGACCATTGTCTATACTCCTTACTTGCTCACCACAAACAAGTTAACCCTCTCCCATTGCAAAGGTATTGAGGTCTAACTTCTAAATTTCACTTACCTCCTATGGCATCTCTCTACCATAAAGAGTTTTTACAGATCTTTTCTGCCAACTAAATAACTGTTTTTCAAAGTGGACCCATTCTTTTATTTTGGGAAAAACAAAAAAACAAAAAACTAAAACTATAATACCCATACTTTCTAACAGAATCTAAAGCTATTTATTCTGTAAAATTATTTTTGCTTCAAACCAAGTCTAAGCTGTCAGATATTGCCAGAGCATAGCTGACAAACTCAGAAAACAGAAGTGGGTAAATGAGAATCAGAGACAAAGTAGCCAAGCTTAATAATTACTAACATAATACACAAACTTTACCTCAAAAGAGTCATACTGCTCACGATCTACAGGACGAGTACAATACAGGTTTCCAGAATCTCTCTCTACATAAAATAAATTCATGGGTTCTCGGTCAACTCCAGGTCCTCTTATAGAATAGTATATAGTGTAGTTTTGTGCTGTATCAGATTGAACCTACAAGGTAGATATTATATACATGAGACAAAATTTTATTTCAGCAAAACTTTCATCTATATAGTTATGCAATCACATTGCCATGTTTATTGAAATAACTAACCAACTCCTTTACATCTTAATTTTCCAGAATAACAAAGGAATACTTTAAGGGTTAAATGGTACTTACATGGACCAAACATCTAAGACTTGTCCTGTCTTAGAAAAAAAAGTATGCTGAGCACGAAAATTTATCTTATTGTCATTTTTTTTAAACGTGAATTTTTATTTTATATGATACAATATTTGAGACACTTCATTTAAAGTGTTCTGTCTGCAGGGCAAAAACTTGGAAAATGCTTTCCTTAATTAGTTTTTGTTATCTGTCAGCATCCTCTTTATTATAGGAGCTTAGTGGGGTGGGGGAATGGATGAGAACAGAAATGGCATAATATCCTGGCAAGTGTGATACTCTGGTACTTGATTCACAATGCAAATTTTTTCCAAGTTATTTCCAACCTCTTAGTAAGATCTTGACTGTGTATCAGGATGTAACAGAATTATTTTCTAACTATTTCTTTCTCAACTTTAATGTGTTATTCTCTCAGCTGCATTAAATTTGGGGTCAAGCTATAAAGGACGATCCTCTCTCACCCTTTCAAGAACTGAGGGAAAAGAAACCCAATTTATAGACTGAATGGTAGTGACCACTGACAGTGAAAGATGGCAAGACATTTTGCTAGGGTTTCCAGTAAAGTAAAGCGAGATAGAAAATGTGGATCCAGTATGATTTAAGCAGTGGACTTGGGGATAAGCAACAGAAAGATGTATATGTCTTTCCCGTTCATGGCTTTTGGCCTTTTATTAGCAATTTCATGCTTTATTATTGAAGATGGTTTGGGGTATTCTAGATTATACCGAGGCTCTGTGATACCTTTGTTGATATAAAAGTTCATTAAGAAATCACGTGTTTGAGAGTGCTAGATGGGTTTTAAAGTTTTATAAATGGCTTTTGCATGACTAAAACTGCAGAAAAGTTTATGTAGGTATAAAGAGATATATTCATATCCATATATTAAAATATATGACACACATATTCATTCATATATTCATACACTACTATTTTTTAAATAACTGCCCATTTATTGTCCGAATTAAAAAAGAAGAAAAAAAAAAAGACGAAAACCATAGACTTTCATAGTGGCAGGAAAGTAAATTGTACCTGTTGAAGAAAAAGTGGGAAAGGACCCAAGGAATTCTCTACCATTGAACAAGGAATCGGAGCCCATCTTCTCTTGGCACGTCTTAGAACCTTTTCTTTAGAATGACTTTGCTGTTGTACCTTAATTTAAAAGACAGAAAGAAATAATAAAGTCAGTAACTACTTTATCCTCAAACATTAGAACTATGATACATCCTTCTCCTCTCATGAGGATTCGTTGGAAAGGTGTAAGACCATAGTACTGCTTAAAAACCAAACTAAACGTCAACAGTGCAAAAAGATAATGAAGAAATAACTGCCCTAACTGTTATCACAGAAATTTTCTTGAAAAAAAATAAATAAATAACTTGGCGGGAATATGGAAGAAAGAGAGATGAAACTAGAAGCCTAGAGGCAAAATTGAAAAATAAATAAATAAATAAATAAATAACTTTGCCACATTGCCATGCAAAAAAATGGAAGAAGAAAATGCAAAGAAAATAAGTAGAGCATGTGCCCTTCTAAGTTTAGTATAAACACCTTCCACTCACCAACAACTAGGAAGAGCCAGGGAACCAACAAAGAGATCTGTGTCAGAATGAGGAGAGAAACATGGTGACAACTCTCAAACTGCTGCAGTGAGCCAATGGTTGAAGAGAAGTCATTTTGATCTTGGGTGTCACAATATAATAAGCATGCATGAGGTCCAAACCTCAATAGAAAATAGTCCTCTACTTTCTAAGACTACAAATTACGCTAAGATAACATGAGGCCTCCAGAGATAGAGGTTCAAGACTTGTTTTTGAAAATCTATTCTACAGTAAAGAACAAGAAATGTGTCTTTGTGTCTAAGCTCAAGCTCTCATGCTGTAGCATATCCCAATTTCTCTTTTTCTGTCCCAAATGAAAAGGAATTACAATCTCGAATTAACTTATGTTGCACAATCCTTTCCCATTTGAAAACTGTTAAACTGTGTCATGGTTTTTATTCCTCTTCAAGCTAAATTATCCCATATCCTTCCTGATTCCACATCTTCCCTGGCAATGTTAGTTACACCTGAAAAAAATACTTTATTATGCTTCATTTTATATTTAGCATACCTTTGTTTGATGCTCTAAAAGGACAAGTATTTTCTTCTCTTTCCAGTTCTCAGTGTTGGAAAGAGATATGGTAAAATTTCTCTTCTCCGAGGACAAAAGGACAGCATTTGTTGTATAGACTGAACCATCTTCTAAAATTTGGAAATCAGGATCACTTGAATGAATTAAATTTGCAGATTCAAAGCACTCCTTCAGGTTGACTGTAAAAAATATATTCAGCAATCATGTACAAGGTAAAACATAATAATATATAGTTTTAACAGTAATCTATACATTTGGAGAGACGCAAGAAACTTAAATTAACTACACTGACACTTGCAAATTTTCATTTTTTAAAGAACATATGAACTCTATGGTTAATTAAGTTCTGCTAAACACATATATCACTCCTAATACCTATTTCACATCCTTTTCAAGAAGAGATATTTGTCTTGAAATAAAGGCATGTAAATCCCACTGTCTAAATATTTAAACCAACAACAAAAAACGTTTTTCTTTATTAACTGTAATTAGCTATTGAGTAACATAAAAATACATTTGATGTAAGTTAAACAGAATCTAGAGGATTAAAATTGGCAGTTATTCAATTAAAATATTACTGAACTCTTTCCATCTATTATTAAATAATCATCATATTCTGTATTCTCACTGGTCTAAGCAGTTATGCAAAAAAATTAATTGCTGAAAAAACAATATGTGAATGTCAATGTTAATCAGATGCCAGAATGTTTTAGGATAAAAATCCGAAAGCAATATCATTAAATTCAAGAAATAGTTTCAATACTATTTCTCAATTTCATAAAAGCATGTTATAACATAAACCATATCCTTCAACTAGTGTAAATATTAATAATTTTATTACTCAAACTAAAACTTTTTATCTACTTCATATAATCATGTTTTTCAATAAATAACAATATTCCTTTCATTGGAATGACACCATATGCATTACAAATGATAATGTACTACATGAGTTCTAACTCTTAGTTCCAATACAATTATCCTTCTAAAAGTTACACTAATTTTACAAGATCAGACTAAGTTAGAACTTTACATATTTTGGCAGTTTCTTACCTCTACCAACAAATTTCTCAGCATCTAGTTTGGAGGGAACATGTAGTGTCACTTTTTTGCAAGCATCACAGGAAAACACTAAGATCTAAAAAATCAAATCAATATTATGCATAAAAAGATCCTTTTAATGTATATATAGTTTATATAAATTATAAATTTGTATAATTATAAATCAGTTTTTATAATTAAGACAATAACATAAAAAACATACACTAGAGTAAGAAATCGGAAAAAATTATGTCGAGGGGAAAAATAAAATAATAAACTAAGAGTCATGGCTCACTCGTTCACAAAGCATGTAAAGTCAAAGAATTCCGTACCCTCTTGGGCTTTGTTTCCTGTTCTGTAAAATAAAGTTAATAGTAATTTCACTAACTTAATGAGTATATTGAGGAAACAATGACAACCTACATAAGAGTGCTGAAAACTATTAGGAAGGCAGCACAAGTATGTAAATCAGAAAGAGAAAGAAAACCAAATTGAATGAGCCAGCAAAGTGTTTCAATTAATTGTAAATGAACTATGGCACACAATCAATAATATCCTAAATAAAATCTCAATGTTTTTAAAGAGTAGCATGAACTCATTGTCGTGGAGCAATCTGGAGAGGATTTACGTATGACCTCACAGGAACAAGCACGTAACTTTGAAATACAAACTTATTGTGAAGGTGTATCTTCTCATACATGAGAATTAAGGTCATTTTAGAAAATGTTTCACTTAAATTTTTTTAAATGAGTTAGTGATTTATGGTGAACCAATTCCAATGCAATATATATTTGAACACACTGAAATTGAATTCCGTTCTTTCTGAAACTTTACAATGGTTGCTTCTGAGATTCACAATTTTTTCTATAGTTTGATCTACTGCAAGATAAGTTAAACTAGAATTTTCACTGTTGTTTGTAAAATCTATAAATATAAATTAAAATCAGCAAAATTTGGATAAAAATTTTTACTTCCAATGCACATTAAAGAACCTTTAATTATCCAATTTAAATTGCACATGAAGGATCAGGTAAAGCACAGATTATATTTCCCTTACAATTTAGGGATGGATACAATGAAGAGAGTGTATTTGAACTGGATTAAAAGACGAGAGGAATTGTCACTGGTTGCATAATTGAGAGAGAATAGGAGTAGAGTCAGATGACTGAGGATTCCAGCTCAAGGTGACTGAGAGCATACATCCACTTATTCATTCCACCAACATTTATGGGTTGTTTACCAGAGGCTAGACAGGTTCAAAGGCTATAGCAGTGAACAAAACAAAGCCCTTGGTCTCACAGTGATGACATTATAACAAGAGGAAAAAAACTAATCCACAAATGCACAAAGGTCACATAATACCAAGAGATAAATGTTCTGAGAAAAATAAAGCAGGACAGAGGGCGACAAAAGGAAGACCAGAAGCTTGAATGAAATGAGGAAGCAAACCAGTTCATTAATGGGAAGAGTCTTCCAGGTGAAGCAAAACCAGAAAAAGAGCCGTGGAAGGGGATTTCACCTGGTGTCTTGGAGGAACAAAAATGAGGTCTAGAAGTAGAGTACAGTGAGGGAAGAGTGATAGGAAATTATATGAAAGAGAGAGACAATCAGGGGCGTATCACATAGGGTCTAAAAGGCCATAGCAAGGAGTGCAGATTTTATTCTGAGTGCAAAGAGACGCAACAGGAGGATTAGAAACTGCACAGTGGCATAATCTGGAGAGCATGTACACAGAATCATTCTAGTGGTTATGTGACAATAGACTATAGACAGTAAGAGAGGAAGCAAGGAGACCAATTTGGAAGGTACAAGAGGAATCTTAGAGAGAGGATGATGACTCGGAGTAAGGTAAAAATGGTGAGAAATGGCTGAATTAAGACAATACTTTGGATAACGGTGTTGTGGACATCCACTCATTCATGCATTCAACAAATATTTATTGAATCTTTACTATGTATCGGACACATAGCAGTAAACATGATCTCCACAAAACACTCCATTTAAGAGTAAGGTATATTTGTAATTTCAGTAAAATAGGATAAATGCTATGATAAGGAAGTACAGGGTGCTATGAGAGAGTAGGGGGAACTAACTTCAAATAAGAGCTAGGTGATGGCACCTGAAGAGTGACTACAAGTTAGCCATGTCAAGAGGAAGCAGAACTGATATGTTCCAAACACAGGAATAGCATATGCGAAGGCCCAGAGATGACACAGACCCGAATATGAAATGTGGAATAACTGATACTTGTAGCACAAGAGGGACACAAGTTTAAATGGATTCAGACAAGGGGATGTGAGACAAACTGTGAAAAGCATTAACAAAGTATATGGATCTTATATCCTCAAGAGAATAAGAAACTAAAGATTTGTTTTAAGCAGATAAATTACTAAGCAGCTTTCGATTTAAATAAGGTATGTCTGATCAGTGTGAAGAATGGATGGGGGAACAATTTCCATTTCCAATAATGGCAGCTGGTCATTTGGACAAACCCCCATACTAAAACTGAAAATGATAGATACATTTTTTAAAAAAATCATCCTAAAATATTTAACAAGGAATTGCAAAGTAAGAACTAAGGATACAGCTTGGCCATAGAGTGGTAAACCAAAACGACTTCTAACCTGAAAAGATTTGACTCTGTTTTTTTGGACTCTATAGAGAGTGAAATCAAAGTACCAGCTGTCCTGAGATAGAAGACAAGAGCCTCTCACATTAACCTGGGACCCAAATGCAAAACCTTCATTGTAAGGGTGAGCTGGTAGTAAACTGGCCATTGGATGGATTTGTGATCCACATTCATACCACTAGTGTGATCTAGGAACCTCAAGCCATTAATCAGCTTAAGAGAAGTCTGGTATGTGATCACCACCACAGATGCTGTAAGACATTTGACCAAATTCAATAACCATTCTTAGATTAAAAATTTTAAAAAGTCACCCTCCCGTAGGAATTAGTAAGTACTTCCTCAATATGATTTTTATATTATATTATAATCACACCAATGGGAAAGCACTAGTGATAACCCCACAAAACTCAGAAGCAATACAGGCTCTCCAAGGTCATTATTTATAGTTAACATTGCATTAACGTATGTCACGCAAGAGGAAGATATTAGGTGGCATTTGAAATAGAAAGGAAAAGGCAAAAAACAAACAAACAAAAAACCTCTATTTGCATTTGGTATGACTATTTCCCTGGAAAACTCAAGCAAATCAACAGATTAAATTACTATAAAACAGTAATAGGGTCTCAGTAAAGGAGCAGCAATAACTATTCAAATACAAAAGTCATTAGTCTTCATGTGTATAAATAAAACCAGTTAAATAATACAATGGAAGAGAAGAAATCATTTTCAAAAACAATAAAAAGTTAGAATGCCAAGGAGTAAACTTAACAAGAAACATGGAGAGCCTATTTGAGAAAAATCTGAAGATGTTCTAAAGAACACAAAAACAGACTTGAAAAAAAGAAAACTACATCATTATTTTGGAGAAAAAAGTCAACAACACAAATGTATCAATTTGCATTAAGTTAAATGATAAATTTTATGATCCAATACAAATCCCAGCAATATCTTTTTCTGGAACTAGACAGGCTAATTTAAAAGGTCATAAGGAAAAACAAATAATTAAGAATAGACAGGAAAATTATGAAAGAAAAGTAATGAAAAGATATTAGCTCTAGCATATATTAAAAGATCCTACGAAGTCTCAACAATTAAAACAATGAAATATTGACATATGAAAAACTGAAAAATATTCAATGCACACAAATTGGAAAGGAAGAAATAAAAGTTTCTATCTGCATTTGATATAACTATATATAGTCCATAAATGTAACTTTATTACACTCACCAACAATCTATGAGAGTTTCTATTTCTTCACATTATTGCCAACATAGTATGTTGTTAAACTTTGGATGTTTGCCAAATAACAAATGACATTTCAGTGCAGTTTTAAATTAATCTTTTCTTATTTTGAATGAGG
Source organism: Rhinolophus ferrumequinum (assembly GCF_004115265.2). Classification (NCBI taxonomy): domain Eukaryota; kingdom Metazoa; phylum Chordata; class Mammalia; order Chiroptera; family Rhinolophidae; genus Rhinolophus; species Rhinolophus ferrumequinum. Next base: position 26,047,472 of record NC_046302.1, read on the forward strand.
CTGACATATTTTTATGAGCCATTTTTATTACTTTATGGGAATTTTTCATGTCCATGTTCATATTAGACTTCTTGATTTATCAAGAGCTCTTTATATATTAGATAGATTAGCCCTTTAAAATATGATCTGCAAATAGTTTTTCCAACTTTATCAGTTACCTTTGACTTTGGTTATGATGTTTTTGTTTGATTTGATCTGTTTTTCTGCCATGGACAAGTGTTTGTATGTGATTTAAAATAATTGATTTTATCAATTTTAATAAGTGGCTTTTGAAATCTGAGTTATAAATAGACCTTCTTGACCCCAAACAGAAATTCACCATGCTTTCACCTACTATCTGTATGGTATCATGTGTAATTATTTAAATCTTTCATCTGTTTGGAGTTTTCTGTGGTGTTCTGCATGAAGTATGGATTCAACTTTACCTTTTGCCAAATGACTGCTTAGATCATGTACTGCAGTCTCATACATAGGATAGTATAATATAGTATACGTGTGTGTGCCAAAAAAATGTATATACATTTTAAGAAAGGAAAAAAACTGTATTAAAATTGTAACATTTAATATGTACTAATAACAAAAGATGAATACAAGCCATGTTTTGGATACCCCTAGTATATATATCCTCAATGATGTGATATGCCATCTATAATAAAATAGCTTTCTGTCTAGTCACACACAAACTTTATGTAGGGGAAAGGGAGCTGGAAATATCTACCAAAATTATAGAGTCATTTATACTTTTATGTGGCAATCCCATTTCTGGTAATTTGTTCTATTGATACACCTGCCCATATATGAAATAACATATATATAAGTTAATTCACTGTGACATCATCTGTAATAGCAAAAAGTAATAGCAAAGGTAATGAATAGAAGTAAAAGATATCCATGAGATAATTCTGAATGTAGATTTAATGGGACTTAAAGATGAATTTAGGGGAGGGAAACAGGGAGGAAGGAAAAACAGCTTCCGGATTTTTTACTTGAGGAACAAGGTGTATTGCAGTGGCATTTATTGAAATATAGGACACTAGAAGAAAAGCAACATTGTTTGGAGAGATAACAAATGCTGTGTCACACATCACAGTAAGTAGAGGCTTATAAAGGCCTATTGTTCAACGAAGATATCAGAACGAGCAAAATAAATTTAACATATGTAGGCACCTGTATGATATTTTAGGGATGACCTAGAATAGGGAGTCTGATTCTGAGTAGTCAGGAATGTAAAAAAAAGGGGGGGGTCGGGGGGTGAATTTCAGGAATACAGGTGCAATCTGCAAGGTGGAATTGTTTAAGGAATGATTTGGATTTAGCAATGAAGATGCCTGATGATCTTAGAGGGAAGCTTCATTAGGTGCTTGGACAGAAGCCAGAGTCCAAGTGGTGAAGACAGACATGTGTGTGGGGTGAGGCAATTTTCGGAAGTGGGGAGAAGCTGATTTGTAGAATGGTGAAGGATAACTTGGGTGTACTGGGAACAGGAAACGTAAAGGTGGTCCCCCAAAGCCATTCTTATTTAATACAAACTTCTACCCAAATAGTCTTTTCACATCTATCACGCACGCTTGAGGCTCACAACCACAACAACCACCTGAGGCTGGCGGAGATTCTGTGCCCAAGATCGTGGGAACAACGTGAGGGCCTCACATTATGCCTCCCAGCTTGAATGTAACAGAATGAGGGGTGCAGCCCAAGCCCCTGCTCTTTTTCTCTCCACCCCACTTCTGGTCAATTCTGCTTTGAAGCCAAGGAAGGCCCCATAATGGGGATTATTCAATTTATTTATTCATTGACGCCAGCTTTCTTCTAAAAAGGATCCGGGGTGACACCCAGAAAGTTGTGTGTGTAAGGATGTACCAAGCAATGCTATTTATTGCCCTGTGCCTCATCACCTCTTTTCCTTCAAAGAACAATGACCAATGGTGTAAAAAGAGGTGGCGACTTTATTAGGAATCTAACCAAAATTCACTCCTTTGTCATCAACTACACATACTGTGACCGTTATTCATTCCATCTTGATTTCCTCAGCCGTAAAATGTTAAGGCACCTGGCCTCTTCCATGTTATTAATGTGCGCCCGCGAATTTAGTTCAGGGTTTGAAGTCCACGGAGATCTTTGGGAAAGGCATTCTAATAATAATAATTAACAATTCCAGTACTTAAAATTTTACGGAATTCGGTGTAAAATGAGAGCGGTAGAGAAGGGGAAATTGCCCGAACATTTCAGCCCCCAGTTCCACTAACTCTCAAAAGGAATCTTCCCGCTGTCTGTCCGCAGGGTTCGTTCCCTCGTCCTTCAGGTTTGACTGGAGCCCCAACGCCTGAGGCTCAACGCGAAAGGACTCCAGCGACCTGAGCCCGCTCTAGCTCCGTGTCTATTTAACTTTTCTCCTTCCAGGAAGTCCAGTCTGGGGAACCTCTGACCCCAAGGGCGGCTCCCTCAGACTGGATTCCTGGGCTTCCTGGACCCCCAATGAAATCCCAGTCTTTTCTGCCAGGCACGGGGGTTGTCCCGACCCAAATAAGGCCACCCTCTCACTCCCAGCTCTAGGTGGGTAGGGTTTTCGCTATTTTGTTGTTTAAGGTGGGAGGGAAGCGGGAAGGCAGGGGGCAGAAGAATCCAGATGCCTCCGGGGAGGAGAGATCCGGCTGATCATTTTCTCCAAAATTAAGGGGAAGGTACCCTCACATGTTGACAAAAAATATGGAAAGTATACAAAGGGCACCTAGGGCCCGCCCATCTACGGTGTGTAGGAACAGAGGATCGAGGCCACCGCCACACACACCAATCCCCCCTAAAGGCGCGTAGTCCTCTTCCCTAGGACCACGCTTTCCGTAGCGCCCGCCCAGAGGCTCCCCCTTTCCGTGGCCTGAACCCGCACCTTTTGGGGGAAGTGCGAGAGGCGCCCAGAAGCAGCGCGCGCCGCTTCGGGCTCGTCCCCAAAGGCCACGCTTTCGGATGGGCGTTTGCAGCTCGTAACTCCGTTGCTACCTGCCTGCGCTGATTATATCTACGGGAGACACCTTCTCTTCCCCGTAGGGATCACGCTCAGGTCGCCATCCCCATTCTGTCTACCCTCCCCCCCCCCAAGCACCTCCATTTTTTAGCCAGCCCGAGGCCAATTTACACCCGCTTTGCCGGCCACCCCCACCTACCCCTGCTTCCAAAGTGGCCCCCTTTCTCCCCAATCCATCGGAGCCCCCTCCCGAGAGCCGGTGGCCCGGGCAGCCACTCACCGTGAGGGTCAGCAGGAGCTGCCGACAGAGGGCTCCGCTCCGGAAACGTGTGACTGGGATTGCCGCCATGGGAGTACTCGGGGCAGGTCGCCGGCCGAGGCAGCGGAGGCCGGGGTGGGAGGGCTTGGCCGGGCGACGGGCCGCGGCCGGGTGCTGGCGGGGCTGGCGGCGCAGCGGGAGTGCGAGGCCGAGGAGGTGGAGCGCAGAAAGAGACGCTTTTCTTCTAGGTTTCTCTGAAGCGTCTGCCTCTCACTCAAGGGGCTTTTCCTTTTGCCGAGGGTGGGGCTCCGGGAGCGTCGGAAAGACACCGATCGGCCCCTCCTTAGTATTTTCTTAAGTCTTCATTTCTTTAAAAGCGCAACAGGTGGGAACTCCCTCTCGCCGCCACCCTTTTACCTGTGCTAGGTGTTTCTCACCAGCCGACGCCACCTATATGCCACATCTGCCCACCGCCCCGGTGTCCGCCTGGAGGATTAACAGCTGGCCCTGCCCAGTAGAAACCCTGACTATACAAAGACTCACTTCCCCAGTGTCCGGGCGCTGGGAAAGGGCGCGGGTCCGAGCGCGCTCCCGGCCCAGACTCCGCCCCAGCCCTGCCCTGTTGGTCAGCAGCTGGCCCTACCCCGGAGTCAGTCACAGACCCTCAAAGCCCGCCGGCGCGCTGGAGAAGTCTGATTTTATGTCACAGCTCCCTAAGGCTCACCTGTGAGAAGGCTGACTCCAGGGAGACTAGTTTACAAGCTCTTTGCTGGAATAAATTTACTGCAGACATCCAAGTACAGTTCAAACAGAGTTTTCATCTGTAGCACACCATTCTTTGAGGTCTTTTTTTAAAGAAATTTCTCGGCCAATATGACAACGATACAAGGAAATTACCGTAAGTTAAAGACAATTTGACATTATATATAATTATATACGTATAATTATAATTTTATTCACATATACAGAGGGTGCCAAAAAATGGACACACATTTTAAGAAAGGAAAACTATATTAAAATTGTAATAATATATACCGATAACAAAAGATGAATACAAGTCACACGTTTGACTTCTACAATTACAAGAGGTGCTCAAAGTGGTTACCATCAGCGTCCAGACACTTCTGATTACAGTGAACTACTGCTTGAGCAACATTGACCAAAGTGTCCACTTGTATACATTTTTTTTTTGGCACCCCTGGTATATGAAACCAGACTAGAAGAAAACAACAAAATCAAGAGCGAGTTACTATGGAAAACGCATTGCTTGAACTACTAGATGTTGGCTAGTGTAGGCTATTGATTTTCTCCAAGATCATCTGTTGCCACATTTAAAGCCGACCACTGGCCTTCTTATAACTCATCTCCTAAATTGAATTCCTGGACATCTAGTGACGATTTCTCTCTTCTTTTACTACCACCAAAACCAGAGTTTGCGGTGAGGAAAAAAAAGAGAGAGAGAGAGAGAGATAATATTTGTGTTTTAATTTGAAATGTACTTAAACCGGGTGAATTACTGCAGCACTTAACCTGGAAGATTAAGACATAAAAGCGGAATGCTTTCAGCTTTTCAGAAAGTAATGACAGGGCATTCTGACTCATCCTTCTGCACTTCTTTTCAATTACTGGCTTAAATCTGGAAACTCTGACCACAAAGGAGAAACTTGTCTGTTCCATTTCGTTTGGTCTGTCTCCTCAAGGAGGTTTGGAGAAACCTGTTTGCAAAGCCAACCATGACACACCATTTCAGTTCTTGAAAACATGTAATACCATAATACACAGAGCCAAAATTATAATCATATTGAGCGTATACTTAAATTCATAAATAATGTCAAACATTACATGCCTTACATTCTATGTATTAATCCCATGCTAATACATGGGACTAGCGAATGCCACATAATGAGCTGTTCTATTTTCTTCACATACATAAAATTTATCATTGAAGCTTTGCTAATAAAATAAGCCTGGGTCATCAGCCTGAGACTATAGTTGACAGCCTTCTGTTTCCATATTTTTTTAACCGTGATGCTTTTCCAGCAATGATTTCATAAACATGCCTCATCCTACTAATGATGACATCATGATAAAATATAGAGAAGCAAGCTATTTTTTTCAGGTTCTATAAATTTACTCAGGCTACCATCCATTTTTGACAATAGGACAGTTCTAAACTCTTGCCTACCCTTAACCTCTAATGCCTTAAGGATGGCTCATATTTTCCTTATTTCAAAAAGGGTGGAAGAACAATTACAAAAGAATTTATCTTAAATATTTATTTTCACACTAGGTAATTGATTGAGGCTATTAAAATGGTGTTGTTGTTTTTTTTTTTGTTTCATCATGAGACTTTTTTAAACAAAGGAATGAAATATAATTTACTCATTCCAAACAAGTGGCCCAATTTATTGATAGTGTTTACATTAGACTACATGGTCACTAAAATGAATTTCTCTACTAACATGAATTTCTCTAATACAATTTTGAAACAATAAGTACAAATTTAAAGAGACAATGAAATATGGGTAGAGGATTTTTCTTTTTAAAGAATGACTTTTGCTTGTGAAGATTATTCTGATGACTTGAACTGCTTTTCTATTGTGCTCTGGAAAAGGGTGAACTGGAACAAAAGTCAAGAGTAACTTTCCTTATGTCTTAGGCTGCTTAAGGAACCTTTGGGGCTTCAGCATTCCCATTTGTTAAGTAATCCTGGATACCATCTATGTCACTTCCATATCTAAAACTAGTTAGACTTCTTGTGATTGATTATTTTGGTTGGAAATGGGTATTCATTTTCGGTAGAAAGTCAGAACCAAAGTTGTCCTCGAAGAAATGAACACACAAAGCCCAGCGTCACAATTTTCTAATTTCAGAAACCTGAAACTAAAGATATGAATGGCAACTAAAATTCCCACTTATTCACTGATGTGTACATAGAGACCTCTCTCCCTGAGCTCCATGATTCTTGCCAATCCTCCCACTACTGGTGAGGAGGGTCTACATGGACATGTGATCTTTAGGGCGAATCCACCTCAGCAACCCCAAAGCAAAGGAAACACAGACCTAAGGTAAAATAAACAAGGACATTGTGCAGTTACTTTATAGGTGAGAGTAGAGAGAAAAACATCTGATAACCACAATAAAATGAGCACGATTATTTACCTCTCAGTTGTTGCAAGATTAAATGATCTGATACATGAAAGACAGGCAGAATAAAGCATGGCATATTCTAAGTGCTCCCTAAGTGTCCATTAGTATGTGTAACTGACCCTCTTCTCCCAACCAGTGCCTCTACAACTCACTCATATGCCCCACCCCACGTCATCCCTGTGACAGCTCCCTCGGTCCTGATCTTCCAGCACTTCTCTTCAGGCCCTGTTTAAGGCTGAACTCCAGTGTTAATTCACTTACCATTCCCAAATTCTTCAATCCTTTTCCCCTCAACACAACCCCCAGACCTCGTCTGACACAAACGGATAAATTATGCAATGCTAAGATGAGATGCTGCAGTTTGTGCTACTTGTGCACTTTCTGAAAACTTGGACCAATTTTTTAAAAAGAATCTTTTTATTATGGGAGAAGAGGTTTTTCACTGTTGCCTCATCTCGTAAACAAAATATCTATTTTTTAATGCTGTCTGGATGTTTTTGAAGTTCTCTGTTCAAAGTTTGCCTCAATAAAACATAGTATGCTGATCAGAAACAATTTCATTACTTTTCAAAGTATATTTTTGAAATACATAAGGGATAGAATGTGAAATAAACAATAAATCAATACTTATTATAGTACTTTCTAATTGATAGACCCATTATAATAACAAGCCATGAATGAATTCTTAGACAGTGGTGTAGAACAGGACTAGAGATGGTTCACAATGTCTGTTCTGCTTTTAATAGATGCCATTAAAATATGTCCCCCAGGAGTACTGTGAACGAATACATCCTTAAAACTACAAAATTGTCAGTTGTTTGCTTTACTAATTAACTAATTTGACAAGTATTTAGTGAGCACCTACAATGCCGCAGGCGTTGTTCTCAGCATTGGGACCACTGTGTTGAACAAGATAGAGAGGGTACTGACTCAACGGGAGCATCTAAGGAAGTAAAAAAAGAAAACTGGGTAGGACAAGTACTCTCCACCCGAGATTTACATCATGCTGACTCCTTTCTAAATGAAAAGAGAAGATTAATCTCAAGTTAAGTGCAATTTAAATATAAACAGCATTCTGTAAGAATGAAAAAGTAGCAATACAAAGTCACTTGTTAATATCTGTACAAGAATTATGAAATGTTACCTTATTCTTAAACGAACTTAGAGGCAAATGCACTGTTTTATGAGATAATCTATTCTGGAACACATTTGCTCTTGCCCTCTTTGACAGTAGTGTTTCCTGTTTTCTTTCCTTGCTGGCTATGTCCAGGCATTCTCACTAGCTGGCTCCTTTGCTCTATCTGACTTCTAAATATTGCCAAACACAAACACAACTGTATTTTTTCAGACCTTTGCACTCAGGAGGCTCCTTCTATCATAGGTGATTTTTACATGCTCTTTCTTTTTCCTAGAACTTTCTTCCATCCCTCTGGCCTGGTCAAATTTCCCCCATCCTATAAATATGAGGTATGACAATTACATTTGTGAACTCATCCTAAAAAAAGTGTTACATACCTGATTTCTGAGTATCACTATGGTCACCTTGAAAGAACTCCTCTCAGGAAGCTATGCACTGATGCCAGCACCTAGTCCACCCTTCAAAGCAATTTTGGAACTCTTTCTGGAATGGCCATCAGAGCTGTCACTGTATTATCCTTGATGTCCTCAAAATGTCATCAAAATGTCTTCCTTTCAATTTTTCCTTTACCTTGAAGTAAACAAAGAAGTCCTCGGGGGCCAGATCAGATGAGTAGGGAGGGTGTTCTAATACAGTTATTTGTTTACTGGCTAAAAACTACCTCACAGACAGTGCCAGTGAGCTGGTGCATTGTCCTGATGCAAGAGCCATGAATTGATGAAAAGTTCAGGTCGTCTAACTTTCTCATGCAGTCTTTTCAGCACTTCCAAATAGTAAACTTGGTTAACTGTTTGTCCATTTGGTACAAATTCATATTGCATAATCCCTCTGATATCAAAAAAGTTTAGCAACACGGTTGCAACAAGTTCACAAAATTAATTGTCAGATTCATATCAACTTTTCTCTCCTACCAGGTCAAATCCTTTCTGATAAGGTCAAACTTGATAAGATAGATATGGATAAACAAGAACGAGCCTAGGGAGCAGCCATTTGATGGGGGTGAAGGGGGCTTCAGATCTGCAAAGGTTATGATAATAAATTTAATCACACCTTCCCCCACCGCAATGGATGAAGATGACCACATTGGAAGATTTCACTATAGGCCAAAGCAAATTACACCCTGGTTAGAGAATACAAAACCCCAGCTAAACAGAAAATCAGTGCAGCTGTCTACTCTAGACTCTGCCCCGGCAACTCCTTTGCCGGTATTTCTCTTCTTAAATAAGCTTTCTAACTTCTCTTCCTTTGTGCCTCGGGAATACTTTCACAACTGGCAAGCGACCATGACAAAACTGTCCTTATTAAAGAGCTGTGTCTTCTTTAGAATACTGTCACAATTACAAAGTTAATTTGTGTGAGTAATTATTTGATTAATACTTGTTTCTCACCAAAGACTGTACATTTTCATGACTGGAGTGACCTGTCCTTTTTGGTCCACCCTTGCATCCCCAGCACTCAATCATAAATTCTGTGACATAGTAGATACCTAATAACTATTTGTTGGATGAATAAACAAATGAATAAATCAATTAATGACTCCTGAGCACTTTTGGGGCAAGTAATTCTTTGCTTTTCTTTTTCTATTTTTAATGTTATTTTTAATGACTATTAAAATGATGTCTTGGGTCAAATTTGGCAGGAGTTTCTAACCTGATCTCAAACATGATGGACACATATTAGTATATTTGTTAAAATGTGAGATGGGCCTACCAAGAATTTCTAGTGTGGTTTTTGCTCAAGAGCAGGCAAATAGGCTAATGGATTTTAACTTAGAATCCAGAGAAAGACCAATGTATAAATGAGAACAATATCTGATAAAATTGGTGGCAGCACACACCACTGAGAAAAGAAGAAATTATTTAGTGGTGGCATTGGGAAAACTGATTCATTAGAGAAAAAGAAAACTGGTCCCCTGCTTCACACCACATACAAGTGGCCTCCAGATGGGTTAAACTTTCCTGTGACAACAGAGACTTAAAGTTAATGGAAGACAATATAGAAAAACATCTATATGTCCCAGGGGGTGAAAGATTTTTGAAATAAAACCCAAAAGCATTTACCATATAGGAACAGAAATGATACATTTGGCTACATTAAAATTCAGGCTTTCTATTCAATAAAGGACACCATGAATAAAATTAATAGACAGATAATAGATTGGAAAAATGCATTAGTTATGACTAAAACAGACGAGGGACTAATACCTGTAACATAACAAGGAACACCTGCACATTAATGAGAACATTACAGGAACCTCAACAACAACAACAAAAAAATGAGTAAAGAGTATGACCAGGCATTTTGCAATGGAGGAATAAAGTCTACAAAGTATATTTTAAGAAATTAGAGAAGTACATACTAAAACCATAAAATGTCTCTTTACAGTTGTTGTACTGACAAAAAATAGGGAACTGTTTCTCCCTTGTCAGAGTTCTTCCCTGATTAAATCGCAATCTCCACCTTCCCAGCTGCTTACACACTTAGAGCTCTGTGGCTAGAGATAAGCCCATATCCAAGTTGAGGAGTTTTACTTTAAGTTCATGATCAGTATCTTAAGTAGTCCTTAATACTGCCCTGCAGTCATACTCTATTTGCGTAGTTCATTCACTTCCCCATTCTCCTTGGCAATATATTCATACCTTTTTATCTCTGCTCAAATCTCCTCTACATCCTCCTTTATTGTCACTTTCCATTACTGACTTAGCCTTCTATTTCAGAGAAAACAGAAATTATCAAGGATAACTTCTACTAGCCTGCCCACAGCTGTCTCCTTCTCAGCCTGCATCTGGACCACATACATGGCCTTTTCTTTGATACTGTGGAAGAACTGCCTCTGTTTATGGCTAAGGTTAACTTCTTCATTTGGGCATTCGTTTCCATCTTCTCCCACCCCTTCAAGGACATTATTCTAACAGTTCTGCTCTTTCTTGCCTACATCATCAATTTGATCCATCTCTATCTTCCCCGATAGCATATGAACAAAACTAAACTAAAATAAGTCACCAGAAATCTCTACCTTTCTATATCCTATTTCTCTTTCCATCTCTAACATTCCATTTCTCTGTTCTCCTTTACAGAAAAAATTCTGGGAAAAGCTGTTGTATATTTACTGTCTTCTGTTTCTTTCCTTATTAATTCTTGAACCCCTTCTAATCCGATTTTCTCTCCTATCACTTCACCAAAAGCATTCTTAAAAAAGGTCACAGAGACGTTCATATTGCTAAATCTAATGGTGATTTCTCACCTTTTTGTTGTTGTCTTAATTGCAGAGATTTGGTACACTCGTCCTTGAAACACAATTTTCACTTGGTTTCTGTTTTTCCCACTCTGCCTCACTGAATTATTCCTCTTTCTCTCCACTACCTCTAACTAATGGAGTGCCCCTCTCACTCCCTTGTTGATCTCATCCAGCCTCATGCTTAAAACTCCATCTCCATGCTGATGACTGGCAAATCTAAAGGTCTATCCCAGACCTCCCCCATGAACTTCAGGCTCCAACTGTCTACATGAAATCTAATAGGCATAGCCAAGTTACTCTTTCCAACTGTGAGCTCCCGATATTCTCCATTAGTGCCCACCCCACAGTCTTTTCCCTTTAGTTAATGGCAGCTCCATCCTTCCAATTGGTTAGGCCAAAATATCTTGTGGAATTCCTTGGCTCCTCGTTTCCTCTTATACTCCACATCTAATATGTCCATAAGTCCTATAAACCTCACCTTTAAAATATACCTGGAATCCATTCCCTTCTCACCATCATCCTACAGTTCAACCCACTATCGTATCTCATCTGAGTTATTCAAAAAAAAACCAAACCCTCCTAATCTGTCTTTCTACTGCCAACACTACTTTCAATACTGCTGTCTTATTTTCAGCCCAGCAGCCAGTTTGTCCCTAGTAATAAGTAAGTTGAATTATGACATTTTTTTACCCAAATTCCTCCAGAATTTTTCCAAGATAAAAGAGTTTTTTTTTTAAAAAATGTCCTCCAGAGGCTTCTCATCTCATTTAGATCAAATCCAAAGTATTTCCAGAGGTTCCCCAGGCCTAGTAGACTTCACTGTGTATCTTCACTGTGTATGCCTGATAGACGTGTGAGTGGGAGGCCACCTCACTCCCCTTCCCTCACACGGCGTGCTGCAGCCACATTGCACCCTTTGCTCTTCCTCGAACATGCTGAGCACGCTCCTCCCAGGCCGTTCACTTCCACACGGAATGCTCTTCCCTCAGATAGCCACACTGCTTGTTCCCTCACCTCCTTCAGGTTTTGGCTATGTCTCCTTCTCGGTTGAGGTCTTTCCTGAGCCCCTAATTGAAACATCAAACCGCTGGTTACTTTCTAAGGGTTTTAACGAAGAGCCTGTTGCGTGTACTGTGGCTCACCCCCTAGCAGGTCTTTGTTTCCTGCACTATGAGACTGTGGAAACACCTTTCTGTTTATCAGAGGGTTTTGCCTTGACTTGTTGCTTCCTGCCCTATGAAGGTTTAGGATTCATCAAATGTCTTGAAGAGAAAACCAGAAGTATGTGAAGTCCCTCCAAGTCTCTAATTTTGTCCCTCCAGCCCCACCCAGTTACTAAAAGCCCCACCATTTTCTCTCTTCCCAAGCAGTGGCCTTCTGCTCTGGCCAAGCCTGGATTCTCAGCAGTTAGCCCGTGTCCAGTATCTTCAAATGCTTCTTGGGGAAAATGTAAAGTTCTGGTACAGAGGATAAACTAGGTTTTTTCTGGTGTGGGCCTCTCTGGAATATTAGCCTGTCTAGTTCTTATTGATTCTGCAACTTTCTGATAGCTCTAAACAAATTTTGTGTTTTATCCAGGTCTTCTAGGTGGTCGTGGTATGAGCATTGATCCACCACAAACCTCCCTACCATCTGTCTCCCACATTTTACTTATTTTTCTTTCTTAATCTGTGTCTCTGTATTTGAATGTAATTTTCATGAGGTCTTACATTGGTCTTTGCTTTTAGTGCCTACAGCTATTCCTGTCACAATGTGGACCCTCAGGAAATAGTATTTGTTGAACATATATCTATATCTATCTATCATCTATCTATTTATCTATAATAGATAAATAGATATCTAATCTATCTTAGATATATGCTATTCAACTACCTGTAATCCATAGACTAATTGTTAACCAATTAGGATGTGACTTTGAGGTAATCATATGGAAAATATTGGCTGTAAGCGAAACTGAAATTTACACTAGGGCATCTGAGAAGGAATCCTACACAGAGACTGTTACCCTTCAAAACAACTGAAAATGAGGCATGAGAATTTTATATAATTTCCAGTCACAGAAAGTAGAGGAAGAGCATTAATAAACAGTGGCCATAAACATGAAACTCAAACGGCAAGTAACAAGCCCTATAATTCCTAATTACAAGCATTGATTTGCAATTAAGCTGCATTTTATATAGATAATTCTATGTAGCTTGTTTCAGAGAAGGTAATAGCAGGGATTAATTTATTTAACTACAGTTAATTTTCTAATCTAATCAGTTTTGAAGAAGCCAACTGACAAATATGGATAGATAGATAGATAGATAGATAGATAGATAGATAGATAGATAAGATAAATAGATGATAGAGAGAGCTATAGATATACATAGATATATAGCTTGATGAAGATTAGAACGTAGTTACTAAGAGTTGGGGTGGCAGGTGGAGATGGGGAAATGCTGGTCAAAGGGTATAGACCTTCAGTTATAAGGTGAATAAGCTCTGGGGATCTACTGGACAGCATGAGATCCTGTAGCAGGTAATATCCTGCTGTTACCTATAGTTAATACACTGTGTGTATACTTGAAATTTTCTAAGAGAATTGATCTTAAGCATTCTCACCACACACAAACAAACAAAAAACGTAACTATTAGAGTGGGTGAATGTGTTAATTAACCTGATACTGGTAATTATTTAATAAAGCATACATATATTAAATCATTATTTTGTGCTCTCTCTCTCTCTCTCTATATATATATATATATATATATACACACATAAATTTTATTTGTCAAACATAACTCAATAAAACTGAAAAAAAATCCAATCATTCCCCAATTATTTGGCCAGCTACTGTGTTAGTGTTGCTAGCCTATTCCTATGGCAGGTTGAGTCTCAGCAGAGTGGGCTTTCTAGAAAACACAGTCAGTAAAACAAAAACTTATTCAAGTACTTCAAATCTTTTCTAAACTTTTCAGGAGATATTCTTAAAACACAGCAACCATCTTTAAAATCGTTTCCGCCCATGGTTAACCTTCTCAATATGCTCTATACAGTTTGCTGCTACTTTCTGAAAATTTAAATGTATGTTTTCCCTACTTCTCACTTTCTATTTCTCAACAACAATCATCACACCATGAAATAAAATACATCATCTCCTCATTCTCTGAGCTCTTCTTTTTTCCTCACCTCTTCTTTCTTTTCTGTTTTTTATAACAAATTTATTGAGATATAATTCACATCTCTCTTTCTCACATTCATTTTATTTCTCTCAATAGTAATTCTCAATAGTAATTAGCATATTATTGATTAGCTTGATTTTCATAACAAACCCTAGAGTGCAGAGTGGGTGTGAGGATGGAGGGATTGGGAGGGAGGAAGGAACGAGGTGTAAGGGGTGATGCCTAGCCTGTCCTCTCCGAGCAGAGAAAAGAAAGGATGTTTAGAATATTCATACAGAAAAAGTATATCACTTGTTACTTAGATAGGAAGCTAAATAAAAAGTGGTTCTTGCCCTAAATGAGCTGCCAGTATTTGGAAATGGATCAAATGGATATTAATAAAGAATGGGAGGTGAGGGTACAGAGCATCAGACATGTTCTTTCCTTCCAACTTATGACAGGACATACCTTCCTGGAACTCCTAAAATATCTCAAGTTCCAAATGTCCCAAACTGAAGCCATTATCTTGTAGTCAGTTTTCATGATCCTTTCACTTACTCAAGAAAGAAAACTAGGAAGTCATCCTAGATACTGTCTCTTTGCCTCACCCTCATCCCATTAGTCTCCAGGTTCATTGCTGTATTTGATTCCTCATCTCTCATCAAGATCATCTCCATTGGTCTTCCAGCTTTACAATGCCTCCAACCAATCCTCCACAGCAGTGGTTTTTCTTTTTTATATATTTAAGATTTTTATTAAAATATAGCTAACATACAATATTACATGAGTTCCAGGAGTACACCATAGTTATTCAACATTTATGTACCTAAAGAAGTGATCACCATGATAAGTCCAGCAACTATCTGTCACCATACCATGTTATCATAATATTACTTATTATATTTCCTATGATGTATGTTACATCCCGATGACTTATTTGTTTTATAGCTGGAAATTTGGACCTCTTATTCCCCTTCACTTTCCACCCCTCCCACTTCTTAAATTTTTCAATTACAGTTGACATTCATATTATTTTATATTAATTTCAGGAGTACTGCCTAGTTGCTAGACATTTATATAATTTAAGTGATTCCCTGACTATATTCCCTGGCACTATATATAATTATGACCACAGTATTGCCTATATTCCCTATACTTTATATCCCCACGACTATTTTGTAACTACAATTTGTACTTAATCCTTTCACCTTTTCCACCCTGCCTCCAATGCCCTCCCATCTATCAGTCCATAAATCTAGTACACATCTGACACCATAGTTATTACAATATTATTGACTATATTCCTTATGCTATATGCTATATCCCCATTGCTACTTTGTAACAACCAATTTGTACTTCTTAATTCCTTCCCCTTTCACCATCCCACCGCCAACTCCTCTCCCATCTGGCAACTATCAAAATGTTCTGTTTATCTATGAGTTTGTATCTGTTTTGTTGGTTTGTTTGTTCTGTTATTTAGATTCCACATATAACCAAAATCACATTGCATCTGTCTTTCTCTGTCTGGCATACTCCACTTAGCAAAATACCATCTAGGTCCATCCAGGCCACCACCACAGATGGAAAGAAACGATTCCCTTCCAAGGTCAAGCAATATTCCATTGTATATATGTACCACCTACTCTTTATATATTATTCATCCATCGACTGACACCCAAGCTGCCTCCACATCTTGGCAATTGCAAACAAGGCTGCATTGAACATATGGATGCACACATCCCCTCAAAGTGTTTTAGATTTCTTTGGGTAAATACCCAGAAACGGGATTACTAAATTATTCTTTGTCTCTTGTTATACTTGTATAGCTTTTGTTTTAAAGTCTATTTTGTCTGGTATAAGTATTGCTACCTCAGCTTTTTGTTTGTTTGTTTCCATTTTCATGAACTATCTTTTCCTGTCCCTTTACTTTCAGTCTGTTTGTGTCTTTCCATCTGAAGTGAGTCTCTTGTAGGCAACATATGTAAGCCTTGTTTTGTTATCCATTCTGCCACTCTATCTTTTAATTGGAGCATTAATCCATTTACATTGAAAGTAATTGTTGATAGATATATAGTTATTGACATTTTATTATTCATATTTTTTATTTTTTTTTAAATTTTCTTTTTGTCTTAAAGAAATCCTTCTAAATTTCCTCATAATACACATTTGGGGGTGATGAACTCCTTTAGTTTTTTCTTGTCTGAGAAACTATCCGTCCTTCATTCTAAATGATAGCTTTGTTGGGTATAGTAATCTTGGTTGTAGGTCCTTACTTTTCATCACTTCGAATATTTTGTGCCAATCCCTTGTGGCTTGCAAAGTTTCTGTTGAGAACTCAGCTGACAGTCTTATGGGAACTTCCTTGTAAGTAACTAAGTGCTTTTCTCTTGCTGCTTTTAAGATTCTTTGTTTTTAACCTTTGGCATTTTAATTACAATGGATCTTAGTGTGGGCCTCTTTGGTTCATCTTGTTTAGGACTCTCTATACTTTCTGGGTTTGTATATCTACTTCCTTCACCAGATTAGGAAAGATTTTCATCATTATTCTTTCAAATAGGTTTTCAATTCCTTGCTGTCTCTTCTCCTTCTGCTATCCTTGATACAAATGTTGGTATGCTTGATGTTGTCCCAGAGACCCCCTTAAACTCTCCTCAGTTTTTCAGATTCTGTTTTCTTTTTGCTGTTCTGATTGGGTGTTTTCTGCTACCTTATTTTTTAAATCACTGATTCAATATTCTACTTCATCTAATCTACTGTTGATTCCCTGCAATGTAGTCTTCACTTCCATTATTGTATTTTTTATTTTGAACTGGTTCTCTTTTATGTTTTCTATTTCCATTTTCATGTTTCCTATCTCTGTTGACACTCTCCCTGAGATCATTGAGCGTCCTTATAACCAGCGTTTTGAACTCTGCATCTGGTAGATTGCTTGTCCCCATTTATTTAGTTCCTTTTCTGGAGACTTGTTCTGTTCTTTTATTTGGGAAATGTTTTTTGTCTCCCCATTTTGTCTGCCTACCTGTGTTTGTTTCTACGGATTAGGTAGGACTGCTGTGTCACTTTGTCTTAGTAGAGTGGTCTTATATAGTAAGTGTTCTGTGGGGCCCAGTGGCATAGTCTCCCTGGTCACCTAAGCTGAGTGTTCCAGCTGTGCCCTTGTGTGTGTTGTGTATTCTCTCCTATGGTAGTTGAGCCTTAGTTGCTGTTTGCATGTCAATAGGAGGGATTGACACTTGGCTGATTAGTTATGAGGACTGGCTATGACTACAGTGGAGAAGCTGTTGTGCTGGAGCTGACACTACAGAGTAGGACTCAATTCACTTTATCAGGGATCTGGTACCTGCCCAGATTTTGGGTGTCTTCCTTGAAGGTGGTTGGGTGATGCTCAGGCTTGGTCTGATGCTCAGACAAATACTAGACAATTCACTGAGATCATTTTTAAAATACCTTTTTATATAGCCTCTAATGTGAAAGAGTAGAATTCCAGCTCAGTCAATTAGCATGTGGAGTCACCATTTGTCATACAGAAAAAACATTAAATTATCTTCTTTGTCACATGCTGAAACCTTTGCAATTTCCTGTAAAATTCACCTTTACTCATTTTGAAGTCTATTTGAGCTGACATAAGAAAAGTTTTAGATAGTGATGGAAATTCATTGGATTAATAGAAAGATAAATTTTATTTAGTTTTATTTACTTATATATTAACCGAAAAAAATGAGACCATCACCAGATTATTAGAATGCAACCAAATATGGAATCTGTTAGACTTGAAGAAATACATCAATTTGATCACACAATTCATAGGAACAGAGGATGAAGTGGTGGATATAGTATATGAAATTTTAAAATATGTGTCTTTAGGGAAGATGTTTTCATTTAAAATTTTAATTTAATGTATTGATTAAATATTAAATACTGTGTATATACACTAAAACAAATGAACAAAAAATCCTTGTCAAGCACAGGTGTAAGGGAGAATACAATGATGAATAAAACATCATCTTTGCATTAAAGAACATCATCGTTTGGCTGACAAAATCAGCAAATAAAAGCCTTTCAATAGTTGAAGGAATTGAAGTAAATGAGATTCAATGACTTGTTAAAGATCATACAACAGATTAACAGAAGAATCCAGGTGTTCTTACTCCTAGATCCATGGCTTTCTACAAAGTCAGTCTTCTGACAGTAGAGAGAATGAAAGTGTGGGGACAGAGCCCCAGAGAGCAGTTTCCAGGCTCTCGGCCTCACGTAGAAAGGTGTTGCCTCGGGTAGTAGATGGCCGTCATCTGTGGCTAGTTGGCCATCAGCTATAACCCTTGAGCCATTGGCCACTAATATAACTGCCGCGGCTGCGTTGGGGAGTGAAGTCTAGAGGGAGTTGGTCAGTTGGCAGGAAAGCAGACAGCAGGTCGCACGTCGTGTGAATCCAGCCTCCAGTGAGACTGTGGTGGTATGACTCCCCTACCTGTGGCTCCGTGGGTGTTCCTTTTTGGCCTAGCCACATCCTGCATTCTCATGTGGGGAGTGGGAGCAGAGACCCCGCATGCTGCCCCGCGTGACAGAAAGTATTTTCAAGTAGCTCAGAAAAAGTATACCTTTTTTGATTTCCATTAAATAATTAATGCTTCATTTTCCTTATAACTGTTCAGAGAACACTGAAATATTGTCATGCAGGGTCTCAGCTCCCACTCCCCGCACAAGAACGCAGAATATGATGAGGCCAAAAAGGAACCACAACAGAGACATAGATAAGGAATTCATATCACTATACTCCCGTTGGCGGCTGGGTTGGTGTCGTGTGGGGAGGCCTGTCAGGCCTCCGGTCCTGCTCCCCACATAAGAACACAGGATATGATGAGGCCAAAAAGAAACACCCACGGAGCCATAGATAGGGGAGTCATATCACTATAGTCTCACTGGCGGCTGGGTTGGAGACACAGGAGGCAGGAGCCACACGCTCCACAACCCGCCGTCCACTTCTCTCTGCCAACCAACCTCACTTGCTAGCTGCAATCCGCCTCTCTGCAATCTGCAATCCACACTCTGCCACTTGCTTGCTCAGCCACCATCTTCTTGCTAGCCCCCATTTGCTGTTAGTGTGGCCACAGCAGTTATATTAGTGGCCAATGACTCACTGGTTACAGCTGACGGCCAACTAGCCACAGCTGATGGCCATCCAATCACAGTTGATGGCCATTTACTACCTAAGCCAGCACCTTTCTATGTGAAGCCAAGAGCCTGGAAACTGCTCTCTGGGGCTCTGTCCCCACAGTTGGAGACACAGGAAGCAGGATCCACACGCTGCGCTATCCGCCATCTGCTTCTCTGCTAACCAACCAACCCCACTTGCCAGCTGCAATCTGTAGTCCGCTTCTCTGCTAACCAACTCACCAACCCCTAGCATAGCCACGGAAGTTATATTAGTGGCTAATGGCTAACCCGTAACAGCTGATGGCCAACCAGTCACAGCGGATGGCCATCTAATAACCGAGCCAGCATCTTTCCATGTTAGACCGAGAGCTTGGAAACTGCTCTCTGGGACTCTGTCCCTACAAATATCATCCAAGATTTTTGAAATCTCAGCTAAAAGAAAAGGAGTTCCCAAGGTAGATTAAGTTTATTGAATCATTACTTATATAAATCAATTATTCCCACCCAATCTGTTCTCTCCCTATATTAGATTAGAGTCAGTGACATTTAACAGAAGACCTAAATTTTTATTGCTTAAAAACACAAAGGTTTATTCACCCAGGTGAACAAATCTAGAGGCAGGAAGTCCAGGAAAGGTTTGGAGGCTCCACAAATTCATCAGGGATTCATTCAGCCTCCTTCTATCTTTATGCTCCACCATTCTCAACCTATGGCTCAAGGCTTCCAATCTGAAGCATCACAAGAGGGCTACTTGAATACTAGGCATAATCTGTGTTCTAGATATCATGAAATACAATTGGGGGAAGCAAACACAAAACAAAACAAAATCTTTTAGCTGAATTAGCTCTTTTAAGATACCTTACACGCAGAAATCTTATACACAGCATTTCACTTTCTTCTCATTGGCCAGTATTTAGAAAACATCACACTTAGTTCAAGGGGGTTGGGAAATAATAGTCTCTTAGCTAGGCACATAGCCACTCCCAGGAAATCAGAACTCCATCTCTAAGAAAGAACTAGGTTAAGGGGTCGTTGGTAGAAAGTGGTCTGTGCCACAACCCCCAGATAATACCAAGGGACATGTGTTTGTCAGTGGTGTGTCCTCTTAATGTTTAACTTTAAATATATTTAATATTAAAACATCAATACCAAATTAATGCTTAATATTTATAATTAATATTATATTTAATAATTGTTTATATTATATATTTATATTATGTTACATGTTTAATATCAATTCAAAATACATTATATTAAAATTAATACTACTCTAAAAATGTGTCTTAATTTTCTTCTACTTATTTCCCTGTATGAAACAAAAAGAAATAATCATGACAGAATATGGTTACTTAATGTAAACAACTTGTTCTGACAGATTCTTAACCACACCTATGATACTCAAAGTCAGCTACACCCAGAAAAGTAAAACGTAAAAAATGTACATGGTGATAAAGTGTCTGAGTAAGAAAAGACTACATCAAGACACCTACCGTGTTTCCCCCAAAATAAGACCTAACCAGAAAATAAGCCCTGGCATGATTTTTCAGGATGACATCCCCTGAACATAAGCCCTAATATGTCTTTTGGAGCAAAAATTAATATAAGACCCGGTCTTATTTTGGGGGAAACACAGTATGTGCCAAACTGATTTCAGAATACTGTCTTTTGCTTAAACCAGGATTATTCAATTTGTTTTTTAAATATAACTTGGTAAATTTGTTGGATAAGCCTGGCCAAAAATAATTAATGTGATTTTTTTCTTAATTATGGGTTAGCAAAATAAATTTGCTAAATAAGGTGACAATGAACATGTCATTTATCTAAATTTGGTTACCTTATGTGTCATTGTATATACCCTTCAATACATGGCACTGTTAGGTACAAAATTCAGAGTCAGTGCAGATACATGAGGAAACAGAGTGTGGTTTTCTGCTTTGTGGGTGGTAGGAGGCAAGGTGGGTTTGAATTTGAATCACCAGGTGAGCCAGGACAAATTTCCCTACCAGGCAGTGGTTATAGACCTGCTGCCTGAGACTACCTGCTGCCCAAGGCTACCTGTAATTCTAATTCCAGTTGGCTAATTGTGTCGTTCACCTATTAGTTTTTGCATGTTCCTCTCAAGAGATCCTCTGTCAAGTGGTTATCAAAGTTTCACGTGCAGTCTTGTTAAAATGCAGATTCTGATTTAATAGGTCTAAGGTGAGGACTGAATCCACTTTCCTCACAAGGTCTCAGGTGATGTGGACAACACTGAGTAGCAAAGAGCTACCAGTACTAACTGAGGTGAACTTGATAGGACAGCAGAACACCTGGAGAAACTCGCCCTTAGAGTTTCCTATGAATCCGGTGAGGGACCCAAGCATTAGCATTTCTAACAAGCTCCCACGTGACGCTGATGCTGCTGGTCCAGGACTCACACTTCAAGAACCACTGATTTAGTATTTCAATATGGATCTCAAACAGGTGAGAAATATGGAGGGTGTAGAACAGTAAGTAGCCTATCCCTTTGTAGAATACCTACTGCGGACAAAAATATCTTTGTGAATTTGGATTTTAAATTTTATATAAATGAACTATATAAATGTCATCATCCTTAATTTGTAAGTTTTCTGTATAGTTTAAGAGTGGCAAAGCCTAACAAGGAAATTCTTTCCACTTTGAATTAGAGGGTTCCTTTTAGTTTTTCTTGAAATATAGCTAGCAGAAAATAATTCTGCATGAAGGTTTGGTATGAATTCTAGGTGAAACCTCTGGTATCTCATAGGAAGCTTTGAAGTTTCTTTTTAATATTAATAATTCCATGCTATTAAAGTTCTCTAAACATGGGCAAATAAAAATATTCCACAATTAAAGGCATTAATTGTTGCACCCTAACAACTAAATTTAAAAAATTTTGAAATCCTATGTATTTTCGGGCCAAATACAGAGAAAGGTCATACTTGTTTTTAATTTTCTTTTCTCTAAAGTTAGGAAATAATCAACTTCTAACTCAGTAGATTGATTTTATCAAAGAGCATTTTATTCATATAAGAAGTAGAAATTTTTAAATAATTTGATCTATCTTTGCAAAATGTATATTATGAATCTGCTCACATTTGTTTTCATAAAGCTTATTATACACTTAAATTAGTCTACTTATGTGTTTGAAAGTAGTTATTATTTTATTCTTAGTAGTAAGAATTTGAGGTCAAGTGTGGTTTTTATTTTTTATGCAATACTATCCTTGCAAAGAGTTTTTAAAAATTATGCTTGCTTAATTTTATTGAGCCCTACGAAATATGCAAGAATCTATCCATTCTTAGTCATGCTTTCTTCTGCTCTAGTTCAATTTTTTTTCCCCCTACGTAAGTAGAAAGACAATGCAGTATCTGGCCAAATGCAATGTTCCTTCAGATTTATTAGAAGAGCAAATGAAAGAAACCATCCGTATACGTACATGGTTTGTTTGATTACCCTAATCTAATTGAGGATTTTCGGCTAGTACAGTACTTTTATAACTAACACACCACAAAAAAGGAGTTAGTTTTTCTTTCCTATGATAATGAAAATCTTCAACTGTAAAGCATCTATTTGTGAATATTTTCCAAATAATATAGCATATTCCATTTTTTAAATGTAGACATATGCATAGATATCAAGCTTCATAACATATTTTTAATAAACTCAGGAAAGCTAAGTAAAGTTAAGGAAGTATCAATGCTAATTTGTAATTATTATATCAATCTTCAACTATTTTGATGTTCCCCTGGAAATTTTCCCCATGAAATAATTTCAGGTCTGAACCAAGAAAAAGAAAATTTAATTGCATATTTTCCCTACTTATAGATTTAATTATAGAAAAAAATTTATAATTAACTCATTGTAATTAATTTATGTGAAATAATCTATAAAATACAATATTTTATTAACAAACTAAATTTGTAAACAGTCCAGTGGAGTTTCATAAATTTCATCAATCACACAATTAACATTTAATTTTGAGTGTAAACAGAGAATGACTTTGAATTTCCTACATAAATAAAAAAACTGTCATAGTTCCTCTGTGAGATAAATTTTAATGATATTTGAAAATATTTCAAATAGACAAAACTACTTAATAAAAATTCATTCCCCACACTTTCTAATAATTCTGGTAATACTTTTAGAGTGTCTTGCTGACCAAGAAATCTTCCTTTGGCCTTTAATTGTACTTTATGTCCAGGTATAAATTTTCTCTTTCATATTTAAGCAAATTTAAAAAATATAAAAACATAAACAAACACATGTAAGTTAATGTTTGACTAGTAATTTTTAAATTCCTCAGAAGATATTCTGTACCTATATTTCAGAATATAACTTAGCATGATATTATCATGTATTTCCAAAATTTTAATATTACATTTTAAAATTTCAAAACTGGTATCATTGTCAGGGTAGTGTGCGTGTGTCAGACAACAGAAATTGCATTACTCCCCACCCCCAGAATTATTTTCCTCACAATGGCTATAAAAATCATACAATGTGGACAGCTTATAAAATAAAATCTTATTAAAACAACATTTTTATTCTGTTCTAATACCCAATTTCATATAAAGAAACTAATTAGGTACTGCAACTGAGAATAAGGAGACTAATCACAAAATTTTTAAAAATTAACCACTCATTTTTTTTCAGTAGTGAGCTAGTTCATAGTTATATGAAAAACTTTTTGTTGAATGAAAAATTTCTGTGTAATATATGCTATTATTGTTTATAAATGTATGGTTTGGCAAAAAAAAGACTATTAAAATATTATTCAAACATATGGTTTCTTTCTAACTTAATAAAATATAGTATCCTATTAAAATATTATGCATTTTAAATAATTTATTAACTCAGGCGTTCATTCATCTATCATTCAACAAATGTTTGGTAAGCATTGCTTTAATAGATTTCAATTTTTTAACATATACATGCCAGATACTCTTTGTTTCTGATTTCCCATTTTCTTACAATAATTACCAATGTAGATTGAATATTCAGTTCCAATATGTATGGTCATTCAATGTTTAGCATATTCAAAGGGCTAAGCACTGCGGTTCGGGTTTGCAAGCCTAATGCTTGCTGTGCTTGTTCAACAAATGCTTGAAGATGGTAGGCCTGCATGAAACTAGAGAGTGCATGTTCTTGAGAAGGTATTTGTATTTTAAAAAAGTAATAATAGTACATGATGATTTTTGTACTATGTTTGTACTCAAAACATATTTGTGCGTCTAAGTCAACCCATGGGCATCAAGGTTGCAATTCTTTCATGGACGCTCTCTCATGTGATCCTTATAAAATCTCTGTGGCTGAAATACTTCTAGTCCATGTCTTTCCAACAATCCTAGAAGCTGTAGGAACCTGTTAATGCATTCACATGGGCAGAGATCCAAGGACTGAGTTTTGAAGGATCCTGAAAATGAATAATGCTGAGAGCACCCGTGCAGGGTGAAAAGTATAATGAGAAATGACCTATTATATATCAAATCAAAGACTGTGCCAAAGAATGCTTAAAAATCCTTCAATACATAGCTACTTGGGTAGAGGAGGGAATTCTCTGGCACCAAAGACAATGTTTCTAAAAGTGTAATTCTCCCCAAGATTTTGACGAAAGTGTTTAATTTTCATCTAAAATAAAAATGCATTTTAGCCTCCACAATACCCAACACTCCCACATACTCTTCCACCTAGCATACAGTGTTCAGATAGAAGGTGCAAGAAAGCACATAGTACAATCCTGAAAAAGGGCAATATATACACGTATATAAAAGAAAATTAACAAATGAAACTGATTTCTAAAGAACAGGGAAGTTATATCAGACAAGAAGAATTTAGGGAGCTTTATATTTATAGGATCCTTATCTACACGACTGGAAGTGTACCTCCAATAGACAAACACAGTAGCAGATGCTGCTATTTTACATTCAATATACTCCTACATATGCATTTGTAGATGTGACTCTATTAAAAAGGCACATTTATTTATTTACACATGTCTTTGCTAGTGTCCTAAATTTGGGTTCCAGATGATCTAGAAACTCAAGGCCTTCTTCTTCCTGCCCTTCACTGCAGCAGCCTACTGAGCCGGCCATAGACCCCTTTCCTTCATAGTTGTATGAACGGACACAGTCTTGAGAATGTTTATGCTCCTCTTCTTGCTCACACAGATACACCTTCTGTATTAAAACAGAGCACATTTTATTATTTTTTAAAAACACCTAAATATATTAGCATAAAAATAATGTCTTTCATTTACCTTTCACTGTTTAATTTTTAATCAGAGTGTGTCCTCTAATGGATTCCTACATATAAAAAATGCACATAATTGGTCTGTATTATAGTCATTCTTAAAATATAGCAAATACATAAATGCTCCCAGTGGAAACATTTATGGAGATTAAAGCTACATCATACAAAAATTGTTTTATTTCCCATTTGAATGTAAGATTTGTACAGTTGAAATGGGTCTCTGTAGTATCTTTGCATATTTGGGGGAAACCAATATTGGCTATGATTCTTATTGTTTATACACTATTATAGAGCTATAATAATGTAATGTATTAAAGTGGCTGATATTAACCTATATTGATTAATCTGAACATAAACCAAGGAACTAAAACCCAAAATAAAAGCATAACAGTCTATCTTCTTGATGTTGATAGCCAGGATTTCATAACCACATAGAGGATTCAACACACTAAAAAATGTTTATAATATATGATCCATGCATTACTCTATAACAAATATTTCACCTCAGGTGATTTTGCTGGTAATATTCTAGGGAAGCAGCTATCAGTCTTTTTATACTTCTTAAACACGCCTACATACACCACTCCTAGATAAAGTTTTGTAAAGCTTATTTTAAAAATTGAACTGTAAAAGGTCATTTTTCTCTTTGGGTTTGAACCTGACATCCCTATCTATGATAATTCAATATTAAAAAGGTGATGAATTACAAGTGTATGAGGAGTAAAACTTTGGGGAAATTCTGAATTGTAAATAGTGTTTAGCTTTCATGTAATATGAACCCAAACTCATTGGCACTTACTTCGCCAAGCCGAGGCTGGGTGAAGCTGTGCCAGTCGGTGTATACGTATCTGCCCGTATCTGTGACTCCCTGTCCTCCTCCCTTGAGAGATTCCAAGGTCCGATGTCCACCTCCTTTGCTGGACTCCAAAGTGTAGCCGCCTTTGACCATTTCAAAGCTTTGCTGTGCTTTGACTCCCTGGCCACCAAGAGTGCCAACAGACACGCTTGTCTCACCAATGTTGGATGTCTGTGCGGGGAGTCTAATGTTTGCATCCTAAAAATAAAGTTAGAGTCATAAAATGAAAGAATCAAATTGAAACTCACCATTTGCTTTCATGTCTCTCCCACCGTAGGCAAATCACTTACCTGCTGTACCTCTCAGTTCCCTCCCTACATATAAAATAATAGTACCCATATAGTAGGCATTATGAGTTGAATTGTGTCTTCCCAAAATTCATATATTCAAGTCCTAACCCTTAGCGCCTCAGAATGTGATCTTGCTTGAAGATCAGGTCATTACAGATGTAACTAGTTAAATTAAGACGAGGTCATGTTCAGTTAGGGTGGCTCCCAAATCCAAAAGGCGAAATTTGGACACAGACACACACACGAGAAGAATGACATTTGAAGATTTGATTTATGCTACCATAAGCCAAAGAACTACCAGATGCCAGAAAAGGCCTGGGACAGACTCTTCCCTAACACTTTCAGAGGGAACATGCTTCTGCCAACACCTGGATCTCTAATTTCTAGCCTTCAGGACTGTGAGACAATAAATTTCTATTGTTTAAGTCACTCAGCTTGTGGTACTTTATTATGACAGTCATAGGAAACTAATACAATAGAATTTTAAAGTTTAAATGAAATAACATATGCAGGGCACCTGGAGCTCTGCTTGGCATAGTAACTGCTCAATAAATGTTATCTTTTATTATTATTACTATTATTATGTAATAATCAATGGTTATGGAATCACCCTACAATTCAAAGGAAAGTGAAACATGATTTACCATCACTTCTTCTCCAGGTCCTTCAGTATTTGATACAATTAAATTTTGCTGGGCTACATCATCTGGAAAACATTTCTTTACTGTTGTCTTAGCAGTGACACAGAAACATGTAAATAGAACACCTGAAAAATAAAAATATTTAAGTAAATAGTATGTTTTTATGCTGGTGTACATTAAATCATTTGAATCACATGATTGCTTAAAAGTTTATTCACAGTACTTTAAAAAATTTGTTCCATAAATTGAGAAATCTTTGAGTCATAAAATTTAAAACAGAATATTAGCAATTGTATTAACATATAGACCATCTCTGTTTTCGAGCGATTATGTTATTAGGCTTAAATGAGAAATAAATCAATAAAAAGAAAAGAGTATGAAGTGAGCATAGTTTATTAACAGTTCTCTTCCCAGGTCCAGAATTAACTTAAATGTTTCTCTTATTTCCTCCACACTGAAATAGTAACTTCATTCATTTGAATTTTAAGCTAGTATTATTGGTATTTAAAATTCATACAGAACACATGCAAAAGGCTTAGAACTATAAAACAAAGATCATTAAGCATAAATAGAATAAAGGCAATTATATAAGAATCAGTGACTGGTTTTGAAAGTGTACATCACTAATGCAGTGCTAAGAAGAATATCCACTTTAGCCTGAAACACAAATCACTGAATTAGGACACAGTAAAGACTATGGGAAGAGTTTATAAATGCAAACAGGTTTTGTGTAGTCAAATAGACTGTTAAAAAAGAAATGAGAGAGAGGAGGGAGTAAAGGAATTGTGGGTAATGATTTCCATCACTTTTGCATCTCCAAAAAACAATTGGCAGAATGTAAAATCTTAATATTCTTTGCATGCACTACTTTTCCTCAGTGGCTCAAACCATGACTATTTTCTATTCATTCCTCTCACTGGCGTGTTCTTAAGATGTACAAATATGCTACATCACTTCCTTAATAAATGTCTAAGATAATTTTGGAAATACTTTTCTCACTAATTCTTTTTGCACATTCACTGCATAAACTTGGCTGATTGAAAGCCTATAGTATTTTGTATGGAAGGGACTCTTCACATTAATTTTATCCAACCTCTTCGTTTTACATATGGAAAAGTAAACTCAAAAAAGAGGAAATGATTTACCAAGTATCTCACAGCTAATTATTGGAAGAACTGAGGCTACCCCCTCTAGAAATTACTTTAAAATGTAATCTTCTCTTACTGACATGTTTCTTCTTCTATGTCTCAGAACCCTAAGTCGTATAGTCCACACACGATTTTAAAAAGGGCACGTTCACCAAAGCTCGTAAATGTCATTGATATAAAGAACTGCCATATATATTTTGAAAGATAAAACTTTACCTAACACAGTTTAGATAATTATACTTACATAACAACAATGCAGAACCCAAAACCATGGCAAGAATAGCCCATCTTCCAAGTATTACTTTTGATACGTTAGCATTGCTCTCACGTTGTTTAATATTCATTCTACAGTCAGATGGAGTTGTACAGTCACATACTCTCACTGACAACATATGTTTTCCAGTAAGACCATGTCTATCTTTTATTTGGATAGGCACGTTATAAAAGTCATAATCAAGATTCTGCCGTGAACGAAGAATGGCAGTTTTACCTACAAGAAAAAAAGACATAGAGAATATATATTGATATGACCTTTCCATCGCAATGTTATTCTGACTTGGTGTTCCTAGGGTGGGTTGAGGGGGCGGGGATAGAAGGCACAGAATTTACCTTAGAAGAAAAGTTCTACTGGTTCATTTTTCTTCCTTAAAAATGATTTTGATTCTTGAAAAACCAGGAAAAGTAGTTGATATTGCTCTATAAATTGATACTGCTTCTATCAGACTAATCTATACTGAACATGTTATTCAAATATTATATAAAAATGAATTGATATGTTTTCCTAAAATATATTCAAAAACAAGAATCTAAACTTAACATAAATAAATTTTTCATTGCTTTAAAAAAATCAAGGTATTATCCATTTTGGGGACCAATAAAATAATTTCCTAAAATGAATATTTATTTATTATCAT
This sequence comes from Rhinolophus ferrumequinum, assembly GCF_004115265.2. Lineage (NCBI taxonomy): Eukaryota > Metazoa > Chordata > Mammalia > Chiroptera > Rhinolophidae > Rhinolophus > Rhinolophus ferrumequinum. The sequence continues at coordinate 26,076,612 of NC_046302.1, forward strand.
GAAGTTAGGTGAAAGTCAAGAGGATTAGTCATTGTAAGTTCCCATTAATTAGATTTAGCATAATTACACACCATCCTTTGTTGCTACAGTCCAAAGTTTACTGGCAGAATTATCCAAAAAGAATTCAAAAGGTGGACCATTCTCAGGTCCATCTGGATCCACAGGTTTGAGAACAGCAAAATCCTGAGCATGCTGACAAATTGTCACTTCTTTTTCAATTTGTGGTGCGTGATCATTATCATCTTCCAAACGAACTACTAATGTTCCAGTGCAAGATCTGCCATCTAAGAAAAATAAAAAATAAAACACATCTTCACTTAAAAATTTATTTTCAACCATCTCTATGGTACACAGTTGATATCTGCAGTCTACTAGCTATCTGAACTTGAATTTCACATTTTCCCGATCACATTACCACAAATATGAAATCGTGACAGGGTCTTTCTAAAACTGAAATGTAGGAGACTGTGAATAACGTCACTAACAGAATAACCAGTTAAAAATAAAATTGATTTCTTATATCTTTCTTTGTGAAGAGCTGTATTCACGCTCAAAATGCAAAGACTTTACATTTGGTCATAATCACTTCCTCAACCTCCTTTCCTGACACTTTTCCTCATATACTCTTTGCTGAAACTCTGTAACACTTGCCCTCAAACCCACTAGGTGTGCTCTTTCCTGTGTCTGCTTTGGTATATTTTGTTGGCACTGCTGGGAACACTTTTCTCTTCCTCTTGGCCTGGTAAAACCTTACTATCCTTCAAGAATCCACTCAAATATCACTTCCTCCTAAAGCTTGTCATAACTTCTATGGACAATGGTAGCCATAGTGTCCTTTGATTTCTCGGAACATTTGACTGATTGTTGGCTCACACATTGAACTGTGACCTGCTCATCTTAAGAGCTAAGTCATGTTCATCTTGAGAGCCTAGTGAAATGCCTGGTATTTCTTGGCTAACTTATAACTTAATACTAATACATTGAACAGAATGAACGTACTATTTTGAAATTCACAACCTAGACCTGGAGGTTAATGGGACTCACAACAGAGGAATGGGAAAGAGCAGTACCTGTGTTAAGCAAACATGCCAAAAGCTACACACGATGCTTGGTAAAGGGGTGGCTTAGCCAAAAATGGGGGTGCTTATCAGAAACTGAACTCACAACAATCAATTAAGAGGAACAGAATGTACATGAGAAAAAATGAAACACCCGTTTATAAAGAAAACATGCATCTGTGATAATTAACATATTATTCCCAAGGAAGGAGGGTTTGAAAGGTATTAAGAACTGAACACACACTAGTGGGAACAATCGCAGCAGTTGCCATTGCCATTTATTTGAAGAAGGGACTTGAATGTCAAACAAAACAGTGCTTTCTAGAGTGATAGCAGGGAAACCAGCCTAACTGACAGAGATGATTGATACAAGAAAGACTGGGAAATAAATTGGATTCTAAAAAAGCTAGAATATTTAGGTCATCATCCTGAAATATTTATAAGCATCAAAACTAAATGCTCATGTGGAAATATAAACAATTATTTATATATTTGGCCCTTGGAAGTATATATTTATGGATTAAAGTTCAAATAAACAAAATCCTTCATGTCACCATATGGCCGTCCATTAAAACTTATAACATCCCCAACTTTACTTCTTGATCACACCTAAGTTATCCATGAACCTGAGATACAGATTTCTACCTTTTAGATTTGGCATTTATTTTCGTTGTATTATGATTACTATGCCTACAAACATTGTCTCTTAGCACTAAACAACAAAGTTAATTTCTTATATTTCTGTTCTCCATATTTTTCTTCTCTCCAAGTAGTATTTCATTTTCCCATCACCAAGCTTCTGCCTTTCTGTGAAATCTCCTCCTTTTATCCTTTAATTAGGGCAGCTCTTAACTGATTCCTACTTCTTCATGAGTACTACTTCCTGTATAGGGAAAGTTTCATACCATAGAATCTCTTACGAGAATATAATAATCCTTTCATTGATATCATGTGAAATTTTGACCTTGTCTTATGAATTCTAGTTTCCATAGTAACTTGCCTAGTACCTTGGAACTTACTAAACAGTCAACATTTGTGGAATAAATGAGTAAATATAAATCATTGTCTGACAAAATAATTATCTTTTAAACCATTCAAATTTCACTTTTACTTATATAGGAGCAGCAAGTCACCCAGGATTATAGAGTAGTGGCAAAATTAACTATATTTCTCAGCTAGTATTTTTCCCATTCTTTAGTAGCTTTCAAATTCTACCTGTATTGAAAGAACTACATTAAGAGTGTATGTGCCAGTCTCAGCCTATCAATAACCAATTTTGTGGCTAGACCAGGCCTTGTGGTTCTCATCATGATTGCAAGATGCTCTCAGGAAACTTTGAAAAAAACTAAATAAATAAAAATAAGGTTTATTATTAAGAGTCCTGGAAATTACACGGCATACCAGGGGCCACACAGCAAGATCATGGGAGTTGAGGATGGGGTGGGTGGGGAAACGGGGAGAGGCAAGTTCTCTGTGTGCCTGGCGTCAGGATTGGGGAGGGGCCTAGGGTTCTGCAGGCTCACTCTTGATTGGTGAATTTAAAACATAAAAGTGGGACTTCAAAGCACAGGAGGAGAACAAACAAGGGGTGGGGGAAGCAGCCTGGTTCTTTATCTGGTGTGTGGCTAGCGGTGTATTTATTTGAGGCGGCCATCTCTGAAGTGGATGCCTCAGCAATCAAACCTTAAGTCAGGCACTTGCATGACCACAAGGAAAGGCAATGGTAAGGGCTTACACTAAATGATTCATGGTTCACCGCTAGGAGTGTATGTTTACAAGGATTTTGAGAGGACTACTTTATGACATTTGAACAACATTTCTTCACAGGATGCGTTCTAGAATTAATCTTGGAAAAGGATTGCAAACTGCAGCAAAGACTTGTTTAAGAGTCATTGTTTAATCGTTTCTTTAGGAATGAGGGTGACTATTCTGTTTCCCATTAAGAGAGACTCAGGATAAACCTACCTTGGACCCAACTGTTTTAGGTGGGCTGAATTCCTACAGAGCGTTCAAATCACAGTAAATTAATTTGTACTCCTGAATAAAATGGGCATCCTCGAAGATGCTACCATGTCCAAGGCAGGTATCAAGTAATATGGACCTTGAAACTAGGACTTTGGCCATCCACCTCCTCCTCACTTTGTGGTACTGATGCACTGGGGTCTAAATGGGGTGCTCTGTCTCAGAAAAATGCAGCCTAAAACCACAATTAGATATTGCCTCACACCTATCAGAATGGCTATCATCAATAAGTTAACAAACGACAAGTGTTGGCAATGCTGCAGAGATAAAGGAACCCTTGTGCACTGGTGGTGAGATTACAAACTGGTACAACCAATATGAAAAACATCTTGGAGGTTCCTCAAAAAATTAAAAATATAACTACCTTGTGACCCACTTCCAATTCCACTTCCGGGTGTTTATCCCAAGAAATCCAAACACTAATTTGAACAAAATGTATGCTCTATGTTCACCGCAGCACTATTTACAATAGCCAAGATATGGAAGCAACAAAAGAGCCTACCAAGAGATGACTGGATAAAGAAGAACATATTTACAATGGAATATTACTCAGCCATAAAAAGAATTAAATCTTACCTTTTGCAACAACATGGATGGACCTAGAGGGTATTATGCTAAGTGAAATAAGTCAGACTGAGAAAGACAAGTACCATAAGATCTCACTTATATGTGGAATCTAAAGAACAAAGTAAATAAACAAAACAGAAACAGACTCATAGATACAGAGAACAAACTGATGATTGCCAGAGGGGAAGTAGGTTGAGGGGCTTGATGAAAAAGGTGAAGGGATTAAGAAATAGAAATTGGTAGTTACAAAATAGTCACAGGGATGTAAAGTATGTAAAGTACGCTTAGAGAATATAGTTAATAATGTTGCAAGAACTATGCATAGTGCCAGGTGGGTACTAGACTAATTGGGGGGATCAATTAGTCAAGTATAAATTATATAAATGTCTAACCACTATACTGTGTACACCTGAAACTAACATAAAATATAATATTGATTGTCAACTGTAACTGAAAAAAATAAATAATTAATTTAAATAAAGTGAGTGGTCTCCAAAATATTGAGCAATCGTAATAGCAAACATTTTTGCCTTAAATTTTGATCTGGAAATAAACAAAATTCTCCCCAAGATTTCCTTGAAAATATATCATGTACTTATATTTTATGTCTAGAAAATTGCACTCACCTGCATCCGTTGCAACCACGGAAACATTGTATTCATTGTTTTTTACAAATTTTGATTCTCTATCTAGCACTTTTAAAGTTTTCAAGTCACCAGTGACTTCATTAATTTCAAACCAGTCATCTTCATCTCCTAGCTTCTTATACCTAGTTTTTAAAAATCAAATGTAAATGCTCAAACCAAAAAGTGGACATAATCTCAAAATCTGTCATTCTGAAAAATACACAGAACTTTCATAAATTTGAAGTTAATTTACATCACAATTAAAAGTAAGGAACTTTTTGAAAAATACATTACCTTAAGCCTTCACCACTGCGCGTTTCTGGATCGAATGCTTTGTATCCAAGAAGTTCTTTGCCAGCTGGGAGGCCATCTTTACTCTGAATAACTTTTACTGGTGGTTGGCATTCAGGACCCTCATCACTGTCTTTAATTGTAACCGTGACAGTTGTAGTACACATAGTGGGAGCTTGTGAGCTTTGTGCTTTAGAGAATTGTGCTTCATTAACTACACCAATTTGCAAAATAATTTGACGGTTGACTTCATAGTTCAATGGCTGTTAAATAAACATAATTTGGTTATTAAATATATAACATTATATGTAGAAGACTTTTAACCATGATTCCAAGTTTTAGCACAAAAGGGAATATCATTTTTTTTGTATAAAATGTTACCACAAGCAGGTGGTAATGCAATTAAAGACTAATAATTAGCTTCCTATTATGACAAATTCTATCAAATGTAAAATTGTTGTTTTAAGATTCAACCAATTTTTTTTTCTCACTTTTCTTTAGAAGGTCCTGCTTTCATTTTTTCATTGCAAGTTTAAATATTAACAGGAATATAGAATGAGTGTTTGACTAAATTCAAATAGATCACTATTACTCATTATTTCATTACTTATCAAATGGGATAGCAGTGATACCCAAAACAGCAGAAGTCACTCCAAGCTAAGTGTATAAAATCATTAGAGAGAGTATTAGCATATGAGATTTGGCTATAATGGAGCAGTTCTCCAAGTATATGATTCGGAAGATTAAATGATATTATCTAGCAGCAACTTTCAAAGCACTTTATATTTGGGTTTGTTTAGTTCCTAATCAAAATGCTTAGTCCTGAACTGAATAATTAGAGAGAATCTGAAACAACAGTTATATAATTAAAGACCGAAATCTATCAAGATAAGAACAAAATGGAAAGAAACCTAGAAGCAAAGAAGAAGAAAAAGAGAAAGAACAGGAAATATAATAATTAAAGGACATTTTTCTCTGACTCTTATGAAGGAAGCACAATTTGAGCATAAAGCTTCTAAGAAATTAATGAGGGAAGATATGGAACATGTTAGTGAAGGCTCTGAGCAGAAGGACTTAGAACAGAACCAGGTTCAGTTAAAGTAATCATTGTAGGTACCAATGATAGCAATTAAATTTTTAAAATCCTAAAGCACTGACTACCTCAAATATAGGGGAATTCATGGGGATATTTAGTAAATTGTTCTATAAAATACACTATAGAGAGGTAAAAGTAGAATCTGAGCATGAAGGGAATTGGAAAGTCAAGAGGTTTGATTTCAATTAGTGACTCTTCCATTTCTCTCTGTCTTATGTTCTATAAAATAAGATATTTGGACAAGTGAGTGTCTAAGAAACTTTCTCAGGCTAGTATCTGATTACTAATTCAAACTTTCTCTGCCTTGGTTTGCCTCATCTATAGAACAATAAGTTTTGTACCTGATATGCCTTTCCTCTAAGACAGAAAATAAGGGTAAAATAATAATAATAACAATAAATTTATGTAAACCAATATAATCATTTTAACATTGCATTGTAATTCTCTAGTCATATACATACAGGAATACACACACACACACACACACACACACATATACATATATGCACATATATAAATACTTATATATCAATTAAGTAGAATTTTTTAAAGTATCACTTGATTTTTCTGTTTGTTTGTTTACCTTGACAACACACAAGACTGCTTCATTTGTATTTGGGTCTGTGCTAATTTTGAAGTTTCCATTTTCATTCCCCTGTAGGATTGTGTATACAGCTTTTGAGTGAGGAGTGTTGGGCAAATCCTTGTCATATATCGCCATTCGTAAAATCTCAACATCAATTCTGTTTTCTTCTACTTCTGCAAAATACTGAAAAAAATTGCCTCTTCTTATTACAAATGTATGGCTTTAGTCTCTTTCCATCTTAATATATTGAAGTGTAAATGACACGAGAGAGAAGGCCTCTTCTCCTTCATCCTATAAAAGGAGTCTAAATCTAAGGAATCTTATACTGGAGCTTAGCATCCAAGAAAACACTGATGTTGCTGATGTATGAACAGCTTCAAGGGCTAAGGAACTTTTAGACAGCCAAGGGAGTAGTTCCCTTCCTAGCATCCAGAAATAACCGCCATTTCAATATTTTTATAGAAGTTGTATTTTTCTGCTTATGTTATTTGTAAGTGGCAGCTACTACAACCAAAATGTGTAATCTCACAGAGCAACCTAATTCCAGATTTGTTTTTTGAAAAAGTAAATGAACTTAGATGAATGAATACAGAGATTGACTTTTTCCAGATTTGTTTTTTTGAAAAAGTAAATGAACTTAGATGAATGAATACAGAGATGTACTCACAGAGGTTTCTGTAAAATATGGTGCATTGTCATTTTCATCTTCGAGTGAAATAGTAATTGTTCCTGTATTAGCTAAACCAAAAGGTTGGCCCCCCATGTCTCGTACTTCCATTATTAACTTGTATGTATCACAGCTCTGAAAAAAAGGAAAAAGAAATATTGATGAATATTTTTTTCCAAAAAAAAAAGCCAGCATAAATAAAAATGTAGAGCAAGAGATTGGTCAGTCAGGACAATGAAAAGCTGATGTGTCTAACATAACATTTCAAAATGTAAAGCTATTTTTTTTATGTTAGCATCTGTACATCAAATCAAGTCAATGATCTTAAGTGAGACCTCATCTAATACCTTGTACCGTCCCCAAATCTCTGTAGGGACAAAGGAAGTGTCCAGAGAAGTGTCCATACTTCCAGACATGCTATGCTGTCCCTAATCACAGCCTATATGGAAGTATGCTTGGAGAGGGAGCCACAAGGGACCTTACTGTAACTTGTCTGGGAGTTCATTATCAGTTTAAATATAGGTCAGTGGCTGGGAAATTAATAACCAATTCATTACTTCTCTATCCAGTAAAGGTGAAGTTGTGGTGATGACACCTGTGTCTGGATGTATGGAGAAATGCTTTGGATGATCTGGGATTTGCTGTAAGATTTTATATTTCAGACGAGTATGTAGAGTGTCAGGTTCATCGAGGTCGATGGCAGTCACTTTGCCCACTGAGGTGCCTGTTTAAATAAATGCAGTAGAGTCAACAATTTAAAGTAGCAATATAACTGAATTACAGACGCAAATTAAATCAAGGCATGGCTGTAGTATATTCTCCCAAAACCCACAAGTAGATTAATTTTGTAGGTAAGTGGAAAAGTATCTAAATGCTCTCCAAATCTCTAAGCTATCCTGACTTAGAAATTTCAATTAAGTAGGTACTGTGAATAACATGATTTGTATCCCACAAATCTAAGAACATTCACCCCACCCTTGGTCACAGTGATTCTCAAATATTTTCCTCCCAACCCACTACCGGAGTTCATGGGCCATTTTTGGATGGAACTTCTCTGTGTATCTTGTTTGCTTTATAGCCCAATTTGATAATGTTAACTAAAGCAATAGCACAGCTTTGCTTATGATAAAGATTTTATGTTTTAATAAATATGTTGGATTATTAATATATGCAAGTAATTATTAATATATGTTAGACACAAATATTATGCACTAGTTTGAGTACCTTAGGTCAAGTTTTATGGCCCGGAAATCAGTGTATTGGAAATGTTGCTTTAGCAAACCACTTATTGTGGGAGAGCAATATTAAATACACATATATAATGGTGACAGAATAGGGGAAGCATAAGAACTAACAACATTTCTTTGTAGATTTTTTTTTTTTTTTAATAAACTAGGAAGTCTTGTTATGCCCCTGGGTATACCAAGATCACAATCTTGGCTGCCCATAGCATCAAACCAGTTTCAATTATTTTTTCAATTTGTCTGGAAAACATGCCAAGTAAAGCAATGCATGTGTTATTGTAAATCAGATTAGCATTTCCATGCTGCGATATATTTCTGGGTCCTTGAAAATGTACTGAGACTTTATAGAGATTCGAATCATTTATGGCTTTATAAATATATTTGTGACACATATGTACACGGTCAAATTAGAAAATATAAACAGCATTTTTCTGTCACACCGTCATATTCATTGTGGATTAATCTAACAAAGTTAGAAACTTTATGTATCAGTTAGCTGCCTTCTATATATGCATAGCATAGTGAGCACTAAAAGGTTTGCCTTTGAAGTGGATATTATATAAGACAACAGAATTTTATGTAGAATATCCTTGAAAGTCAAGCAATTAAACATGTTTCGAATGAACATATTATGCATTTAAAATATTAATGAGGGATTCAATTAAAGCAAAAATCTAGTGTCTTCCTAAAATATGAACTTACCGGATCGGCAATTTTCAGGCACACTAAAGATAGTCACTTTATTCTCAAAATATGGGGCATTATCGTTATCATCTTCAACTTTGAATAATAAGGGGAGTGGGTACTCTGGTGCATAACCGTCTGCGGTTGTTGCATAGGCGTACAGCTGAAAGGTAGACAAACGCCATCAGCTTATTCTTAAATAACAAATTATGCACAAAATTAAATTTAGCAGTTGGGAAAAGACGTCATGGTTAAGAAATCATCCACAATAGTGCGTGTAACTAAGAACTTATGTAACTGAGAGACAACACACCAGCACAGTCTAGGCATGCCATGTGGCTTCAGCCCTCTTTCAGCGTTCTCATTATTCTCCCATGCACTCCAGCTGGATGAGGCCGCTCCATTCCCTGATTAACTGCATGCTGTTCTGCATGTTAGAAGGCATGGCGACATCCCCGGTTATGCTAATAAAAAGTATTTCTTAAGTTTATACAAAATATAATTCTATTTATTTGCAGTTGATATATAAATATATATCAACTATCTCTGGATGATTCAATTATATTTTTTTTCCTCTATTTACTGCTTTTTTTCATTTTTCTACCATAAACACACATTTCTTGTATAATAAAAATGCTAATAAAATCATGCACATATTCCAAATTTCATCTCAAAATGATATATCTTAATCTCAAATGCCAGGATTTAATGGTTTTTCCCTTTAAACACTATCATATTATTTCTGCACTCATTTTAAGTGGCTTATGCATAGTTAAGTGTTCAATGAATGGTTGTTGAGTTAAACAGATTTTCTTCCCTGACAGAACCAACTAAACCTGTCCAAAGTGAACTCTGTATTAATTCAGTTCTTCACCACAATTAGCTCTTCCTGAGTTCCCTACTGTAACCATCTTCTAAAATGAACCAAAATTATTCATAAAATTCCAGGTATCTAACTCCTCCCTCTTTTTCATTAGCCGTTTTCGTCAGTTGCCAAGTTCTAGCAATTATGGCATTTCTATGTCTCTATCATCCATCTCCTTTTTTCTATTCCCAATGCCATCATCTTCATAGACTCCATAGGTATCCTATCAACATGTCGTCCTACCAGCTATCCTGCAATTGCTTAACTGACCTTCTCCAATCTATGTAGAACTCAGGAGTGAGATTCATATCCACAAAGCACATCTTTAAACGTTATCCCTTCATCACACTCTTCAGTGATCTGCCTATCCATCACTGACCAAACTAACCACAAAATCCTCATTAACGTGTTAAAAGGCAGCATTTCATCTTCACATGCTAACATAGAGGAGAAGTAATTTCCACTCTAATCTCTAGGATGGGAAGTGTTGAAATAACCATCCATGTTCTCTCTGTCCCCTTATTCACTTTTCCCCAAACAACCTCCAGGTGTGCTATTTGAGTAACAAAGCTTATACTTTGATTTCCACAGTCTGATCTCTATATCTTATTTCTCAAATAAATTCTGAACTCAGGAGTGTAATACTGGAGTGTATTATCACCCCTTCACCGCCACGACCATCACCACTGCCATCATGGCCAGCATCATCCTCACCACCATCACATCCAGATGTCAAACTATTCAGCCTTCCTCTCCCCACATTTGATGTGATTTTTTTTTTAAACTGCTGCCAGTTGAGAGTTGCAGTTAGAGAAAATTATGAAATTGTTTTATGTCTACATTAGATTACAATTGTCCTCAGAGATGAACCTGTGTCTTACAGATATTCTTGTGTCTGGAGCACCTAACACAGTCTTACACTGGGGAATTCTTCAACAATTAGCTTTTTACATTCAATTCCACACATCTTTTTCTTTTAGGAAGATAAACTACACCTAAGTTCACCCTCCATAAAAAAAGTCATAAACATTGTATGAATCAATTGTAATGAATTTTTTTATCTCATCACATTGGCATTAAAATATTTTCATATCTAATCTAAGCCCATTCTGCTATAATTTACACTATTCTTTGCTAGTTTTTCTCTTCAATGGAAATGATCATCTGCTTCCCGCAATATAATCACTTGTCCTTTGAAATAATATTTCCTGATGTTTAACTATTAGGTTGGTGCAATAGGAATTGCGGTTTTTGCAATTATTTCTTAACCTTTTAACCGCAATAACTTTTGCACCAACCTAAGACAAGTAAATATTATTTCACATTCCACTGATTCAGGTGTGGTGATTTTGTTTCTGGTACCATTTCAGATACTACTTTTCGTTTTGCTATTAATGAGCTGAGTACCTAAAAAATAAATCAAAATTGAAATCTTTACTGTAAAGGGGACAACTTAAACTAGAAATGTACCTAAACCTTAAAGTGTAGCCTAGCTCCCTAGGAGAATACACTTATATTCATATAATAGAGAACATAATTATAAATATTTTTTAAATCATTACAACAACAATTTCAAAGAAACTTAAAAGTAATTGCTTAGCAGTTATTCTCATTATTCTATATTAAAAGCAAAATAATACATTTCAATACTGCTATAAGTATAAATAAATATAATAAGTATACATAAATAGAATATAATTTAGAGTTAGCATATTTTTAGCGGAATTAGAAGAGTATTATTTAAATTTCAAGTGTGTATTATTGTGGTGTCATTTTCCCCTTGAATCGCCTCTATAGCTTGAAGAAACTCAGCTCTTTTAGCCCTTTCATACTATAATTTGCTCTTATCTTTGAAATTGCTCTCATCTTTGGGAATATGCAAAAAGTTGACAGCAGGAGTTGGGACTCGAATTTGGCCTTGTAAAGAGGGGCATCAGGTATCCAGTGTAGATTGGGCAGAGAGAGGGGGAGAGCAGTGACACCAAAGCTGAATGGGTACACAATGTGATTAACAACGCACATATAAAGACAAGGGATAGACTTGTGTGTCTCAAAAAGGAAACACAGGTTATAAGATAATAAGGTTCTTATTGGATAGGTAAGAAGAAACCAGATTGAACTGATTTTTCCCTATAAACTTATAAAGGGTACAGATTCTCCTCAACACTCAGAGGAAGAGTGTTGTATCTAAAACTAACATAATATTGTATGCCAACAATTCTTTAATATATTTTTTTAAAAGAGTAAGTGTTTGTAGCTGCTTTCTTTCATAGAATAACTTGGAATTATTGAAGAAAATTCTCTTTTTGTATACTCTTTTGAAAAACTTGGAAAAATGACCTTATGTGAATCCCTAAAAAATTAGATGAGTTGAGTGGTTTCTGACTAACTCCTCCAACTGTGAAAATGGTGTGACTCAACCTGAAAAGTTTCCACGAGGCAAAATTCAACAATACAACATGGGGCAAGAGAGAGAACAGGAACACAGCAATGACATGTATTGAATTTGAACCATGGCTACCGTTCCCAATAATCAATGAAATCAATTATTTCAAATAATAATTTATTGACACTTATTTATATAGGTTAGATAAAAGCAAAGAACCGAGAAATCCCATCAAAATCCCCAGTTTTGGGAACAAAATTCTGGAGCATGTGCCTAATTTGATTTAACATTAGGATATTTTTAAAGAGCTTTACAGTTATATAGTGATCTTGCCAACATTATGGCATTTGACGACCAAAACAACTCTGAGGTAGTAGGTAAGACAACTGTTAGCAGCCCGTAAAACAGAGAAGAAAACCAATTCTTGAGGTTGTGACCTATTCGAGACTACAAGAAAAAGTGGCAGGTATTGAAAATCTACTAATTTCCAGAAAAATAAGCTTTTCAGTATTAAACAATAAGGGCAATTGATTTGATAGAAAAGCAAAGACATATTATTTTAATGTTAATCTCTACATTGACAGAGAAGGCTTCTATGGCCTCAAGTGATTATACAACGTGCATCATGTTCACATCCGGTTGTTATACTTCCCTTTAAGAATGTTACTAATTTGCAAGTGGCATTTCTTAATGTCAATTCAAACTTAACCATGTTAATGGAAACTAGAGAAACATGACTAATTATGAAAATTATTCAAAAGCTCAACTTTGAGCATAAATTCCAAACTACTTTATTTCTTTGTCCTGAAAAGAAAATGTCAAAAAAATAATAAAGGGATATTTTAATTTTAAATGATTTTCTTTGTTTTTCATGGCGATAATCCCAATAAGTCAAGATAGACAGAAGGTTGACCAGTGAGAAGTAGCCGAAAACCTCAAAATCTATAAATGGGATGTTATCAGCACAGTAAAAATGAAGAGTACATCTCAACATGTAGAGTAGGCAGCTTTATACTTCTCTACAAGAGTGACTACTAGTGTTAGATCTTTCTTCTTATGAAGGAACTCCCAAAGCAGCAGAGAACTTACATATTTACATACACATAGATGGATACGTGTGTGTTATTTGTCCATTATTTATTTGGCTTCTTGACAGAAAGAGAAAAATGTTTGCAAACCATTTTATTTCATTATGAAATCCCTGAAGTGGAACATTCATGTTATTCCAAAAATTGCACTACCTTATATAGTGTAGTGCTCTGACATCCTGAGGATAGGGTCCTTGGCATGAATTATAAAGTCCTTCATGTTCTTTTCTTACCACTCTAGCCTTGTAGTTCACACTCTTCCTTAACTTCAAACAACACTTCAGCCAGGGTTTGTTGTTGTTCTTGTTGATATCTTTTTAATAAATGAATCTTTCTATTGCTGATGCCTCGGCCTATAACACTTGGGTACCTCCTCCTCCCCACACAATTGACTTCTTTCATTGGCTTCCTTAACGTGGCCCTATTCCTACTCATCTTTCAGATGTCTGCTAAGATTTTACTTTCTGAACCTCCCAGGTATAAGATAAATTCCTCTTTCATGTGCTTCTTTACCAAAAATGTCTTTACTACACTCTCTTATAATTCAAGATACCGAGTGCTGAAACAGTTCCATTCTCCATCACCCCGAAATTCAGTGTGAACTCTTATATGTCAGATTAGATATCAGAATGCTAAGGAGACAAGTGAAGTTGAAACAGAAAGCAAAAAAAACATAAAGGATTTGATTTTCAGAAGACTGAGAATTTGGGGGATGGGTAAGATTAGATAGAATAAAACGAATTTATTATAAGGAAATAAAATGATGCTCAAGATTTTTGTTCCTGAAGGATAGTCAGCGAGAAAAAAAGAAAAGCACAATGCTATTTATATGGAAGAGGTTACAACAGCAGATCTCAACCTTAGGGCACATTTAGAATCACCTTGGATGACTTCTAATTTTCAACTGACTGGGCCCCGTGTCAGAATAATTAGATCAGCATTTCTGGGGATAGGCCAGAGGACCAGTATTTTTTTAAAAAGTTATCACATCATTTATAATGCACAGGCAGAGTTGAAAATAATTGAACCATGTTATTTTAGGGAACTTTGAACTCAATAAATTCACTGTTATCCCAGGATTCTACAGGTAAAAATCTGTCCTTTAAAATTTTGTCATTATACTTTCTATAGTTCTCCACTTTTCTTCCCTTATATTCATTGTATTTCTTCATCAATGGCATCAATAGAAATTTGTAGTTTATTTTACACATTAACAATATTTAAAATATTAAATCAATTAATTGACTCTTAATATATAAACAAGCAACACTGAAAATATTAAACCAGTAATAAAAAACATAATTCTGAATAAGTAATCAAATCATCTTACCGGAAAATGGTCATATTGCTCACGATCTATGCTTCGTGTACAAAAGATATCACCACTGTCTTTATTTATGAAGAACAAATTCAAGGGCTCTTTGTCCACTCCTGGTCCACTTATGGAGTAAAAGATGGTGTAGTTCTGTGCAGCATCAGATTGGACCTATAACAGTAAGTGACAATTTAGGATAAAAAATATCTTCAATCTGACATCTTTTGATGTTTCGTGTTTTTTGGGTTTTTTTTATCATTTGCTTTCTTTCCTACTCACCTATTCTTTCTTTCCTCCATTTATCTACCTGCCATCTCCCATATTTTTCAAATTCTTATTTATATTCTGAATATGCAAAGCCATAAACTGTCATTTATTTGGTCCCAAATGCTTTTTTGTGTTATCTGCATACTTGTGGAAAATTTATGGAGTTGAATACACCTTTGTAATTCCTATTCACTTGCTCTTACTCCTATATAAATTATAGTAACAGTTTTAGTGATTTTGAATTATTTAGAATGGAGAATTTCGTGATTAAAAAAAATAGAAATAATGTAACTTTCCTCCCAAAATTAATTCTTCAAAAATTGCATAACTTCAAAGCTGGCCTATGTTTACCCTAGACTTACCTGGCAGTGACACCACCTTTTTGGTAAACATAAATATTGACCTCTTTTTTGTGAGGATGTGTTAAATCGTGAGTTGAATTATGCAAAATCTGTCGGCATGTCCTCTGCACATGAATGCTAAAGTCCAGTAGAGTATTTAGGGAAATCTGGGTGTAGACCTAAGAGCATCAGAAACTCAAAATATAAAACTTTTTCTAAATGCTAAATATGATTTCTGGAGGAAAGTGACAAATGACACTGATTCACTTCTACGGAACCCTATTTCTGGTGAATGGATGATCCTTATCAGTACCAATAGGTTAAAGCCCTGATTCAAAATATTGTGCAATTCAAATGGAATGTTTAAAAACAAACACACACTAAAAAACCCTCTAACCTGTAAAATAAAACAAGATGAAATGTACCTGCTGAACATGTTGTGGAAATGGACCTAGTGAGTTCTCCATCAGAGAACATGGAATTGGAGCCCATCGTCTCTTGCTGCGTTTGAGGACAGTGTCTTTAGCATGTCTCTTCTTAGGAACCTGCATTTGATGAGGAAGAAAGAAATATATAGCCTGGCTTATCATTATAGGATTTTTATATAGACATGAAGAAAATAAGTGAGGGTGTACATAATAATGTCACGGATAAACCCCAAACTATTTCTGTTATTTTTATTATTTTATTAATCACACACACACACACACACACACACACACACACACACACACACCACGACTAAGAAACAGTTTCACCTTTTTCCCGATTTAACCAGCTAACGAGCCAGAATTGTATAAGGCACTGGTAAGAGATGCCATCTTGAGAAGTAAAGACCCCTTAAAAATAGATAATCCCTTAACAAATATTTAAGAATGGATTTTATTCTACTAGGAGTGGTACAACCAAAATTTGTTAAAACTCTAGCTTCATTTCAAAGTATTTGTATACGTATACAAAATACAGGTCAGCATTTCTTCAACTATGTTTTATTTTATGTGATGTGGAGACTCTTTACAATTGTGATATAAAATAATATTTTGTAATCCTTAAGCATATTCTGAACTTGATGAAGAGGAGTTCTTATAATCAAAAGCAACTTAGCTGGGAAAGTCTCAAATCAAATCACTTACTAAAAAATGATTTTATAAGACCAAATTCATTGTGCAGAGTTGGCTTAAAGTGAGATTTGCATGAATTCCAATAACCTTCTCCTTTCCCATTCCTTTTTTATTATTATTAAGTGCATTGGGGTGACCCTAGTTAGTAAAATTATATAGGTTTATCCTTGATCACCACCACTCACTGCAAGAAAGTGAATTGAGCATCAGAACATTGAAATCAATGCTATGGACTGACCACTACTCCATTCTCTGAAGAAAAGGACCCCATGGAATTTTTAGATGGGAGTAAGCTTTAGACAATCCTTTCTCTTCTTTAAAGAGAGACTCACACCCATAGTCACTTGGGAGAGAGCCATTCAGGGTGGAGTGCCACACCTCCAGCCTGAATCAGTTTTCACTGTTACAGACTCACCCCTGCCTAGTTCTTCAGGTTGGTTGTTCTTATTACCACATCTCAAAGCACTGTCTGAAACATTTGATATTCTGACTTTGCTCCCTGGCTATAGAGTTGTTAATTTTTATACCATTTGTAAACAGCACTAACACTCCTTAAAACAGCTTAGTCCTTACATGTGTTAATTATCAATGAAATAGACAACCAAGTGAGCATTAAAGAACAATGATTTTTAACATGGAACAAGTCTATGAAAGGAAGGACTCTCTTAAGCAGATTAACATGGTTAAGTCTTTGCTGAATATACCTTCTTTCCTCTTGCTTCCAGTACAATTTCTATCTCTTTCTCTTCCTGCCTCTGACTGTCCGAAAGGAAAATGGAAAAACTCTTCCGTTTGGAAGACAAAACAAGATCATGTGTGGTGTAAATTGAGCCATCTTCTAGAATTCTGAAGTCAGGATCACTTGACAGGATTAGGCTGGCTGGTTGGAGACACTCCTTCAGATTCACTGCAGGGAAGAAATTTCACAGTAATTTGTAAGATGAAACATAATGGAACAAGTTTTACAGGAATAACAACTGCAAGTTGGTGCATGAGAAGTAGAAAGTCACCCTTGGAATTTGATGAGTACCTGCTATTCTAAAACTGAGGGGTCATGAAAATTAAATAATTACACTAATGAAGTCAGAGTTTCCATTACTTTCATCATAAATTAATTTATGAATAGACAAAATATGTTTTTAGTGTCATTGGATTTATTGTTTCCACTTTAACTTTGACTTATGGGTTTCTACACGTATAAAAAAATTTGTTGTTTTATGTTATATGTAATATAACTAACTGCACGACATCAGTCGATTTTGAACTTGTTTTAATTAATCTTTAATAGTTAAATCTTGCAAAAATAAGAAAACTGGTTTATACTTATATAATATTTCTCAGTAATATTGCAAATAATCATTGTATAGTATCTTCTAGAGGTTTAATAAACCCAATACTTAGTATATATTGTGATTGTTATCAAAATATTTCCTTTACAGATTCATATTTAATACATTTAGCATATTTACTGTGTGTCTTTAGAGTATAGACTATATATATTTGATATGTTTTTTGAAAGATACAAGAGATTAATTTAAAGCACTGGTCGAAGCAACCTCTATCTGGGAAGGCTACCTCTTCTGTACTCAAAGTGTGTTTTTCTAAATGTAAACTTAATGCTGATGAAAAACCTTGATGGAAGGGATGTTATTCTTGGACTCAGAACAACTAACCTGTGCTTCAGGTGTGGCTGTGATAGTAAAACTAGTTGAAATTTTATTTGACTTTCACAAGCTATTCTGTGAAATAGATCACATAAATTGATGCATACCAGTTCATTGTAATCAATTTTTCCACAAATTTTATTTTGAGGCATTTAAATTTTGACATGTCTGTTTTATATGAAATCAATTTAAAAATCTTGACTTTGTAATTTTGGCTGCAGATAAGTCAATGTGGATTAAAATATGCTTCTGGTTTTTGTGTCTTGCTTTGTTTGAACTAAACTAAGATAATTTAGTCCTCTGATATTTGCTAATTTCTCTGGTAAGAAAAGAATACAACTAACTTGGAACTTTAGTTTTTTTCTAACTATTACCAAAAAAAAAAAAAAAAAAAAAAAAAAAAAAAAACACACAAACAAGCAAATTACCTTTCATTTTATGTCGAATTTTAATGCCACGAAGCTACTATATGACTTTTATTCCAAACTTTACAAGAGCAGCCTGAAACTAAATGTAGCAATTAAAACTATGAAATTCTTAATACTGTTTTTTACCTTTGCCTACAAGTGTTTCAGCCTGAAGATGAGAAGGAACTTGAAGAGAAATTTTCTGACAACCATCGCAAAGCAATATTAAAACCTAAAAAAAAAAAAAAGAAAAAAGAAAAAATAATAATCAGGAATACGTTTTATTACAAACTTTCACATGAGAGTTGTGTCTTGTTGATAAAAATATTGTCAATTCCAGCAACAAGTTAATCTTCTAATCCTTCAATATTTTTCATATTTATTTTAAAAGGAAACAGCAAAGAATGTAGTTTTAGGGGCATCACAGTCATTTAGTATCAATGACAAAATTAAAATGAACAGTAGTTCTTAGAACCTAAATCATACTGTATCATTTTAAGAAAATGTGTTATGAACCATTGATTTTATATAAAAGTTATCATCTCTAAGACCATTCATAAATGTCATTCTGATTTTTAGCATAAAGTACTTAACTCTAGAATATAATAATCATATATTATACTTTATAATGTACACAAATCACATTTTCATAGACCCAAACAATTTGAGGGTATAGTTGATTAAGTCTAGAAAATATTTGAGAGGTTTTTTATAACCTCTTAAAGAACAACATCCACAAATATTTACTGATCTCAAATCACTACTTGGACTGGCTTGGCATAAACTTTAAAGTCTAAATGATCTCATTCACAAAATTAGTCTAAAAAGAAATATATTTCAAAATATAAAGAGTAGCTTTCAACAGGGTAAAGATTTTTAATCAAAGTCAAGACACACTATTGTCCTAAAAAGCTAGGTAGTTCAAGGAAAGAAAACAGACTATCTGAAAAATAAAAGAAAAGCTATCAGTTTAAGTTTCTTTGAGTTAAAAACTATTTTGCTTCTCTTTCTTGGAGTTTCTGTTTATTTGCTTCCTCTTCCGTTTATTAAAATGACTACTTTTTTATTATTTAGATATAAAATACAGCAGAGCTAGATTTCCCTGAAATAGATTGGTTTTTATGATCAAGTTTTTCTCTGAGGATATTGTTCTAGGTATATGGGGCCCATTATTTGGGAGAAGGAAAGAAGACTCTTAATCCTATTGTGGATATACACTACTTTTCCACCTCAAGTCTATTGTATATATTGTATCAGCCTATTTAAATACAGCCATGTGCCGCTTAACAATGGGGATACATCTTGGGATCTGCATAGTCAGCTGATTTCCTCCTTGTTCAAACATCACAGAGTGCATTTACACAAAACTAGATGGCATAGCCCACTACTGTAATTGCACTGCTATACTTTTATATGACTGGCAATACAGTAGGTTTATTTACACCAGCATCACTACAAACAAGTGAGTAACGTGTTGATGTTAGGACAGCTACAATGTCACTATGTTATAGGAATTTTTCAATTCCATTATAATCTTATGGGACCATCATTTGTATATGGGGTCCCATTGTTGACCCTAACATTGTTATGTGGCACATAACTATAGTTGTAATTTTACAGAAACTCAGGCAGATGGTACCAAAGACTGGAATGTAAAAAAGAACGTTTGTGTTCAGTTTTAATTTAAATAACCACTTTTTAGAACACAGATATTTTATTTGCATTTTTGATATTTTTATTCCTAATGCCAAGGATTGAATTAAGTTATATCTAAAGAAGTTTCCAAGCATAAAAAATTCTATTGCTGATAATTTAAATACAAAATGTGGAAAGGGCATTTTGTAATTAGAAATAGATATTCAAATATACACATATACATGCATATGTATACATGTATACATATACACACATTATTCTCATAAGATATATCCACATTCCCACTCCTACACCTGTCCTATTTCCTCCCTGCTCAGGACCCCCACTTCACTGGTTCTGCGTTTGCGGACAGAGACAATGGAGGTAGGTCTCCAGAAGTACTATTCCAGTCTTCAGGTTAAATTAGCAGCTTAGTGAATTGGAGACAACTGGGGTCACACATCCTTTTGGTCATTATGGGATCACGGATGAATGGGCAGAGGATAAACCAAAGGACACTAGACAGAGCAGACGCCAAAAGCAAAAGAAACCTGGGTGAATTCTTGGAAAGCTTTTACCACATTTTACGTGACTAATACTAACTCAGGAAGGTCTCTGAGTTTCCCCAATCCCTACCCAGGCAGTTATAGGATGAGAAGGAAACTATCAATTCCACACTGTGTTTTATATATTTGGAGAAAATGTTTATCCCTATACAATAAAATCTTTAAATTCTGAAAATATAATTTGAAGTTAAAACATTTGGCTAAAATGAAAAAAGAAGGAAATGCAGTGCTCAGAAATGCCAGATGTAGATGTGGGACAATTCCCCTTTCCCTCTGCTCACCAAAGAAAAATTAGCACCTGAATACACAGTTATAAAGCTATTAAACACCTAAGTGGAAAACCCTAACCAAGTTAACATTTTTTCAATGACTGTTATATTTTTCTTTAATAATTTTCTCAAGCTAAACCCCTTGCTTGAACAATAGCTCTACCCTACTCTTCGCTCTTCCTGGGTAAAACTAAGAAAGGCTTAAGTCATTCCCATCTTCACCCAGAGTCCTTTTCCTCTTCTCATGGCTCACTGCAACTAAGCATGTTAGATAAGTACAGCTTATTTATGACTAGTAGCAAAAGCAAACCTCAGAACCTCCTGGGCCCAATGCCTGAGGAATGAATTCATTCCATTGCTCTTTAAAAAAACACCACAGCAAGACTGAACAGGGGATTCCCTTGAAAAACTAACAATCTGGCCGTGGGCACTTGAAGAGCAAGCAAAATACCTGCCATCTGGGTCCCAAGTCTTTCAACTCTTCCTTGAATTTTTCTCAGGTCTGTTTTAGTTTTCCTAGTCTATCTTCTCTACCTTTCACTCTCACCCCTACTCTCTTTCAAGCCCAAACTGGAGGGAGGAAGCACATAGTAACATGGTTGAATTTTTTAATCCTTTGGGTGTTACTCACCAGGAAAGAGAAAAGGAGCTGCTTACAGAAGGTGCTCCCTGGTGCTGCAGAGGCCACAGCCATCGGAAGTGGTCCCAGTGGTCAGGGATGGTGACTGGATAACAGGGCAGCTTGGGATGCACAGGGCAGCTTAGCAGGTTCCCAATGGCTGGCACTTGTGCAGGGTATTCTGCTGCCACCCTGGCGCAGATCAGCTTGATTTGGAGGAGAGTCAGGAGGCAAATGGTAAGTGACAAGAGGAGGAGCAGCAGGAGAATTGCTTTCCTCCTATTCCTGGGGTAGTCTTTCTCCTTCCAATTCAATTACCTCTGAATGTAAAGAGGTTTTCCTACAAGTGGGGAGGGTGGGGTACAAAACACCCCAAAACCCAGTCACTAGCTCCTCCTCACAGCAGCTTTCAAAACTTCTCCTGGCACTTGACACATAGCAGAAGCAAGGGGAACACCCTCGATCACTGGCCCTCCTCCCTTCCCCCCAGGTTGATGCTCTGAAGTCCTCCCCAGTTATTACCCACTCCTACGTCCTCCCCTCCTTCTTTGCCTTATTAACCTATCTTGCCCCTGGGTACAAACACAAATTGTGCACGAACTCCATGCAAGGAATTGATGCCTACTCAGCTGCCGCTGGCAAATCAGGGGACATACTCATAGGTAGGTGTCATATCATATCATCAGAAGTTATCTCCCTATCGAAGCATTTAGTGTAGGCTGTCTCATAGAGCATTGCAGTTCTGCCAGAGATCTGGCACTCCAGTGTACAGCAGCAGCTTCATGGATGCATGGTGTCTACTCCCTTTATTGTCTGTCGGCTGTGGTTCGGTCCTCTAGATGTCCAAGGAATTTACCAGAATGCATATAGAAGTCAGAGAATAAAGAAATAAATAGTTGAGATGTAATTTTCTTATTCTATCCTTTTTGTTACTCATGAGGCAATATTTTTTTCCTTCTGTATCTTTAGTCAAGAATAACTATGAATAGAGGCCAACTCTCTTTATCATTCCATTCATCTTAATCATTTGTACATTACATGTAGGATATCCTAGCCTAAAAGTACACTATTGCTGCAAGCTTAGTTTTTTAAACACTGATGACCCTTTTATATCATTTCTCCTGTCACAACTCAGTGAGTTCAATGTCAATTGCACACAACATCAAGTGACGGAACTTAGGAAAGGAGGGTGAATATTTTGAAATGGTAATTGCTTAATTTGAGGGATAGAGAGGGAACTAAAATTCTTATTTCCTGGGCCACTGATAATAATCAGGGGCTGTGACAGGCATTTCAGTGAATC
Organism: Rhinolophus ferrumequinum; assembly: GCF_004115265.2. NCBI lineage: Eukaryota > Metazoa > Chordata > Mammalia > Chiroptera > Rhinolophidae > Rhinolophus > Rhinolophus ferrumequinum. The sequence goes on from NC_046302.1 coordinate 26,099,299, forward strand.
CTCCCAAACAGCCCAAATGAAGACCCCTTTTAGGTGATGAAACCACAAAAAAGTAAGTAATCATCCTCTGCCCATTAACCCATAACGGAGAAATAAACATTTGAACATAGGTCTGACTGCCACCAACTGCCATCACTTCGAAAAGGAGCAGAAAATGATGATCTATCTGTGAGAATTCTGTCTTGCTGAACAATAAGCCAGTGTGAGACTAGGATAATGTATTCAGAAGCAGTTATCATCTACACTTCTTAGTCACAGCCAATCATTGGAGAACACTATGAGATCTGGTCTCCTTGGTGAGCAGTATTCTATAGTTCAGTAAAATGGCTGTTAAACTACTTACTTTATAAATGTTTATACTAGAAATTACTCTTCCTGCTCTTGCTACTTACATTTCTACCTTATGTTTAACTGAAAAGTAAAAATCCAGCCCAACTCAGGCTGTTGAGTAAAGAATGAAAACTTTTTTTTTTTTTATTTAATAGTAGAAGCAATTCCTTCTTGTATGTAGAGGTGAAAATACTAATATAATTGTTTCTTTGTAATTATGGGCCAGGGAGATTTGGGAAATAGAAACTCTAGGACAAGAACTAAAAGACGTCTTGTAGTATTTTATTGCCAAAGGTATAGCCACCAATAAATATGTTTTGTGTCCCCATTGGAATTTGATTTCTCAATAAGAAAATAAAAACACTTTAATTGGATATTTTTATATTTGGTATTTTGAGAGAAAAGAATGAAATATAGAGATAGGAATAATTACCTAAGTGTATATGTGTAGATCCAAGTGTAATTCTGTGTATGTTTAAGCATAATTATCTGAGTTATATCTAAATATATATGTCTGTAGCTTAAAGAATGCAAAGATTCAAGTTCTCCAGTTCTCCAATCCTGGAAAGTGGAAATATATTTTCCAGCTAATAAAGTCATCATTACATCTTCCTGTATTATGAAAATGGGAAAGAATGCATTACAAAAATTAAATTGGTGATACTGAAAAAGTTAGCACGTATTGGCCTGTTGAAGAGATGCAAAGCCTTGCTAAGTACAAGTGCATCCAGAATACTGTCCATGACTCTGGAAAATTGATTTTCTTCATCCTGCTTCTTGTACACTGCTGTTACATGTTTTCTTCTCCTGTTATCTCTCTCGAAAGTACTAGAAAACCTTGGGAAAAAACTAATTCCAAATCATTGGTTTGCAAATTGGTCACATCTAAAATATTTCTCCCAGGTTTTCTACTTATACACAAAGTTTTCCTTATCTAAGTACTTTATAGGAAAACAATGTATTTTAATGAAATTGATGACCTTAAAATCAAGTTAAATAAGAACAAAATTTATATCTTCCAATTTCTTGCCACCAGATACTTCAGAAAGAGCTCTATTTTATTTTTATGTGTCTGTTTGTTGTATTTTGTTTGTTTTAATCTATGTCTAACAACCTAATTGAATGATTGACAATGTAGTACAATGATTAAGAGCTTAGACTCTACAGCTAGACTTCCTGGGTTCAACAGCTGTCTTTACTACTTATTAGCAATATACCATTAAGCCAGTTACTTAACTCCTCATGCCTCAGTCTCTTCATCTATAAAACGGGGATAATGATAGCTGCTACTTTATAGGTTATTACGAGGATAAATATGATATTACATGGAAAGCATTTTGAACAATGTCTGGCTCATAATAAGCACTAATGTTTTACACATAATTGCCTTGATGTGCAATAAAAAGTTACAGACATTGAATTTAAAATGAAATAAACAAAATTATTGCAAATCCAAGGTCTCTTAGGTAAAGGTTATCCAAATATACACAAACACATTTATTCATTGAACAAATATTTAAGGGTCCTTGTATTGGGCTCTGACCTATGCTAAGAGATGAGTACCATATACAGAAAAAAGAAGGCAGAAGTCTGTTTTTTTTTTTAAGACACACTTTGCGAAGGAAAATACAAATGTAATTCTCTCTTTCCAGTTCAAAATATATGGTAAAAAAGGCACTGTAACAATTAAATATCTTAGTAATTTAGAAAGAAATTAAGAATAGGCAATAAGTACATTCTTAGTGCAGAGACTCCTGTAGAAGAGAAGAATTTATTTGAAATATGTAAATGTTGCAAGATCTGTTTTCCACCACAGATTTATGGTTGTACAGAGAATGATTTAAATCTAAAGACCCATATTACCCTTGCAAGTCTTTAGTTTTTAGCTTAAGGCATGTCAAGAAAATATGCCTTCCTATGAATTTCAAAGTATGTACCTTACGAAAATACAGTGACAAATTTCTTAAGAGATATTTATACACAGCTAACTTCCAGAAAGTTCTGGTTATGAATAAATTCAAGGCCTCAAAATAGCCACTTACCAATAGAATTATTGTCTCTGTCAGGTGACCCAATTTATTCTAGAAGACGTTGAACTGGTAGGAAAGCTGTACACATTGATGAAGCCATAATAAGGCACGTTGTGTTAAATATGACCGAAGACAAGAGAAACTACAGGGGTAAAACGGGTGTGTAAGCTTAGTATGGGAGCGTGGAAGTATATGAACAAAGAAAAAAGAAATCTTAGCTATAGAAAACATCTTGGGTCCCACGAGTTCAGTGTTCTGCAGTGGAAAGCCCCTTCAATTACGCTCACAGACTTTTATCTGGGTAAATGGTTATTAGAAATTAGAAGTAACGCATAGGTATTAGTAATTACTAGCAATGATTTGTTGAGGTTATTTGCATAGCATACTAATTAATTTTACATAAAATAACCAATTCCCATTATTATTGAAACTGTTGGCAGATCTATGAAAAGAAATGTCAGCACATATCTCTGTATAATTTAGAACTCTATTCAGCACACACACGTAACTCAAACTAGCTTAAGACAAACAAAACAAAATAAAATAGTTGAGGATAAAGAGATTTTTTTAAATGATGTAATGGAAAGTCCAGGAATATCCTAAATTCAGGCATAGCTTGAGCCAAGTGATCAAATGATATTACCAAGATATTGGCTCTCTCCATTTCTTAGCCATGCCTTTTTTTGTGTTCATTATCATTGTTTTCTCAGTGTGCAGACAAAGATGACCACCAGAAGCCACCAGTTGACATTCTATTGGTTTAGTAATCCATAGTTGAAAGGGCATGTCTTGTTTCCAATAGTTTGAACAAAACACAATCCCACTGGCCAAATTTTGTCCTAAGCCTAAAGTCAAGAGGTGGGCCAAACCACATGGACAAAAAGCAGTGGCGAAGTGGTTGCCCAAAGACAACTGTGGCCTATTGACAGAAAAAGAAGGAATAGTGGCTAGACAGGCAAATCAAAAGATGTCCACCAAACTAATCTTTCTTTATTGCCATTTCAATAATACCAGTCAATCATCCATCAATCATTTATCAATACCTTCTATACTCTAAACATTATCCATGGTGTTGATGATAGAAAGCTGAAGAAGATGTGATCTCTTGCCCTCAAGGAGATTACAATCTACTATATGTTTTAAAAATAAGTTAAAGTTCTTCATATGATATGGTCATATGGTCTGGTGAAATGAACATAATGAATGACTTTGATTCGCTTCCTGATATTTCCTCCAATTTTTTTTTGGACTTCAAAGCTAAATATTTGAAAAGTGGTTTTTTTTTTAATGATAGATGGAATCTTACTGTCATTTATTTATCTTACATATTAAAAATCATATTGTTGGTTTTAAACATAAAAATATATACTCAGTACCTAAACTTTGTTAAGATAGAAAATTAGGAGGGTAATCTTCCAGGGTATATCTTCCAGTCTAGTTTTTCTGCATAGAATTTTTAATGTTGTTATATTGTGCTATAAATGTAACCTTGTAGAATGCACTTTCCCCTTAATAATATAAAACAGACATTTTTCATATATCATGACAAGTCCTATGTTAGTGATTGCATTAAATTCCTTAAATTAAATGAATTACAATTGATTTAACCATTCCCTAATATTGGGAATTTAAATTGTTCCTAATTTTTCATTATTATAAAGACCACCTTGATAGATAAACCCTCTTCTGGATTTAGGGTCATTTCTTGAGATAGAGTCCCACAAGTAGAAGTTCTTTCCAGGTCAAAAGATACGGGATTTAATGGCCTTTGCTATATACCCATAAAACCAACTTGCATCACAAAAACAGAGTACCAATGTATCGTGTTTCCCCGAAAATAAGATCGAGTCTTATATTAATTTTTGCTCCAACAGACACATTAGGGCTTATATTCAGGGGATGTCATCCTGAAAAATCATGCTAGGGCTTATTTTCCGGTTAGATCTTATTTTTGGGGAAATACGGTATATTCTTACTTATAATGAATGCAACAATAAATATCCTACCCAAGATTGAATATGATTACTTCATTAAAAATCCTACTATTTTGCTAAGACATTATAATTTTAATTTGAAGTTGAGCACTTTTCACAACTGCCAAACCAGTGCAATTTTAAGTGATGTATATGCTCTTTTTGGCATATATTTGGAACTATATGGAAATTGGCACATTTGAAAAAAACCAAACAGGTTTATAATTAAAACTCTCTCTTCAATGGAACTTCTTTTTGAGATAAGAAAGTTGTTAACTTTGAGTATCTAGCCTTTATGTTTTTGTCATTGAATCTGGTGATATTGTGAAAGTATTTTTGCCTTATAAGTCCATTGAAATGTTAATCTTCCCTGAGAAACTATTGGCATTTTCTGAAGTGACAACCACAAAACTCACCCAGAGCTTCACCAATTGATCTGTCAGCTAGATAGAAATGTTAAATGTTGTTATTGCTACAGCAAATGTGATACATACTCAAAGGAACCATTTCTAATTTCTTTGTTATTGAAGTAAAAATAAAACCCATTCCCCAATGCTCCTGTAGCATTTTTTGGATGTAACAAAAATAAATGTCTATTGCTCAGATCCTATATAGTGTTTCATGAAATGCCTCTAAGAATTTGTTCTTACCTAAGGTTAATTAAACAGACTGCCATCTCAATGGTCCTGTTGCTTCCTTGTGGGCCTAAGGGTGAAGATGAGGGCTTCGACTGCTGGGCTTTGCAATGGTTGCTATGAACCGTGGCTATTTTTTCTGTGCTGGAAGACAATGAGAAAGATGAGAATGGGAAGCAGAAACTGCTCTGCGTGACCACACAAAACACTTTCTCCTCTGTGGACAGAAGCACTTTGTATATTGGATTGTCTTTTGGTAAAAGTTTCCTATATGAACTTGAACTAAAATGTTTCTGAGAAGTTCTACCTGTACTTTGAGGATGTGCGCGAGTGCCTGCCCTCTGTGTTTCTCTTAAGACAGCTCAGGAGTCTCAAGCACAGAGAAAAAGCTCAGGTTTATCTCATGCTAGCCTCAACTCTTATGCTAATTCTTTTGCTATTTTACCAGTATTCTGAAAGTAAAGCACATTATAGCATGTTTGCTGAAGTCCTGGTGGTGTTATTTTAAACCAAATAATGCAGGATCTCAAATAAAAGTGAAATCAGGATCTCAAATAAAAGTGAAAAATGATATAACTATAGTCATCAATTCTAAGAAATGCATTGCTTTCTCACTATGTCCTGTGGACTGTTCTGGTGAGGGGAAGAGGGTGGAGATTGATCTTAATGAAGAAGAAGGATATATAAATTCACACCATGGACAATTGTACACAGGATATTGGACCAGGCTAGGAAGCAGAATCAATGAATAACCTCAGATGAGTTTTATTTTATTTTCCTTCTGCTTGGACTTGAAAAGAATATCCATGCTTTAAATTGTTTTCATTTTTCCTGCTGTTGTAACATTTTATAGATTTTTATATTAAATTATATTATATATTTTATTTACATTATATATTTATCATTTTAAATAGATACATTTTTACTTTTATGTTATACATTATGTATGGAGAGAGCAAACCCAAGGCCAAGAAGAGAAACATAAGAGGAACCAGGCCACAGAGGAGAAGCAGGCTGCAGCGTACATTGGTTCATGGGTAGCCTGGCCAATACCCTATTTTTCTAATATGCTACAAAATGAATATAGCTTAAGGGAATAGTTTAGTTGTACTACTTTTAAGTGGAATATGAAGCATTTTAGAATTCTAGTCTTTTTAAAATGAAATTCTTGCATGCATCTCAATATATGAAAACAAAACCACAACATACAGGATTTTAAAATTCTATAGCACAAAATTAGAGACAGCAGTGATAGCAAAAAATATCAATAGAACATACCCAAGTTTATACATTTTAAAATAATACGTGCAACAAAAATATTAAACTGAATAGGGGATAAAAAGACCAGGAAAAAGAAAAAGAGAGAGAAGGCATGAGAAAAGATAGAAGAGGACAGACAATGATTGATTCAACTAGTTTCCTTGAATGCTTATTATGTCCCATGCACTAAATCAGGATCTCAAATAAAAGTGAAAAATGATATGACTCTAGAAAGCTCAGTGTCTGATGGGAGCACAAAGGAGTGATAATTTGCCAACTCAGGGCAGAAGGGGCAGAGAGATCTTTCCAGAAACATGACATTTGAAATGAGTCTTGAGGGAGGATAGGACTTTATCAATAGAGGAAGAAAGAGAAAAAGGTTTTCCATGTAGATAGCGCAATAAACAGAGGCACCGAGGTGAGAGAGTACAAGATTTACAACAAGATCAAAGCAATTCTGCATGACTGGGGCAAAGGGAAACATAATAAAACAAATGTTCATTTCAGAGTTCTTAAGGGAAAAAAACCATAAATCCACTCGGAGTACTACCTTTGAGCTGTGCACCTGACCTGTATCCTGACCTAAATGGAAAGACTGAATGAACGTAAAATTGCTTCAACAAAAAGAACCAAAAACTTTGCTAAATTGATTTTCTTGGTCCGTGATGCTAAAGACCCTGAGCTGTGGAACTCCTAAGGATATTACTTATTCAGGTTTTCCTTTTTTCTTTAAATTTTATAATTTAGATTAAGTATCTTCTTTAAAATGTGAAAGTGACATATTACAGTTTATAGAAAACTTTCATGTACATTATGTCATTTAATCCTCCATTTCCAAATGAGAAGACTCAGAGAAAAAAGATGTGCCTGAGGTTACACCATTCATCTTGAATAGAGCCAGATTTAGGTCTTTTTCCACCTAAGGGTCAGAGGTCAGAGAGGAGAGGAGGCTTACTAATTTGAGTAGTAAATTAGTAAAAAAAAAGAAAAAAAAGAAAAAAAAAAGAAAGAAAAAGAAAAAAAAATCAAAGCTGTAAAATAAGGGTTTTGTCATATTAATTTCTAGAATTAGATGTTAGGTACTTATGATCTCAACATATTCTGATTTCTAAAGTCTCCAAACCTCTTAGTGAATGTCAATTAAAAGAAATGGAAAATATTGGGAAAATTTTTTATATTACCAGTTGTGTCATACAACAAATAGACAAAACATCAAATGGAACAAATCTTTTCTTAGACATCCATATTTTTATTTTCATTAATAAAGTATATAAGAACTTTTAACTTTCAGATATAGTGTATAATGTAGAAAATAGTTATGGAATGGAGAAAGGAAAGATAGTAAGCCATAAATATTTTTAGAATAAACTACTTTAAAAATATACTTTACATTTGTGTTAACTGTGGTTTCCATTATGTAATTAGATTAACAATGATTAACATTAAACAAAAGAAACTACACCCTTTCAAGCATACTCCCTTTATGAAATAGCCTCAATTAGCTATTGAGCTCAAATTATTGCATTATAGGTGCTTCTGCAATCAATTGGTTATAGCTAATTTCCCTGCAATGGGATAATTTAGGGAAAATGCTGAGTACAGGAATCCCCAGATTCCATTTGCATAGTGTGGATTCAGACTGGAATAGGCCCAATATTTTACCAGGTCCTGCAATAGTGGTAATCATCACATGTTCTAAATCAGAGGGTTTCTTTGTTTTGTTTTGTTTTGTCTTGTTTTCTGGAGAGTTTGTTGTTAAATAACCAGCAAGTATAACATTGTCTATTGTATATGCTTTGTTTTGTTTTCAGACCTGGACAATCTTATTTTATTTCCAATTGTAAGTAAAAAGAAGAAGAAGGAGGAGGAGGAGGAGGAAGAGGAGGAGGAGGAAGAGAAGGAGGAGAAGAAAAGGAAAGTAAAAGTAAATATATCAATAAATTTCCCTTTCATGTGGAAGAATTAAAACTAAATAAACATGTTGAGACTAAGTAAAAAAAAAAAAAAAAAATTCTAACTACAGCGGGTTTGAAGATCTAAGTGAAAAGTATCCACAGATAAAAATGAAGAGTATAGTGAAGGGAAAAAAAGAAAATCTAATATGTTATTGTCTCAAAATGTGTTATTTTGTTATTGCTGATGATGATACTGTTTTATTCATTTGTATTTATTTATTTTTGTTTGTTTGTTTGCTAAATGTGGAAATCCTATTGTGTCTGGAGCAATAACTTCGTATTTCCTGAGTATAAGTTGCAGAGATCTTTCTAGGTGAAATGTGTATTTCTAGAATACCATGCTGATTTGAGAACAAATGTATGTAACAGATACTATAATTAGAATACTGCATATAATAATATTTAAATTATGAAAATATAGGAATTCTTTCATCCCCACCCCACCCTCCTGGACTTGGTAGTTATACTCTGATCTCTGGTTGAAAGATACCTGTCTAACAAGAAGCAACTTTGTAGAGAATCTCCTTGGGCAGAACCACTTGAAAAAGACTGCTCAGCAGACTGGAACTCCCTTCCCAGCCCCCAATTAGTGCTGTTATCTCCCAAATGAAGATGAGGTATTCCAGTAGGGAAAACCTGAAGGAAATATGCTGATTATATGCATTTTAGACCCAGGCTGTCAGACTCTAAGAATGTCAAGTAAAACTCCCAAATTTGGCTAGAAGACAGTGATTCAGAATCGGTGAGGGAAGTAGTATTGATTGTAAAGAAATAAATGTTCCTCAAAGAAAAATGTCATTTAAAAAGGTTTTCTGGAACATTTGAGATCTTGCTCCCCAGCACATGTCATCAATTTTGGCTCAAATAAACTGTTATTAAAATTCAAAAAATAAAAAAATTAAACTAAATTAAATTAAATTAAAATAAAATAAAAAGGTTTTATTTTGTGTGTGCTTAGAGTGATTACACATGCACAAATACTTTACCAGTATTTAATTTGTTGGTTTTATGTGTTGTGTGCACAAAATGTATAAATGTATAAAATAAATATTGAATGTATAAAATAAATATTGCAAATTGGTTCTTGAACACTCTAAAGGGATTGATGGATAGCTAAGCCAAATACACATACACAAACACGCATACGGGAAAAATCAAAAATGGTAAAAGGAATTTTTTTTTTCAATGAGAAACAACAGTAAGATGAGTTTGAGGAAATTCTGTTGTAAAGCAGACAACTCTGGCTTGTTTTGCATTTTTACTGGCTGCCCTCAGTGTTTCTCAAACTTGGCTAATTACCAGAAGCACTGGGGATACTTGTAAAAGTACAAGATTCCCTTAGTCAACCTCAGACTATGGAATTAGATTCTTGAGTAAGTGGTTTAGGAATCTATTTTTACGAGTGCTCAAGGTGATTTTGATGAATAGCCAAGAATGAAAAACATGGCCTAGATCAGGGGTGCTCAACTTTGGCCACATACTTCAATCAGTTCTAGAGTAAAAAAAACAAAAACAACTGATGTCTGGGCTTCACCCAGACCAATTAAATCAGCATCTCTGGGATTGGCGCATGGGTACATTCATTTATAAAAAAAAAACAAAAACAAAACAAAACACCCTTTCAGGTAATTTTATATGCTGCCAAGAGAGAGAATCACTGGTCTACCTAAATAAGCTAACAGAATATTACTCTAAGACAGGAACCCATAAAATCATAATGAGAAAATACCGATTGTCCAATCTATAGATACCATAGGAATTGAGAAGAAAAAGTAGCAAATTGAAGGCATTTCTGGAGGTTTGCTGACTACCAAGAGGAGAATCTACTCCTTCCTCTTGTCATTTCGTGTGCTAATTTTTTAATAAATAAAGAAGTGGACAAAAGGGAGGAAATAAAGTGAAAGAACTCCCGTGTTTATTTTGAGTATTTAAAATCTCTAAGGACACCGCAACCATTCTTCTAACAATTTAAACTTGAGCTTATCCTATGTATACAAATAAGTACTTGTTATTTAAGAATTCATTTTTCATTATCCAGTCTTGTAGACAAATACATTCCTTTAATTTCACTAAATTCCAAAAAACACCTAAATAAATAAAAGTCCCCACGGAGGTTGCTCCCATCTTCACAATTTGCAAATCCAGCAAAGTACAGCTCACTGTGCAGTTAGGACATGACTAAGATTAAGACTATTGGAGAAAACCTTATCTTTAAAAAAAAAATGTATGTTGTATTTCCAGTTTAGATTGTGGATCCCATTGTTACTTATGCAATAAAATGTAGAATTAATATAATTACCAAGTACCACTTACAAAACTGTCATATTTATCCCTATAAATATTTTCTTTGAACAGGACAAGAGAAATAGCTACATTGTATTTTTCAGAAGTAGAAAGACTTATTTTGCTTCCACATGGTTGTGGTATATTCTAAATTTACAAGCTCTATGAAACAAGGTGTAACATTTTTATAATAGACTATTTTTCAGAGCAGTTTTAGGTTCACAGCAATGGTGAGAGGAAAGTAGAGATTTTTCATATACTCTGCTCCCACACACTATAACATCCCCAGTTATCAACATCTCCCATAAGAGGGCTACATTTATTACATCTGATGACACATCGATGCAACATTGTCACCCAAAGTCCATTGTTTACATTTGGACTCACTCTTGGTTATGCACATTCTATGTGTTTGAACAAATGTATAATAACATGCATCCATCATTATAGTCTCATACAGAGTAGTTTCACTGCCCTAAAAATCCTCTGTGCTCTGCCTAGTCATCTCTTTCTCCCTCCTAACCTCTGACAAACACTGATATCTTTACTATCCCCAGTTTTGCCTTTTCCAGAATGTCATATAGTTAGAATTAGTTTGTTAGGGCTACTGTAACAAAATACCACAAACTGTACAACTTGAATAACAGAAATTTATCTCACAGTTTACTAGATGTCAGCAGGGTCGATTATTTCTGAGGGAAGGATTTGTTCCAGGCTTCTCTCCTTGACTTGTCCTTTCCCTATGCCTCTTCATATTGTCTTCCCTCTATAGGTGTCTCTGTGTCCAAATTTCCCATTTGTATAAGAATACCAGTCATATAGGATTAGGGCCCACCCTAATGATCTCATCTTAACTAATGACATCTGCAATGTCCCTGTTTCCAAATAAGGTCACATTCTCGAGTAAGGGGGCTTAGGATTTCATGTGAATTGGGGGGAACACAATTCAACCCATAACAATGGTGAAGTCATTTATTCAACTCTTTCAAGCCAATAAAAAAGACAGTTACACCCCATGCATTTTTTGAGCTGTTAGTACATAAGTCAGATAGACAAGACATTTTGATGACTTCAGCAAATATTCATAAAGGATCCTAAGAAGTAAGTTCATTTTGTCAGCAATCACCATCCTGATGTAAGGTTGCAGGATTTTGGTTTTGTTTTTAACTGTTTCTTTGAAAGAGAGAGAACATTTTAATAAAAATCATTTGACTTCTTTTTATCTTATTAAAGGTATTAAATGTTATGCTCTAGTTTTAGCTTAATAGTTTAGTGGAATCTCGTTAATAGAGTTAAGCGATATTCTTAGGATGTTCATTTGCTTAACGTAATCATTCCAACAAAGTGGCTGCTGGGTTTATTGGGAGAATTTTTTTCTAAAATAGATGCTGTCCACTGTTATAAGCTAGAAATCTACCACAGTCTATATAAAAAATATAAGGAGTAAATACCCAATTATCCCCTGTGCCAACATGGAATTGTTCTTACTAAGTTCACGAACTTGTTGTAATGATGCTGCTAAACTTTTTTTTTTGTTTAATTTAAGGTTTATTGGGATGACAATAGTTAGTAAAGTTACATAGGTTTCCAGTGTACAATTGTGTAATACATCATCTATATATCACATTGTGTGTTCGCCACCCAGAGTCAGTTCTCCTTCCATCACTATATATTTGATCCCGTTTACTCTCATCTACCACCCCTTTCTGCCTTCCCTTCTGATAACCGCTGCTAAACTTTTTTGATATCAGAGGGATTTTTAATTATGAATTTGTACCAATTGGACAAACAGTTAACCAAGTTTACTGTTTGGAAGTGCTGACAAGTCTGTGTGAAAAAGTTAGACGACGTGAACTTTTCACCAACAATTCATGGCTCTTGCATGAATTGTTTACTGGCTAAAAACTCCCTTATGCAGCAATGCACCAGATCACATGGCACTGTGTATGAGGGAGTTTTTAGCCAGTAAATAAATAACAGTATTGGAACATCCTCCTTAGTCACCTGGTCTGGCCCCAATGACTTCTTTCTTTATCCAAAGATAAAGGAAATATTGAAAAGAAGACATTTTCATGACATTCAGGACATCAAGAGTAATACGACGACAGCTCTAATGGCCATTCCAGAAAAAGAGTTCCAAAATTGCTTTGCAGGGTGGACTAGGCTCTGGCCTAGCTTCCCAAGGGGAGCACTTCGAAGGTGACCATAGTGATATTCAGCAGTGAGGTATGTAGCACTTTTTCTAGGATGAGTTCACAAACTTATTTGTCAGACCTTCATATAATCAATGCTGGTATGTTTTAAACACTATAAAATTAAAGTGACATTTTCCAACAATAATTTATTGAGGACTTAATGTCACTCCAAACTTGTATGGTGACTGGGATATGAAAGGAAAGTGGCAAGAGGCTCTCTCTCTTCATATCTATGTTAAGTCAACCAGGAACTATGCAGACCTGAGAGAAAGACAAGAGAAGGGCACAGCTGAGTGATCTAAAGTGGAACATAAGATGTGTCCAAAGCATTGTGTTTTTCTTTCTAAGAGTAAAGAATTATTTGTATGTGCTTTTGCATTTCTAATACTTTATACCTCGTAATAAGGGCTCCACAGTGGTCCTTGAGTTGATTAGTTTTGCATTGAAATAATTTGACTAGAATTACTTTGTATGACATGAGTAAAACAGAGAACTATCTGACATTGTTAAGCAAAGGACAAGTATCATATTTGCATTTTAAAAAATACAAGTTTAGAACATCTTGCAGTTGTTCATCCTAAAGAACAGAGATCATAAATAAAGCAATAGTAACAGGAGAAGGGAATGGGAAGAAAGGAAAGAGTCAAGGATAATTTGCATAATTTTGGCTTGTGTATTACGGAGCGACTACACACACAGGAGCTAATTCAGGTGTGGAAGATGATAGAGTCATTTTATGTAGGTCACATAATAGTAGGAAGTCAAAAATTCCATCTGGAATTTAGGACTAAAGGCTGAAGTGGAAAGATAGATGTAGAAACCATTTACATTGAAACTGAAGTAGTTGAAGACGTTGACATACACGAGCTCAGTCAGAGGAAGTGCAAATAATTAGAGAAAATGAAAAACACACGAAGGGAACAGAGAGAGATTATAGAGTTTGGCAGAGAAATCGGAGAAGTATGAATCTAAGGAACATTCAGGTAGGAGTAAGGGAATGACATTCCCCAAGGGATGAGTTTCAAGAAGCAGTAGTGATCATTGCAGTTCGTAGGATTCCTGGCCCCCAACAAGAGAAATGGACACCAGCTAACATCATGGAAAAGGAATTTAACGAAGCAATAACAGATACATCATAGAATGAATAGAAAAGCTGATGAACCAGGCTCAGAAAACTGGGAGGAGTCAGGGAGACTTGGGCGTAAGAAAGCACACTGCAGGTCCTGTCACACAGACACCACCACCGTAGGACATTTGACATTCCACCTTCATAGGCTCTCAATGTCCTTAAGTATCTTCTCACCTGTCCCTCAGTCTTTGTTTCCCTTGCTCAAGTGTCAAATCCCTGGGAGAGAGGATGTAATCTTCTTGCTCAGGACTCCAGAAGGCAGAGAGGGGGTATCTCCCTTTTTCTCTGCCTCCCACTAAGTCTCTCAATGGATGTATCCTTTACATCAAGAAGAATAACAGCTATTTCTCATACAACCCTTATTATATTCTAGGCCCTGTTCTGAGCAATCGACAGACATTAACTTATCCTCACAACTACCCTATATAATAAGTATTTAGATAGAGGTTAACTTGATAAATCCAGGTTAACTTCCCGAACATTACACTGCTAGAAAGTGACAGAGCAAAGATTGAAAGCCTAGCAGTCAGGTTCCAGAGCTCTTTTAAGGCAGGGTCTCACACACTGACTAGGTAACAAAAGATGTATTGATCTAACGAAGCAAGAACAAATGTTAAATTCTTAGATTTACACAATGGTGCAAAGTGTCTTCTGAGATAGGAGGAAAGGAGGGTAGGAAGGATGAGATGGCTAAATATATGTATACAAGTAAGGAGAGGGGGATTGTTTTGACGTAGTCCATGTCAGGATTTCAATTTTCACTCAGAAGTAAGGACATCACTGCAGGACAGAAGTGAGATTAGGATAGACGACAGAGTCAAATGATAATCCTTTGCAATAACCACTGTGCGGAAAACGATAGAGTTACTCTAGCTAAAGCTAGGGAGCCTGAATAAATATGAACACCAATCTTCTCCTTTTTGGTAATTATATCTAACTCTGCTCCAAAGTTCAAATCAGATGAAGAGACTATAAATTCAGGTTTAAAGTTTATTAGTCAGGACCAAAAGAAACCCAAAGGCCAAAGGGTAAAAGAGTAGATGAAGTAATGAACTGTAGTACTTCAAGTTTGACAAATATCATCATTATTATAATTACCATCATAGTTGTGACAACTATCATTTACTGACTGGTTTCTATGTGTCAGGCAAAAATGTTTTACATGCATTATCTCAAATCATGCTCATAACAACTCTGTAAAGCCGGTACTGTTATTATTCCATTTTAATGACCAGAAAACAGGCCTAGAGAATTCAAATAACTTCCCCAGGGTTAGAGAGCAAGTAAATGGTGGAGACAGGATTTGAATCGACTTGTGATAGGGCATTGTGAATGGGACTCTGGGAATGGGGACAAAATGCAAGAATCAAAGATTAGGAGTCGGAAAGCAGGTAAAAATAAATAAATAAATAAATAAATAAATAAATAAATAAATAAATAAATAAATAAAATAAATAAATAAATAAATAAATAAATAAATAAATAAATGTAAGAAAATGAGAGGATCGAATTACAGGAGATTGCTTATGATCAGAGAATAGAATATTTGAGTTTATAATTTTACCTCTCAAGTACTTCTGGTTGCAAGTTTCAACATTCATCATGGAAGTAGTGAGTCCATATGGTGCCCATGTGTGTACAATATGCAGCACATTCTTAAAAAATGGAGCGTGCAAGCTGATGGACAAATGTTTCTCCCTTTCATCCTCTGGCCAGAGAGTTCTGCAAGACATTTCAGGTGGTTCCTGTGTATCAGTCACCTGTGCTGGTAACAGACTTGGTAATGTATCTGTGTATAAGCTTTTCTTTTTCCCACGTTTCTCTCCAGTGCCCTTTACCCCTGCTTCCTGGGCTTGCTTCCTAAATAAATAACCTGTACTCAAGGCTCTATCTTGCCTCAGGTTCTACTTCTGGGAGAACCCAGGCCAAGACGATAGGAAGTAGACAAAATCTCAAGATGAATACTCCTGGCTGGAAGTGAGCAGCCCTTTTCAAGATCTACCATCTCTGCTCATTACCTTCAGGCCTATAATGAAGTTTAGGTCTTGTGTTAGTCTGAGTTCTCCAGAGAATCAGAACAAATAGAACCAAAAATATATCCAATAGGATTTGTGTGTGTGTGTGTGTGTGTGTGTGTGTGTCTATGAAGAGAGAGCCAGAGATTTATTTTAAGGAATTGGCTTATGTGATTGTAGGGGCTGGCAAGTTTGAAATCCACAGAACAGGCCAGCGGGCTGGAAATTCAGGTAAAAGGTGATGTCTTGAGTCCAAATTCCACAGAGCAGCAGTCTAGAAACCCAGCCAGGGTTTGTATGTTGCAGTCTTGAGAATTCCTTTTACTTCAGGAAAACTGTCTTTGCTGTTAAGGCCTTCAGTTGTTTGGATGAGGCCTACCTATATTATAGAGAGTAATCTGTTTTACTTAAAGTCTACTCTCTAATCACATCTAAAAAATACCTTCATAAAAATATTTAGACTGGTGTTTGACCATGTAACTGATACTACAACTTAGCCAAGTTGACAAATAAGATTAAGTGTCACAGGTCTCAACACAGCCTTATGGATATATATAATCTCTGCTCTAAAATAAATAGCTTATACACCAAAGGAATTGAAAGTGCTGGTTCATTTGTATTGGTAGGATCTATGAGATCATATATGGAAGTTGGACTAGAGAAGGTAAAATATAAAGCTGGATAAGAGAGAATTAAAAAACTGTATACAAGTGGACATTGGTCAACATTGCTCAAGTACTAATTCGCCATAATCAGAAGAGTCTGGATGTTGATGGTAACCACTTTGAACACCTTTTGTAATTGCACAAGTCAAACGTGACTTGTATTCATCTTTTGCTATTGATATATATTGAATATTACAATTTTAATACAGTTTTCCTTTCTTAAAATGTGCCACATTTTTTTTGGCACCCTCTGTATTTGACTTCCATTTCCCTCTTCTACCACATTCAGTCTCCCCTTACACTCTGGTAATCATTAAACTGTTGTCTGTGTCTATTAGTTTTTGTTTCTTTGCTTGTCTTGTTCCTTTGTTGCTTTCAGGTTTATATCCCGCATATGAGTGAAGGCATACAGTTCTTGACTTTTTCTGTCTGATTTATTTCACTTAGCATGATAATCTTAAGATCCATCCATGTTATCACCAATGGCAGTATTTCATCTTTTCTTATGGCAAAATAATATTCCATTATATATATGTACCACCTCTTTTTTATCCAATCATCTATGGAAGGGCATTTTGGTTGTTTCCATGTCTTGACCACTGTGACTAATGCTGCAGTGAACATGAAGGTACATATATGTTTATGGATAATTGTTTTCATATTTTTAAGATAGAAACCCAGAAGAGGGATTGCTGGTCATTCGCTAATTCTATTCTTAACTTTTTGAGGAGTCTCCCTAACTTTTTCCATAGTGGCTGTATCAATTGACTTTCCCACCAGCAGTGTATGAGGGTGACTTTTTCTCCACAGCCTCTCCAACACTTGATATTATTTGTCTTGTTGCTGACAGCCCCTCTAACAGGCGTGAGGTGGCATCTAATTGTATAGTTTTTGATTTGCATTTCCCTAACTAGCTAGTGAAGTTGAGCACATTTTCATGTATCTGTTAGCCATTTGTATGTCTTCTTGGGAGAAGTGTCTGTTCAGGTCCTCTGCCCAATTTTTAATTGGACTGTTTGGTTTTTTGTTGTTGTTGAGTTGTACGAGTTCTTTATACATTTTGGATATTAGCTCCTTATCAGAGGTGTTGTTTGCAAACATCTCTCATTCGGTTGCTTGCCTCTTTGTGTTGTTGATGGTTTCTTTTGCTGTGCAGAAGCTTTTTATATGCTTTAAATGGAGCTGAACTTCAAACACATCATGCCATAGTGAACAGCAAAATCCCAGCTACAAGGAAGAGCTCTGTCTGTGACAGTCCCAGACTGTTGCTTTGGCTGTTTACTACCATCACCAGCTCAAAGCACCCCGCTCAGACCCTTCTGTTTACACCTATTATTTAGGTTCCCACTCTCAGCTCATCCCGTTGAACTGTTGACTTAGCTGCTCTCATGCATAATCCCGCTGTCATCCTTCCATCTCCCAAGTCAGTTTTGCAGTAAAGAGTGTTCTATTGTGCTCCATATCTGCCAGCCTTTTTCCACATCCCGGTTCTGCCAGTTACTAGCTACATGATCTCTAACAAGTGAATTAGCCTGTTTATGCCTCTGTTTTCTTGCCTACATAAAAGGCATAAAAAATGTCCCTACCTGATTGGTTAATGAGAGGCTTAAGCAACATACATGTATGATGCATAATTTGTTCGTGCCATGTAGTATATTCTACATATATAATATATGTATTATATATATATATTATTTACTATATGGGGAAGGGAGGAGGTAGTCATACTCACTCCTGAGTCAGGCAACCATGCAGCTGCTTTTTTATACCACTCTCAGTTTTGCCATAGCCTATCATTCGCTTTCCTGCAATTCACCACGTGGAATTCCTTGGTCACTCTTCTCTCCATATCAGCATCCAGTCACCCGCATTTCCCTTTACAGTCCCAGCCGTTTATTCATAACACCACCCCCACAGAAATATATGGTAATGCCAGGCTCCACTGGAGGCTTAGAGAAATGAGAGAGTGGGTGGTAGAAACTAGGAAGAAAAACAAAACAAAACGAAATGTTATACCATTAGAAATGCTTTTTCTTAAAATCTCATAATTTACCCAACTACCCGACAGGAATTTATCAGTGGCTTCTGTCATTTCTAGGCTCTGGCCCATGCTATCCTGCTTGAATTCTCTTGCTTTTCCTGTTCATTTCTCTTCTACTCTCTGCTCTGCTCTTTTCTTTTCTCCTCTAAATTCAAGTTTATTTCTAAAGTAGAGTGATTGGCCCATTTCTATGTTCCTTTATCTCCTTGGAGTCCTTGCTTCCAGTCCTTACTTTACATCACCATCAAACTTGTCAAGGTATTTCCCTAGACAATGACATTTCGCAAGCAAAGCTTTGGTGCCAGATAGTAAGATAAATCCATCAACCACCAGTAGGGACCCAGATCAGGCAATGAGGCAAGTGTGAGCTTGCCTGTAGGCTGGCAGAACTTTGTTAATGTTAAGACAACCTACTTCTCTTTCTAGATTAAAAATAATAATGTTATTAGAAATAGCTCCTAAATTGTCTCAAATGACTTCCTGAGTATTTTCTGAAACAATTCTTTATTACTGTTTCACACACTGATGTGAAAGACTTAACTTTATTCACAAATATCCCTGTTTTCATGGTTCTCCCATGCTTTTTTTAAGTTGGTTACGATGCCTATTTATGTATTTATGTTTATGTAGAGAAACCAATGGGTCCTGAAGAAGAGTAAAAAGAACACTCTTCTTTTTCCTAATGCCAAGACTCAAAACGTTACTAAAGTTTCACACTAAGTCTTTAGAACCCAGACAACTGGTCCACTGGCTTAAGCACAATAAATAATAAGTGACATTTACAAAGCTGTAACGTTTTCCTTGTGTTGTTCTAAGCATTTTATATCTGTTAGTTTATTTACTCCTTACAGGAATCCTATGATATAGATGCTATTATTATACCTCTTTCAATGATAACAAACCTAAGGCATAAGTGACTGTCTCAGGGCACATAGGAAGTACATGGTAGAGGCAGGATTTGAATCCGGGTAGCCTGTCTTTAACCACTCGGCTAAACTTCTCTAATAAACAGAGAAGTAGTTGGTGATTAATGTATGTCAAGAGTACCCTATTACAGTGAAAAACACCTTTTTTGAAAGGGACTCAGTGTAAGCTCTAATAGAAAGACGAGGAGAAATAGGGTATAATCTGAAGAACATGTTGGGTAGACAGTGGATTGGGGGGAGAAGCGGATAAGAAAGAAAGTAAAAGGCTGAAAATAAAATTTTATAATTTTTGTTTTGTCCTTGCCTTTCTACCATCATGGACTATGTTATAAGAAACATTCTATTGCTATCTTTACCACACCTGTCTTCAATTTCCAGCCATTGTTCTAGTCCTTGATAAATTGGACAAATGTTCTCAGAGCAGCATCTCGATTACAAGCAATGAGTAAACCTGAAATTCCTGATCTCATTTCAGGCCTGATGAATCTGTCCTGGGATGGTGGAAGGCAAGGGATCAAGGAAAATGCATGTTTAGCAAGACTCACAGATAGTATTTATGCACCCTAAAGTTTGGAAACTACTGCTTTACAACTTTTTGCACATGCATCTTTTTGTGTTGGCCCACAATACTGAAATTACCATGAAGTGATTCTCCTTACCTAGATTGTACAGTCCTGGGTACCAGAACACCAACAAAAATAATGAGATTATTTACCTTAGAGCTCAGTTTTTCCTTTGATATGGCAAACTGATTGGAAAATGCAAACACCTTTTTTCTGAGAAAGAGAGTCAAAGTTATACTTCCAAAATATTGGTATAACTAACCTAACCCTAATAAATGTATAGGCAGAGAACTTTACAAAAATAAAAAAATCCATTAGTCTACTCTTCTAATATCTTCTGCTGGTATTTCTAGGTGCTCCAAAGTATTTTATTTCATTTATGTAAGAAGTGTCTGTGTAAGCATTTCATTGTACATCCTCACGATCAAGTATTTTGTTTTAGAAGTAGGCCTTGTGGTTTAAAATATGTTTTCAAATCCCAAACTGTAAAAATGATTCCTAAGTATAAATACCTGTTGCTAAGTTCAATAACATACTATGATTCTACCATTTATCATAGAACCAGGACACATCAGATCATCCAAAATATAACTGAGCCAAAACAATGATGTTCCAAATCTGTAAGTTGATGGGAATTAAGAAGAGATAAATCAAATAGTCAAATCATTTTTCCACATTGAATTTTATAATTCCATATGTTTTAATTGTATAATAATGAATTTATTTAATGTAGTCAGCATCAACTTCCTTATTCTTTCGTTTAACATAAAATGACAATTAGCATTCTTTTTAAGACTTGCAAGTTTTAAGATAGTAAAGTAAAACTGGACAAGATTTTATTAATTTGGCTTTATCCAATCTTGAATCATTTTGGATAATGCTGACAAATTTAATCTTCTGTTTGGTAGTTGGCTCTTCCAAAGCATATTTGAACACGTTTCTACCTGTATTATTAGTGCTTATCCCAACTCAAAATATGAGTCAGTCTATTTGTGCATGTAGAACAAGTTTTAGTTTCTTGTTAAGTAACAATCACACAAAGCATTTCTCACTATGGATTGACTAAATATTTGCTGATCCAAATTAATGAAAGTCATTAGATGATACTACCAAGTGGATCTTTGAAGTTCAACTCTTCAATGGTGTTATCATTGAAAGAGTATCCTAGGGTCTGTTTAGTATAATAATATCTTAAACTATCAAATCATCTATCATTAGGGATTCTACAAATACTAATTTCGCCTTTTCCTGAGATATGCAGGGATAGCAGTTACACAGGACTGAGCAAAGAGATGGAGAACAGCTCCAACCTGTTCAACCCTTGAGAAACTGAGTGGATGGAAAACCAAGAGTAAGCTGTCTGATCAGTAGTCAGCACAATATCATGCAAGACTGAACTTCGCCTCAACTATTGTCCTGGCAGAGTTAAAGAAGTCCTCTTTAGTTTGCAATTTTGAGAGAATCTCAAGTGAATTTAGGTAAAAATTTCTCCTTTATGAAAACAAAAAAAACTTAACTTCTTGAGTGGATGTTGATATAAGAAGCTGACACATTCTTTCACATACTGTGCATAGAGATATGGGCCATGTTAGAAACAAAAGATGCATTTACTATGATCAAGTCCCTAAGATACAGTGCTCCTAACTAGGACCTCCTGGTGGTTTAAGAGTGACCTTAAGTTACGATAATCTAGAGGTCCAGGTTTGCCCAGACAGTACCAGTTTATACCTTTATTGGCACATAATTATACATCGATCCCCATCAATCTCAAAAGTCTTCTGGATTTGGTGAGATATATATGATCACTAAGACTTAAGTGCATAGTTCTATACTTTAAAAGAAAGGAAATAGAAAGCCACAATGGGTCAAGAGAAAATGCTCAGCCCTGCTTATCCTTTCCAAGCATTAAGAATTCAGATAAAGACACCTACTTCACAATGTTGTTGAGGATCAAATGTAGTAATATAAGTAAAGTACTCCCCCAACACACACCCCTGAAGGGCCTGGAAAATGGAAACTCTCAAGAAATTCAAGTCTCAGGCCATTGATTTCCCTTTTCTCTTTATCACACCCAAAGAAAAGTCTAAGATTGTTTCCATTGTTCCAAAGAATTGGCAGAGAGTTAAAGCATCTTCTTCACCTTGTAGAGTCTTCTTTGGCACAGGAATTCATACAGTTCTAGGAAGCCTCAAGGTCCCTAACAATCCTTGTTTGGAGGAATGCAAAATGAGAAGACAAGAGCTCAGTTCTTCCTGACAAGGTGTCAGATTGTGTGACCATCCTGGTAGGGATGGTGTCCAAACTTTCAATTCAGAGTAATCTCAATTAAACATGAGAAAGAAAGTTCTAATTAAAACTGTCTAGGATGGATGAGTTTCCCCACAACGTACTGAGTTCCTTACCACTAATGAGGACAAATATGTGTGTGGGTTAATCATTTGATCAGGATATACACAGGAGGGTTCCATTTCAGAAGGGGGTGAGCCCAGTACTGGAAATGTCTTCTTCCCCCTTTTCTGTGTATACGTGGCCCTCATTTTGGTACTTTATAGTTCCTGTATTTTCTGAAACAACAGATCTAGCTTATGTATTTTCCTTTTCTGTATTTCTAACGAAAAGTATAATTTAGTCCTTATTATTTTCTCATGTTGTTATGTATATTAACTCAAAAGGACCATGCCCAACACTATTTTGACTCTTTCACAATTCCTATCTCAAATGCTGAACATAGAGTGGATGCTCACTGAGTACTTACTGATGAAAAATGCAGACACATTCCTGCAGAGATTTTCCTGCGCCTGCCATAAATACAAATTGACTCCACAGTCAGCATCAACTGTGGCCATACAGCATATGTTTCATGTCTTCACATAAGGCAAAAGACATGGGATTCAGAAAACTAAAAAATGCACTGACCTTTTGAATATGATTCAAACTTTTGACTATAGAGACTGAAACTACAAAAGTTTGTCAACGAGGCTGATGACAAACAAAAACACAATACACTTAAAAATTACAGTAAATATTACAAGTGAAGCCCAATCAACTAATAAAAAATACAAATAAAATAATTATAATTGTTCAGAACATAAGAAATCTTGGGATATTTTGTTGTTTGTAAGTTTGAAAATGTTTAATATGTTAGGTCAAATATAAACCAAAACTAAGGTTATAGATAAAATAGGATGAAAATGACAGATTTTGACAAGAACATTTTTCATTTCAAATGACTTAGAAGATTTTGTTAAAAACAACATAATTAACTAATAGATAAAATCAATTTAAATTGAAGAAAAATATATCTAACATACTGTCGAACTTACAAATGTATGAATAATAAATTTAGCTTACTTGGGAAGCTTTTTCCAAAATCACTGGTATTTTGAACTCAAAATACAATATAAAAATTAGTCTATAAGAAATTGAGTTGTGCAAATATTTACATTTGTGCAAAATGATAAATATAAAATATATTTAGTAATAACTATTGAAATCTACTCTTGTATCTATTATCCCTCTTTTGGCTTAATCCTACATTTTCTAAGAGGCTTTGTTATTGCTGCTATTTTTAGATTCCTATTTTTCCCAGACAATAGCCAGCAATGAATATCTATGTGAGAGTATCCAGTGATAAAATTGCTTCTGCCATCCTTTCTCCCATACAAGTGCATTATATGGGAAAGTTAAATAATGTGGATTTTCCCTAAATGGTATATGAAATCTAAGGGTATTTTGAATTTTTATTGAGTTAAAACTCTTTTGGTTACAAGTTATAGAAATCCAGTCCAAACTGGGTTTTGAAGCCAAAAATAAAAGCTTATTGATTCACAAAAACAAAGAACTGGAGGTGGCAAGGAGGGGCAGGAGGCTCACAGGATGACAGGATAGGGACTCGAAAACTGCCAGGACTCTTTCTACTCTGCCCCATTTTTTGTCACTCCATTTGCCTTCACTCTCTACAGAAGACTGTCTTGTACCTTCACCAGCAGAGATGAGAGAGTTTTTTTCTTGTAACTGCCATTTTAATTCATCCCAAGATCTTGTGCAGATGTTTCTCATTTATGTGTCTACCCTTGTGGCTGGGTGAGAGAAATATTATGTTTAAGCTCTCTCTCTCTCTCTCTCTCTCTCTCTCTCTCTCTCTCTCTCTCTCTTTGAAAACATGGCTTAAAAGGAAAGGAAGATTAATTCCCAGAGGAATGGGAGTGATGTTCCCTGGAGAATAAAGGAAGGTTAAGGAGAGAATCCTATTGTTACCTCCTATATCTAATGACTATAGCTGGGGGCCAAGGTATCTGACTCTGGCCTAGTTGAGTCCTCAAAATGTGACACCATCAGAAACATCTTTCTTGTTCTTTCAATTATGTAGCGTGTTGAAGCAATGAGTAGGGGCACAATTACAAAGAGAATGGAAAAGATCTTGGAATATTGGGGTTTATAAAATCCTATGTAAAATGTATCCTCTATAGAACAAGCTTGGCTTGTGATTTTGTCTAGTACCCATGATGCCATTTGATCAATAACATGGTCTAAGATGCTGTGGTTTCTGGGTTTTTTCAATGTTATTTTTGGACACCAATCAACTATAGACTAATACCCTTATACCACTAATAAAGATATGCAGTCTTCATTAATTCTTATTGCAAGTTTACTCAGGATTTTGTAAGAACACCGAGTTCTCATTTTAAAATCTTTCAACATTTATTTTGATCATTGAGTCAGTTGTAAATTCCTATGTAAAAATTTAGTGGACATGACTTTCAATAAAGCTCAGAGGTTCACTTACATACACCACAAATGAAATAATGACAGCAAAGAGCCTTGAAAAACAGCCTTTATTATTGGGGTTTTGCCAAGCTAAAATTTTACAATTATGTTCCTTAAGTAGCTAGATAATTTAGCTGGATACTTTAGCCTACTTTGTGTTGAACCATCCTTGAAAGCAAACACATGCCTATTTAATACCCACTATTTCTCAGACACTAATCCACACTCATGAACATAGAGTGGATATTCATTGAGTACTTACTGATGAAAAATGCAAACACATTCCTGCAGAGATTTTCCCATGCCTGTCATAGATACAAATTGACTCCATAGTCAGCATCACCTGTGGCCATAAAACATATGTTTCATGTCTTCACTCATGACTTTAGAAACACCTGGAGAGTTTGTTTTTTAATATACTAATAAGTGGGACCAAACTTACCAGGTTCTGAGTCAGTAGGTCTGTGTTTAGTTTTTTAACTGTTTTTTTTTTTTTTTTTTTTTTTAATTTGCCAGGTGATTCAGATGCACTGACATTTTGGGAAACCATGAATTTAAACTCAAATGCCTATTCTTTCTGCAGATTTTATCGGCAATAATTTGCAAAGCCTATCCATTTTATGTAACTCACGAAGTAAGTCTATTCTTAAAAATCAGAGTATCTACTAGGAGACTGGATCTTTCTCCTAGCAAAAATCCAATCCTTTGTGATGGTAGACAAGTCCTCCATTTTCTCACGCATAAAATGTGCGGTTTGATGAGATAATTCTTAAAGTCCTTTAAGCAGTAAATATGTTTAACTTATGGAATCCTACAGAATTAGATGTGAAAAAGAAATGTGAGCAGAAATATTTATTACAGTTTTCCTCAAAAATATACAGGTCATATAAAATGCTGAAAAAATGTAGAACAAATCAAAAAGTCATAAATAAATGAGTTTAGTTCTTGAATTTAAAAAAAATTCACATTCATAGCTGAATCTACATGAAAAGGCCAGCATTACAGCTATAAAATGATTTAAATTGCCTTGGTCAGCATTTTCATATAATTTCCTTGCCAATCCAGAATAAGCATGGTAACATGTCTAGAAAGTAGTTGTCAGTGTGCTGAGATTGGGCAAAGAACAGTTTCCAGGGTGGGTGGGGTGAACCTTTTTTTTTTTTTTAGTGAAATGTCACGCCTGTCTGATTACGACGCTGTGAATCACTGTGTATTTGGCATACTCTCAACTGAAACACACCTTTGCTTCCCTTTAGTCTCTCCTTCACTTATCATCATGGGAAAAGATAAAATTCACAAACTATAGATTACAACATTACTTCTCAAAAGACACATCCCATTTTCAAAGCATATTTAAGGTCCCAGGAACTTATATTGGCTGACTTATCTTCAACCTAAAAGTATTATTTGTAATAAAAAACTCTAAATTATTTTTAATTTTTCTTTAATTTTTATTCTTGATTTATTCTCATGTTTTTTATTCTTAAACTGTACCATGCATATTTACTTTTTGTCCTATTGGGAAATGGTTATATTAAGTAGTGATTGCTATAATTTGTGGTGGAAATATTACAAATCATTTCCTAAACTTTTGAGATTATTTTTGCCTTTACTCTCTTGCACCCTTAAAGACCCACAGCAGTATCATACTTCCATTCTTCTCCTACTTAATGTTATTATGTAAATATCAACCCCACAGTGGAGAAGAGAAATTGTCATGTGTTTTATTTAAGGTAAAGAGTTTCATCTATATAAATTCTACAAGATGTTGCTTATGTTGTTTCTACTTTTCACTGACTTTGAGTGAAAGTCACTTCCTTTTGAGTTATTCAACAAGAATCAGATTCCTTAGTGCAAATTTAACTTTGGATCTTGGCAATAAATTGCCTTCAATTAAACAATTACATTGAAAATCTTTGATCCTGCTGTACAGATCTAAGATTTCCTCTCATGACATCAGAGCAGTTTTGATAGCACCAGCTCCTTCTTTCCTCTTTTGGGTCTTTATTCTTCAAGTCCAAATATCTCTCTGTTACAAAGAGCTCGGAAATCTGACACTGACTTTTAGATTTACACAAACAGATAAAACTCGATTTTCTTCCAAGGCTCCAGCTGAATTTTGATGCTCCTTTCATCAATGCTTGACTTCATTTTGAGGCTTGCATCATGGTGACAAATGCAGGGTTGCCAGGTCAGAGAACTAGGTCACCTCTCTCACCTAGCAAAAAAAATCCTGCTGGCACATTCAAACCCATCTCAAGGTATGGATCTAGTAGTCTGGTCAAAATAAAAATGCACATTTACTAAAGGTACCTCCCACTGCAAAAAATCTTTCAAAAGCAAAACTTTTAGACTACACGAAAGCTAAAATATCTGACAAATGAATAGAGTGCATGTGTCGAAGTTTAAAAATAAAATATAAAATTCAGGTGTGTGATTAATATTTATGTGGAGCAATGAAGGTTATATTTCTGGCCTGTTGTCAATACCCATTTTCTGAAGAGTGAAGCAGAAATCAAGCTGTCACAGCAGCCTCCAGATCTCTCCAAGGTGTTCTGCTGGTAATGGTTTCTGTGTACCCATCTATGTAAAATTCTCCACCCCTGTACCCAAGCCCATAGTTCTTCCATGTTCAGACTCGCTCCATTAGTCTTCTGAGGTCAGACTAAATCCAGGCGAAAGTCCTGATTGCTGGCTGAGATAACCTGGAATAACTTGACTGCATTTTGCAACTTCCCAACTGGGCGGTGGTGGTGGTGGTGGCGTAGTCATTATAAATGAGAGAGGAATCCTATAATGCCTTCCTAGAGATTGGTATCCATGTCAAAAACCCTCATGTTTACATTGCCACTATTGGATTTATCTGGAAAATTTAAACTCTGCAAACTTTAGGAAGTCTCTTATCATGAAGATTTGACAGTTCTGTTTACATTAGCCTTGACCTATAGGTTAGCAGAGAAAAGTTACTTCATTGCCTCCTGGAGGAAACAAATCTCATATGAGATTTCTTGATATTACAAAAATGCAAAATACATAGGAAGAGAAGCTGGTGTTGAAGCTATCTCTATCTGTGACTCTTCCACTACTTGAAATTCCTGGGCCTTTATGCCATGGGTTCTCTGTGTGTTAGCAATAAGTGTCCTATTAAAGGAGTACAAATATATAAACTTATTTTTAAAGTTTAAAATGAAAACTAGGTCTTAGCATCATTTTTATTTTAGTGAGTCTTTTGTTATTCTCATTTTAAATTTGTGGAGTTGTTCTAGCTTATGAGTATCTGAGTATCAGATAGTTATTACGAAATATTTTGAAAACTTGAATGGGGAAAGACTTGCAGTCTTGGAAGGGTGGGAAATAGCAGTGGCTAGACTTTTCCCAGGTGGAAAATCAAGGCAAAGAGACCAGGAAGTCGATACTAGTATCAGGTGCAAACCAGTTTAGAATCTGAGAGTGGGGTTTAGAAAGGCATGGCATAATTTAATTTAAAAATGGTTAGCAAATTCACCGTCTTTTTACCTTATTTGCGGCAAAACTGGGCATTGAACTATAGTTTACTTCACTGAAAAATGAAATTAGACTACACTATTTTAAACTCTAACTTTGTCCCTTCCAAAACAAACTGAATTTTTCGGACACCACAGGAAAGAGCGGAAAGTATTTGTATCTGTGTTCATCTGCCTTTAAATTATGCATTCAACCATTAAATGAAGTTTCTTTGGATGATTCTAACTAAACTGTAATAAGGTGTTGATAGTATAAAAATTCAACTGAAAGGAATGGAAAAATCATGTCTTCTATTTTACCTTTAAATTTCCTAATAAGCAGCAGGGCAAAGCACAAGGCTCTTGAAAAGTATGAAATCTCTGTGAAGCAGAATCAGCCATAGAAATTACTACGTATGATACAGGCTAAAGTTAATAGCTGTCACAGAATTGATTGTCAAACTAGGAACAGTTAAAAACAAGTAGCACAGGTAAGATGAGCACATACACTTTTCTTTCCTTCCATCAGAAAATAGGAATCAAAGATGAGAGGCATGCAAGAAAGTATTATAAGTAGAATACTACAGTCTCAAACATTTTCTAACTCTTACTACTCCTCATATGAAATTTCACTTCCAAGTTGTGAAAATGACAAACGTGTTTATGTATATTTTACAGATTCTTATTAATGGCTCTGGATCAAGGGCCCAAATGTTTCAGTCTCATGTTACGTAACTTAGTAAATCAATTTCACATGTCAATCTAAGTTATTTCTTTAATAAAATATTATTTTAATACAATTATATGAAACTATTAATAATGGATAAATAAAACACATCATCAAGCTTTACATCAAAAATGCCTGATTTTGAGGTGAATTTACAATGTGTTCAATACTGGGTTTAACAATTTCCATTCATTATGATGTATAGTGGTCAGAAGAATCCTGTGAGTTAGTTAATATCTAGTTAATAGTGAGGAATCTGAAATAGAGGTTAAGTAACTTGTTCAGTTCACTCAATGAATAAAACATGGAACCGGAATGCAGATCCAGACATTTGGATCCCAGAAATATGCCATTCTGATAAATGTTGCCGAGAGCCAGCTTCCCTTGGGAACACACCCATACTTAATTTGAATAAAGCAGACACCGTCTGTGGTGTAGAATAATAAGCTGGGGTCCAGGAACCTGGGCTCAGTGAACATGAGGGCAACTGCTATATTCTTGGTATGTTAGAAAAAGCACGAGTGCTTAGATCAGCCTGATTGTCACCAACTCACTCTGTAATCTTAAGGAAGTTGTATAACTGTACTGCGTTTTGGTGTTCTTTTCTGTACAGTGAAAAGTAAGCATGGCACCCTGTTGTCGAGAGGACAAAATGAATATAAAAGAACCTCCAACCTAGTCATTCTATCAATACATGCTTGTATCCTTCCTTCCTCATGTTGTAAAGGTGTCAGCTTGCTGATTTGTAAGAGAGAAATGGGACTAAGTACCTGCTTGACTAACACGGGCCCCAGACATTGAAAGGATGTAATATCTCAGATACAAGGACTTAAAAATAGTTTTTTTCTCAAGTGAAATTATCTGCAAATAAGATAAATTACGAGTATTTTGGGGAAAAGCATATTCTATAACCAGAAAAGGCACATCTTCTCAGTATACCTACCTGGTATTTTATCAGTTTCTTAATAATATCTTGCAGTTATTTCTAAATGTAATCATATGTGGACCAAACATAATGTTCACTTAACTTATACTTAGAAGTTGATCATATTCTCTTTCTTTATTTTTGAAGTAAAATAATTCCTTTCACTTCCCAGATTATATTGTTTTTAAAACAGAAGTTCCTAATCAAGCCCTGTAATTTTAGGACGTTACTATCATAAGTTTTAAACAGAAGCCATCTACTGTCATGTTTAATATTGCTCATTTTCATTAATTGGCACAAACTCTCAGAACGAGCAGAAATATTTATCATTCAAAATCAAGAACTATACAGATAATAATATGCATGTTTGTATTATTATGACTGAATATAATTTGCTGGAAAGCTTGGCTCATAAACTCCATTTTCTTCATAAGAACCTGGTTTCACAAACTATAGATGTATATTTTTATGCATACATTTACTCATTCAACAAATATTCATGGAGATCCTGTTCTGCTGTGTGCCAGACATGGAGTTGGGCCCTTGGGTGCAGTGGTGACAGGAGAGCTGTGAGTCCTGCCCTCAGGAGCAGGGGTCTTGTGGGAGTATGGGAATAAGTAAACAGCAGTGAGGTGTGAAACAGGGGCCACAGCCAGGAAAGGGGAATAGGTCCCAGGAACACACACCAGGGACTCCATCCCAGACTTCAGGGACAGGGTTCAGGAAGACTAGCTGGTGGGAATGACCTTCATGCTCCTCTCTGAAGGAGAAGAATTACCAAGGGAAGGGGAAGAGTGCAGGATACAGCACATGTCTGCAGGACAGACATTGAGAGGCTTGAACTGGCTTGAACACAGTGTTTGAGGTGGGGAGTACCAAGAGATGAGGATAAATAGTAATAGCTAAAGAAGAGCCAGCATTTCAGGGTTTTCCAAGCAACACTTGCACATGTGGGCTTTCTCAGGGCAATGGGCTCCAGCCAGTATAACAACATAAAAGGGGTGGCGGTGACATTTAGAAACCACTGATGTCCACCTTGATGTCCACATTTCTTAGACTAGATTAAGCTTCCACATATGCAGAGTCCTCACAAAAGTGCCTAGCATCCTTCTGTGTTGGATGTCTTTGTTAGAAAACATGGATTATTGTCACTGCAGTCACTTTACAGGTAAAAACGAAAAGCATCCTTGTAGCAATGATCAGCTTTTCAAAACAATTATTGGCTGCAGCAAGAAAGGCTGCATCACCTTCAACCCACCATACTTCCTCCCACTGTCGTCCCTCTTTGGCTTTATTTATGGTTCCCCTAAGCACCCTCCTCTTTGCGAGTGAAGCAGGGGATGGTTCTAGATGTTCAGTGCTACAGGGTTGAACAAATCTATAAAATGTTTCTCGAGCCAACATGACTATCCCTTACCCAGGCTCAACCACCCCATTTCATAGAGTTAGAATATGGGATGCTTTTCACATTGCATTGTGAAATAATGCACTTGACTGAATAAATGCTGAAGGGTGGCCTTGATTCCTACTTCCTTGTGTCTTTATGTCATGTATAGGAAGGGCATCAGGCTCGAAAGTCAAAAGACTTGAACTTCAATTCTAGCTTTACTTCCTATCAGGTCTTCGATTCCAGCAAATAGCTCAACCAGTATAACCTTGTTTCCTCCCTTTAGGAAACTGGAATCACACTCCTGCTTCAATGGTTTTGAAAGGATATGTGAGATAACTATAAGAAAAAGCACCTAATGTAAAATTTAATATGGAGTAACAGCTGTCAGTGGTTAAGTATGCATTATGTTTGGCTCCGTTACATATTTTATTTAATTCCCATAACACTCCTTTGTTAGGTATTACTTTTCACTCTCTGTGGGTGAGGAAAGTAAGGCTTAAAGAGGTTAAGTAACCTGCCTAAACCACACAGCTAAGTGGCGGAGCTGGATTTGAACCCAGTTCTCAGTTATACCAAAGCCATGATCTTTACTAGGTCCTCTCTCCTCTTCCTTCCTATTTCTTACATGTCAACCACATAACGCTATAGGTTATAATTTAAAATACTGAATAAAAAGCATATTTTATAACCACAAAAGCCTAAATACATACTTATGGATGTGTCATGCACATAATTTCATGGGTAGCACATTTTTGCAATATAATTAATTCAAGTAATAATTCTGTCCCACCCTGATATTATGTTTGTTCCATCCCTGATGCCATCTTTCGTGTTCCAGAGATGCGCAATCCTGCTTGTGGTTGCTCAAGTGAAACAGACACAAATGCTCTGTGCCTGTCACTCCTAGTGGCATGAAGCTTCCAGCTGCCGTAGGTGAGTAATAATGGAATGACTAAAGCCAACACAGAAAGGAAGCAGTGCCCATTTAATAGGGACACCATATAAAGGAAGACACTCAAGCCAGTTCCAGCAACTGCAAATGATTTTACTAGGCGAGCCCCACCCAAAGAGGTCCAGCAATTTCCCATTTGTCCTTTGCCCATCCTGCCCCTCCCATGTCTCCACCCTCCTGCTGCCTGCCCTTCCCAGGTGCCTCCCTCTTTTTATGGTGATTGCACCTCTCCAGCCAACAGCTCACACGCCACGCCCTGTCTGCTGCACCAGCATTGGCTCAAGCGGAGTCTCTCTGCCCCCACCCGCAACCCCCCGGCTTCTGTCTTAATGAAGCCTCTCATTAATGTGTCCTCGCTGACTCCTCTCCAGACAGCTGCCACCGAGATTCCTCAACCTGTCTTTCTGCATTTTCTTTTTCAGTGTATGGAGCCTTTCCAAATTACTTCAAATGACAAGCAAACCAGATGCACTGAGTAAGCCTGCTGGAGGGCTCTTCCCAAAGACAGATCATCTTCCATGAATGGACTGCTAGACTCTTAGTCAGGTCAGTTTCCCTGGACAATGTGAGTCGATGCACAATGTCCCCACTTCTCGGGGAGATAGACAATTATTAACTACTGATTAACAATCAGGATGGGGCTTATTTCTTTAGAGTAATCATAATCATAAGAATAATAAATGGTAACTGCCATTTGTTTCTCCAGAACTCACTGTGTGGCAGGTGCCTTTCATATCGTTGCTTACTCAGTTTTCAGGCAATCCTGTTCCAGTAGATATCTTTACCCTACTATACAGATGCGCAAGCTAAAGCAGAAAGAAATGACATGTTTGTTATTATATGGAATCAAGTGACAGAAACAGATGCGAACTCAGTCTCTCTAAACGTAAAGCCTGCTTGTGTTTCCCAACACCTGCTCTTCCCTCGTCTGTTATTGGCACTTCCGTCCTCTTCATCACAAAGATTGAAAACCTCCTAGTCACCGGTGATTCCTTCTCATTCATCCCTCTCCTTAAACAGCACCTTGCTAGACTCCGGTAGATTTTATATATTTAACACTTTTTTACTGTCTCTTTTTTTTGTTTCCCACTCTAGCCACCCTAGTTCAGGCCTTCACTACCTTTCTCCTAAACTACAAGTTCTGACAATTAAGCTCGTGAACTCATCCTAGAAAAAGTGCTACATACCTCATTGCTGAATATCACTATGGTCACCTTCAAAGTGCTCCCCTTGGGAAGCTATGCACCTACACCAGCGCCTACTCTACCCTTCAAAGCAATTTTGGAACTCTTTTTCTGGAATGGCCATTAGAGCTGTCCTTGTATTACCCTTGATGTCCTGAATGTCATCAAAATGTCTTCCTTTCAATATTTCCTTTATCTTTGGATAAGGAAAGAAGTCATTGGGGGCCAGATCAGGTGAGTAGGGAGGGTGTTCCAATACAGTTATTTGTTTACTGGCTAAAACTCCCTCACAGACAGTGCCGTGTGAGCTGGTGCATTGTCACCATGCAAGAGCCATGAATTGTTGGCGAAAAGTTCAGGTCATCTAACTTTTTCACTCAGCCTTTTCAGCACTTCCAAATAGTAAACTTGGTTAACTGTTTCTCCAGTTGGTACAAATTCATAATGAATAATCCCTCTGATATCAAAAAGGTTAGCAACATCAATGCAACAAGTTCACGAACTTAATTGACAGACCTCATATAAAAATACCCTTTTGATTGTTCAGACTGTCCTCCTTTCTCTGCAAATCCAGTCTTCACACTGCTGTATAGTCCTTCTGCTAAATCAGTATCTTTCTACTGCCACTTGTATAACTAAAACTTTTCAGTCTAGCATTAAAAAAAGGAAACCCTCTGTAAAATGAGATCTGGTCTAAGTGTTGTCATATTTACCTTGTGTTGTCCTAGAATATCACAGGGGATATTTGGGAGCAGAGACCAACCACCCAAATAGAGCTAATCAGAACTAAAATGTCTAGAAAGACCCCAATTCCAGAAGAAGAGATACTGGGCAGGAAACCAAGGCAAAGCTTCGTGGAGAGAGGAGAGAAGTATTGGAGGCCTGAAATATTGAACTGCCAGGAAGAGTGTTCAGCAGAAACAGATTCATTCAGGAGAGATTGCAGATACCGGACTGGTACAACTCAAATAGGGATGGTAATGAAGGAAGTAGAGAAAAGAATGAGTCAGAGATGTTGTCGCTTTGAGTGAATTAGAAGGTGCCTGTCTGTAACACAAAGAAGAAACATCTGATCTAGAAAGACGGGGATTCTCCTTTGAACATATAGCTCTCATGTAATTTATCTTTAATCTTGAGATGATAAACTTTCGGTGCTGCTGACATGACCAGGTATATCTATCAAAATGAATTAAGCAAATATAATTTTTTTGCCTTAATCATCCAAGAATTGTCCCATTTTTAAAAACTGCAAGTTGATTCTAAAGAAAATTAAATCCTAGATACTGTATTAAAAAGCGAACCACGTTATATTTCAGTCAAACTGATTGGCATATTTAGAAGCCCTTTTCATAGTTTATTTCTATGATTTCCTTTGTCTTTAAATAGCAGGTAGATGACTTTTCCCCAAAAGCTTAGTGGTTACATTAATATATTATGAATTGGGAAAGAAAGAGCCCCACCTCAGGCTCTCCCATTCACCTCCTGCACACTTTAAATGGAACATTTGCATTACTAGCTCTAGGTTTCAAGGCTATTGATTAGTGACAGCAGGGTAACTTTATTTATGAGTAACAGATTCTAAAATGAACACTCGTTGAAAAATAGCTCCCACAGTGCTGAAAATTTCCATCGTTTTATTCATGTTTTGTGTGTATGCACATTATTCAAATAATTGAGGAAGTATTTAAAAGGATTTTTAGAAATGTGAATAAAGTTGATTATAATTTAAAATTTTCATCATTATTCCTTTGGAGAGCAAGGCAATGTAACTTGAATACCAGTAGCAAAGCCATATAATTATACAAATTATTTACTGGTGGATAATCACTTGAAACATACTTAGGTAAGGACAGCATGTTTTCAACATACCTTATAGTTCTTTAACACACCCACAAATATTCTTTAATGAATTAACAATTGGATGCCTTGTAAAATGATAACGAGTTAATAATGAATATTTGTGAGGAAGAAGAAAAGGATTAATCTAAATATTAAGTAGTTAAGAAACAATTATTTTTTAAATTAGTAAGTGTTATAATGCATTATATAATATATTTAATCTGGCTAGGTCACAGAGCAAGAGAGAAGCTCATTCAAGTTCTAATTTAGTGTTCTCTATAAAGGAGGACTGTTTGAGAAAGAACTCCCTTTGGATTTCACCCTGGAATCATTCAGACATTTAAGAAAAAGAATAAATTTAAATTGTATGTACCGTATGTTTGCTAAACATCACCAGCCCTAAAAACTACTCCATTTCCAAACTCTGTGTACAGCAACACAAACAATTCACATCTCCTTTTAAACATTTTTTTTTTAACTTACACACAGTAAAATTTACCCCTTGTGGTCTTGAGTTCTAAGCATTTTGATAAATACACTGAGTCATATACCCACCATCAAAATTATGATAGGGAACAGTTCCAACACCCCCCTCCCCAATTTCTTCATGTTGCCCCTTTGTAGTAAATTCCTTCTCCTACTCTAATCCTTGTCAACCACTAATAAGTTCTCCAAATCTATAGTTTTACCTTTTTCAGAATGCCATTTAAATGAAATCCTATGGTATGTAGTTTTTGGGGGTTTGGCTTCTATCACTTAGCAAATGCTTTCAAGATTCAACCATGTTGCTTGTGTGTGTCAAGTCTGTGCCTTTTTATGACTGAGTGGCATTCCATTGTACCATAATTTGTTTATCCATTCTTCCATCAAAGACATTTGGGTTTTTTCCAATTTTTAACAATTATGAATAAAATATAAATATTTACATATAGGCTTTTGTGTGAACATGTTTTTATTTCTCTTGGGTATTTACTCAGTAGGATTCCTGGATCAGATGGCAAGTGTATGTTTAACTTCATAAGATATGACCAAACTGTTTCCCAAAGTGGTTGCACCACTTACATTCTAATAAGCAATAAATGAGAGGTAGAGTTTAGAGCTCTTTGTGTTTCCATTTGAGTACTGCCTATTGAGCTAATGTCAATTAGCCAATTGACTAATTCTTTCCTCAGATGTATCAAATCTTTCAATGAGCCTTATAAGGTTATTGTTCATCTCTACTACAATGCTTTTCATTTCTAACATTTCCTTTTTATTCCATGCTATAGCTTCCATCTCTCTGCTGAAATTGCCTTTTGGTTCTTATATGTTGTAAAGCTTTTCCTTTAAAGCCTTCAACATATTAATCATAAATATTTCAAATTCTTTTTCTGATAGTTCCTTCGTCTCTGTCATATCTGAATTTAGTTCTATTGCTTTTATTTTGGTAAATTGATGCTTTTTCTTGCCTCTCTGTGTGCCTCATAATTTTTTGTTAGAAGTTGGATATCTTGTATATAAACAGAAACTGAGGCAAACATGTACTTACATGTACTTTTAATTATATTAAAACTTTATTTTGGTGAATTGAGACAATCTTGGAAGGGGTTGAATTTGGTCTGCATTTCTTGTTGCAATGGTTACAATCTGTATATCACAGCATTCAAATTCTCCTAGAGATATTTTGCATTGAGGGTTGGGACTAATTGGTAGAGGGTTTTTCTCAATATCTGCTTTATCTTTAGCTTGAGGTCTTCCCTTTCTGCTGTATCTTAGAGGGGGTCACTCTCTCCATAATCCTGAAACTTCCCCAGCATTATTCCAGTTATCTGTTGCTCAATGTTTGTTAGCTTGGTGGGAGGGAAGCAAGAGGGGGAGTCTCTGTTATTCTGGTTAATCCTCAGTCTTATGGAAGCACTGTGTCCCTGGACCTTGAAGATGTGGCCTCCTTAATGCTCCTGCCCCACCTACCTGTTGTATTTCTGGACTCCACACATATCCTACCCTTCTTCCAAGGTTAGAGAGAAGTTTCTGTTTCCTACACACAGCTAGAATGGTTTTCCCCAGTGCCATAAGTGCAGCAGTGTTAGTTGTCCCTCTGCCTGCAGTTTTAGGCTCTTTTTCCCATTGGGGCAATAAGCAAGAAGGGTCTGCACAGGACTTCTTACCTTTCCTACATGGACTGCATTCCCCTCTCCCCAGGCCCACACCATTAAGTTGCTTTCTCAGAACTGTCACCAATCCTTTTCTGAGAGCCAAGTAAGAATCCTGGAGAAGAGCCTGTGAGAGTGGAAAGCTGTTATATCTCTGGTCTCCAGCCTCTCCACACTCTCACTAGCTCACACTTGGCTTCCACCAATTCTTTAACTAATTCCTTAGCTGGATTCTTCTCAGTGCGCCTGGTTACTTTGGCCCCTGGAAAAGTGCATCCCTCTCTCCCGGCAGGTATTTTTCTCTTCTTATCTTTCAGGTTAGTCAGTTGCCCTGTGACATCAGCTCTCTTGTGAGCTTAAAGTCTTGAATTTGTAGTTTGTCTGACTTTTTGTGTCACTGTTGTAAGGGTAAGAGTGATGCTCTTTCCATCTGTCAATCTCCCATGCGAAAACTGGAAGTCTTTATCTCTTTTTTGAGCTTTCACATCCATTTAAGATTACAGGTCTGCCCTTTGCTTTTCAATACATTAGCCTTAAACAACCATTGGTCTTAATATCTATTCTGCTTATTAACATGTAGACCAACTTCATTTACATGGCCAAATGTTCTTCACTAGTTATATCCGTTTTATCCCTATAAAAACCTTATTACGCTTATACATATCTTAAGTTGCTTGGTTGAAACAGTTACATACTACATTGGGAATCAGGAGAACTGGTTTATCTAGTCTCTTACTAACTGTAACTTAAAGACAGAAATTTCTCTGTTTGTATCACCTAATAAACCTGGAAAGAGTGGTCCAAATTCATGGGGGCACCTATTCTCAAAACCAAGTTCCTTTCATCTTGTTTTTCTCCCACCTTGTAGTTCATTGTGATCTACTTGGTTAAAACAGGATCATGGGTCTATCTGTATCCCACCTCATAGGAATGGGGAAAAAGAGAAAGGAAATCGGAGCAATTCCTTACATTTAAACAAGTGAGGCAAAAATTGTCCCCAACAATTTTACTCACATGGCATTGGCAAGAATGCAGTCACATCACATTAACTGCATGGACTCTGGGAAATGTAACCCTGGCCAGCGAGCCATATGCTCAGCTTGTACTGTATTATGGAAGAAGAGAGAACAGAATTTGCTAGAAAGTTAACGGCCTCAGACACAATAATTGGCTCTAGCCACCCAACTATTTCGATGTAAATTTCTTTCCACAAATAGAACGTACTCATTCTCTTTCCAAGGGAGATAATCCAAAATCCAATTGAGTTATTTCATCTGGCTCAAAGTTCAGGGTTCTCTGGTTAAAGCTCAGTCCTCTTGATCACCTCAATATGTTATATCCCTTCCACACCCCCACCCCTTAAATAAACAATAATGGAGTACTGCAGGGTTGTAATTTACCAAATAAATAAATAAATAAATAAATAAATAAATAAATAAATAAATAAATAAAAAATATATATAATATTATATATATGTATGTATGTGTATATATATATATATTCATTCATATGACCAAATTATATTTCTCATATATGGTTTGTTTTTGTCCATGGTTCCTAGCTCACAGATCCCAAAACCCTTGGAATTTTCTGAAGAGTAAGAGCAGCAAGAACATCTTTTGTCCTCAGTTTCTAAAATCAATTCAGAGCCATAAAGGTGAACCGGGTATCTTGTCAATCACAATAATCCCCTTTCCAACACAACTGAGTTTATGTCAATGAGGTGACTTTGGGGTAGCACCTAGCAATGGGCAATGGTTGTCAGGGGAACCAATCCTGAATAGAACGTTGGAATTTTTAGTTCCACTTCCTGACCTCTGAGAAGAGGAGAAGGGCTGAAGGTGAATGGATCGCCAGTGGCCTGTGATTTAATCAACCATGCCTGCATAAGGAAGCCTCCATAGAAACCCAGAAGGAAAAGGGTTCAAAGAGCACCTGGGTTGAACACATGGAGGTGCTGGGAGAGTGATGCACCTGAAGAGGGCATGGAAACTCTGTGCCCCTTCTCACATACCTTGTCCTATGCATCTCTTCCATCTGGTTGTCCTTGAATTACATCCTTTTATAATAAACCAGTGATCGAGTAAGTAAAATATTTCTCTGAGTTCTGTGAGCCACTCTAGCAAATTGATCAAACCCTAGGAGAGGGTTGTTGGATCCTCGGATTAATAGCTGGTTGGTCAGAAGAACCAGTGAGAACCTGGGCTTGCAATTGGCATCTGAAGTGTGAAAGGGGGCAGTCTTGTAGGACTGAGCCCTTACCCTGTGGAATCTGATGCTATCTCCAGGGTAGACGGTGTAAGAATTGACTTATAGGACACCCAGCTGAGCATTATTTGGTAGTGTGGAGGAAATCCTCACACCCACACATTGGAATTGATCCCAGAACATTTTAAGTAGGAACAGGGTAACTGTAATAGAAACTCCAATTTGGAAATGGAAAACATGAGAAGCACACTGGAGAGAATGATCTAGAACAAATTTCACTCTGCTAGGCAGTAGTTATTTGTCTGTCTGTGCTAGCAGGGGAGTAAATCCTTGGTTGGTCAATCCGGCTTCCCTGGTTCTGCTCTCTGAGAGGAATTCCTATGTCCGTGGTCCTTGCTGGCCTCTGGCCTTGCCTTTTGGAAACTCTTTCTTATCTCTTACATTCTCTGTCAACTCTCAAGTGAATGTTGGAGAGTATGCATTTCTTGAGGACTGCTTCAAGCCTACACAATTTCATTTTTCCATGCTATGCTGATGGCAAATTTGGTGACATGTCCCTTAAAACCAGTAATCTGCAAATCTATTTACTTACAATGTATTGGATGTTACAATCACCACACCAAAGTTTTTCTGTGTGTGGTTTGTTTGGTTTTTGTTGTTGTTGTTTTGTAGTCTTAAACATATCGGTTTTCTGAATTCTATGCTGTAAACCACCCTTCTCACTTTGTCTGGAAATTTCCAACTACTTCACCTAGAAGTACAAGCTCAGTGGAAAATTTGTTTGTCTTGCAAATCATCACAAGCAATATTTTCACCAAATGTTTTCACCACATGAAAGAAGGTAACCGTTTTTTCAGTCTACTATATTTGTGTCCTCACTGTATGTTACCTGCTTTCATGCCAATATTGCATCTTTTCTGCTTTTCTGATGGCTGCACCCCACTTCCAGTACTAATTTCTCTAATGTTATGGGAAAGGCTAAGCTATAGTAATCGAGATCCCAAAATAGAGTGGCTTTATTAAAATAAGCATTTATATGTCTTTCATACATAACAGTCCCAAAATGAGCAATTCAGGTTTCCAGGGTATCTCTGTTCCACATAGCTATCCAGGCACCCATGTTCTTTCCATTTTGTTATTTTGCCACATCTCAGACTTTATTCTTAACACTATGGCCAAAGCTGGCATGTGAACATGTATATATTCACTTTGCAGGAATAGGAAAACCAAGACAGGCAATTTTTCTTTAAATTATCACAGAAATCTTACCCATTAGTTCTACTCACAATCTTTTGATGAAACTTAGTCACATGACCACAACCAGGCAGTCTCTACCTGTGTGCACGTGCCCAGCTTAAGCTACAGATGGAGAAAACGCTCATTATTTTCCTGCTTTTTAATTGGAAAAGTCTATACTTTCCTTTTATGCCTTATGATTAACTTTCCATTTATAAGTCATAAATTAATATTTCTCTAGTATTAATTTAAATTAAATAATTCTTATACTTCCCCACAATTTTTTCATGTACCTCCTACACCAAAAGAGACACCTTTAGAATATTTTTATTTCCTCCACTTTTTTCCCTAACCCATTTCACCCACAACTCTGGTGTTTTCCTAAACTAATTCCTTAGAAAATTAGTTTCAAGCTATCACTTAGTTTTCGCCTTGCACAATGTTTCTTCTGGTTAAAAAAAAAAAAGTGATATATGTATGGAATTGTTTTGGTCCTAGAACATTTCCTGGCATCCTTATACATGCAATACATTTTTGTTGGTTAAATAAATAAATCTTATTTTCCCCACTGATTTATCATGTCACGTAAATTATATACATATATATATATATTTACTTCATATACTATATATAGAATTCTAATATTATATATTACTGGAAGTGAGACATACACAGTGAATATATACAGTATTTTATTAATATCATTTAAGAACTTTAAAAAATAATGTATGCTATATCAGGTAATCACTAATATTTTGCTAGTATAAAGCCAGGTGTTGTTTTTTTTTTCTTTCATTAATTTTGAGTGATACTTTGTATGCCATTCAAAAAAGGTCTCTAAATTGTTTTATTCTATTGCTTCTTTGATTATTATTTTATTGTGATAATGTTTTATTTATGATTAGTGATCCTAATAATACCACAAGGCAGATCATGTTGCAGTTGAGGAATAGACATGAAGGTATCTTATTAGTCAAATATTAGTCAAGGCAACAGTGAGTAGCCAGCTTCTTTTTAACTCTGTTGCATCTTATCCATTTCTTTGCTTTGTTTACAGCGGGTCCTACCTATTGGTCCTACCTGTTTGGCCAGTAAGCATGTGTAAGGAATTTGTTATCATTTTATATGCATAAAGAATCCTCTTTCTAAGAATTTCCTGGAACAAGACAAATATTACAATATCTCCAGCTGGCCAAAGAGGAAAGCAAAACTTGGAGATGTATTAAAAATAATAATAAAGAAATATGGAAAAGATATCGTAACTCAAGTCTCTCAACTGAAATCTACAGATTGATTGTGAGACAAAACTACCTCCAAGAGTTAATTCACTTGCCTAACATTACAAAATACTATACTGTTTATAAGCTTGTAAGAATTAAAATACTCTTGCAGTATAGTCAATGATGAATAACAATGCATTGCTTAAAGTATTATATACCTTTTGATCATTATTTCCTACTTTATTTTATTTTTGTTATTATTATTTTACATTTTTATTTATAATGATCCCATGCTATAACTTCTAGGTATGAGTCAGAGGCATAGAATAACAGAATAGTCTTTCAGGTAGTCTTCTGTTTCAACCACATAAAATTAACAATGCTCTGTTTAAACAAGTTCCTATTTTCAGTAGTGAAAAGTGGTCCTTTCTGTACAGTGAGTCATACCTAACCAAAGACATGCCAGAATGATGCAGTGACTATGTGGGAATAATAAAGGCTTTGTTTTACTTCTTTGAGAAAAAAAAAAGACAACCTGTATTTGTTAGTTAGATAAGTTTTGGATTAGGTGAGACATTTAATTGCCGAATTAATACAAAATACATCTTCAAAATACATTTAGTAGTTTATTTTCTAACTACATATATGGTCTTATTTTGGTAAATCCAATTTTATAGAATGCCAAATTTAGAATGAATCACAGATTCATAATTCTTATGAAATGTCAGGTTATAAGTAAAGTTGTTTTGAAAATCAGGGGAAATATCACATTCTTTTAAAGAATTGAGCCTATTTATTTCCAAAGAGATTCATTTACGACTTTCCCTATATTACTACTTAATAATTTTTCTACCATAATCTTTACTTAACAAGAATTGGCAAGAAGATCAATAAGGAAGCTTTTGAATGAATGTTATGAAATCAATAGACTTTAATTTCACTCCCTTTTTGCACTGAAGACTCCTTTGGATGCTCCATCAGAAACAGTTTACTTCTACCTTGGTACTTTTAAATAGCTTTTATTAATTTGAGTTCAAATCCAATAATGATTGGAAACAATCAATTAGGAGCTAAGTACATATAAATAAAATAATGATTATTTATAATATTGATCCTGAATTATTAACAAAAGGAGAAATAATGTTAAGAAGAGAGGGAGAATGCAATGTATCTTCTTTCAAGATTTTCATATAATATTTTCAATTTGAATTTTTTATTTCTATATGAAATTGAACTTGACTAAAATCTGCCCTTTTTATATACTATATCCTTGTATATTAAGCAATTCTCTTGCAAATAATCCTTTGTCAAAATTACACAAATAAAAAGCAAACTATAAAATGCTCTCCCACTATATTCATGCAATAAATTTAAAAAACTGAAACCTAGAATGTTAGCCTGTGGACCTAAGGTTGTACAATTAAGCCATATAAAACAGAAAGAGGTATACAATTAGCAAAATGCTTAACAATAAATGTTAGAACTGTATTATTGAAACGAATTATAGTCATTCTATTTCACTGTTGTTTTCACTAGGTGTTGGACTTAAACCATACATTATACCAATAGACCTAACAGACATTTATAGAACATTCCATCCAACTGAGCAGAATAAACATTCTTCTCAAATGCACATCCTGGAGATTATTCTCCAGGAGAGACCATATGACAGCACAAGAAACGAATGTTAGCAAATTTAAGATTGAAATAATATCAGTGATCTTATCCAGCCACAATGGTATGAAACTAGAAATCAACAATAAGAAGAAAGCTGGAAAAACTATAAATATGTGGAAATTAAGCAACAAACTCCTGAGCAACCAATGGGTCAAAGGAGGAATCAAAAGGAACATTTAAAAAAATCTCTAAACAAATGAAAATGGAAACACAGCCTACCAAAACCTATGGGATGCTCCAAAAGCAGTTCTGATAGGGAAATTTATAGCAATGAATGCATATATTAAGAAAATAGAAACATCTCAAATAAACAATTTAACTTTACACCCCAAGGAACTACAAAATGAACAAACAAAGCCCAAAATGTTATTCAGCCACGAGAAAAAAGGAAAAACCTGACATTTGTAACAACATTGAAGGAATTCTGAGTAGATGAGTCAGATAGAGAAAAATAGAGTGTGATATAACTTATATGTAGACTCTAAAAGAAGCCAAACATAAAAACAGAGAGTACAATGGTGCTTATCAAGGGCTGGGGAGTAGGGGAATTGGGAAAATGTTGTTTAGGGTGCAAACTTGAAACCAGTAGTTATGTAAGTCCTGGCGATCTAATGACCAACCTAATGATTATAGACAACAATATTATATTATAAACTTCAAAGCTGTTAAAATACTAGCTCTTAATTTCTCCCACAGCAAAAAAGGCATAGTAAGACATGATAGAGATATTAACTAATGCTAAAGTGGCAATCCCATTGCAATATATAAATGTATCAAATCAACACTTTGTATACCTTAAACTCACACAATGTTATACTTCA
This sequence comes from Rhinolophus ferrumequinum, assembly GCF_004115265.2. Lineage (NCBI taxonomy): Eukaryota > Metazoa > Chordata > Mammalia > Chiroptera > Rhinolophidae > Rhinolophus > Rhinolophus ferrumequinum. The sequence goes on from NC_046302.1 coordinate 26,143,860, forward strand.
ATAATACCACAATAAAAATAAATTAAAAAAAAAGAAAAAAGCCCACATAGCTTACATCCTTGGTTCTCAAACTTTGTTATGCATTAGAATCATCTGAAAAGTTTGTTAAAATACAGATTGCTGAGCCACACCCCCAAGTTTCTGGTTCCCATGCCTAAGGAGTCAAGCATGAGCAGAGAAGCCCCACACTTCGCATGGCACCAGATTGTCAAATAGCAGGGCCTCCTGACCTAAATACCGTGATCCAGTCACACAGACCCCATGCTGACACACAGCTAGGATGTATAAGGTTAGCCCACTCAATATCCATGCTGAGTGCTTGGTGCCCATGTCCAATCAGTTACTACATATTTTTTATAGTACCCTTGTGCTTAGCTCCAAGTATTGCAGAGAGTGAGTCAAAAACAGAACCCCTAAAACGTGCCAGATCCTGGGAAAGCTATGAAAATTAGCTGTTAGTGGGAGGACAATAGGCCTGCAGATTCTTTTGGTGGGGATAAGAAGAATGTATAGCAGAAAGTTAAATAAAAATTCATCATAAGTAAAAAGTTTATATATTTTGCAAAGTAATTTCAAGCCACTTCAAATAAATATACAATCTTAAGTAAAAGTAATATTCTTGCTATAAGCCAAATCTCCTAGGCCTGTCTTCCTACCAGGTTGCTGTCCCTTAGCCCTTCCTGTAAAGACTTTCTGTCACTGTCCTTTCTGTCAGCCTGGGGATCTGACAAGAAGAGTAGCTTCCATGGAAATACGTGTGTACAGACACTGCTGAAACATATACAACTTACCCCATGCACACCAAGTCACCTCAAAGTTCTCCTTCCCATAAACACACTGCTGAGAAAGAAGACTGAGCATGAGGAGAGGGGTCTTCATCTTTAATACGATGGAGTCTTAGTCCTGAATTGACTGAGAAATTGTGGAATTTGAATGCTTTTAACTGCGAGTGTCTAGAGTTATTTTCTGCTCTCAGATGGAATATGGACTTGAGACTGAAATCATTAGAAAGTACAGTTACATTTTTACATACCTGACATTATGCCCCACATGTCTTATATTTACTGCTTAGCCTAGATGTGGCAGAAAAATGACATGATGAGCAGACATTCTTGGAACAAGTCTGACAGCGTGTTCAGACTGAATTGGAGAGGAACTAGGTAATAAGTAACCTGTATTATAGAAGAGAAGTCGAGGAGGTTGGGGCTTGGACTCTGGAATTTGGAATAGAAAAAAAGACATAAGAGGAAATCCTGGACAAGGCTTGGATGAAGAAGAAAAGATAAAGAGGGATCTAAATGATTCTACAAATTCATGCATGCTTAGCTAGAAGAGGCATGAGGTCACTGAGTCCTTCACAGAGACCAGAATGTCTGTCTGGGGCCATCCCACCCGATTGTCTCCTCAGCAGAGGAGTTGGGAGGTTCAAGGGCACTTTTTTATTGTGAGTGTGACTGACCTTGGATTGGGACAGAGTGTGTTGGGGGTGACAACGTCACATGGAGTAGAAAGATGGAAACACGAGAATAGCAGCAAGATAAGAGGAAATAACAGGGAATGTCTTTGTGAACCTTGGCACAGAAGTGAGAGTAGACACCACAAGCTGAAAAGATAGTCACAGGAGAAGTGAAAGGAGGAGAGTTGAGCAGAAGTTCAGAGACTGAGTCAAAGCAATTGCCTATCAAAATAACATATGTTATTTGGCTTTATTTTTCATTTGCTCTCTGCTTTTATATGAATTTTTAAAAAGAAGACTGAATCGTTTTTGTTCAAAGTGATACAGTGCAATTTGTAAATATGGGCTTGTTATAGATAGAAAACTTGGTCTAGAAGTAACATTTTGTTTTTTTAGTTTTCTCATCTTATTATGCATTAACAAATATTACTTAATGGTCATTAAAATTTTTTAAAGAAAGCTTTGAACAAAAGTTTAGGCATTAAGTTTTTTAAGTAATACAGTGGGCTCTTTCCTGAAATTGTAAAAACTATTTCTCCAGGTTTCATCTAGTAACTACAGTGCTGCAGTTTTGATCAGTGAAATTTGTAAAGATTATACTTAATGCTGTGGTTGGTTTCAACTGTTCCGCAATACTTTATGATAGCAAATATCTGTGTCTATTTCAATCACCAGTAAAAACTAACAGGAAAATATTCCTCTCCAGTTAACAAACCAGACATTTCAGAAAAAGAAAAAACAGTCTTTTCTAAACTACAAGAGTCTAGTTCTTGGAAAACCACCAGCTTTTGTAAAAAGGAATATGTAAAAATCTTATTTTCATCTGGGAAAAATGCTGAATTTATATTTTGAAAATAACTCAAGGGTTTTACTTATATAAAATAATACAAGTACTTTAAATATTGACTATCATCTGGTTTATAGAAATATTTACAAAAGGATTTGGGTCATTTTCTCTGTCTTTACTGAGCATTTGTTGGTTTAAAGTATCCAAAATGAAAATTTCTGTCTAAATACACTTCAAAATAGGTATTTTTCAAGTAGGAATGATTATTAAGGAGAAAAGAGATGTTTTCAACAGGAATATAAGAATAATATGAATGTGTGCTAAAATCTCTGCTTGATTTTAAAGCTGTTTCTAGATTAACTAAATCATGATCAATAATAAAAGTGAAATATGCAACCTATATAATTCTAGTTGCCTGTTTACTGATTCATTGCTTCACAAACTTACTCCAGTCTTTATCTGTATATTTGTTAGCTCATTCATTTACTTGTTTATTTAACAAATATTACTGAGGGCCTAATATGTGTTCCAGGCACTTTTCAGTCAGTGCATCTCAGGGAGTTTTCATTGTTGGTGGGGTGTTTATGAGCAGATTTGTTAGGTAAATTCAGAAGATTTATTTTAAGTCAAAATTGATCAAATTACGAAAATGTCTACATTACCAAACAAAGCAGATGTATTTGTTCCTTTAAAAAACACTGTCCTACATGAATTAACATACTCTAGAATACAAAAGAGGGACATCTATGTATCCTTCATTAATTTCAATATCAATAGTTTCTTGAAGTGGAGGTATTAGAGAACTACACTGAAGTTCCCTTGCCAATTAAAGTTCTGAAACTGTTTTGATATATGTGCTGCATCATCTCATTGCTATAAAAAATTTTCTAAAAAGTCACTCCCTGAAAGAAGTTTGATGACTTAATAGCTTGTTCCATCTTGAATGTTTACTGTTGTGTAGAATCTCATCATGGTCAGATGAGGTCGGACAATTAAGTTCGGGAACTCATCCTAGAAAAAGTGCTACATACCTCTTTGCTGAATGTTACTACGGTCACCTTCAAAGTACTCCTCTTGGGAAGCTATGCAGCAACGCCAGTGCCTTGTCCACCCTTCAAAGCAATTTTGGAACTATTTTTCTGAAATGGCCCTCAGAGCTGTCATCATATTACCCCTGATGTCCTGAATGTCATCAAAATGCCTTCCTTTTAACATTTCCTTTATCTTTGAGTAAAGAAAGAGGACATTGGGGGCCAGATCAGGTGAGTAGGGAGGGTGTTCCAATACAGTGATTTGTTTACTGGGTAAAAACTCCCTCACAGACAGTGCCATGTGAGCTGGTGCATTGTCGTAATGCAAGAGCCATGAATTGTTGGCGAAAAGTTCAGGTCGTCTAACTTTTGCATGCTGCTTTTTCAGCACTTCCAAATAGTAAACTTGGTTAACTGTTTGTCCAGTTGGTACAAATTCATAATGAATAATCCCTCTGATATCAAAAAAGGTTAGCAACATCATTGCAACGAGCTCACCAACTTAATTGTCAGAACTCGTAAATGTATTTCATAAACCTCTATGCACAAAAACAAATGTGACCATTACCAACAAAGCACTAGTGATTACTTTAAAATAAACTGAAGTGTTAACAAGATGCAAAAGATTTAACTTACAGGTTTTCCTTCCTAAATTATAGAAAAATTATGGTAAATGTCCTTTTCTTAGGAAATGTACTTACAATGTATCAGTTCAAAGTATACTTTGTACAAATAATTGGCTTGAACATCTATGTATATCCAAAATATCTACCTCAGTTAAATTTCCTAGAATACTTTGCTTCATTTACACACATGCGTAAGAATAAGCTTCAAGTGATTAGCTTATCAGTAGAGTCATCCCTTATTATTATCTCAAACAAAAGTTAAAAAAAACAAAAAAATAAACAAAAACGAAAACCAGAAAGTTTTCATTAAAGACCAACAGAAATTAATGTGTGTCCCTTTTGTACTTTCATGGTCTCAACACATTCCTGCATTTAAGATCACTGTATAAATCAACAGTCCTTGGCTAATGGTTTGATAGATGGCTGATATTTAATTCCATTGAAAATCCCAATAAGTATGTGTAGTAGGATTAATGTTAAAGAGTTGGGAGCTAAATCTGGTTGTAACCCGATGAATGCCTTAAGAAGCAAATGCTAGAAATGGAATGTGTGGCTCTTACAATATAAACATCAGTTATCGTGGTCAGACGGCTTACTCATAGGACATTGATTAATAAAGCGTATGTGAATATAGGAAAAAAATATGAACTACCTCTAGGTAATGTGAGAAGGGCAATGAAAGGAGGAATCTGTTTCCTATAATAGTTTAGCTCTACTTATTTATTCCTTCATTTGTCTCTGTTCAACAAACATTTAATTTGCATTTTGTTGGGGATGCAAAAATTAAATGTTTCTTCATTCAAATAAACAAGAATAGATACTTATCAAATAAGTATCCAATACAATGCTTTGTTCCAATACAGTGTTTTCCAATACAATGATTTGTTTACTGGCTAAAAACTCCCTCATATACAGTGCCACGTGAGTTGGTGCATTGTCGTGATGCAAGAGCCATGAATTACTGGCGAAAAGTTCAGGTCATCTAACTTTTTCATGCAACCTTTTCAGCACTTTCAAATAGTAAACTTGGTTAACTGTTTGTCCAGTTGGTACAAATTCATAATGAAAAATCCCTCTGATATCCAAAAAAAATTAGCAACAACGTTGCAACAAGTTCTGGAACTTAATTGTCAGACCTCATTTATTTTTCAATATCTTTGAAGTCCATTATCTGTTTGTTTTGTCCTCAATAATCTTTTAAATCATTTTGAATAGTCAGTCTTTCCTTTATTTTATATTATTTTCATATCCTCAAAATTTGTGTACTTACAATACTGACTATTTTTGGCAATAGAACTCCGAGGGAGAGGGTTAATGAAGAGATGTAAATACATAGATAATTTTTCTTTTTTCTATTTTGTCATTTATTTCAAAATATTTGTTTTTTTCTACTATCTTGTTAATCAAGTATACTTCTATTTTATTTATATTTATTTTTTTTCTAATACTTTGAATTTGGTGGTTTTTACTTTTTTTTTTCTTTCTAATAATTTCATTCATGTCTATATATTTTTATTTGAGTATTTTCCAAAGCATATGTAGTGAGCTGACTACTTTTCATTTCTAAATGGTAATTGCCATTTTGGTTTTAACTTTTCTTTTTTAACTTAATTATCAAGAAGACCCTGTGAAAAAATAAAAAGTAAAATTTGATAGATTTTTGGTTTTCTGGGCTTTTTCTTGTCAACTTCTAATTTGACGAGGTTTTTGTTTGTTTGTTTGTTTGTTTTCTGAGAAGAGTATTCAATGGCTAATGAATAATAACTTTGGCATGTCATTTATCTTAATTTGTGAGAAAAAAATGGGAAATGGTGATATTTGATAATGGCATAACTCAGAATAGTCACATTATTTTTAATGATCGTAAACCTGCAGTGGTGTAATTTTTCAATAAACTACCCACAGTGAGGATTATCCTTGGAATTCAGACTCACATACACCACACACACACACACACACACACACACACACACACACACACTCTACCTTTTTACTCTGAGCTTTCCATTTTCCTTCTTCCAGTATTTTACCAATGCCTGGTCAGAGAATATATAATAATTTAATATTGGCATAAGTAAGCTTCATCTGGGGAGTAAAATCTAATGTCATCTAGCAAAGACTATTGAATTTGCCATCTTGTGCAAATAGTGACGTGTTGGCATAAATGGCAGAAGATCATCATTCCTTGAGTGTGTAAGCAATGAAACATGCATGAATAATATACATGACAAAGAGAGACAGAAAAATAAATAAAACATTCAATTCCAAAGTAGCAGGGACACTTGAAACAACACACTTGGCATGACATGACAAAATCATTCTATTAAAATACGTTTTAACAGTTGGGTAAGACCTGTAAATACTGCATTTAAATGGAACAGGCAGTGGAGCATAAGGCACATTTAGTGTTTGCAAGGATTATGAATGATGCCTACAGATTTGACTGGGGATTATAAAATCTTTAGCTGAGCACAGGATGTCTCTATGAACAAAGGATGCCCCCTGAGTACAAAGATGTTCCCCCTCTTTATTCTGGGGGTGTGAGTGTCTTCTCATGCCAGGGGTACATATGTAGGGGGCTCCAGGTCAGAGAATTTTCTGTCATATTTTATAAGAAGAGTAAATAAGGGAGGGAGATTTTCATGTTTCTTGTGTATTCAAAAACTCATACATGTTTTTATTAACAGGAGCCTATATTAAGGTCAACTGCAATATCTCCAGGTATTAATTCCTTGGAAGATAATTTCCTCCCTTAATTAGAATTTCCCAATCTTCAACCTATTGGGATGAAGCATATTTAAGCCTAACTCCATAGACAAAACTTGTCCTGTTTCTTCTCTGTTCCTGAAGATCCATAGAGCAAGAGGTGAATTTCCAGTCACTGTGTGAGTGTAAGAAGCATATCAGGTTGGAAAAGGATTCTGATTTGGTTGACTTCCTATTTATTTCCAAACTAAACTCTTCATGTTTTGCTGTCATCTTTGTCCTAGGAGTTTGTATATCTTTCAGGTTAAATTCTAGATTTTAGGAGAAGTAGAAAGGACTCTTACCTAGGAGAATTAACTAGAATATGAACCAAAGATCAGTTGAAACGTCAAAATCAATTTTTGGGGGGGAAAGAGTTAATATTCACTGAGAGCTTACTACGTGCTAAGCACTACACTGAGCATATTACATGGATTATCCTCTTTACTCTTCACGACAATCTCATGAGTTTGATAAAACCATTACCCCACATTACAGATGAGGTACTAGAGGCTTGGATGCAATGAGTAACTTGCTACCAGTAAGTGGTAGAGCCTTATTTGGGTAGGCTCTCCTTCTAGGCTTTTTAACCATTGGTGTTCTTCTTGACCATTGATGTGCTACTTTCAAGTACATCAATTCGCTGGGCAGTTTAAAACTTTGGAGTCTCTAGTAAAAAAACAGAGGCTAATAGTGGTAAGGAAGGAGTCTAATTTGTCAGCATTTGGAATGTTGTCATCATCCCCCATATATGGTGACATGTTCCGAGACCCCAGTGGATGCCTAAAACTGCGAATAGTACTGAATCCTATATGTATTATGTTATTTCCTATACCTACATGCATAGCTATAATAAAGTTTTATTTATAAATTAAGCACAGTAAGGGATTAACAACTAATAATGAAATAGAACAATTATAACAATATATTAAGAAAAATTACATGACTGTGGTCTCTCTCTCTCAATATATCTTATTGTACTGTACTCACTTTTCTTCTTGTGATGATATGAGATGATACAATGACTACCTGATGAGACGATGTGAGGTGAATGACATAGGCATGGTGGCATAGCTTTCGGTTACTGTGAGGGTTACTTGAACACAAGCACCGCAGATGCTGCCAAGACAGTTGATCTGATAAATGAGATGGCTACTAAATGACTAATGGGCGGACACACGGTACAAAGGAATGATTCACATCTTGGACAGCATAAAGCTGGATGGCACTGGATTTCATCGCACTGCTCAGAATGGCTCCCAAGTTAAAATGTATGAATTGTTTACTTCTGGAAATTGCTATATAATATTTCTAGTCAGCAGGTGACCATGAGTAACTAAAACCTTGGAAAGCAAAACGGTGAATAAGGGAGGACTACTATACACTTAGTTACTATATTATGATTGATTCTGCAGCAACAGAGCTGGACCTACTTGAGTAACGAGGGGCACTTACACTGCTTCCTCATAAATATATGCACAGAAAAGAAATCTAGTCATCATATTATGCCCCGTGGGCCTACTAAATGAGTGGGTGATCCTGCCTTTCTCATTTCCAAATGCCAAGTTACTATAGTTGAAGTAGTGCCCTTGGCCCCATGCAGAGAAAATTCTGTCCCAAACCTGACATTCTTTTCCACTCATATTCTTAATAATCATTTACTCCTCATGTAAGCCCTACCTTAAGGAAAAATAGATGAAATGAATTTTAAAGCAAAGCTATGCTTCTTTAAGCTAATCTATATAAATTAGAAATAATATCCCACATAAGCATGCAGTCAGCATCACTTCACTATTTGAGGAAACGCTGCTCCGTTTCCCATTGTTAAAATCAAATATGTCAAAATTCTAAGACAGTGTCTTTTCTATCCTTTTCCCCCCTTAGAGTTTCCTTTCTTTCCCACAAGATGCCCTCCTTAACCCCAACAGAAGTACAAACACTTCAAGCACTTTAAAACCGCATGTTCTGTTTACAAAGCACTGAAGTACCCCAAATTTTTACTTTTATTCCTTCTTTAAAATTGCCCACCCCTCTTCCTTTTCCTTAAACCTCCCCTTTCTCAGGATCAATGGTATGTTCAGCAGGAAATAAATCAGAATAAAATGATCATAATAAGTTGTGAATAAAATATTTTTTACTAAGATGGGAACGACTGAAAGTGCCACTAGGTAGTATAGAGGGCACTGTCTTTAGAGAGATCTTAGTTCAGACCCTGTCTTTTTTCCAATATATCGATGAGGGTGTTTCTCTGAGCCTCAACTTCTTCTTTGTAAAATGGACAGAATAACGCCTGATAGCCTTGTTGTGACAATTAAATGTGATAATATTTATTCAAAGTGTAGTGCCTAGAAATATCGCATTACAAATCAGTGTTATTTATCTTCCTACTTGAGTTTATCACAATATTTAAGCATGTTAAAGAAGAAATTTGTTTGCACACCTGAATCTTAAATTGGCAGCATTTTAATATAAAGTGCAAAGTCTTTATTAGATCACTCAATTCATTCTACTTCTTCCTCTACTATAGGCATTATAGCTATGTTCAGCAGGATAGGTATTTATAGAACCTGTATTATAAATAGAAACATACAGAGATTTTCATGCACTAATCCAACTGAAGACCTGCTTCATTAAAATGGAAGACAGCCTGAGATGTAGTTAGCAGTTCATTCAACAAACCAATTGCTGAGCACTTCCCAGTTTAGGCATCGTGCTGGGCTCTGGCTGTAGATAAAAAACTACTCCAAGATATGTGGACACGTATAGAGAAAGCACCCAATCCTGTTGGAGATGAGCTAGGCCAAGGCTCTTTAAATCATGGTAAACTGTTAACTCAGTTGTATTTTAAAAATTATAGCTCTCTCCCTTTAAGATTTGGGGGAGAGGTACTTGAGGCACAGCATTCTGCCAAATCAAAGTTCACAGAAAACTGTGTGAAAATGATGGTGCAAAAAGATTTCTTTCTTAACTCTTTTTTGACTAAACAAATTTCATTCAAACGAGAATAATAATTAAAGCATCCGGTACCCATATTCTTTGGTTTTTACAATATAAGAAACGTTGTTGGTATGTATATGCATATGCATGGCTGTGGAGTCTCTAAACCCTCCTATATTGAATAATACTTAATCATGATTTGCCCACACTAATATATGGCATATTTCTAACTTATCTCCATTCAGTCATAGCTTAAGAATACTACACTTAAAAAAGCTTTAAATGCACCTTTTGAGTGGGATATTTCATGAACAGTTATGTCATGCTCTTCAGCTGATTTTTAAATATAGTTTTTAAGAATGGAAATTAAAAGAAGCCCCGTTTATTTCTGTTATAATTACTTGTCTTTTCATTTGGTTTCCATGTATAATTTTATGTAAAATAAAATTCTCTGTTCAAATGTGGCAATGTTTCTTTAAAACTCTCCACCAACCAGCCGCAAACCAGTTTAGCAACTTTGCTGGGTGGATTCTCACATGAATAATTAGCCGTGAGCAATGAAACTGTCCAGCAACGTCTCCTCTTGAAATCTTTGATCTTTTTGCTATGGCAGAAGTCACAACAAAGGTGTTTGTTTCATGGTGCAGCTGAATACCAGTACTGGCCAGGAAAAGGAAATTCTTCTTATTTTTTTTTTTTTTTTGAAATTCTTCCTTTGTTTTTAATACACTTGGCTTGGGCACCCTGGTGGTGGCCTCGGCAATCGCGCTGTGTGGTGATGAGGGATCCTCTTTGCATCCACTAGGCCGCAGCCATCTCACCCTTGTAGGGCAGGAAAGACTACTTTCTGGTTTCTTAAACCCCACCTTGAAAGACTATAATTACATGACTCACTTCTTTTGATACCATCAATGTTTTGCTGACAACATGAAATTTTTGCCTGCCCTATGTTAACAAGTATAATCCTCCTGTCATTAGACCGACAAATTCAGGCCTTGGCTAGTGGCCTAGAAATGAAATTTTAACCCATTGTTCATGTCAGTCTCTGTTATCCTTTCCTCAGGGTGGCTGTTAGGGGATGAGTGAATTGTGTGACTTAAGATGGTATGGTGTCAGGACCTAGAAGAAGTCATATCCTGTAATTCTATTCAAAGAGCTATAGACTCTAATTATGTGTCCATAGTGACTGAAATAATAACTTAGATAACAGACACACAAATAGATGAATTTGGAATATACGCTGTGGAATATTGACTTTTTACCAAAATGTGTTGTGTCATTGATGGATATGCCAAAAATTCAGTGGTTTTATTCACCTCGGAGGAGCAATCATTTGGGAGAGTAGTTTCAGTGGATAGGTTTTATTGTTCTTACTAGATAATCAATTCCTTGAGGCAAGAACAGTGTTATTGCACTTTCTGTATTCATCACAACACCCTAAAAGGTGCCTGACACATTGGCAATCAATAAGTGTACCTGAGTAGGTGACCACTTGAAAACAACACAGAGAAGAGCAGCTGCAGGGAAACCCAGTTTCTTATCTAGATTCCTTCATTGCTGGTTTTGAACATTTTAAAATCACTTAAATGTACAGGGTCTTAATGTTTTAACATATAAATAGTAGAGCAGATAAAGGTGCTCTCTGTGTTTATTCATTCAACAATTTCTATTTAATGCAAAATAAAAGAAGGCATATATATATAAGATGGGTGAATGGGTACGAATAAACAAGTGAGAAATTGGTGACTTCCAATAGCAATAACTGCTACATACACAGTACAACGGGGAAAGAATAAGAGTTAACCTTCCCAGGACATTTTTTTGTTATTGTTGTTGTTGTTGTTTTGTTTTTTTTTGTTTTTAACTTATCCTTTTTTGCCAAATAGGAATAACAGACTTTCTTGAAAGAAAGCCTTGATTATCAGAATCAACTCTGGAGTGTTTTACAAATACAGGTTTTAAATGTTGCACAGGAGATTGTGGCAAATACCAGAGACAGAGAAGAGGAACCGAAAAACCTTAAGTGTCTTCATAAAGCATTCCTGTGGAAATGCTAGTGTCTGCTGGGGTCAGTGGACAATAATTACATACATATATACGTAAATATATAAATGTATATTTATAATTGCATATTTAAATATAATTTGTATTTTAGTTGTTTGTAAACATGGGACTATAAGCAATTTTATTTTGAAAACTACTCAAAGGTTTCCTGATTTCCTTACTATCCTTAGCCAGTAAGCCTATGGACTGACTTGACTTCTCAAATACTACCTGATTACACTAACTTCAATTCATGTGATAAGACCAAAGTATTACAACTCATCAATTCAGATACTAACTTCTAATGGAATCTAGCAAATTAGAAACTAGACTTGGTCTGTGATCTCCGAGGGGTGTGAATGCTACACACTGGTCATTGTGGTTACCTAGGTAAGACTTCCTTATTTAATCTTGGCACATAAAGCATGGTCATAAACAGCAGACAGGATCATTTGTTATTTTTAACACTGTATGCCTGCGCAAGTAAGGCAGGACAAGGGAAATCCCACAAAACAGAAGTAGCTCTCAGGGCTAGGAGCAGTGGTGCAATCAGCCAACCACAGGGCAGAAATACTTAAGATCACACTGTCCCCTGAGTGGCGAGCTACAGCAGCCTCCCTGGCATGTTCGGCATACTCTCCCCATAGCAAGGACACTGACCATGCAAAGTAGGTGTTTTCAGGGTACAAGAAAGCCCTCCAAGAATCCATCTGAAAGGTATGGTGAATATATGTATTTTAATAGCATAGGTGCTTTAAATTTGCCATTTTTTTTTCCTCTCTTCCCTCCATTTTTTTTTTCTTGGCCTTTGAGCAATGTGGCATAGTAAAGATACCCTAGAGAAAAAAGAAAACAAAAAAAAAAGACCTCCCTTTGCACATGGAGCCTGAAGCTAAGGGTTTGAGATCGGCCATTTGCACATCCCGAATCTGGCTAAGTCTCTGTAACATGAGGATGATATCCAATTCAGAGATTTTGTAAGGGTTAGACAAGAAATAAATTGGATATGAAAATCCTCCATGAGATTCAAAGAACTGCACAATTAGAAGCCTTGAACAGTCCACTGGCCTTTTTTTTTTTTTTTTTTGCACATTGCACGTGGGACACTTATCAGAGTCTGAACACAAGACTGGCCTAATAATAGCTTATTTGAAGTGAGCATCCTGGTTTTTAAGATATGAGCTTTAGAGAACAAATGAAAACAGAAGTAATCAGACTAACCTCCCCAAGAAGGCCATTCTAGTCAAGAAAGGTAGTGATATCTTGAGTCACATCTTAGCTAGCTTTTTATTAGTCACGCCGTGGAAGCAATATGGCAGGATTGAGAACAACAAGAAGTGGAACAAACAGACCCAGGAACCATATTTCTGAAAGCCAACACCTTAGACAATTTGCCTAGCAGCAGCACAATCTGTAAAGGGCTGGGATGCAGTGATATCAGCAGAAAAACAAGAACAGGAAAAGGGAGAATTCTGAGTGACGGTCTAATCTCACAGTAGAGTTTTTAACAAATGACAAAAATGGAGTCTCTCACTCAGTGTCTCCAACGTACATTTAATTTCTTATACAAATCTCTCATCTCTTTCACTCATGATTTATCTTGTCTTTTACGATGCAGCTTTTCAAACTGGAAAGGAAACTGCTGAATCTCAAATTGCACTGTAGCTTGTCAAACAGCGACAGTTTTCACTGCCAACGTCTAGAACACTCCCTTCCTCAATCCATTCTGCCTGATCAAGCATAGCATTTTCTGCAGCCCCAGGTTGTTAAAAGAATGTTGGCACTGCAAGTACACACAAAAAAGAAATGTTTAGAGTGAAATGAGCTATGCGCTAATTGGTAAAGAAGTGAATAAAGGCCAAACTGGGAACTCACCTAAAGCAAGTTTTTAAAAAGAAACCTGTGTTAAGAGAGTAAAAAACAAAACTGGTTTCAGTCTTTTATCTTTACTGATAAAAGTTCCTAAAAAGTTGCAAGAAAATGCTTAAAAAAACAAATATTATTTTATTTTATGCTAAATAAAAAATATATGTTCTATGATAGAAATTTTGTAAAGTACAGGGAAATAAAAGAAATAAAAATAATCTGTAACTGCCTCTCACTCAGATGTGAACCACTGCATACATTTTGTTCTCTTGGTACAGCAAAGATTTTGATGGCTTTAATATTAGCTATCCTTTCCTCAGCAGTCTGACAAATGCCCATTTGCATGGAGTAAAAAGGATATTTTTAAAAATAATTAAAAGTAAACGTGAATCAGCCTAGTCAGTAAGAATTATGGCTTAAAAGTTTAAATCAAATACACAAACTTTTTCTCCTCAGTAAACTAATGGCTCTGGTTTTATGTTTTTAAATTTATGGTAAATTTTTTATTTTTTATTATTTTTTAAAACGTATGGATTATTTTTTAAAATTTATAGTAAAGGAAAATGTAATCTATTAAATTTTAAAGATCTAATCAGCTTTATTGAACCATCCATGAATGGGACAATATACTAAATGGAGCGGTGCTCAGAGGAGTTGTGTAAAATAGAAGGTTTTTATAGGTAGAAACTGGAAAGCGGTTTGCAAAAAAAAAGGATTGTTTCAGGCAGGGTTGCCTTTTTTGCAGGGGAGGGAACGCAGGGGTCTTATGAGGCAGATTACTTGACTAGTGTTAATCATGAAATTCCAGACTGACTGGTTTAAAATTCTACTGCTGGGAGAGGCTAAAATTGCAACTAGGATAGGTAGTATAAGTCTCGGTGAGGCTTCATTAAAATAACTCCAATTTGGGCCTGTTGCTTCTTTTTAACAATTATTTAAATAGTAAAAGAAGACATGGGAAATCAAAATATGAGGTTTGGGCCTCACTCCTCCCTGAGGAAACAGCTAGAAGCTCTTTCTCTGTGAAGGCTGGTGGTGCCCAAACAGCTTGTGTGACCAGTATTTTCATTTTCTTCTTTCACACTTTGACTTTGGTACAACAGTAGATTCTCAACAAAAACAAACAAAAAGGGAAAGGACTTTTTTTGGCATTAGTGAAATAAGCTTATGTTTATTTCATTTATATAGCTACCTAGTTTTTGTCCTGTTGGTTTAAACCCTGGTTTTTATTTCAAGTTCTTTATTTCTTTTTTTATTTTTGAAAAATTCCATAACGCCTTCATTCTTAAGAACTGATCCACATACAACCTTGTTAGTTCCTACTTTTTAATATTTCTAGTTTGAGTTTAATTTGTACTTTGAGTAAATGTTCTACATTAAAAAAAAAAAAAAAAAAAAAACTAAGTATTTCCTATAGTGCTTGGAATCCAAACTTTGAGTCTTCTCTTGATGTTGTGGGATATTTTAGAAACCAATTCACTGGTACTATTCACTGACTATCTCAAGGCAAGTAGGTGCTATTGATTTGTTAGCCACAGTCATGTATCCTAAATTAGACTCAGGCAGTGATACACAGGAACGGGGGTGAAATGTTCAGAAGAATGGAGCTTAGAGGACTGAGTGAAAAGAATGGAAGCTGCAAGATCCTTTAGAAATTGGTCTAGCTGAGGCAGAGAAGATAGGAAGTAAGAGACACAATGGTACCCCCAGAGAAAAGATGGCTCAAATAAAGGTAAATTTTGTTAATAGCTGTGCCTCAGGAAAGCACCAGTCTGTCAGCTCCTACACTTTTGACTAGAAAGCAGGAAGTAAAGGCATCTTGACAACATTTGCCAGAGGCAAAGGCCGTAAGAATTAGAAAAGAGGTGTTTGTTCCCCCAAGTGTTTAGCTGAGAGGATTTTTCTCCAAGGCTCAACACATTGAGGAAAGCGGAAGACTGCTCTCAAGAATGAGCTTTGCCTCATAGTCCAGGAAAGAATTAAAGAGCCAAAAGGATTATGTGAAAGAAATGCACTTTGTAGACTAAATTCTGCACAAATTATGAATCTTTGCAGACA